>NC_140034.1:8603361-9222890 GCF_963513975.1 Fringilla coelebs
AGCACATTGTGTTTGCCACAGCTTCTGATTCATGTGAGGAACGGACAGACCCCAGCAGCAAACCAAAACCAGCTGAAAAATGTTGATTTTTCCTTACTGCTGCATTTCAAAACTTCAGGAAGGAAGATCAACAGACATCTCGAGTCCGCTTTGGTAGTGTGCTCCTCCCTGGGCACCCAAGCATGATGCATTTTGCCCGGCAGTTTGGGCACCATCTGTTTCTGTCCAAGGCATGTAGCAGCAGCAGCCTCTTTGGCAGGGCTCTTGTTGCTGTGTGAGAGGTGGAAGAATGTGAAGCAAAGGCCAGGGAGAGCCCCCACGAGCCAGGGCCTCCAGGGCTGCTGCTATTGCTCCTTGCTCTGGCGAGCGCTGCCACCACTGGAGATAAATGACACCCTTGGTTTGAGGTGGGGGCTTGCTGCCAAGATAAACCCTCAAACAATCAGCCAGGCTGGGCTTGTCTGTACAGAGGAGTGGCTGCAAAATACTTCTGGATTCAAGCCTGCAGCACGCACGGTCACCAGTGCCACTGCCCTGTGCAGGTGGACGTCGTGTTTTCCTCATTTCTGCGTTTCCCATGGCACAGGGCAGTGCACTCCTGTCCCAGCAACAATGCCATCCCCAGCACGTCTGTCCTGTAGTGTCTGTCAGTGCAGCCACCATGGGTAGCCTGGATGTGTGGGGTGCCTGGGGCTGCACTGCTGAGCAGTGGGATATCCCCATGGGGTTTTGGTTGGCAGAGAGGCTGCAGGAGGGTTATTTTCTCCCTGGTCTAATGGAGAGCACACCTTTGGGGATGATGTGGCAGTGCAGGGGGTGCAGAGAGGGGATAACAAGGACCTCCTAGAGCCAGTGCTGATGTGTAAGAAAAAGCACATGGAGCTGGTATTCTATTCTGCATGAGGGGGCTTTCTCCATCCTGGCCAGCCCATGCTAGAGCGCGTTCACTGTAGGCAATTCAGGGCCCCAAACTCTCAAACACCAAAGGAAGAACTATTTCTCAAGGATACACCCCTGCCTTTATGGCAAGACAGACAATTACATAACTGTGTCCAGTCATGAGACACAGATAAGTTTGAAAATGCCAATAAGGTTCCAATTTTTCTAGCCTTAAGCCTCTGTACTTATTAGCAGTAGATATTACAACTAAATGGTAGTGTCTGTGTACCAAAACTTGCTGGCACAATATTTTGTGTTGGAGTATCTTCAGGGCCATGAGAGTTGCACAAGTGTAACCTTTCATTCCTGTTTCTGCAGTAGTTTGTTCCCCTACTAACCCTGCCAGCCGTGTGCTTGCACAGAGCCTCACCACGAGGATAGCAGCCAGGTCTGAGGTTGCAGTAATTAGTCCTGGCTGGGCTTCCAGTTTTCTTTAGTGCATATTACCATTAGATTTCTATCAGTGTATCTTCCTCTGTCAGAACAGGCTGTACAAAAAAAAAAAAAAAAAAAAAAATCATCTATCTAGTTGTTAGAATTACTGTGGGAGAAATATTAGTAAATTAATGCTAGCAAATTAATTGTAAATTGTAAATTACACAGGTGCATTACACATACACTCTTCTACCTGCATTTAGAATACATGGACTGCATAAGAGACAAGAAACAAAACTGCTTCATCTGTCTTTCACTGCCATGGGGCTCTCCATCTCCCCTCAATACAAGCTTTTCTTAATGAAACACACAGCTGGGATGGACCAGCAGACAAGTCCTGTGTGAGAACATGATGCATGCTCATGGGCCAAGAAAATTAAAGGAAACAGTCCTACCACCTTCATCCTTTTCTTAGGGCACAAAAAACAGATGCACTGCACAATCTGGGAAGTTTTCCAGGCTTCTATTTTTTTTTTAAGTTCATGACACACAGCATGAAGCAGAATCCTTTAAGCTACTGTGTCATCAGATGTGTTTCAGGAGAGGTGCTGGGAATGTGGATGAATGCAGAACAGATCAGGTTCTCCACACTTTTGTTTTCAAGGTCTGGTTTGTGTTGTGGCTAAAGCTGTGTTTAGCTTGGACTGACAACCAACATCAGTAAATCCCTTTGGGACTCAACAATAGCATGAAAGAGAAAACCTATCCCCAAATCCTGAGGGACCTGGAAGCTTGCTGCCATGGGCTGGAAGAGGAAATGTGATAGCCCCAGTGAAGCCAGTGCCATATGGAATGGCTTGTCACAGACATTTATATTTCCTCTGACCCTATTCAAGAAAACACCAACCCCAAATTTGACACAACTGTGGCATGGCAAAGACTCAGCACCCATTCTGTGGCACCCATTTTCCCAGTGGGATCAACATTCTGGCAAGACGTGGACAAGAGACAGGGACTTTTTTTTTTCCACTCCTGTTACTGGTTTTGAGCCAGTAAAATCAATGTGGGGTTTCACCACAGAGCCAGGGGGGACTTTTCGTGTGTGCCTTTGAGAACATTGCTGCCTTCTTAGTGCCTCGCCCTGAAAATGATAACCCTTGTCTTTATTGGGCTCCTATACCTAATTAATGGCTGAAAAGCATCTGGAGAAGGTTGAAGCAGGTAAATGATGCAACTTAAGTCCCAGTCTGATGATTGGTATCGCTGTTCCCAGACTACAATCTCTCTTTGATATTGGAAACAACGGCGAGAAAGATGCTGATGATGGTGACATTGGTTTTGGCTCTGGCTCCTGGAAGGTACAGTCATCTCCTATCTTATGATCCCAATTCCACCAGCAGATTTACTCTGGACTCACACTAGTGTAACTGGAAAAGGGAGCTGGACCACAAAAAGCTTTAGTTAGTGGGGATTACAGCTATGATTAGAAAAACAAAGAGGATTACAAGAAGGTACGGAAAAAGATGGAAAAGGTGGGTCAGCATGGATCTGAAAGAGCTGGATCTGAAGTTGTTGTAAAGAACAGAGTAGTTTGTGATCTGGCCCAACAATCAGCATATCTGAGCCTCCAACAGCTGTTCTCTGTATTACACAGAAGGGCCAACAATATCATGAGAAGAGAGAAGCACATGAGGAAGAGCAGGAGAAAATATGAGATCTGGAAAGAGCCACACAGATCCCACCCACCATCAGAAAGGCAACAGTGTCATTAAAGCGAGGAGGAAGAAAACAGCCCAAGAAAGCTTTGCCATGAATGATCATGAAATGATGTCAAGCAACCTATAAACAGTCTCAGGAAAAAGCTAAATAGCAAAACTTTTTTTTGTCTCCCTTCCCTTTTGTGTCCTCCCCTAATCCAGAGTGACCTTAGGAAAACAGCACAATAATAGCTGGGCTCCACCTAATTTGGACTAAGGATAACTCACCTCCTCCCTACCCTATTTCTAGTTCTTTGCTTGACTTGTGTCCTGTTTGTCTCTTGCACTCTGATCTCTGGTATGTGCCACAGCAGGAGAAGTAGGGAAAGGAGAGATGATAACCTTTCCCTTGAGAATCAAAACATGACTGGTGTGAGGGTGAACACAGTGCCTTTTCTTGGCCACTGAATAAGGCAAGCAGAGAAAAAACTGCCCCTTGCATGTGTCTATCCTGATTTCCAAAGGGGAAAAATTCATAAAGGAGAATATACTTCTCGCCACCATCAATCCTGCAATTAAACTGAACTTTAGCAAAATATTTGCTGGGTTATGTAATAGGGGTGGATTACAACAGGCTGCCACATGGCTGGAAACTGCAGTTTTAACCCCTGGACAAACTGCCTTGTGGTAGGTAAAGATAAGGGACATCATGGAGCTGTAAGAACAGTCAAACTCAGACAAACCTTCAAAATACAGTTTGATGGTCCATCTGATAGAACAACTCCAAATATCTGAGGCTGCTTTTCTTCCTGATTTTCTTGCCTACATGGCTGCCTTTCTGTCTTCCTCCTGTCTCTCCATCTGAGCAGTGTCAGAGCAGTTCCCCCATTCCCCAGGTGCCTCTTTCTCAGGCTTCCCTCTCTGTATGGCTGCTGAGGATGCCCTGGAGGTGCTCCTTTGCCCCAATGTGCTCCTGGTGTCATCCTTTCTATGTCCCAGCCACCCCTCCTGCAGCTGCAGGCATTGATGACTTCCCCTTGTTACCTGAGCCCAGCTATGGGTGCCAGGACCAGGAGCACAGATGTGGTGGCAGTTTTGGCTGCAGGGCACTGCAGATACCAAGCTACAAACCCTATTATGATACAGACCCCCAGCCTCTGTGTCTTTTCTGATGTTCTGTGCATCAGCTGGATGAACCTGCCACAGGCAGAGACCACCTTCCTTCCCCAGCACACCTTCAGCCCGGGCTTTAAAGTCTCTCTAGGTCTGACCAGCTATTATTTGGGCAGCACTTAAAAACTGGAGAAGCAGAGCATTGTAGCTAATTAGCTGAGCCAGAAAGGCACAAAGGACGTTTGAAACAGAAGAGAAAACAAACAAAGCCTTGGCGAGGACTCAAAGGCGAGGCAGGCTGGCTGCAATTCCCGCTCAACACGCAGAGAGGCTCCTCAGGAGGGCTCACAGAGACATGGGACAGGGGAGCACCCTTTGGGAAGAGCTGGCTGGGAAGGGCTCACACGATGTGAGGCGGGGTTTGGAGCCAAACCCGCCCCTGCTGGCCCCACCCAGGGACCGGGGTGCGTGAATGACCCAAAGCTCCTCATCCATCACAGCAGGGACACTGCCAGCAGGACACCGGCACCGACACCTGCCCGCGGCTTCCAGGTAGGACTTGCTCCTTGCAGCACATCCTGCTTTGCCTCCACTGCCTTGCTGCTCCTGTGTGTGAGAAGAGGCACCTGGTGCCCTCAAGAAGATGTAGTTTCTGGCTTCTCTGAGCACACACCACATCAAGACTTTCTACCTGCATGTTAAGTTTCTTCTCTCTCTTTTCCCCAGCTGCTGGGGTTTGAAAATCTTGTTGGATGTGCATTAAGGTGATGAACTGGTTTTATTTCATTTCTGCCTGGTATTGCTGTCATGACAAGCAGAGAAAAGTAGGATACCCCCTACCCTGACAGAGGAAGCAACATGCTACTGGGGCATGTACATTTGCTTTCTTTACAAATGCCTGCAAAACAGAGAGTGGCAAGGAGCTTCTTGAAATGGTTATGCATCATTGAACTTAACTGGCACTCACCCAGACCCCCAGATGGGAGAAGAGGAGCTTTTTCTAAGCCCTTCCCACATTCTTGTGCAAATAGAAAGGATGAATGATCACCATCCCCTGTGCCAGACAGTTTTCTGGGCCAAATTCACACACAAGGGTAGGAAAGCCAAGGGGAACTGAAACTGGTGAAGCTCTCCCTTCCTTCCGCTGCTCACGGTGACTGCATTTCATATGTTCAAATCCTTATGGGATTGCTTGGACTGACTTTGTGTAATTATTTTCATCCTTGGATTAAATAGGCCAAATATGTAAGCTGGATCTCAACTTGCTGAGATCTTACTTTACACCATATTTTGTCCCTCTGGCATATATATTACACAGCAGCAGATTGCATTTAAGTAGTTTTTTCAGAATAAAAGTCTGTCTTTGCTTGAGGGTGTAATTTTTCTTGTAATTCTTGCTGTTCTGTCTTGTATGGATACTTCAAAGGATCATGGAAAGGTCCTAAACCAGGCATCTACCCATACTGGCTTTCAGTACACTCAGTCTGACTGACACCTCTCCAGACTTGGAGCATGCACAGATTTCTTAGCCTAGAGGTTAGAGGGAAGGTGTGACTTGATGCAAAAGCCTGTAACTGCACCCTTGTTTCTACCAACTGTGCTTGTCCTTCATTGCTTGTGATCACTGATGAGAAGGGCAAACTCATGGATGTGCCAAAACCTGAGGGATAGCCTTGTTTTCAGAATGAGTAGACAATGATGCTTTTTGAAATTAAAGACAAAAGGATGCAAGGGGCTATGGAACTCCCAAGGCAGGAGCAGAGGCTTTGAAATCAGCTTTTAATTGTCTTGTGAGATGCCAGTAGGTACAGCAGAAAGGGTGGCCATTCAGTGTGTCATGCTATGGGAGGTCCTGAGTGCGTCCTGTCCAGATGGACAAAGTATTTATGCGTTATAAAACATTCAGTGTGTTCCATCTGTCACCAGGTCAGAGTCAGCAGGTACAGCCAAGATTAAAACCAGCATTTCTGATGTGCACCACCTTTCTTTCTGCTGGCAAGGTGCCACCTTAAAAAAAGCTTAAATCTTTCATGATTCACTCAATTACTCGCTCAGCAGTCAGAGATCTCTAGGGAAATAACAATAGTTTAGAAATCACCAGCTGTGGGTGGTGGCTTGTTCAGTCGGTCCTAACTTTTTCTTTGAACGTTTGGGGTCTAAAATGGGAATTGTGGTGTTTGGCCATCATTGGATACACCTTGGCTAAAAATCTTACCACTCAATTTCTTCATTCACTATTAAGGGATGCTCAAAATCTTCCTCTAGGCTCTTCCCCATGAACCTGTGTGCTAGAGGGTTTGTGAAATGCAGTTGTGGTGAGGAGAAAATGCACGAGGGGCAAATCCTAGCTACACACACTCCTGAGAGGACTGTTTCCCACTCGATCCATCTCTCCAAGACTCCTCTCCTCTTTGTTCCACACATTAAATTCCAGCTTCTTCTCTATTGCTGGCATCTGCCTCCAAGAGCTCTGGAGGTTTCTGCCACACTTCTTGTTCAGTCCAGGTGAAGATGTTCTCTCCTTGGCTGAGCCTTGACTAGGTCCAGCTTGTACCTGAGCTTAATCCCTCCAGCCTGCCACAGTTCTTGCCTGCTGTCCCCTCTCCACCTCTACCATCTGCAGGACTGGTCCCAAGCAGAGGCTGATGTGCTGCCATCTCTCCTGCCCCAAGGGATGGGTGTTCCTGGTAAGGACATGTTCTGTCCAGAAACAGTGAAGTTTTAGGGGGGGAACAAGCAGGGCAACTGAGCTAAGAAAATACTGCCTTGGCTGGGAAGGAAGGGCTGCTTCAGGCTCCTGTCTGTCTCATGCTGGCTCTATCTGAAGCACATACCCAATGCTCTCTGCATCTTGGCCCTGCACTGTTCTGCTCTGCTGAGTTCCTGGTTGGTTTGTTCTTCATAAAGTGGCTGTTTCTTAGTATTAATGGGTGGCCTTGCTGGAAGACCGTAGCTAACATCTGGCGGGTGACTTTCCTTTTTGCAGCTCCCTGGATGTGGGCCTTGAGCTGCAGATTCCCAAACCTGTTCTGGTTCATAGGCACCCCAAGGGTGTTCTGCAGTGCTGCTCTGTTCTAACTTGTTCCCTACTAAAATAAAGCCAAAATCTGCTTGAGATTAAAAAAGGGTGAACTAAGAAAATAGAAGATTAGTGCTGTACCTGAAACTGATCTCTTTCCCAAGATGTCTTTAAGGTCTCACCAAAGCTTCTCCTCTGTGCAGTTACCAAGAACCAATTCATCCATGCTCTGGCTCCTTCGCCTCACAACCCTTGGTCCTCCTCTCTCCAGGTTTACTGGAGGGTTAGGTGGGTGCTAAGATAAATCTTTGAAGCTGTTGCTAGCATCTGCACCCCTCCTCCTGCCTCCATATCAGTGCAGGGAGTTAGATTTGCAGCTTGGTTGAGATTTAAGCATTTTTGAGGCTGTAAATAAAACCCTGTGTGCGATATCCAGGTCGTCTGGATTTGCTGAATTTGCACTGGGCTCACGCTGCTGTTTAAAAGTGAATTGGCTGCCCTGCCTCATCTCTTCCTGAGTATCATGACTCACACTAGAAAACTCCTCTTGGGTTTCTAATGGCTTTATTATGGGGTATGCACATGCAACATCTTTTTGATGGTCTCAAGAATTTGTGAGACGTGGCCAGATTTTCACAGAGACCACACACAATATGATAATAAAACTGACTAATTGGGCATTTGGGATGTTTCACTCCTTCATTCCTTTACCAGTTTTAAAGTTTCATTTTGTTGATTGGGGACTTCATGTTACCTCCAAGGGCTTCTGCTTTTCTGTGGTGCATGATCAGTTTGGAGATGGTTAATGGGTCCTTCATTTCTCACCAAAGGATCTGTAAGAAAGGAATAAGTTCAAAATCCAGGAGAGGAAATTAATTATTTTCCCAAGAGAAAAAAAAAATCCATTTATCTTTGAGCAAGAATTTTATATGTGAATATAAACTGTGTTTCATTGGCTTTTCCCTGATGAAATTTCAGCAGAATGATGAGAGAAACTTTTCAGCAAGGAGTGAGAGAATAATCCGCAAAGGCAATCTGCAGCTTTTCTGTTGTGATTCCTTGGCAAAATGGACTATAAAAATATTCTAAATGCAAGGAAAGAATAGTCCTAGGCCACAGCATTATGGGATGTGGTTCCAGAATTAGTCTTGGAGCTGAAAAGGATGGAAGCAAGGCGAGCAGAAAGGTGTCTCTGAGGGGGTCGTGGGGGAAAAGCTGAGCGCCCCTCTGCAATGTGCCCAGCCCTTCCAGCTCCTCCTGCAGCTCTGCAGGAAGCAGGGAGTGGTGTTCATGTTTCTTACTGGAGTCCCCAATGAGAAGGGCTCAGAAAAGAGAGTGAATGGGAAACCCTCTGGACCCAGCATAACTGCACGTGAGAAGGAATACAAACCAAATCAAATCTGGTTTAATTGCTGTTATTTGGGTTTGTGTGCTAAGCAAAATCTGCTCTGCTCCCTCATCCGCTTGCTCACAAGGGAAGAACAGAATTCCACCTTCCTCTGCCATCTGTGGGAGCTGAAAAGCACCTGGGCAAGCAGACATAGTGAGGGCTCACCCATGGTGCACATGCTGTGCCCAGGCATTTTGCATAACCAAGAGAAAGACAAATGTTGTTGTATAAACGAGATAAATTATTAGCCCCCGTAGCTGTGCTTAATTCTACAGAACTACAGGCCTACGCCCAGGGAGGCCTGTTTTCCACACAGCATGAATCACCTGCTGGGTTTCTGTGCTCACCAGGTTCACCTTTGGGTTTTCCACTCCTCTGGCTTTCCCCACGGGGGTGAGTGATGGATGGCTTGTAACACACCCGCAGTATCAGCGCATCCCTGACATCCCCTCAGACAGCTCACAGAGCACCAGAGCCTGCCCTCTGCAGCCACATGGCACTTCCACAAGGGAATCAGGAGGGGATGGATGCCAGCCTGGCAGCCTCTCCCCTCTGCCACCCGAAATAGCGCTCAGAGCTGAGTCACCAGGGAGCCAGAGTAACAACGGGTGATTCCTTTATTCCTCTAACAGGGACAATACTCAGCTGTGCTAACAATTACAGAGGGAAATGGGCTCCAGGCAGTAGTTTATCACAAGACACTCTGAGCCCTCTCATTGCCCTAAGCAAAAGAAAAAGGCAGCCTGAGGACTGACCCCGTGCTGTTTTCCCTGTGCTGTCACACTCAGCATCCTTCTCATTCATGGGTGCTGCTTAAAGGATAACTTGCTTCTCTTCTTGCATCCAAAAACCTTCATTAAGGACTAAAAAAATCACACTTGGGCAGGTGATGCTTGCAGTTCTGCTTTTCTGTTTCCCTGTCACACCTTTTCCTCTGTCATGTATTTGTTGAATAGTTAGAAAAGGAATAGTTTCCTGAAACCAGGATTTTGAGTTTGGAAATATGCAGGGCCAGTGCTGTTTAAATAAACTACTTCTCTACATAGGAAACCATCAGCAGCAGAAGAAGGTGATGAATCATGTGGCTGTGTAGTGGGAAATTGGAAGCCTTCACAGAGCTGCTTGTGAGGTGTCACATGTGTTTGTTTCCTGAGTCACTCCTATTACTCAGAATCATGGGCTGGGATGTGGCACATGGCTATGCCCGGGCAAGAGCCCAGTCCAGGCAGGATCCTGCAGCTGCCAGAGGGCCTTGGAGGGAGCTCAGGGCCATGTGAGCAGGAAGGATCACCTCAGTGAGACCATGAGGAGCACTACAGCCTCTGTTTGAGTTCCTTGAGCAAGAACTGAACACCGGCTAAAAAATGCATTTTAAAAATTCCCCATTAACTTCTGTCTTAACCATTCATCCACAGGAATACCCATTTCAAATAAAGGAATTTCTGAGGACACTTTTTTCCATTTTTTAAAAATGAAGGTGTTTAAACTAAGCTAACATAATTAAGCTGACCAAGCATGAGGTAGAAAAGAGAAGAGCTACATCCCCTCTCCCTTCTTTTTTTGCTGTTCTGTTTTGCCACTGGTCAATCCAGGTACTTCTTGGGATATTTTTAATTAATTACATAAGTTCTTATTTGAAACAAGACAAAGACAAAGCTAAACTATCAGTAATTCTTTATTTAGCTTTTCAAATCCTTTCATGAACGCTGTATAAAAATCTTCAAGATTCAGTTCTACTCCTACTCCCCAAGTACACTCAATACCTTTTTTTAAAAGGAAAAATAAAACTAAAATACTTTTGTTTATAAGCAAACAAAGACTGAAGACACAAGCACCTGTGTGAGATAACAGATTGTGGAAGAACAGGACTCACTGCTGGCAGTGTTCAGTTTGCTGTGATCTCAGAATAAATGCTCTTCTCTGCTCCTGACCCATTTTGGGCTCTTTCTTCTCAGCCTACATTTACAGGGTTTTCAGCAGCAACTGAGAGCACTTCTGCTGCCAAAACTCCACAATATATATAATGTTTCCCTTTAAAAGAAATATGAGCTATTCTCTCTCACTTCATTGATTCCTATCTATTGGCAGCTGCAGCCAGAACCAGCATAGCACTGTGTGCTGTGCAAGACTGAACAGTGACCTTGTTTACCATTAGCATCATTGAAAATTAGGAGGAATTAATTATAACACACTGGGTTTCTTCACCCAACCAAGTGGCTGGCAGCTGAACTCAAAGGCACCAGTGCAGTGGTGGGGAATGGTCTCTTTTAGGGCTCCTTCCTCCACTCAGAAATGCTGCCTCATAGCTGAGTGCTTCAGCAGAACCCAGAGGAATCCTATTCATACTTATCAAGCTGATTTTCTCTGCCAGGAGCATCAATCAATGTTTAAATTCAATTTCTGGATGTGTATTGAGGAGCCTGGCACTTTCAGTAACATTTTACTTTTCTCTGGCACTGGCTGGTGAAAAGATGACCTGATGGATTTCTCACCCCCGTTTGAGGCTGGTTGCTGTTGTTTCCTCTGCTCTTCAGAGGGAGAAAGTCAGGAATGAAGCATTAAAGGGCTCAACATTGCTGCCATTAAAAGTCACCGGCAATACTAGAGCTGACTTCAGTGACAGCAAACGAATGAAACAAAAACATACATGTGCCAAGACCCTTAAAGTTCAAAGATTTCATCCCAGCTATAGGAACTGCACAGGACACAGCCAGTGGAATCACAAATGCATTGTGGAGGGAGCACTCCTTTCCTTACTCCCTCTTGGCTGCCGTTTCCCAGAGTTTTCCTTTCTGGGACACGGGTGAGCCAGTTCAGCTGAGTAAGCTGAAGTGCAAAAGTCAGATAACTGTGCTGATTATCTGATTTTACTTGCCCCGTACTTCTGGCTTTCCCCTTTCCAAGGGGAGGCTTTTTTGTGATGGGATGTATGGCTTTGGGGTGAATTTTGTGTTGTTGGAAAATCAGTCGTAGCTCTGTGATGAAGCAGGAGACTTAGAAACCCCAGATGGAATGAACCTAATATATTTCCACCTCTCACTGATGTTGTTTACACAGTGCAAGCCAGTCCAGAGTGGTGAATGGTATATTTAAAACGAGGTCCTCTAACATTTGGATCTACCCCATCACTCAACTTAACAGATACTTGATACCAATCAAGTGACTCACTTCATTAAGAAATAAACCCTGCTGTGTTGCTGACATCCTGCAGCAAACACTGAGCCCCATTGTCATCTGCTGAGTCCTTTCTGTGTCCCAGCCCACGCCCTGAAGATGCACACCGAGTCTCAGGCACAGCAGCAGCACTGACCCTGTTTTTCCACGGTGCTGTGTGCCAGCCACAGGCACACAGCAGCCCCTGTGTGTGAGAAATGCCCTCCCTTAATCCCCAGACTCCCTCTGTGCCCCTGCAACCGAGGGGCAAAACAGGGTGAGCATTCATCATCTGGAGGAAAACAGTTTGTTTTATTAGCAAGACAGGAGCTGGTGCTTGCTTGTTCCCCGTCCGAGGGAGGTTCTCCTGTTTTTCCCTCTCACCTGGGTTCTTGCTGCTTGTCAAAGGCAGCATCTGCCAGCTGGTGCCCACCAGGCAGGACACAGAACAGGTGCAGGTAATCCAGTAACAGGTGCTATTCCAGATGCGTGGGAGGGTCTAGGTTAAAACACTGTTCAAAAAGAAGTGTCTGTAAGAAATACAGATGCCCAGAGCCCCTGCCAGCCATCAGCCCTCTCCTGACTGGGGCTGCAGGGCACAGCCAGGTGCCCAGGTGAGCATTTACACCCCTTCCATAGCCAGGAGCAGGCTTCATCCCAAAGCCAGAGGAAAGGGATTATTTCAGTGCAGATCCCAATTACTCCTTCCACAAATGTGCTAATCACTGGTAACCACCACTAAATGCCATGGATACCCCAGGGCACAGAGATCATCTGCCAGGATTTTATTTTAAGATCTGTGTTTAAGAACTGTTCTAAGGCTTTGGAGAGAAAGACAAGGGAGGGTTCACTGAAGCATTTCCTCAGCTGGGATGCCATAAACCACACGAGCACCCACAAAATGCAGGAGTTTATGCCATTCCATAGAGGGACTGGTAAAAAGGAAAAGGGAAAACAGCCCAGCCTTTAGTGAAGCACCTGAAATGTGTTTTGCTATAGCAGATGAAAAGTTCTGCTCTTTTCAATGGCACTTGAACTACTGCATTTAATAATTATACTTGGCTTTTATTGATGTCTGCTTTTTATATGAGATCTTTTTATATTATTCCATATCGGGGGCAATATCCTTCAGCTTCCAATATTATAGGAAAAAAGTGTCTTGATCAAATATAACAAATGTCACACAGATGCTTTAAAGTACTTAGAAATATCTAAATCAGTAAGTGATTGAAAATGGAGAGTTTGTGAATGTTGTATCCATACTTTGACAGTCCTTAGGACGTTTTCTTCCCTGGATTTCCAAACCAGAAAACTTACTGACTTTGTAATATCCAGAAGTACCAAAACTATGGAAATAAAAGTGCTTAAGGCAGCATAATGACATTGCAGAAAAGGAAACAGTTTGTTACAAATAGTTTTTGTTTATTTTTTTCCAGGTGCTTGAGCATTACCACCTAGTACAAACAGGTTATTCACGGGAAATGAACACCTATCTTCCCAGCTTGAAGAGCTGCTTTTGTTTTCCTCCTGTCGGCTATTTGTCACTAATATTCACTTTTCAGGGAGGAGCCCAGGTCTGCTTTTCATACATGACAGGTTTTGAAATAGTAAAATAATAAAGGTCCAGGCTCAGCCAGCTCTGAATTCCATTTGAGTGGGGAACTGAGAGCAGCAGAGAGCGGGGAACGAGATGGTTGTGGGGAGCGTGCAGTAAATGCTAACTTTTAATTAAAGCCCTCCACAGCACAGTCTGGATGGATGTCCAGCAGCAGCAGCAGTGACTGCTCAGGCCAGGGGGGTGGTGAGTCCTGCAGGCAGTGGCTTTGTCCCCTCTGAATGATGTGACACACCACTGGCAGGGCAGGAGGGCAGCAGCTCCAGGGGTACCCTGGGTTTTGTACGAGCCTTGCCAATTCCAGCAGTTTTCCCCAGGTCTGTAGCCATGGCTGCGTTGCCCCTTGCTCTGGCTGGCTCCTGTTTTTCTGTTTCGTTCTGGCCAAGCTATTTTGGCTGCAGAAGGTCAAAGCCAGCACTGTCAGGGCCAGTGGAAATGCATTTGGGGGACAAAGAGAGATGGAGCACATGCCCGAGGACAAAAGAAAAGAAACTGTGCAGGGTGAATTAGTTTCCTCTTTCTTCTCCTCCTGTTTGTGAAAGGAGTGTTCTTGGAAAGGTCTCATTTTGTTTCATTTCTAAATAATGATTTCTCTGTTGTTGTTGGGGTTTTTTGTTTATGCTGATTGTAGATCTGCATTTTTAGGCTCCTTTTTTTATTTTTTTTATTTTTTTATGTTTTCCCTATCAGCAACAATATTAACCACTAGTGTTTTAAAGAAAAGGTATTTAGGATTCTGGAAGAGAATATCTGAATTTCTGAAAAGATACAACTCTTCCCTGGGTTTGTTTGGGTTATTTTGCCATGAGTTTGGATTTTACTACTCCAGCCCTGGATACCTGCTGGAGTTGACATTTGTTTATCTTGACAAAGGAGAAACCTCTATCTATACAAAATATTATCAGTTGCATCTTGGTGTTAGGGCAGGAAGCAGGTAGTGCTGGTAGAACTTGCCACAGGCAGGTAGACACTGGAGCCTCTTTTGAGTAAATTCTCAGATGCAAAGACCAATCTATTTGGAGGACAGACTTCAGTTGAGTTTCAAGATACATGAATGACACCCATTCACTTTTTTGGGGGGGAACTCATCTGAATGGACTAACTTCAGAAAGAGGTCTTTGAGTCCAACCCTGAGGTTTCTTAAAAGAGGCAGTGATGGAACCTCATTTCCATACCTGGCTCTCTCTCTCTGTCTGTGAGGCTGCATGTCTACCTGCAAATGGAAGAATTTTATGCAAAAAATGTTGAAGCAAATCTATCAAATTAATGTCTTGTGTATTGCAAAAGAGAAGAAATTCAGAGAAAGTTTGTGTGGCTGGCTTAAATACCTTTTCAGTTCAAACTAACTGACTGTGAAATGGATAAATATGTACATTCCTGTGTCATAACAAAATGCAGTCATGGGAGACAAAGCATGGGAGATGTCTAAATTGGTGATTAATGGTACATTTTTCTTCCTCTGGGCTAGAACTGAGAGTTGGTGGCCAGATGCTTCCACCCATCCATTCCTCTCATTGCCAGTCTGATGTTCAGTTCCCCACTCATCTACATCTTGAGTTCACACTGATCTTGAGTCTCCCTTCCTTTTTCTCTTTCCTGTGGTCCATTCTCCTAGCAGCCTATCTCTCTTTCAGCTGGTGGGCCTCAATTTTTTAACTCCTTTCTGAATAGTGCAGACAACTTTGCTTTCTCTAGCTGCTCTCTGCAACCCAGTCTTACCTACTTGTGAAAATTCATGGCTTCATATTTTTCCCCCAAATATCTGAAGATTTGTAACTGCTAAAAAAGAAAATCGATAGAAACGATCACCCTTGCATCCCCCATATTAAACTACAAGGATTTGTGTTCCAGAGCATGCTTTAGTACAATCTCATGAACATGCTGCCTCTCTCTCTTTGGGTCAAAGAAAACACAGGAATATTCCTGTTGTTTTTAATCTCATTTCTCAATTACTATTAAAGCAGCACACCCTTATACATAAGTCTAACATGAGTCCATGCACAGGGCAGGGTGTGAGTAGCACTAATAAAATAAAGCTTATGTCATTCAACTGTGTGTTTGCAGACTTACCTGTGAGCAGAGTAAAGAAAACAATGTTGAGAAAACAACAGGGAAGTTGGGAAACAGGGTTAGATACAGGACAGAGAAATGTGAGATACAGTGGTGCTCCCTGGCAAGGCAGTTGAGCAGAAAGGAATATTTTTAATATTGCTGCAGCATAACTCAAAGAGCTTTATCTTTTAATATTTAGATGTCTGTCAAGAAGAGTAAACACAAGGACTGTTTGGAGTGTTCTCACTGAATAACTCGTGCTGGAATCACTTGCTGAATTGGGAATTTATTGGTCTGATAGCATTTTTTCAATAGCTCAGTAGACAAACAGTGGATTTGATAAATATGTAAAAATAAACCAAGGGAGCATTATGAATTTCTGTCAGTCAAATAATGCTGAAATAACTTGACAGTCCCAGAACAGCACCATATTGGCTGAAAAGAGGGGAGATTTCAGGCTTGGAGTTGTGTGGCGATAAATCTCTGACACAGCAGTTGTCTTCACTGGAGTCACAGCTGCAGGGCAGTGCTCAGACATCCGGACTTACACCTTCAGTTCCGAGATGAAACTGGAAAAAAGCCACTGACAGTGAACATAGATTTCCCAATACCATGAAAACCAACAGAGTCATTTCTTCCAGGTTTATGGAAAAACAGTTGGCTTCTCTCAACTTAGCCAGGAGTTTGTCTCATGTGGGCTTTAAAAATTCTTAAAAGATGGAAACAACGCCCATCCATATATTCAGCAAGGACAGCTGAAATGCAGCACAGAGTGGGGATGGAGCACTCTGCAGCTGCTGCCACCCCACAGCCTGTCCCTTTGTCCCTGCTGGAGTGCTGCTGCTGGAGTGCAGCCGGGAGCTGGGAGTCACATTTCTGCTCCCAATGAACTGTCCCCACAGCAATCCCTGATGTAGGCTGGGCTTCTTGTTTTGCATGTCTGTTTCTAAAAATGTATGTTGTTTGTCAGGATGTTGTGAGATGGCTCAGAAAGGCTGGACTTGGTGTAGTCCTAAAGACAGTGCACAGAAATAGGGAGGGCAGCAGAGTGAGCCTGTGCCAGCTCTTAGCAAGGTCTTGTTCCCATTCCCAGCCATCTCAGTTCACTCTGCTGCTCTTGACTGCACCTCAGGAGGCCTTTATTGCTTCTGGCACCTCCGTCCTTGAGGCAGCTGCAGGACATCTTGCTTGAAACACAGAATCATGGAATGGTTTGGGTTGGAAGGGACCTTAAAGACCACCCAGTTCCAAGCCCCTGCCATGGGCAGGGACACCTGCCACTAGACGAGGTGGCTCCAAACCCCATCCAGCCTGGCCTTCCACACTTCAGGTGCCACCTTCTCACTTGCCCTGTGCTGACACTGTCCCATTGCTTCATCTTCCTCCTTCACAGCCTTACCACCTTGCAGTGGCTACAGCCAACCTCTGCTTTTAACTCTTTATGTGGGTGCCACACTCACAAGATGACAGAGGTTGCGTGTGAACTGCATACTGCTTCACAACATATTTATATTAATTATGTATGATTATAGATACAGTATATAATCACACATTATATGTGATTATGTATTATTTATTTTGTATAGATATCCAATAGAATCCCATAATAAATAGACACAATTGCTGAAGTGTTATTCAGTTCATCTGCTGAAAAACTGTGTATATTAATTAGATAAAATTACATATAGTATTTCTAAATTAAGTTATATCTGTGATCTGTCATTATAATATAATGTATAATTAGATGCAATAATATACTTTAATTGCACAAGTTAAATAATTTGCTTTACTATAAATACTGTAGTTTTGTGATGCTGTTTTCATAAAATGCCTGTTAAGCACCCACATAGGATGGAATCAGAGATACACACTCAGTTTTCCCTCTTATATTTTCAAATACCCTCTGTGGAAACCATGTGAGCCCATTCCAAACTTGGGCCCAGAAACCAAACATCCGCAGAATTTCAGGCGTCAAAACCTATTCAGAGCCAACGGCAAAAAACCCCCAGCACAGCATCTGCCTCCACACGGAACCAGGCTGCTCTGAAAACACAGGGGTTCTCCTCCTCCTTTGGCTGGAGTGTTTTTTACCTGCTCTGGGGTGTTGGCAAAGCAGCCGGAGCAATTGCAGGACACTCCCAGAGCTTCTTAAGTGTTGTTTGTATTTTGCACCTTCTCTCACCTCACCCGCTTTTGACAGAATGCAAACCAGCAGCCAGATGCTTCTGTGAAACACAGAAACCAGGGCTGAAATCTCTTGCTGTGACTTCTTAAAGCTCCAGGGAGGAGGAGTCGAAGGATCAGTGGAATTCCTGGGAGAGGCAGGAATCAGCTGTATTACAAATTTCTTTCCTTTACATGGGGTGAAATAGAAACAGGTGAGAGGAGGGCTGGGAATTATCACGAACCCGTTTTTGCTGGCGTTCAGCACCTTCCCTCGAATGTAGAATTATGAGCACACGGTGAACGCAGCACCAAGCCCTGGCACTCCCACCTTGCCAGCCACCACAGGTGCTTCTTCCCTCGGTCTAAGCACCGTCAGCTCAGCATTCTGGGGGCTAAAAAAGTGACAAGGAAAATGAACTGAGAGGGGACACTGGGACAGCCTCGAAGCCCGTTTGAACCGCGCTGTTGTGACGGGCTGCATCCTGCGTGTGTGCATGCCTGCATGAGAATTTACTAATACATACAACGCTAATTACCCAGTCATGTCCTGGAGCAAGGCTGGGAATGAATTTCAGGAAAAGAGATGTTTGTTTTGCGCGGGCGCCCACATCCCATATACTTCCAGCGCCGCGGAAATTGCCCCGCATCTCCACCCTGCGAGCGGCCGTGCCTGCAGCTGCCGGCGGCAAGGCGGGAGCGGACACGGAGCTCACGGAAAGAAAGCCCTGTGCCCCCTTTCCTCAGCGTCCCCCGACATGGAAAGCCTGAGCAGCACCAAGCCCAGGCTCTGTCCCCTGCTCCCGCCTCAGCTGAAGGCGTACAGCTGTTGCCCGAGCAGAGAAAGGGATTGGATTTCACAGGCTGTGTAATCTGCGACAGCGCTCTTTGCCTTGGGGATAGCAACGAGCCTCACCCAGGCTCAGCCATCCCCTTTCTGCCCGTGAGGAACGCCCCGGTCGACATAGAAGGAAAATTGTTTGCTGAATTTCTGCGCAGCCCTCCTTCCAATTGCTGGAGAGAGAGGGGGAGTGAGAAAGAGAGAGAGTTTAAGGCAGGCTCTGCACTGGTGTTCTGGGCTATTTCAACTTCAGGGCAACTTTAGAGAACTTCAGTTATTTTTGGTAAGTTTTTTTTCTTAAAACCCAAACGTCCCTCTCTCTCTCTCTTTCTTTCTATGAAATCTCTGGTGCAGATTGCAAAAGTTTGCAGTAGATGATGGGCTTTTAAAAATGCAGAGAGATGTGGGTGCGAGCATTTCGTGTCCTTTGGTACAGAAACCAGACTTTACAATTGTAAAGACATAATGTTCCCAGCTGCTGTACTTGATAAGCAAAACCTGAAGATGTTGTGTTTTAAATGACACTGCTGGGGAAAAGTATGCCCAGAGCTTCAACCAAGGTGCATCTCACCTGGTGTAAACCTTTGCCCCTTTCTTGTGCTTGGGAAGAGGCGAGATCAGGGATGAACACATGTGTTCACCCTGATAAAAAGTTTCTGATCCACGTTTTTACGCAGGGGGTTTCAAGCCTCTGAGCCTCCCAAAGCTTTCAGAGGGATGTCGGTTCTTAGTGTATACACACCCCTCCATTCAGTAATCTCTGTTCCAGATCATGCATGTTGTTTTTCTTACTTCCTCTGTCTGTATACTTAACCCATCGGGACATGCTCAAAGGTAGTGAAACTCTTTTGTAGTGCAAAGAGCCAATCCCAATAGTTGCAATGAATTTCAGGGTGCAAAGAGCCACGTTCTTACAGTGAGGTTGATTTCTGATGAATACAAGTTTTCTGTTATCCTAGATATGTTTGGATTATATAGTATCTCTGCTCCTACAAGAGGAGTACTACTTGTGTGGATATTATATTCCAGTAGATACTATTTGCAATACATATATATACTGACTTGGCATTAGGATCTCTGAATGTTAGTGGAATTTGAGACTAAGATTAACCTTGAAGCATTCAAAAAGCAGATCCATAACCTTGTCAGTAGAAGTTGGATACTGGAAGTGCTCACAGCAAGGCTTCTGAGACTAGTACATAAAGTGGTGGGAAATACAGGGTAAAATTATTCTGTCCACCTCTCTGGGTTCATCCATGTACCCTGATATCTTTCTGAACATGTGAATACAGATGGTCAGAAGTAGAACTTGTAACTGTAACAACCTGTAGATGAAATGAAAAGTCCATTCTCTGAAAGCTTTGATAGAAAAGAGAGAACACATTACTCGTATGAGACAAAAGACCAAAAGTCATTGCTAAAACAAAACAAAACAACCATTATTCTTTATAATTTATGACACAAAGAGCACAGAAGGTTGGAAGATGACTTGTAAGAGATTCAGTACTTATGATCACCTGTTGCATGCATGAGGGAAAAGGTCTAAGTATTGCCTCACTCTTTCTTTTACTATAATAAAGGCAAGAAATTTTGCAGATCTAAGCAAATCAGAAGTAAAGCAGCTTACAACAGCCAATTTACTTCCAAAATCTATCCTAACATAGGTCAAAAATCCAGCATACAAAAAAATGTCAGATGTTTAACGGCACGGTAAATCTTCGGATTTACTGGGTTTTATTAGCTATGTTTAAAAATGATAAGTGTGACTGGAACTTTTAATTGCAGAAAGTCTACAACAATGGAGTTAACAATAACCCTTCAGCAATAAACTGAAAGCTATAAATCTGCGCCGGGCGCTCTGCGGTGCTGACACGCTCCATGATGGCCGTGGCTTTTCTGTGCAAGCATGTAGATTTGTTAGCTAAAACTGCATTTTACTATCTTTGGTGTGGCACTCTCGTAAAGTAAACTCTACTATTAGATTATGAGGCTTGTGTAAATCTCTGACTGAAGTCAGTTTGACTCTAGTCAGTGCTCGTAAGCAATCCATTGGGGATGGCTGCCTTCCAAGCTCCTCTGCAGCGGGTGTTAATGGCTTTCCAGTCGGACGGGGCAGCGGGAACTTCTGGCAGTGGCTGGCCAGGGGTTTGGAGATGGCACGTATTCCCTGCTTTTAATTGTCTTGGACTCTCAGTCTGTGCTCACAAAACTATGAGGTCAACGTGCCTCTATTTGCTTTTGGCTGTACTTGAAGCTCATCACTGAAACAAAATCCAGCAGTCTGTAACGGGTGGTTATTGGGAATAGCTGCAATCTGAGTTAACCTCCTGTTGACTTCAGGGGGTGCAGTGCCCCCTGCTTGGACACACCTTTCTCCAGGAATCCACACACCATGAACTTCACAGGTGTTTCACTTAATGTTGTCACTGTGAGTGGAGGGAGCATCAGGGTCTAACTGAGATGTCATGCCTTACATGAAGCCACAGCAATTTGAATCTCCAAATATACTCAGAGATTTGGGTTGTTTTTATTCCTCAAGTTTTCTACTTGGCCAAAGAAGTTCATCCTCTGCAAGTGTAAAACACTGAGGGATTAGAGTAAGACTTTTTCCAGGATTCCTCACATTCAGAGACCTAAATAATTAGACTATAAGGTAGTGTATTTGAAAGGTGTGAAAGCTTATAAGCTGAGTAAATATTTGAGTAGATAGAGTCAATCTAATTTTTAACATCTAGCTATTTTTGCATTCCATAATGTTGCTAACATTTGGAAACAGCAAAATACGCCTTAAAAACACCCAGTGTTTCCTCCTCTGGAGAAACATCTCTGTGTTTGTGAGCTCTGCATTGCAGGTACAATGGGAACCAGTAAGGCTGGGAAAAGCCTCACCCTTAACCTTGTTTGGAGTGAGGAGGGGAGCAGCACAGGCAGACCCAGCAAGGGCAAGCACTTGCTCTCAGGCAGTTTGCCATGTCCCTGACCCCCAGTGCACCAACAAACTGTTTTCCTGACAACACCAGCTAACAACTGCTGCCTTGTCTGCTTCCCTTAGGTGTAACATCCCAGCAGGCTTTTCCCTCCACAGCGAGTGTGGAGCGGCACTGAGCAATGTAAGGGACTCAGCTCCCAGGGGAGCTAAGATTAAACCCGACCAAACCTAATTTGCCATCTCTCCACATGCTGCAGGAATCAAGGCAACATCCTTGTGGCAAGAAAGGTCCTTTGGATGACCCACAGCTGTGCCTAACCCCAGTGTGGGAGGGTTATGCCTGCTCCAAGGAATATTTGCTAAATTCACGTGTTTGCTGATTTCAGAGTCAAGGCTGGAATTCATTATTTCATATTGGAAAACAAAACCTCAGGCTGGGAGAGGGCTGTTCACGTGCTAAATACTTCCTACCAACATGTTTACTTCCTGAAAGGGGACTATAGGTAGCCAAATATCTGAAAGTCACTGCTGACTTAGTGCAGAGAATAAGTCTGCAGTTTTCTGTCCGAGAAGGGGATGACCAAATGTGTAGTCCAGAGTGACGAGTGAAAATAGTGAGTCCAGAGTGAAACAAGTCAAAGCATGCTAAGGGTGCTATGGCATGTAAGTAATAAATGGGCCAGAATGGATAGAGGACCTATCAGTAAGGGACGGCAGCTCTGCCAGGGAGAGAGTCCCAGGCCATGGTAACAGCCCAAATCCCAGTAAAATTCCATGGAGCAGGAATGCAAGTGCCTGAAGAAGAGCAGGCACCAAGTCTACTTCATCTGCCTAATAAAGATAGCAGTGTCTTCAGGGGGCAGAATTATCTTTTTTCAGAAACACAAACAAGGAGATAAGGTTTATATGATTTCCAAGCTTGCTGATAAATGCTCGAGACTCCAAAGCCACAGGAACTGCTCTTCACTGCTGGGCAAATGTTGTTTCTTCTCTGTAGTTAAGAGAACAAACACTACTTGATTTTGATAGCAGTGCTCTGTACCTGACTTTCATAGAGTCAGAGGAGCAGCTCTTATCCATGCAGCCCTCTGATTTTAAATACCTTTTACCTGCCCACTGACCTCCCAGCTCTCTCCCCTTGAACAATGGTGTGTTTGCAGCCTCAGCCAGCCAGCACTGAAAAGCAAGGGTTTCAAACTGCACTAACTTCTTCCCATTTCCACAAATCCTAGCTAAATAGTCTAATAAACTGTGACAGATATTAAATATTCCACCTTGAAGTGCACCCTGAAAGCTCACACATTTTATTAGTCTGGGCATCCCCACTTTTCCTAGGATTCCCATTCTCCATACCAGCCATAGGAAGCAAATGTCATCAGGTTTCCACAGGTCCTCTCTTCATTTACTTGCTGTGTGATTTACTCCAGCTCCTGGACCTTTGACTGTCAGCCAAGCACAGTGCTCTACTTTTCCCTCAAGTAAACACATGCAGGAACTTTTCTTTCCTTTTCCTCACATCACTCTTTTTAAATCCGAATTTGCCTTAGCACTTTCACTTGGAGGAGTGAATTCCAAAATGGGAATTTTTCCCTTAGTAGAAGAAACTCAAAGGACATGCATGCAGGAGAAAAAAAATTATTAAAGTTAGCAAATGGGATAGTAACTTTTCCACACAGTAGGAGTGGCTTTAACCGATGCTTGCATTGTATTCTGAAGGGGGAAAATGGCTCAGTGGCACTAGGCATCATTATCTTGAAAATTAGTTAGAGATTAGTTAGCTTTTGGTGAACCTCAAAGAAGTTAGCAGCTCTCCCTCAGATCAGAAGATCAGATAAGCATCCAAAAGATTGGGTTTGATTTTTTTTTTATTTGCTTAAAAACTGAGCATGGTGGGATTAGGTCAAAGGTTGGGCTTTATGATCTTGGAGGTCTTTTCCATATTTAAAGATCCTGTGATTCTGTGTGTGTGAGTTTATTGGTAGGTCTATAAGAGATGAAGATCTGTGAAACTATCATGAGAAAGTTGGTGGTTTCAATTGCTGATGTTTCCTGATATGAGCTGAGCTTCCCCTATTCCTGCTTCTAAAATCAGCCGAAAGCAAATAATTTACAAGAACACAAAAATGTCATTAAACATTCCCCAAATATTTTCATATATGTCAGAGCTGATCTGATTTATGCTTCAGTGAAAGGTTGCATTGATTTTTATATGAACTGTGTCCTCACACTCCTTAAGGCTGACTTTTTCACATAATGGGCTTGATTATGAGAAAAAAAAAATTGTTTGCAGAATGAATGGCTCAGCCAGCTCAGTGCCTAAAGAGTGAGTGAGAACTCATTTTGGAGGCAAACTGGGCATTTTCACATGAGAATGACTACATGCAGCCCTTGGGTTCATGGTGATGCCATCTTGCTGCTCAGGCTTCCCCTGAACAGTGATGGGTGGTGTGTTCTTAGGCTTTGCTATCAGTATCCTTTTGGGGGGCACGTCTCAGACTGGATGATGGTTGACTCTGTAAGTGGTGTAAAACAGACTCTTCACACACAGGTATTTATGAGGGGACATTCCAGTGATCAACAGAGCTGGATGGAGGCAGGGCCCCCACAGGTCTGCCATGAAAGGAATAAATTTAGTAATGGCACTGTGATCTTATATCTGTATTTGGATTATATGTTCACAGTGGATTTAACCACTGCTTCAGTCAGTCTGTGAATGAAAGGGTTTGGATAGAGATAGCAGGAGAAATCATATTTTTCTTCTTAAAATTATCCTTCCTCAGAGATTAAAAAGAAGCTTTTGGATAACTGTACTGGGTTATGCCAGGAAAGCTCATCACAGGGATTAGTGCATTAACTACATAATTATAATGTATACATTGCATGCTTCACCAACCAAATATATAAACCTTATTTAGTCTAAATAAACCTTAAAGCCCAAAGAATAAGCCTAGCACTTTCAGATAAGCTCAAGCATGAATGTAATCTCCCCTTAATATACCAGCTTTTTTCTTAGAAAGAAAAGAGTGTGCTCAGCGCATGTGACAACAAATCATCCCTGGGTCTCATGGTGAGGAGATCAGAGCAGCCATCAGGAGTCCCTGAGGAGCCCGAGCAAACTGTCCACAGCAGCATTTTCCTGGGAGCTCTGCCCAGTGCTTCCCCTTCCTTCTCTCCCTTCCTCACTTTTTCTGATTTTCTGCTGTGGATAAACAGCCCCAGTCCTGCAGAACCACTCACATCCCAGCCACACGGCCAGTCCCAGGCCAGGGACCCCTCCCAGAGACCCGGATCATCATTTCCCTTCTGCTGCTGCTGAGCACAGCAGGACTGGGAGTGTGCAGGGTGTGTGGGTGCCTGAGGAATCCCTGTTCAGAAGTCAGGCTGCTCAGGCAAATACAGCATCCCAGACAGGCAGGATCTCAGCAGCAGTAGGTAGGGACAATCCAGCAGCAGAAATGTATTTGGAGGGCAGCAGTTTTTTGTCATTCTGGGGCCAGCATGAACAGGTAGATGTGGCAGCAGCCTTTACTGCACATCAGTAAGATGTTGTTGTAGTCAAGCCATGGGCTCCAGAGCACACTGTCACACAAATTCAGAGCTGCCCCTCTCTTGATTAGGCAAATGCTGCAGTGCCTTTCTGACAACATAGAGCTGTGGCTTTTCCAGGAGAGCAGTGCCTGGTGCAGGGCAGGGAAGGCTGTGGCAGGCAGCTGGCAGAGCAGAGGGGTGGTGGTTCTGCAGGCTGGGTGTTGGCAGGCAGGCAAAAGGTGCAGTGCTAGCAGGGGCATTTGGGGCACTCAGCTCTGCAGGTGCTCTGGAACAGAGAGGGTGAAGCACCTGAGTCAGATTAACTTGTTGGATGTGGACCATAGCTTGATGGCATGGCTTGTGGAAGAAAACCTATGGAAAAAAAATCTGATTTCTTATTTTCAGCTTTTAGAGCTTTTTTGCTGCCGAAGAAAAGTTTAAATTCATACAGCACTCATGAAGGAAGATTGTGACAGCCCACCTTGAAGTCCTTTGCAGCTGATACCTCTGGGATCAGTCTTCTTGGCAGAGGCAGTGTTGAGGGAGGATACCTTAGCAAAAAGACAGGTATGGGAGCAGGGGAGCCCACAGCACACTCCCCTACCACAGGCTGCTGCCTCAGCAAGGCTGCCCAGAGGTACCTGCACACCCTTGGGATGCAGTCATGGAGCCAAAGACAACCCTGGAGCAGGGACAGAAGCAAATGGCATGGAAAGAAACTATTTTGGATTATCCAACTATTATAATCCAACTATTTTGGATTATTTCTCAGGGGCACTGAGAAAACAGCCAGCAGGGCCACACACAGACACATCCAGCCACAGGCCAGTGGAAACCAGTGTGGGTGAGACAGCCTCATGCAGCAAAATCCCATGTGGGCAACCACAGCATTTTCCAGCCCAGGAGAAACACCTTGTAGGAGTTGTGTCAGATGCTGGTGCCCCAGAGCTGCGTTGCACATCAGTGACAAGACACACTGCAGTGTGTTTGGGGTGTTTCTGCTGACCACTGCCCCCATCATTCTCAGCTGTGCTTCGTTAATTTATTTGCCCTCCTGTGTGTCTGGAGCTGATTGCTGGCTCACATTCAGTCCCTGCCCTGCTCTGAAGGATGGGCACTGGAGTCAGCAGATCTCCACCCTGGTGTCTGATAGGGAAGCGGCGCTTTTGCAATGATCCCCCGAGTTGTGACATGCACTGAAAACTGGTGCTCTGCCAGCAGCCCTCTGTGCAGGGAGCTGCAGCTAAGCTCAGGTGCTGCATGAACACCTCTGCACTGTCACACTGTGGTTTCATGGCCTGGGCTGGCAAAGCTTGAGCCCCATGGCAGCACACACAGATACAGCCCATGGGCCTGGGGCTTTCATTTGCACCAGAGCAAAGGGAGGGCAGAAGAGCTACAAAAACCCATAATGAATGTTTCCCCTCCCCACAAAT
The DNA here is from genome assembly GCF_963513975.1 of Fringilla coelebs. NCBI lineage: Eukaryota > Metazoa > Chordata > Aves > Passeriformes > Fringillidae > Fringilla > Fringilla coelebs. The sequence goes on from NC_140034.1 coordinate 8,629,612, forward strand.
CCTCCTCTTTCAAATGCCCAGTAAGGGATGTAGGGGGGAGGGAAAACCATCATCCTCTAATCCAAAACAGGAGCTGGCTGTCATACCAGCTCAGACAGACCACGCAAACTCCTCCACTAACTCTGCTCTTGTGAGGAGACAGAGATGGACTGCGATAAGGTTTTGGCTCTCAGACACACTTGGAACCATGGGGAAGGCCAGCCAGAGCCTGTGCATTCAGGGGAATTGCTAAATCAGCACTGACAGATTGCAGCAAGGAGCAATGTCCTTGACCTGGCTGCAATAGCTCCGAGGAGCAGGAGTGACAGCTTCCTGCTTCGCAGGGACTTTGCAGACAGCAGTGTCTCCGGCAGGATCACAGGCTCAGATCTGTAAAACTAACTGCTGTTGCACAAAAATGGCACAACCCAGCCATGTTTGTCAAGACCTGTTCTTCATTTATTGCAGCTGCAGTCTGAGGGCAGTTTGAGGTCCCCACCATGTTAGGTGATACACAGGTGATGCCCAGGTGTGCCTCTGCAGATTTAGAAGGTTTGTGTCACACAAGCTGAGCAGAATGGAGGTGACAGTAATGAGGAAATAGCAGAAACAGTTCTACAGAGAAAGAAGGAAGGCTTTTTTGAGGTGCATTTTTGTGTGTTTCGTTGTCTAGAAGATCTCAGAAAATGTTGATGGTAGTAAAGCCCTGCTGGCTGCAGCAGAGCTGTGGGTGCAGTTATCCACCAGTGTGTTCATGCAGAGTGCTCGTGATGGAGGCTCCTGATACAAGAGCATCTGAGAAGACCATGAGCTCTTTGACCTTGCCATGTGTGGGATCTCCAGCTGCTCTTCTGCAGAGGAACAAGAGGCTGCTGCTCTCTGACAGGAGACCTGAATGCAAAATCTGGAGGGTGTTTGTTTTCCAGTCAAGAGAAATGAGGGAGTTCAGTGTTCAGGCAACCTGCAGCTGCTGAAGATTTTGTTCCCACTGTCATGCCCCTTGAGTATTTGGGTGAGGGGGGGATGCAACATGAAATGTTGCATTTCTTTTTAACTTCTGTCCAGACAGAGCAGCGTGTTGAGCATGTTGGAAGTGGAGTTATAACAACAGCAGCACGATACCTACAACCCCAGTTGGATTTGTATGATGACAGGTAGGAAAAATGGAATGGCATTCACCTTGAGGGTGAGAAAACAGGCAAGTTTAACTGCTCAGAGACAGGGACTTACCTTGGGCTGACAGCAGTAAGGATATTTTGCTGACAGGACGTGACATATTTGATGGAAATGAGATTTACATTGCTTTTGGAAAATACACGAACATGGCTTACCACACAGACATCGTAGATAGCTTAATAAGCAATTTTTAAAGATTTGGACCTACTGTTCACAAAATAAATTGATGGGAAATTAACATTAATTAGCTATCAGTCTTTTGGCAGACCTGAGTGGCTTCAGTGAAAGAAACATCCTGACAGACTTTCCTACCTTTCAACAAAAAAAAAAAGATATAGAGGCTTGTCATAAATTTATACTTACAAAAAGCATCCTGTAGCTTTTTTTTTTTCTTTTTTTAATAGTAGTAGCTCAATTTATTCACTGCTTGGTTAAGTTGCTGTCATGGTTTAACCTCAGATGTCAGCTCAGCCCCACAGAGCCATTCACTCATTCCCTCCCTCAGTGGAATCGGGAGACAATAGGAAGACTAAAAGTGAAAAAACTCGTGGGCTGAGATAATAACAGTTTAATAGATAAAACAAAATCCACACACAAAAGCAAAACAAAACAAGGAATTGATTCACTGTTTCCCATTGGCAGGCAGGTGTTCAGCCATCCCCAGGAAATCAGGACTCCATCACAGGCACTGGGGAAGACAAATGCCATGACTCTGAATGTGTCCTCCCCCTCCTCCTTCTTCTTCCCCCAGCTCTATATACTGAGCAGATGCCATATGGTCTGGAATATCCTTTGGGTCAGCTGGGGTCAGCTGTCCCATCTGTGCCCCCTCCCAGCTCCTTTTGCACCCCCACTCTGCTCAGTGGTGGGGTTGCTGTGAGGAGCAGAAAAAGCCTTGACTCTGTAGAAGCACTGCTCAGCAATAACAAAAACATCCCTGAATTATCAACACTGTTTCCAGCACAAATCCAAAACACAGCCCCATACCAGCTACTATGAAAAAAAATTAACTCTACCTCAGCCAAAACCATCACAGTTACAAAAACTGTGGTTTTGTAATTAGTGGTTCTTTGCAAAATCATGAAATATATATATGTATGCACAATGCTTATCTATATAAAAGTAGTATGTGCTTAAATGAGTTTTGCACTGATAGGCTCCTTGGCAAAGAAATCACTTTTAGTTGTCCATTAGGGCTGGATTCAATAGAAATTTTGGCTGACTTTACTGCAAGCCTTGGAAACCATTGGAATATTCAAGACTTAGGCAGTCAGATGCCTGCTTTAATTTCTATTGACAAAGGAAAAGGAGGGATGAGTAAATGTAAAACATTTCCTTCCAGCTAAGAGAGGCAGCATGGTGCCGGGAGGAGGTGGAATCCAGCACATCTGGGTTGTATTTATTGCTGGCTCTGCTGCCAACTTGCTTTGTGACTTTGAGCAAGTAATTTTTCTTTTTTCACTTTGCTGTCTTACTTTCTGCAAGGTGGGGAGAGCTCACCGAGTTCACCTGGTGCTTTGGGCAGGTGGAGGGACTTCCTTGGTGACCATCACCAAGATGGTGCGGTTGCCAAGCTGGCAGATTAGTAAGTGCCAGGCAGTGCTGTCTGTGTGACAGAGGGTGCACAGGGGTAGCTGTGCCTTTTGAGACCCAAAGGGAAAGCTGTTCATGCAGCAGCACCATGCCTGCATAACCATGTGTCCATAAGTGCCAGTAACCAGCGCCTCCTACATCACAAAGTAATTTGGAGCTGAAGCTGGTTTGGCAGCCTCTTCCTATGATCCCCTATTTCATTTTCTACAGCACTCCCAGGGAAGGGCAATTGCTTTGGGGCTAAATCACCCAGAATGAAGTGGCTGTTTTTAAATGGTCTCTGTATTTGTGCTTCCTGGACCCAAAGCTGTTTTCAGGTTCTCAGTGTGGAGGAAAGAAGGCTGGCAGCTTCCTTTTTTTTTTTCTTTTTCGTAAGATGCATTTTCTGCCAAATGTGAAGAACTGAAAAAGCATGTGAAAGCCAAGAGAGAGTCATATATGGCCCTCTGTGTGCCACTACGACTGTGGTCCAGCAGTGATACTTGGGCTATTCCCAGAAAATTCCTGCCTATCTCTTATTTGCCTTTGTTTCTCACTTTATACAACACTGATGCCTTAGTGCTACTTGCTGCATCCACCAATGGAGCTCATGGCTAATCTACAAAATGCTTGTATTTTTTTCTCAAAGCATTTACTCTTACAAGGTTGCAGGTGTGATTGTATGAGCAGTGATGTGTACTCTGCTGGATTCTGCAAGATGAAATCAAAGCTGCCCTCAGCCCATATCACAGTCTGAATTACAAGATGAATGCAATGTAATGTGCCATGTATCAATGGGGCCAAGTGATGTCTTACTTGAGTAGGCACTCAAAATATCAATACTTCAGGATTTGATCCTGTGGCATTAGATGATCAGCAGGTACCATGTAAGTCCTACTGATTTTTGTAAGCTTCCATTTAGGGCTGTGTCCTTATGATCCTACTGGTGGATCAGGATGGCTTTCATGAAACCTTTTGGAAATACCTGGAACATGAGAGCTTGGGCATACTTCTCTCTCCACAAAGTTGTACAGGAACTCAAGACTGTTGAGTATCATACAGAGGATGGAAGAACTTGCAGGAATAGCAGTAATCATGTCCCTTTATGCTCTGCACAAATCTGAGAATAAAGATGTAATATTCAAGTCTAGAGACAGAATGATTATTAGAATCAATAGAAAACATTGATGGAGACTGATCTCATCTATACACTCTACTGCAATATTCTTTATTTTTTTTAACCTACAAAAGAGAAAAGTTATTAAGAATAACAGGGTAACATGAGTATAAATTTTTCCTGATGTACTCTACCTTCGTTATAAACTCTCCTAGTTTAGGTGTCCCTTCAACTGCATTGATTTTCTCTCCTCTGCAGGGTACATAATGTATTCTTCTTCTCACAGTAACATATTTGGCAACTAGAATCAGTCAATTGAACTGGGCTGCAAGACACCTGGGTTCAGCCTCTGACTGGGTGGGTAATGCAGCCACATCACCTCTCTGTGTCTGCCTCCCCCTCTGTCCAGCCCCCTCCCCCTTTGGCTCTCTCTGTTAGTTTTACAGAAAGCCCTCTGGGGCCAGCTCTGTTCTCCATTGTGTATTTGTACAGCATAATGAGGTGTCAGTCTTGGGGCAGGCTCTTGGAAACTACTAAAGCATAAATGGTAATAAAAATTAATTAAGTGAATGCCCATGTCCTAGGTGTCGAGGCAGGGTGTAAAAATTATCTCCACTAAAGTGGCCTGAGTGTTTTAAAGTGTGATACAAAGCTTCTCCAGATTTCAGAGGCTTAAATCCATCTCTTAGCATGCAGCCAGGACTTCCTGCAAAGTTCTCTAGTCCTGCACAGGCAACTTTGGGATGTGAAGTGAAAGCTGGATTTGAATTGCCGTGGGTTAAAGGCGGTTATTCCCACAGTTCCCATTTCCTAATGTTTTCCACTTATGATGTTCTTCTCTTTTAATGTTCATAGTAGCTTGTGCCAAAAAAGGTGTTTCCTATCATGTTCTCCTCACATTGTGTGTTGTGGTTTAGGGATTTTTTTTTATTCCATATTTTCAATCCCCAGAGAGCTAAGGTTAGTCATAAACATGCTTTTGGCTATCAGATTCATGTGTGGTTTGCTATAGCAACAAACAAAAGCATTAGTCAGAAACTGGCATGAAGCTATAAACGCATATTTTTTTGTGATATTACCCAGAGTTAGCTGAATTTATCTGGTACACTGTTGCCACACAACTGCATTGTATTTAGACTATAATCCTGGTTGAATAGGAACATCGTAGAAAACCCAAATAATACATAATCGAGAAATAAGCAAGTCTTTTAACTGGTGTTAACTGTCTGAAGATCATGGCCAGATTCTGCTATTGCACTGTTATAAATTCAGATGAACACCTTCAAGACACAAATTTAGAGGCTAAAATCTGAATCTGTATGGAATAAAAGGAAAATTATAATAATTTAAAAAAAAAATCTCGCTTTGCCTTTGCTGTTTTCACCTCCATAATTCTACTGCAGCAAAATGATTAGAGGCAGGTGTTACCAGAGTGCAGTAGATGGTGTCAGTCCACTGCCAGCACTCCTGGAACACATTGTCTGCAGCATGGCAGGGAGGGAGCATTGGTGAGGACAGTCTCTGGCTGGCTGTGCCTCCACAGCGCTGGGAAGGTGCAGTCTGTGCAGAGCTGGTGTCTGTCCAGCCAGTCTGGGCACGGGAGGAGTGGCTGGTGCAGCAAGTCCTGGCTTCCCTGGAGAGCTGGTTGGGTTTGTAAGGCGTGCACTGAAATCCCACAGCTGCCAGTCCCTGAGCCAGCTAGTTTAAAGGTTGCCCTGAAGGCTCTACAGAAGTGGTGATTTTTGCCTAGGCAGAGTAGGCACATTCCTGCTTTATTCCAACCATTTGTCTTCTCATCCCTGCACCTTTTCAGGAACATGAGCCCTGCTCTGTTTTGACAGCTGCATTTAATAAAAAACATATGCATGAAAAATGTGTTTTCCAGTATTCCTGAGCTGGCACTGCTCTGCAAGGAGAACTTAAACTTCCCTAGAAATTGTTCAGATACATTTTCAGATCCCTCTCTTTGAACGTATATGTGTGAAGTGGCCATGGCCTTCCCTGCTGCAGAGGTGTGCAGAGTGACATAGCTGTAATATCCACACCTGCCCAAGTGATAAGAGGAACAAATCCCTCAGAACCTCCTTGACCAACCAGCCTAGAAGTTGTTCACAGGGCCAGTGGTTCCAGCTGCAGAGGATAAACCTGCAGCAACGTGTACTTTGCCCATGTGTGCTTGAGCCCTCTGAGAATTGACTTTAGAAGTTCAGGGATCAGGATCAAGACCTAGTATTGGCTAAGTTGTGTTCCAAAAGCAGAGTTTTTTTCCTTAACCAAACCCCTAGCAGAAGGACATGCCCCAGGAGATCCTACATTTTACCCCTCACTCTGTGCTTTGCTTAGTGTGGTTGAATCTGGGTCCTACACGCTGGAGACCCTGGCCCAGGTGTATTTTCAAAACCTTTTGAGATAATTTTTCCACAGTAGATTTCTCTGATATAGAAGGACCTGGTTTTCAGTTAGCAGGACTACAGGAGGCTTTGAGCAACCTGGTCTAGTGAAATGTATCTCTGTCCATGGCAGGGGGTTGGAATGAGATGATCTTTAAGGTCCTTTCTAAACCATTCAGTGATTCTATGATTCTGTGACTTACTTTGGGCTTATGTGTGGGTTTGTCTTTGCCCTTTTCTCGTGTGTCTCCTTTTGCATCAAGCCCTGCACTTGATTTCTCTGAAAAGAAGAGCTCTGGGCATTTGTCTTTTAAGGCCAGCAGAGTGCTTTTCTTTACTCTGTTTTGGTCAAATGGGGGCAGATCTTCTTCATAAGTGTTCAAAGTGGGATTAAGTAGTGTTCAAAGTATTTGTGATGAAGAAAGAAACAAATTCTGCTCTCAGTGTAGTTGCAGAATTCTGTCAACACTGCCCTAACACCACTATATAAAGCAAATATTTCAGTCTCTGCTAAAACCCTATGAACATCTCAGTCCATGGAGGGCTTTGGGACTGCAGCATTTAAAATGTCACAGTAAGATGGTGGTGGAGCCTTTTGTTTTAGACAGGATAATTTCATGGTAGCGATCCTTTTCCTTTTCTGGCATTATTGACTGTAAGCTGTGCATAGTGCAAGGAATGCAAATCCACCTTCCTTAGGAGAGAGCAGTGGTCTGTCTGCTGTACACAGAGCTCACAGAGAGCTGAGCCACTCTGCTCAGACAGCAGAGTCCTGATGGGGCCATTGGATCAGGCAGGGTGCAAGACAGCACAGGTAGTAAAACACCACTGGTTTAAAAACACTCTTTGCAAAGATGTGCAGGAAGCCCGACAGACGGACTGGAGGGCATCTCCAGGTGCCTCCCGTTCTTTCCTTTTGCTCAAACTCTCCACAATTCCACAAATCAAGGTAGTCATTGTTATTCTTCAGAGTGGGGACAAGCCATTGCATTGTCCTCCTGTTGCATAGATTTGAATGACTCTGAAGAAGCCCCCTTGCAGCAGATCTCAAAAACTGTATCTGAAGCTCCAGGATCTTCCTTTTCCTTATACTTTGTATTGGTACAAAGCTCTTTTTTTTCAGTGGAGCTCTTGATCTGGCTGAAGAGCAAAATGTAATTTACTCTTCCTTATGAATTAGCCTGAATTTAGCACGATGTTTATCAAGAAAAACCTTACCATGTGCCTCCAAAAAGAATGCATCCTGTTTTAACTGAGTTAGAAGATGCTTAACCTGAGTGTGAACAGACCATTATGATGAAGTTACTCATTTCCATTAGATATCATTATTTTCATATTACAGAGAAGCTCTGGATGTTTGGAAATGCTATGAATCAGTGTTGGGGTTGATAATCAAATCCAAGAAATAGTCCTCTGAGTGCTTTCAAACAACTCCACCCATCTCAATTCATTCACCAGTTACTACATGGATGAGCCACAGTGTAGTTCTTTCTTGCTATTTCAGCCTTTACCCAGAAAGAAATCCAGAACTGCAGTAATGAGTCTTGAAAGAAATGGTTTCTCCCTATCGTATCTACCTGTGCCTGTGAAACCTAAAACTGAAATCTACTTCCTTAACTAAACTGTTTTTTCCTCTAATCTATTAAGCAAGGGTTTTGATTTGTTATTTTTGCGTGCTAGGAGGTACAAAAATGGAAAATCAGTACAGAACCATTTAAAAACCACATGCAAAGATTCAATTTTATGTTTTTCAAAAATATAATGCAACAAAAGTTTTTCCTTCTGTAAATTAATATGCACTTAAAATGCCAATGCTTTTCAGTCTTACATAATTATTTTTAATTTCAAACAATGAAGATTAAGGTAACAGATTTAATTTGTAAAAGAATACATGTATCAAACAACACATTTAGAAAATGCTGGGGCAAGGTATACATCTATTAGAGAAAGGTTTTCCAAAAAGAGGTAAAAACAAATGGGCTGAAATCACGAGACAACATTTTCAAAAAGAATTTGGTATGTGACCAATTCAATTATTTTGAAATCTGACCCTTTTGTAACTGAAACCCAAGTTTATAGTCCATTAATTCAGATTTGAATTACACCGATGTGGGCAGAACTAAGCTAATTTATTTATTTATCTGACTCAATGGATTAGCTTGTCTGTAAATGAGATTTTACGCTTTTGTAAACCCACAGTCTGCATCCAGAAATTCTCTCCAATTTTAAAGAGAATCTCCCACCACACAAAAACAAGGAAAAGTGAGCTGTGCCAAATGCTGTTTTGCTACTGTCAGTGTTTATTGACAGAAAAGATTTTTATCTTAACAAAGTGAGGGAACTGTTAACTTTATCTTTGATGTAAAATATTTTCCCATAATAATTTTCTGTCACCTTTATCCCGTATCTAATGTATTACATATACATTAAGGAATTTAAAAGCTTAAAAAATATTTTCTTCTTTGGTGATTTACATCCAAACAAGTTGCCCAGGGAATTTTCTCTCGAGCTGAAAACCTGTTTCCAAAGGCAGATATTTATATAAAAGCCCCCATAAAAGGTTGTGGGAAAACTACCAGGTTTTTTTCTGCATTCCTGTTTTGAGAGGGGCTGTGCCCAGCATACCAAAGCGACGGCCGAAGTAGCATCACTCCATTAATATTGCTGTATCTGGGCACTTGATTGTGCACTGAATTTTGTCAGTTGGGTAAGGAGAAATAAAAGTCTTCTAGACCATAAGGACCTTAACACCATAAGGATCATAGTACAAACTCTTTCTCTCTATATATGTATGTATGTGTTTATATTTATCTCTGAATCCAGACATTTTTACTGAGCATTGATTCTGATGAGGATTTTTTTAAGCAAAGGGCTTGAAGAGCATTTTTAGCAGTTTGGGCTAAAATGTCTGTTTCTAATTTGGAGTGGTAAATGCCACTTATACAAAGCCTGCATCAGTTTCTTTGGGCGTTTTGCAAAGTGTTTGCAGTTCCTCTATTCTTATCTTAAGACCTATTCTTACAGAACAAATTTGCTTTCTACCAAAACCACTGAGAATTAGCATCTTTCTTCAGTGTGTCGGTACTGGGCCACCTTAAGAGACAGCTTGATGTTACAACTTCTTAAGAAATACTGAGTCTGTGGCCAGAGAAATTGTGTTTTGGGGCTGCCAATCAAGCCTACGCAGGCAGAGAGATCATTTTCCATAAATGCATTAATTTGATTCATTTATAAATCTGAGCAGGGCTGTGCTTTGGCAGTGGAACAGGCAATCTGCTCTGGTAGAAGCCTGAATTCTTGGAAGGGTGAATCAGAGAGGAGAAGGAATGTGGTGAAGTTAATTTTTGTGATCCTTATGGGCCTTATCTGCAATAGGCACCCACCTGCCTGTGCTTCTGGGCGAGTCATGGGAAGAGCTGAGTTCACAGCTGTCCAGCAGGGAAGACAGCAGGAATCAACTCCTTGCTCTGAGAGGAAGGCAGATGTGCTGTGCATTTCCTTCCCAAGTCTAGTTTGCAGTATAGGTGAAGGGGTTTCTTTCAGAGGGGAGAAAACTGCAAGATGCCTAATCAATATACTGGATAACCAAATAGCTGCAGAGTAGTTCCCAGTAGGGTTTCTGAAGCTGGTAAGCAGGTAAGAGCTCTTCATTTGCAACACATTCCTGAAACCCTTCTTAAAACTCACATCATCCAGATGGGCAGTGACACTCCAGGAAATTTTATTTGGGTATCCATACAACTATTTACAGCACAGCAGCAAATCAATTGCAAGTAAAACCGGTATATCCCAAGAGATAAAACTGTTGAGGATCAGAGTGGATTATACCAGTCTTTACTGCTTTATTTGGCTGTGAATTGCTAACTCACTTTCTGTCAAAAAGGGTGGTAAGCAATTTTGGTTCAGTCCAGAAGTTTGGACACACATAGCAACAATTGCTAAAAAGTGATTCCCTTCTCTTATCATCTTTGCGAGAACAGGCCCTGCAATTATGGAAAAATCATAATTTATAATTATCCTGATTCATAATTATTCCATTATCACAATATTATGTTAGAAAACACTGTACAAATTAATGCAGGAAGTAAAGCACAGACTGGAAAGCCATTCTGTCACATAAAACCTGAGAGAGAGGAAAACTCCTGCCTAACACATGCAGGACAGAGACATGGTGCAGGAAGTTACACCTACCCTCCATGCAAATAGACTGAAACTGTAATGATACAAAACTTGTGCTTCTGAGACAGAGCCATGGCCTAGGGCAAGCGGCACCAAACCTCTGGTTGCCTGCTGGGTACCATGAGCATTTGCCTTTTTCACTCATGTTTTAGCTAGGAAGAGGAGGGACAGACCAGGAGAGCCAAATACAGCTATCAGTCACTGCTGTCTGCTTTTGGACATCACCCTATTCCTGTTCTTGCAATAAACTTTGGTTGAGAGCTTATTTTCAAACTCTCTGTTACTTGTGGGAAACGCTATTCTGTTTCAGGAAGAGGAGAAATATCAGACTAATGAAATACTTCAGTTAGTATTTTATCCGTGTAACAGAAGAGTTATGTGGATCTGGCCAAACTACATTTCCTATATAGCCAAGTAACCAATAAATGATGATAGCTAGATGAAAGTCATTAACTCAAGATCTGCGAAATTTCAGTTTGACAGTTGGAAAAAAAAAGTCCCCTGTGCTTTTCATGTTAAAATATGACTCAAACTGAGGTCTGTGCAGAGCCCCACCAGAGTGATTTATTTTCACATTCTGAATTGTTCTGTGGTTTCTATTAAGTTTATCTTTACCATCAGAGAAAAGGTAGACCGCTGTAAGAATCAAGAACTTCTTTCTTCAGCCTTCCTAAAGGTTTTGCTCCTATTGTGACGTGTGAGCAGGAATGCTTTTAATACTTTTAAATCTGTGGACAGAGCTTATCAATAAACACACACTCATGGGAAAGCCATTTACTCTTCTTTTCATCTGGGGGCTGTTAGTTTCTGTTCTTATGGTAGTGTTTATATTGGTTCTTAGTTGCCAGTGCTCTTACACATCTTTCCTGATATTAGTCAACCTGTAGAAAATGCTCTGTAAAATCCTGCAGAGTTCAGGATGGTCTGCAGAGTACCTTAATTCCCGAGACATTCCCCTGCTTGGACGTACTTTGCAGAGCAAAGTACTGTTCTTTTTGATAAAAATAAGTGTTAACTTCATGGACAATCCTCTGACTGGGCAAGGAGACTCATGATTGTAACTCACATATATATAATGTCTTCAAAAGGTTTTGAGATGAAATGATTTGAAGGCTTCTAATGAAGTACTTCAACAGCCAGCAAGGGCAGCTTAACATACCAAGGCGATGAATCAAAACATCTTGTTCATGCCTTGAATGGAAGGAAACTATTCACACACGTTGGTTATTTGGGAGTAGCTGCTCCTTTAGCACGACTGTGCCCCTGCTTTCGGCTCCCAGGTCTGAGCTGCATTCATCACAGCACAAGTATGCAGCCCAGGGACAGAGTGCAGCCAAGGGGCATTGCCAAACCAGAGCAAAACAAAGGCAGGAGTGTAGCTCGAACACCGGCCCAGCTGGTTCTGATAGCATCCCGCTGATAACGAGGCCTGTTAAACTCCTTCAGCAGCAAAATCTTTATCTTCATTCCACAGAGCAGCCCTTTGTCCTCATCCCACAGAAATTTCAGGGCTTGGTGGGGAGGGTCCCACTCGCAGCACAGCGCAGAGGGGAAGCACTCAAGGGGCGGTGCTGATGCTCACTTTAACACCTTTTTTTGAGGCAGAACGGCTGCTTTTCCACTGTGGCGGCCGTTCCGTGCGGAGCTGCCGGGCTGGTTCTTGTAGGCGGAGCTGCTGCGTGCCCCGCTGTCTCGCTGGCAGTGCAGGAACACGGCATTCCAGCCGCGGAGGGCTGGGAGGGGCAGCGCTCTCCGTGACCGTGCCCGCATCCGCGGCCATGGAGCGGCCCCGACGGAGGGACAGCCGAGCATTCCGGCCGTGCCCCAGAGCCCTGCCCAGCAGTTGCTGTAACTCAGTCCGTGGGATCTTGCAGGACAATGGAATGAATCCAGGTCTCTGGAATGCAGTAGGAAATCTCTGTAGAAGATGAACCTCTATTTTTTTTCTTTTTTCCTCTGGTGGTTTTCCCCAGCATCATTGGAGCTGTTGACTGGAAATGCCACAAACCTTCTCGAGGTCGTGGTGGAGCCTGCGCAGGCAGTGCGAGATGCTGTGCTGTAACCGTGTTTAAACCGAGATGCTGTGCTGTAACCGTGTTCAAACCGAGATGCTGTGCTGTAACCGTGTTTAAACCGAGATGCTGTGCTGTAACCGTGTTTAAACCGAGATGCTGTGCTGTAACCGTGTTTAAACCTCACGGCAGCTTCCTTCAGGAACACAGCGCATGCATAGCAAGGTTTATTTGCAGACACTTTCAGATTCTTATCTTCACAGCTGATGCTTGCAGGATCATTTTCCTCCAGCATTACTTGCTTGGAAGTCAGGTGAGCTCACCTATCTGGAAAAGTGCTCTTGAGAGGCCAAGATGAACGGCACGTGCATAGTGTTCCTGTTACCGAGTGCTTTCCTGAGCCGGGACCCGCGATTTAAAACATTCCAAGTATTCCAAGTATTCCCTATTTCAACTACAAGTGAATCAGAAGGAGCTGCAGGACCGCACGGCAGCACTGCTCAGGAGCTGTGAGAGCTCTGAGGGAGGAAAAGGAATCCCAGTAATTGCGATACCTGCAGGAGAGGGAGAAGCTGTGGGGGAAAGTCAGGCACGCCATCCATCTGGAGAGAGGGATGTGGTTTCAAAACCAAAAGACTTTCTGGAGAAATGCATTAGCAGTTACCAGGCACTCGTGCGTGAGGAGTAGCAGCCCTGTGTGACAGGGTGCCTGGGGGCAGAGGGACAGACAGACCTGCCGGTACAGGGACTGATGGCTGCAGGAGGAGAGCTCTGGTACAGGAGCCAGCTGAAGCTGTCCCTGACAGCAGCCATGCTCAGCTTTGTTTACAGCAAGACTTAAGCCCGTGAGGGAGCACCACGAAAACTGCTCACCTACATGTATGAATTCTTTAGTGGGTCAAACACAGTGCCAACAATGCCAATGACATTAAATTATTACTGCTGTTGTTTGTCTTGCAATTATTCATTCCTCCTTCTCTTTATTAGTAACACAAATGAGGTTATGTGTCCAGAGCGTGCTTTGCACTGTCAGAAAAAACCTGATCTAAAGGTGTCCCAGCCTTGCCCACATGTCAAGGTACAAGTTTTCTAACTGGCTGTGGACTCAGAGTTAGTTCCACAGCACTGCACAAACAGAACTGTTAGTTTCTTGTCACAGCTCAGAAATGGTAACTAGCAAATGCCAAAATCCTCATAAAGAAAAGGCATAGGTTATGTTATTGTTAATAACAATAAGTGAGTGAGCAAAGCATAAAAGTTCTCACCTGTGGACAGATATTTATCATGGATCAGGTTTCTGTCTGTTAAGAGAAATTATTTGTTGAAGTTGATGCAAGGAAAAGTAATATGCTTAAAAATGAGAGCAGATCACTTAAATTCACTATTCATATGCAAATATAACTTTAGTACAAAATCTTAAATAGCAAAAAGCCCAAATCTAAGAACTGCAGAAAAAGGGCTATAGTCTGGAAGCAGAGAAGCTGGGATGACCAGCAAAAGACATTTTTGTTTCTTTTATTAACATCTCTGGTATTTTCATGTACTATTTTATTTCTAAGTATACAGATCACAGGAATTTTATATGCCAGTGTTCCAATTAAAACTAGGTTTCTCTTTATAAAGTACATTAAAGCACATTTGATTTAAATTCAATGACACTGTCATACTTGGAATTCATTATAGTGTATCGAATGAGATTTTGGAGACTGTTGCCCACTGAATATGAATACCAAAAAAATAGCCTGTTTTTACTTTTTTCCTTCTGGTTTTGCCCAAACAGTCCATCTGGGTTGCTAGGCTAAAGATAAAATAATTTTAAAATAATTGCATTTCAAAAAGCAGATACACATTTCAGTCATATGATATGAAAATGGTCCAGCCTATATAACTCCTACTGCCTACTTTCAAAAAATTCCCTTGTTCTGAAGTCAGTCCAGTGGCTATTAGAAGTAGTCACTGATGTAAATTCCATCTTGTTTGTGAAAACATTTTGAACAAAGCTTTGATTGTCCAGGGTCCGTAAAAAAAAGTTAAAATCTATAAAATGTTGGCATTGCTACTGTTCAGGGCATGAGAATGACATGCATATAAATCATAGTTTATTGGCACAGGCTTTTCTACTCCAAAGAAGGCTTTGCTGAAAAATGTACTGTAATGCCCCTCTTTTATAGATTCCTTTTGAAAGTATTCTGAATCAGGAAATAATCAGAAGCAAATCTTAGTTCACAGTAGGAATCAAGGGCACAAGAAGTATTTTATGACATGGGTTAGCTATCACAGAGGGGCAGCCTAGGGAGAGTTTGGGGAAATCAGGGTGGATGAAGAAGCCTCAGTGTGAAGCTTTGGGGAGGGAAGGTCATCTGCAGTCTCACCCACCTCTCTGTTAGCCCTGGAGACAGTAATATATTGGTTAATTTTTTTTAGGAAAAGGTGCTACTAGCGCAGTTTAGGATAGGTGCTGTACTTGCATAGGTCCAGTTCAGACAACTGAAGTGTCACTGAAGTTACATCAGAATAAAACAAGAGAAATTGCAGTGAACCAGCCTAAGAAGTCTCAGAGATGATTCTTTCCTGTTTCTTTTCCAGTAGCAAAATTATTGGCAGCCACCAGGGATCAATGCTGTAGTTAACACTGGAGTGCTGCACTGAGGAGCAAACACTCCAGCAATCCAAGCAATTTTCTGTTAAGTCATTCTACAGGACTGCAGGGCTTGTGGGTGGGATTCTCCCAAGTGAAAAATATGGCAATGCCACAAGACTAAGTCCTTACTATTTCTTGGAATTTTAGTAACAGCCATAAAATTTATTGTTGGCACCTGAATCTTTAGAATCACTAGGCAAATTAAACAATCAATCATCAATCCTGCAGCTCTTCTCCTCATATGATGCTTATTAAAATACATTTGGTGAAGTGCTTCATGAATGGATTCCAGAATTTTCAAGCAGAAATGCTTAAAATCAGGTTCATAACTCCATGTCCAAATTTTTTAATACGGTTTTGCTAAATTTTCAATTTTTTTGAGTTTCTAAAGACTACAAATGCTAGAGCTTTTGAAAAAATAAAAATCAAACTAAATTTCAAGCAGGTAATTAATCTTAAACGTGCATTAAGATCATTTTCTAGAATTTGCTAGAATTGTCCATTGTAGGTGTCAGGACTAGTGCTGTGAAAGCTAAAGGACAAATGGTTTGGCAGCCCTGATGTCTTCTGGGCTGATCCTAATTCCCTGGAGCTGTAATGCTGCAGGAGAGCTGATTATGATGATGTACATATGGCTGATGTGGATTGCCTTTTATTTTATCAAGTTTGGAAGCCTGACCCACAGATTGTTAGGGGAAGCACACTATTTCCATCCGTCTTAACAAAGGGGTCCATCACTGATCACTGGGGCATAACTCTTGCAAAACTTTGCCTGTACTATGTAATTTCATCTTCAAAAAATCAAGGAAGAAGTAAATGTAGGAGATCAGAAAACTATGAGGAGTGACCAACAAAATCCCAGCCACTTTAACAAGAGCTTGGCAACGTGTGTTAGTCAGGGATTGCAGACATGACTAAGTCGTGCCATCTTGTCTGCACACAGAGTGTGTAACGTCCAGAAATCTTGTGTTCCAGCCCAAGGATTCTCTGTTTGAAACAGACAATGAGTTGCACAGTTCTTCTTGTCAGTTGTTTTCTCTAGTTTTTGAGCATATTTTTAAGCCAGAGGATCTGTTTAGGAGAGCCAAGCTATGTATAGTAATGGCAGTTGCAGAGCTGAGTGTTGGGGAGCTAGACAGCCTGATGGCTTGGAAAACCAAGCATGGAGACAGGAAAGAGACATAGTTATTGGGACAAGGACTTGGGCATGTGTGTGAATAGCTGGTGCATTAGGGAATATGTAGTTCACCCACACTGTCCTCTACTGGCTAAGCCTAGATCTCTGAAAACGTTTCTAATTCATGCTGTTTTCATTCCTTGGTGCCCAATTTAAAGTGTTTCAAGGGAATAATACTTTCAGACAGCCTATCTCCTTCACTTCATCTCTGTCTGCCCTCAGTACTTTTAAAAACCAAGAAAACAATGTCTTTTGTACTGTCAAGGTTCATGATATTTACTCTCCCATTCTTAAGACTTTTGTCAGAAGTGAGGAAGAGTTTCAATATGGGGAATTTCAATCAATTTAATTCATTGTGAATTATCAAACTGTTATTTACTGACTCTGTTATTTTAAACAATAAAACAAGTCAGGGAAAAACACTTCAGATTTCCCTCTGTACATGTCTCCTTACCTTTTTCTGGTCTCCAGTCCCTCCAAGACTTCATTGTGGGCTATGCTCAGTCCCTTTGGAAAGGTGGGGGCTGGTGGGGGAGACAGGGATCAGCAGATGGTCAATGCTTTTCTTTTTCCAAAGATATCAGAAATACACATATCCAGAAATGTAAAGGCTTTTGTGAAGGAGAAAAACCCCCCATCCTGGAGAAAATGTGGAATTAGAAGTAAACCAGATTATAACCCCTGCCCATGGCTAGTAGGGAGCACTAGATGATCTTTAAGGTCCCTTCCAACCCAAACCATTCTGTGATGCCTGGAATCCAGATTAAGGCAGGCCTTTCCAGTGGCCTGTGCACAGCCCTTGCCATGCTGCTGCAGGGGGTTTCAGCTTGCAGGCTGACTGCTCTGTGCTCTGTGTGGATCGTGCAGGCACCAACCACCACAACCTGTGTGCTGCTTTCAGGTTCTGGACGACAGCTGAGACCAGCTGAGCCCCCGGGAGATGCTGATGCCGATGCAGATGCAGAGGAGGAAGATTCTGTGAGTTTTTTAAGAGTTGAATTTTTCTGTGATGACAGTTTGGCAAAATGGGATCTTAAATAATTTGTTGATGGCTAGATTTTGCTGGTGGTTTTCCTTCCCATTAAAAAGGTTGTATTTTTGCTCGGGATTGTCCTGCCAGCTCAAAACCCAGAAAGATGTTTCAGTGTAAAGGCATCTCCTCTTTGCCGTGGTTCATTGGCATAAGTTTACTACCAAGACTTAGCTAACTATTACATGGCTCAAGACTTAGCTAACTATTACATGGCTGTTAACTACAGTAACTTTTCTTTAAGGATTTAGACAGTTTAGGTTCCCTATTGTCTGACTGGAGAAGGAAGAATGCCAATTGCTTGTCAGCAGAAATTCCTGCTGAGACTTTTGCTTGCAATAAAGTTTGAAGCCATTGGATGCAAAGTTTAGGTGTGCAAATAGAGCAAGGAAGGGATTTTTTTTTTAAACTTTTTCAGTTATTACTAATTGATCTGTCTGTTTCAGTCTGTTCAGTCTGCAGGTACGCACAATACATAAAGAAAATCAAAATAAGCTTACCATTGGGTTTTGTCTCTCAGAACTCTGTCCCTTGTGGGTTTGAGTGCTTTAATATGAGAACTGTGTTTGGTCTTGACCTAAAAAAGGTTATTGGTTATTTTTTATCCACCATCACTAATTTTTACTCAGAAGGACACTATGGATAACTAGAGAAACATTCCTAAAAATGAGTCAGTTTTTAATGGTGGGTGTTCCTTTACCACTGCTCATGTCTTTTCCACAGGTTAATGAAGTGGCAGTAGAAGACATTCGTCCAAGGCCACAAGGATCCTCTCCAGTTTATGAGTATCCCGTAGAAGAAGACTATTTAAAGGCAAGATACTGAATTTTCATGCAGGCCTGGCTTTATCAAGTTGATTCAAGAGGCTTTAGCTCCCCCAAGTAGCAGAGAGTCACATGCCATAGAATGGGACATTGCTGCAGCCATATTGTCTTCTTTGTGCCCACCAAAACTGCGTCTCTGTTCATTGATGGATTTATTTTGTGCTGGGCTTCCTGACCATGTTGTTGTTTCTTGGCAAGAAAATGCATTTGACTTAATTCTGTAAAGGACACAAGGCAGAGAGCATAAAGAAATTGTAGTATTTTTCCTGTTATATGGAATATATGGCTTGAACCTAATTAATAAGTATTTCAAAATTACCTGTACCTCTTGGTTATTCAAAGTTAGAGATTAAATTAGTACAGCCATGGTAAGTAGGCAACAGTTTAAGATTCATGCTGAAATTGAATAAGCAAAAAAAAAAAAATTATGTTTACAAAATTGAGAGATGAACAATATACTACATTAGGACACAGAAAAGCTCCCAATATCTTAAGACATTTGGTCTCTGACCAAATGCAAATTTTGTTACAGTGGTCTCTGATTTAATGTTAATTTTGGTACAATGAAGGGAGGCCTTGGCATCTGATTTACTGTTGGGATTAGTATAGTTAAATCATTCATGTTGTACATGGCACTTGATCCTCATTTTGCTCTGTTGCCATTAAAGTCAGCCTCATTTCTTGCTCTAAACCAGGAATTTTAACTGACTTTTGTTATACTTAAGAACACCCTGACTTCTGAACTTGAAATAATTAAAAATTATTTTTCAGCTTCAAGAAGAAAACAAAAAACATTCTACCGACAAATCAAAGCAGAGTCATCTGCAGGTCAGTCTAAAAGCACTCTGTAGTTTTAGGTATGAGCTTTGTAAATAGTAAAGTTTGTTAAAACACACAGACATGAATGGGTGGACAGAAGGAAGGACAAATGGGCAAAGAGTAACTTTGGACTTGTTTTGATCAGGAACTTCATGAATGGACAAGTTGTGGCACAGGCAGGAACATTTATTTGTCCTGTTTGTGGTCCTTCCATAATTCTTTTTAGAATTCTTTCCTTAGCCATCCCTGATTTGAGTGCAATACACCATTAGCTCTTTTTCTGACTTTTCTGGCCCATTGACTTTAATTTGAGTGGTTAACATCTTCACAGAATATACAATCTTTCAGCCCTAAAAGTTTCCATATGTTTCACAGTTTAAAATTATAACCTGTTTTCCCTATGACCCTGATTCAACATAAGCCTAACCCATGTGCTTAATTGTAATTTAGAACAGAATCAAACCCTAAGTATATCCTCTATTTTGGATAATCTTTCTTGAGCTATTGAAAATATACCTGAGGGTACTAATTTTTTTTATTGTTGAATAACTTAGAACCCTTTAATACAAATGAATAAAAATGATAATTCACATATTTTTCTATCTCTAGGAGACAATGGAAGTGACCCTGAAAACAGAAGTGGAAGCTGGAGCCAGTGGTTTTAGTGTGAAAGGTGGAGGAAATGAAGGAATATTTATTAAAAAAGTACTAAAGGAATCTCCTGCTTCAAAAATATTTAGTCTTAGAGAAGGTACAGTCTGATTTTTTCTTTTGTTTTGATTTTATTCTGTATCTTTAAATAATGAGATGCGTAGCTGTGTGATCTGCCATCTCCATAGGTATCAGAAATAGTAGATTTCAAACCAACTAATGTTATCTATGAGCTTAACCTGGCCATATAAATAATTTATAAAACCACTTGCTTGAACAATAATGAAGTGTGGTGTTTTTTGTATACCATAAAAAAATCAGTTTTCATTGGAACAGTGGAAAAGACACATAGAAAGTAGTATATACAAAACTAAAATAGGAAAAAAAACCTGTAAGAAAACACAAAGTAATTAAAATTATGTATTATTCCGCTTGCAGGTGATCAGCTTCTAAGTGCTACGATATTTTTTGATAATATCAAATATGAAGATGCACTCAAGATTCTCCAATATTCCGAGCCATACAGAGTCCAATTCAGCCTCAAAAGAAAAATTGCTGTGCAAGAAGATCTGGAACATTCTACAGCCCAGCACAAAAAGGAAAGGATAGGCCAGGTACATTTCTGATTAGTTTACGAAGTTTGGGTAACATACTATAGTAATGTGCTGTGTGGAAGTAGATCATAAAACACATGCTTGTGTCTTCTTAAGACTTAGGCATATGTTTAAAGTAGCTAGCATGAATATTCATGATTTTTTAAAAATCCCACACCATATTTGCAGCTTTTTAAATATCTTGAGTGAGACTATGGATTTTATATAAATCCACAATCTTGTTTTAGGTGGTGAAAATATTCTTTAGTGAGTCAACATTTTTTAATTGTTAATTGTCCACTGATGGAACAGACTTGGGTAATCTTTGTAATACTTACAATAAGTATGTTCAAAAACGTAAAATATCAGTAAAAATTTTTATCCAAAGAGCCTCTGTAAGATTTTTCTATTAAAAAAAAAATCTGTGTCTAACCACTAAATTTTGACAGACCTCTTCATAGGTTTCCATCAACTTAATTCATCAATTAATTCCATCAATTTTCTTCACATACATATACATAAATACTATATACAACATATTTGAATGGGGATAGATAGATAGATAGATAGATAGATAGATAGATAGATAGATAGATAGATAGACCACTGTTTACTGTAATATTTTTCAAGGAATTAAATTCTACAGAAATCCATAATTACAGTCCATTTGTTTTATGTAATTTCTGCCTGATATTTCATATTTTTATAATCTTCAAAACTTTTATATATAAAGTATATGCTAGTAATAAAAGGAACATTTTTCTACATGTTTTATGGTATGTCTTTATTTTCTGTTGCACCTATATTTACTTCTAATATTTCTGACTACTATTTGTTCTTTTAGGAAAAAGAACTCAGTGAGAGCATTCCTGAAGAAACACTTCATGTTTCAGGAAAATCCATTTCAGAAGAAGACAGGGAAACATTAATTGTAAGCCAAAGAGTAGGAAGAAGTAAGAGACCTAAGAAAGATAGATTATCATGGCCAAAGTTTCAATCAATCAAAAATAAAAAGTTATTGAGGCACAGAAGATCTCATAGTACATCAGATGCATATGAGCCTGCTTTGCAGGATATTTCCCCCACAAGCACGGACACAGAGTCTCAATTTCCACAAGAGGTCCATACCAAAGAGAAAAAAGGAAGCCAAAGGAAGCTGAAGTTCCCTAGCATTGGATTCAGAATGCACAGGTCCAAACCAGAACCACAAGAGAAGCAAAAAAAAGAAATAAAAACTACACTGATCTCTGAAAGAGAAAAAATACATCAATATGATATAAGCCTGGAAAATCCCGAAATTTTAACTGTTGAATATATCACATCTCCTGCCTATGAAATGAAAACAGGGGAGGGACATGAAACTTTAACAAAAGACTTAAAAGAAATTAAAAATGGCATTCCGTCTCATGTAAAACAATGCCCTGAAGTTGAAATAAGCATTAAAAAAGACAAGGAAGCAGCATCAAAATTTAGTGTACCTGAAGTACCAGACATAACAGAGATACCAAAGCCTAGTTTGGAAACTGCTGATTTGAAAGTAAGCCCAACTAAAAAATCACCACAAGCCTCATCAAAATCCCGAAAAAAGAAACAGAAGGGAACAGCAGATAGAAAAGATGGAGAAAGTGGAATTAACATAGACTTGATGAGTCACAGTACTAAAGGATCTGTACAGGTAAAAGGCCTAGAAATTGGCACTGCTAAAGCAGAATTACAGATATCTGAAACATTGGATAAAGGAGAAAAACAAGCAGAAGACGACACACAAATAAAAAATGTTCAGAAAATAAATTATGGAATGTCAGTGCCCAAAAGAAAAGAGACAGAGGCTGACACTACCAAAGAGGGAGGTGACGTTCCACAGTCAGTACCAGAAAAAACAGCTGATATGACTTCAGAGGACAGCAGGAATTTCAGTGTGAAAACTCTTCTGCCAGATGCAGAATCAGATGTATCAACTTGGAAAATACAAATGCCATCATTCAAAGTGGCCAAAGCACCTAAAACAGACATGAAAATAACAAGAGAAGAAAGCAAAGAGGACACAGAAAACAGGGTAAAAAAGGAAATGGTGGAAGAAGATGGAATTCCCACAAGTGACAAAGCCTTCAACACAGAAACTGGAATGAAGAGAGGAGAAAAAGATATAGAGGGGAAAGAAAGCAAATTCAGACTGCCAAAGTTAAAATTCCCTACATTCACCTGGTCAAATACCAAGGAAGAAACAGCCCAACCAGAAGCGCAAGTAAGTGACAGGGAAGTAGAAGTGCAAACCCTGGAAAAAACAGAAGGACTTGAAGTAAGTGGAACAGCTGAAAAAATTATGGTTCCAAGTGCTGAAAGGGAAATGGTAATATCCATAGGAAAAACACATGAAAATGATACAAAAGAAAAAACTGAAGGCCAGATGCCAAGTCCTAAAAAAAAAACTATAAAATCATGCAAAATGGAAATTAAAACTCAGGACACAAAAGGAAAAATATGGAATTCAAAAGCAGATATTGAAATAGAGAAGAGGGAATTCAATAAAAAAACAAAAGATGAAATTTCAGAAGTTACAACAGCTGACATCAAATCTCCCAAGGTGGACATCAGCCTGCCCTCCGTTGATGTCACTCTTCCACAGGCTAGCGTCGACCTGCAGGCACCTGAGGCCTCCCTTTGCCTTGAAGGAGGAGCCAAAGTCCCAGAGAAGGAGGCCGCCGCCAAGACCAAGGACGGCAAGTTCAAGATGCCCAAGTTGGGCATGCCTTCCTTTGGCTGGTCCAGCAGCAGAGAGGCCAAGGGCACCGTGGCCGCCGAGGTGGACGTCAGCCTCCCGGAGGCTCAAGTGACGGTTCCTTCCGGAGCCACCGAAGTGGAGGTGACCCTGCCCACGGCAGAAATCAAAGCGCCGGATGTGGAGGTGACCGTTGAGACGGCCCCGGTAGCAGCAGAGGGTGAGAAAGGCCGCTTCAAGATGCCCGACGTCAAGATGCCCAGCGTCAAGCTGCCCAAAGTCAAAGGTCCCCAGGCGCAGGTCAGCCTGCCCAAGGCCGAGGTCTCGCTGCCCAAAGGCCAGGAGGGCGAAGTCGCCCTGCAGGGCCCCGAGGCCGAAGCCAGCCTGGAGGTGGCCGCTGGCAAAGCGGAGAGCGGCGGTATGAAAATACACATGCCCAAAGTCAAGGTGCCCAGCGTGGTCTTCTCCAAGCCCACCGTCAAGTCTCCCAAACTGGACGCAGACATCAGCCTCCCACAGGCAGAGCTGAAGGCCACCGACATGACTGTCACGGCCCCAGACATCAAGCTGCCCTCCGTCGAGGGCTCCCTAGAGCTCCAGGCACCCGACGTAGACCTCAAAGCACCCTCTGCCGAAGGCAAACTGGAGCTGGAAGGTGCGGGCCTGAAAGGCAAGCTCAAGATGCCCAAGTTCGACAAGCCCAAATTCACAGTGTCCTCGCCCAAGGCCGAGGTGCCCACAGCCGAGGTCAGCCTGCCCAGCGCTGAGGTTGAGCTCCCTTCCACCACCATCACGGCCGGAGGGGAGGGCACCGGCGTGAAGCTGGAGAAGCCCACCCTCAAGATGCCCAAAGCTGACATCAAATCTCCCAAGGTGGACATCAGCCTGCCCTCCGTTGATGTCACTCTTCCACAGGCTAGCATCGACCTGCAGGCACCTGAGGCCGCCCTTAGCCTTGAAGGGGGAGCCAAAGTCCCAGAGAAGGAGGCCGCCGCCAAGACCAAGGACGGCAAGTTCAAGATGCCCAAGTTGGGCATGCCTTCCTTTGGCTGGTCCAGCAGCAGAGAGGCCAAGGGCACCGTGGCCGCCGAGGTGGACGTCAGCCTCCCGGAGGCTCAAGTGACGGTTCCTTCCGGAGCCACCGAAGTGGAGGTGACCCTGCCCGCGGCGGAAATCAAAGCGCCGGAGGTGGAGGTGACCGTTGAGACGGCCGCAGTAGCAGCAGAGGGTGAGAAAGGCCGCTTCAAGATGCCCGACGTCAAGATGCCCAGCGTCAAGCTGCCCAAAGTCAAAGGTCCCCAGGCGCAGGTCAGCCTGCCCAAGGCCGAGGTCTCGCTGCCCAAAGGCCAGGAGGGCGAAGTCGCCCTGCAGGGCCCCGAGGCCGAAGCCAGCCTGGAGGTGGCCGCTGGCAAAGCGGAGAGCGGCGGTATGAAAATACACATGCCCAAAGTCAAGGTGCCCAGCGTGGTCTTCTCCAAGCCCACCGTCAAGTCTCCCAAACTGGACGCAGACATCAGCCTCCCACAGGCAGAGCTGAAGGCCACCGACACCGACATGACTGTCACGGCCCCAGACATCAAGCTGCCCTCCGTGGAGGGCTCCCTAGAGCTCCAGGCACCCGACGTAGACCTCAAAGCACCCTCTGCCGAAGGCAAACTGGAGCTGGAAGGTGCGGGCCTGAAAGGCAAGCTCAAGATGCCCAAGTTCGACAAGCCCAAATTCACAGTGTCCTCGCCCAAGGCCGAGGTGCCCACAGCCGAGGTCAGCCTGCCCAGCGCTGAGGTTGATCTCCCTTCAGCCACCGTCACGGCTGCAGGAGAGGGCACCGGCGTGAAGCTGGAGAAGCCCTCCCTCAAGATGCCCAAAGCTGACATCAAATCTCCCAAGGTGGACATCAGCCTGCCCTCCGTTGATGTCACTCTTCCACAGGCTAGCGTCGACCTGCAGGCACCTGAGGCCTCCCTTAGCCTTGAAGGGGGAGCCAAAGTCCCAGAGAAGGAGGCCGCCGCCAAGACCAAGGACGGCAAGTTCAAGATGCCCAAGTTCGGCATGCCTTCCTTTGGCTGGTCCAGCAGCAGAGAGGCCAAGGGCACCGTGGCCGCCGAGGTGGACGTCAGCCTCCCGGAGGCTCAAGTGACGGTTCCTTCCGGAGCCACCGAAGTGGAGGTGACCCTGCCCGCGGCGGAAATCAAAGCGCCGGAGGTGGAGGTGACCCTTGAGACGGCCCCGGTAGCAGCAGAGGGTGAGAAAGGCCGCTTCAAGATGCCCGACGTCAAGATGCCCAGCGTCAAGCTGCCCAAAGTCAAAGGTCCCCAGGCGCAGGTCAGCCTGCCCAAGGCCGAGGTCTCGCTGCCCAAAGGCCAGGAGGGCGAAGTCGCCCTGCAGGGCCCCGAGGCCGAAGGCAGCCTGGAGGTGGCCGCTGACAAAGCGGAGAGTGGAGGTATGAAAATACACATGCCCAAAGTCAAGGTGCCCAGCGTGGTCTTCTCCAAGCCCACCGTCAAGTCTCCCAAACTGGACGCAGACATCAGCCTCCCACAGGCAGAGCTGAAGGCCACCGACATGACTGTCACGGCCCCAGACATCAAGCTGCCCTCCGTGGAGGGCTCCCTAGAGCTCCAGGCACCCGACGTAGACCTCAAAGCACCCTCTGCCGAAGGCAAACTGGAGCTGGAAGGTGCGGGCCTGAAAGGCAAGCTCAAGATGCCCAAGTTCGACAAGCCCAAATTCACAGTGTCCTCGCCCAAGGCCGAGGTGCCCACAGCCGAGGTCAGCCTGCCCAGCGCTGAGGTTGAGCTCCCTTCCGCCACCATCACGGCCGGAGGGGAGGGCACCGGCGTGAAGCTGGAGAAGCCCTCCCTCAAGATGCCCACAGCTGACATAAAATCTCCCAAGGTGGACATCAGCCTGCCCTCCGTTGATGTCACTCTTCCACAGGCTAGCGTCGACCTGCAGGCACCTGAGGCCGCCCTTAGCCTTGAAGGGGGAGCCAAAGTCCCAGAGAAGGAGGCCGCCGCCAAGACCAAGGACGGCAAGTTCAAGATGCCCAAGTTCGGCATGCCTTCCTTTGGCTGGTCCAGCAGCAGAGAGGCCAAGGGCACCGTGGCCGCCGAGGTGGACGTCAGCCTCCCGGAGGCTCAAGTGACGGTTCCTTCCGGAGCCACCGAAGTGGAGGTGACCCTGCCCGCGGCGGAAATCAAAGCGCCGGAGGTGGAGGTGACCCTTGAGACGGCCCCGGTAGCAGCAGAGGGTGAGAAAGGCCGCTTCAAGATGCCCGACGTCAAGATGCCCAGCGTCAAGCTGCCCAAAGTCAAAGGTCCCCAGGCGCAGGTCAGCCTGCCCAAGGCCGAGGTCTCGCTGCCCAAAGGCCAGGAGGGCGAAGTCGCCCTGCAGGGCCCCGAGGCCGAAGCCAGCCTGGAGGTGGCCGCTGGCAAAGCGGAGAGCGGCGGTATGAAAATACACATGCCCAAAGTCAAGGTGCCCAGCGTGGTCTTCTCCAAGCCCACCGTCAAGTCTCCCAAACTGGACGCAGACATCAGCCTCCCACAGGCAGAGCTGAAGGCCACCGACATGACTGTCACGGCCCCAGACATCAAGCTGCCCTCCGTCGAGGGCTCCCTAGAGCTCCAGGCACCCGACGTAGACCTCAAAGCAGCCTCTGCCGAAGGCAAACTGGAGCTGGAAGGTGCGGGCCTGAAAGGCAAGCTCAAGATGCCCAAGTTCGACAAGCCCAAATTCACAGTGTCCTCGCCCAAGGCCGAGGTGCCCACAGCCGAGGTCAGCCTGCCCAGCGCTGAGGTTGAGCTCCCTTCCGCCACCATCACGGCCGGAGGGGAGGGCACCGGCGTGAAGCTGGAGAAGCCCACCCTCAAGATGCCCAAAGCTGACATCAAATCTCCCAAGGTGGACATCAGCCTGCCCTCCGTTGATGTCACTCTTCCACAGGCTAGCGTCGACCTGCAGGCACCTGAGGCCGCCCTTAGCCTTGAAGGGGGAGCCAAAGTCCCAGAGAAGGAGGCCGCCGCCAAGACCAAGGACGGCAAGTTCAAGATGCCCAAGTTCGGCATGCCTTCCTTTGGCTGGTCCAGCAGCAGAGAGGCCAAGGGCACCGTGGCCGCCGAGGTGGACGTCAGCCTCCCGGAGGCTCAAGTGACGGTTCCTTCCGGAGCCACCGAAGTGGAGGTGACCCTGCCCGCAGCGGAAATCAAAGCGCCGGATGTGGAGGTGACCGTTGAGACGGCCCCGGTAGCAGCAGAGGGTGAGAAAGGCCGCTTCAAGATGCCCGACGTCAAGATGCCCAGCGTCAAGCTGCCCAAAGTCAAAGGTCCCCAGGCGCAGGTCAGCCTGCCCAAGGCCGAGGTCTCGCTGCCCAAAGGCCAGGAGTGCGAAGTCGCCCTGCAGGGCCCCGAGGCCGAAGCCAGCCTGGAGGTGGCCGCTGGCAAAGCGGAGAGCGGCGGTATGAAAATACACATGCCCAAAGTCAAGGTGCCCAGCGTGGTCTTCTCCAAGCCCACCGTCAAGTCTCCCAAACTGGACGCAGACATCAGCCTCCCACAGGCAGAGCTGAAGGCCACCGACACCGACATGACTGTCACGGCACCAGACATGAAGCTGCCCTCCGTCGAGGGCTCCCTAGAGCTCCAGGCACCCGACGTAGACCTCAAAGCACCCTCTGCCGAAGGCAAACTGGAGCTGGAAGGTGCGGGCCTGAAAGGCAAGCTCAAGATGCCCAAGTTCGACAAGCCCAAATTCACAGTGTCCTCGCCCAAGGCCGAGGTGCCCACAGCCGAGGTCAGCCTGCCCAACGCTGAGGTTGAGCTGCCCTCCGCCACCGTCACGGTCGCAGGAGAGGGAACCGGCGTGAAGCTGGAGAAGCCCTCCCTCAAGATGCCCAAAGCTGACATCAAATCTCCCAAGGTGGATATCAGCCTGCCCTCCGTTGATGTCACTCTTCCACAGGCTAGCGTTGACCTGCAGGCACCTGAGGCCGCCCTTAGCCTTGAAGGGGGAGCCAAAGTCCCAGAGAAGGAGGCCGCCGCCAAGACCAAGGACGGCAAGTTCAAGATGCCCAAGTTCGGCATGCCTTCCTTTGGCTGGTCCAGCAGCAGAGAGGCCAAGGGCACCGTGGCCGCCGAGGTGGACGTCAGCCTCCCGGAGGCTCAAGTGACGGTTCCTTCCGGAGCCACCGAAGCGGAGGTGACCCTGCCCGCAGCGGAAATCAAAGCGCCGGATGTGGAGGTGACCGTTGAGACGGCCTCGGTAGCAGCAGAGGGTGAGAAAGGCCGCTTCAAGATGCCCGACGTCAAGATGCCCAGCGTCAAGCTGCCCGAAGTCAAAGGTCCCCAGGCGCAGGTCAGCCTGCCCAAGGCCGAGGTCTCGCTGCCCAAAGGCCAGGAGTGCGAATTCGCCCTGCAGGGCCCCGAGGCCGAAGCCAGCCTGGAGGTGGCCGCTGGCAAAGCGGAGAGCGGCGGTATGAAAATACACATGCCCAAAGTCAAGGTGCCCAGCGTGGTCTTCTCCAAGCCCACCGTCAAGTCTCCCAAACTGGACGCAGACATCAGCCTCCCACAGGCAGAGCTGAAGGCCACCGACACCGACATGACTGTCACGGCACCAGACATCAAGCTGCCCTCCGTCGAGGGCTCCCTAGAGCTACAGGCACCCGACGTAGACCTCAAAGCAGCCTCTGCTGAAGGCAAACTGGAGCTGGAAGGTGCGGGCCTGAAAGGCAAGCTCAAGATGCCCAAGTTCGACAAGCCCAAATTCACAGTGTCCTCGCCCAAGGCCGAGGTGCCCACAGCCGAGGTCAGCCTGCCCAGCGCTGAGGTTGAGCTGCCCTCCGCCACCGTCACGGTCGCAGGAGAGGGAACCGGCGTGAAGCTGGAGAAGCCCTCCCTCAAGATGCCCAAAGCTGACATCAAATCTCCCAAGGTGGATATCAGCCTGCCCTCCGTTGATGTCACTCTTCCACAGGCTAGCGTTGACCTGCAGGCACCTGAGGCCGCCCTTAGCCTTGAAGGGGGAGCCAAAGTCCCAGAGAAGGAGGCCGCCGCCAAGACCAAGGACGGCAAGTTCAAGATGCCCAAGTTCGGCATGCCTTCCTTTGGCTGGTCCAGCAGCAGAGAGGCCAAGGGCACCGTGGCCGCCGAGGTGGACGTCAGCCTCCCGGAGGCTCAAGTGACGGTTCCTTCCGGAGCCACCGAAGTGGAGGTGACCCTGCCCGCGGCGGAAATCAAAGCGCCGGAGGTGGAGGTGACCGTTGAGACGGCCTCGGTAGCAGCAGAGGGTGAGAAAGGCCGCTTCAAGATGCCCGACGTCAAGATGCCCAGCGTCAAGCTGCCCAAAGTCAAAGGTCCCCAGGCGCAGGTCAGCCTGCCCAAGGCCGAGGTCTCGCTGCCCAAAGGCCAGGAGGGCGAAGTCGCCCTGCAGGGCCCCGAGGCCGAAGCCAGCCTGGAGGTGGCCGCTGGCAAAGCGGAGAGCGGCGGTATGAAAATACACATGCCCAAAGTCAAGGTGCCCAGCGTGGTCTTCTCCAAGCCCACCGTCAAGTCTCCCAAACTGGACGCAGACATCAGCCTCCCACAGGCAGAGCTGAAGGCCACCGACATGACTGTCACGGCCCCAGACATCAAGCTGCCCTCCGTCGAGGGCTCCCTAGAGCTCCAGGCACCCGACGTAGACCTCAAAGCACCCTCTGCCGAAGGCAAACTGGAGCTGGAAGGTGCGGGCCTGAAAGGCAAGCTCAAGATGCCCAAGTTCGACAAGCCCAAATTCACAGTGTCCTCGCCCAAGGCCGAGGTGCCCACAGCCGAGGTCAGCCTGCCCAGCGCTGAGGTTGAGCTCCCTTCCGCCACCATCACGGCCGGAGGGGAGGGCACCGGCGTGAAGCTGGAGAAGCCCACCCTCAAGATGCCCAAAGCTGACATCAAATCTCCCAAGGTGGACATCAGCCTGCCCTCCGTTGATGTCACTCTTCCACAGGCTAGCGTCGACCTGCAGGCACCTGAGGCCGCCCTTAGCCTTGAAGGGGGAGCCAAAGTCCCAGAGAAGGAGGCCGCCGCCAAGACCAAGGACGGCAAGTTCAAGATGCCCAAGTTCGGCATGCCTTCCTTTGGCTGGTCCAGCAGCAGAGAGGCCAAGGGCACCGTGGCCGCCGAGGTGGACGTCAGCCTCCCGGAGGCTCAAGTGA
The DNA here is from genome assembly GCF_963513975.1 of Fringilla coelebs. Taxonomy (NCBI): domain Eukaryota; kingdom Metazoa; phylum Chordata; class Aves; order Passeriformes; family Fringillidae; genus Fringilla; species Fringilla coelebs. The sequence goes on from NC_140034.1 coordinate 8,659,680, forward strand.
CGGTTCCTTCCGGAGCCACCGAAGTGGAGGTGACCCTGCCCGCAGCGGAAATCAAAGCGCCGGATGTGGAGGTGACCGTTGAGACGGCCCCGGTAGCAGCAGAGGGTGAGAAAGGCCGCTTCAAGATGCCCGACGTCAAGATGCCCAGCGTCAAGCTGCCCAAAGTCAAAGGTCCCCAGGCGCAGGTCAGCCTGCCCAAGGCCGAGGTCTCGCTGCCCAAAGGCCAGGAGGGCGAAGTCGCCCTGCAGGGCCCCGAGGCCGAAGCCAGCCTGGAGGTGGCCGCTGGCAAAGCGGAGAGCGGCGGTATGAAAATACACATGCCCAAAGTCAAGGTGCCCAGCGTGGTCTTCTCCAAGCCCACCGTCAAGTCTCCCAAACTGGACGCAGACATCAGCCTCCCACAGGCAGAGCTGAAGGCCACCGACACCGACATGACTGTCACGGCACCAGACATGAAGCTGCCCTCCGTCGAGGGCTCCCTAGAGCTCCAGGCACCCGACGTAGACCTCAAAGCACCCTCTGCCGAAGGCAAACTGGAGCTGGAAGGTGCGGGCCTGAAAGGCAAGCTCAAGATGCCCAAGTTCGACAAGCCCAAATTCACAGTGTCCTCGCCCAAGGCCGAGGTGCCCACAGCCGAGGTCAGCCTGCCCAACGCTGAGGTTGAGCTGCCCTCCGCCACCGTCACGGTCGCAGGAGAGGGAACCGGCGTGAAGCTGGAGAAGCCCTCCCTCAAGATGCCCAAAGCTGACATCAAATCTCCCAAGGTGGATATCAGCCTGCCCTCCGTTGATGTCACTCTTCCACAGGCTAGCGTTGACCTGCAGGCACCTGAGGCCGCCCTTAGCCTTGAAGGGGGAGCCAAAGTCCCAGAGAAGGAGGCCGCCGCCAAGACCAAGGACGGCAAGTTCAAGATGCCCAAGTTCGGCATGCCTTCCTTTGGCTGGTCCAGCAGCAGAGAGGCCAAGGGCACCGTGGCCGCCGAGGTGGACGTCAGCCTCCCGGAGGCTCAAGTGACGGTTCCTTCCGGAGCCACCGAAGTGGAGGTGACCCTGCCCGCAGCGGAAATCAAAGCGCCGGATGTGGAGGTGACCATTGAGACGGCCTCGGTAGCAGCAGAGGGTGAGAAAGGCCGCTTCAAGATGCCCGACGTCAAGATGCCCAGCGTCAAGCTGCCCAAAGTCAAAGGTCCCCAGGCGCAGGTCAGCCTGCCCAAGGCCGAGGTCTCGCTGCCCAAAGGCCAGGAGGGCAACGTTGCCCTGCAGGGCCCCGAGGCCGAAGCCAGCCTGGAGGTGGCCGCTGGCAAAGCGGAGAGCGGCGGTATGAAAATACACATGCCCAAAGTCAAGGTGCCCAGCGTGGTCTTCTCCAAGCCCACCGTCAAGTCTCCCAAACTGGACGCAGACATCAGCCTCCCACAGGCAGAGCTGAAGGCCACCGACACCGACATGACTGTCACGGCACCAGACATCAAGCTGCCCTCCGTCGAGGGCTCCCTAGAGCTCCAGGCACCCGACGTAGACCTCAAAGCAGCCTCTGCCGAAGGCAAACTGGAGCTGGAAGGTGCGGGCCTGAAAGGCAAGCTCAAGATGCCCAAGTTCGACAAGCCCAAATTCACAGTGTCCTCGCCCAAGGCCGAGGTGCCCACAGCCGAGGTCAGCCTGCCCAGCGCTGAGGTTGAGCTGCCCTCCGCCACCGTCACGGTCGCAGGAGAGGGAACCGGCGTGAAGCTGGAGAAGCCCTCCCTCAAGATGCCCAAAGCTGACATCAAATCTCCCAAGGTGGACATCAGCCTGCCCTCCGTTGATGTCACTCTTCCACAGGCTAGCGTTGACCTGCAGGCACCTGAGGCCGCCCTTAGCCTTGAAGGGGGAGCCAAAGTCCCAGAGAAGGAGGCCGCCGCCAAGACCAAGGACGGCAAGTTCAAGATGCCCAAGTTCGGCATGCCTTCCTTTGGCTGGTCCAGCAGCAGAGAGGCCAAGGGCACCGTGGCCGCCGAGGTGGACGTCAGCCTCCCGGAGGCTCAAGTGACGGTTCCTTCCGGAGCCACCGAAGTGGAGGTGACCCTGCCCGCAGCGGAAATCAAAGCTCCGGAGGTGGAGGTGACCCTTGAGACGGCCCCGGTAGCAGCAGAGGGTGAGAAAGGCCGCTTCAAGATGCCCGACGTCAAGATGCCCAGCGTCAAGCTGCCCAAAGTCAAAGGTCCCCAGGCGCAGGTCAGCCTGCCCAAGGCCGAGGTCTCGCTGCCCAAAGGCCAGGAGGGCGAAGTCGCCCTGCAGGGCCCCGAGGCCGAAGCCAGCCTGGAGGTGGCCGCTGGCAAAGCGGAGAGCGGCGGTATGAAAATACACATGCCCAAAGTCAAGGTGCCCAGCGTGGTCTTCTCCAAGCCCACCGTCAAGTCTCCCAAACTGGACGCAGACATCAGCCTCCCACAGGCAGAGCTGAAGGCCACCGACACCGACATCAATGTCACGGCCCCAGACATGAAGCTGCCCTCCGTGGAGGGCTCCCTAGAGCTCCAGGCACCCGACGTAGACCTCAAAGCAGCCTCTGCCGAAGGCAAACTGGAGCTGGAAGGTGCGGGCCTGAAAGGCAAGCTCAAGATGCCCAAGTTCGACAAGCCCAAATTCACAGTGTCCTCGCCCAAGGCCGAGGTGCCCACAGCTGAGGTCAGCCTGCCCAGCGCTGAGGTTGAGCTGCCCTCCGCCACCGTCACGGTCGCAGGAGAGGGAACCGGCGTGAAGCTGGAGAAGCCCTCCCTCAAGATGCCCAAAGCTGACATCAAATCTCCCAAGGTGGATATCAGCCTGCCCTCCATTGATGTCACTCTTCCACAGGCTAGCGTTGACCTGCAGGCACCTGAGGCCGCCCTTAGCCTTGAAGGGGGAGCCAAAGTCCCAGAGAAGGAGGCCGCCGCCAAGACCAAGGACGGCAAGTTCAAGATGCCCAAGTTCGGCATGCCTTCCTTTGGCTGGTCCAGCAGCAGAGAGGCCAAGGGCACCGTGGCCGCCGAGGTGGACGTCAGCCTCCCGGAGGCTCAAGTGACAGTTCCTTCCGGAGCCACCGAAGTGGAGGTGACCCTGCCCGCAGCGGAAATCAAAGCGCCGGAGGTGGAGGTGACCCTTGAGACGGCCCCGGTAGCAGCAGAGGGTGAGAAAGGCCGCTTCAAGATGCCCGACGTCAAGATGCCCAGCGTCAAGCTGCCCAAAGTCAAAGGTCCCCAGGCGCAGGTCAGCCTGCCCAAGGCCGAGGTCTCGCTGCCCAAAGGCCAGGAGGGCAACGTTGCCCTGCAGGGCCCCGAGGCCGAAGCCAGCCTGGAGGTGGCCGCTGGCAAAGCGGAGAGCGGCGGTATGAAAATACACATGCCCAAAGTCAAGGTGCCCAGCGTGGTCTTCTCCAAGCCCACCGTCAAGTCTCCCAAACTGGACGCAGACATCAGCCTCCCACAGGCAGAGCTGAAGGCCACCGACACCGACATCAATGTCACGGCCCCAGACATGAAGCTGCCCTCCGTGGAGGGCTCCCTAGAGCTCCAGGCACCCGACGTAGACCTCAAAGCAGCCTCTGTCGAAGGCAAACTGGAGCTGGAAGGTGCGGGCCTGAAAGGCAAGCTCAAGATGCCCAAGTTCGACAAGCCCAAATTCACAGTGTCCTCGCCCAAGGCCGAGGTGCCCACAGCCGAGGTCAGCCTGCCCAGCGCTGAGGTTGAGCTGCCCTCCGCCACCGTCACAGTCGCAGGAGAGGGAACCGGCGTGAAGCTGGAGAAGCCCTCCCTCAAGATGCCCAAAGCTGACATCAAATCTCCCAAGGTGGACATCAGCCTGCCCTCCGTTGATGTCACTCTTCCACAGGCTAGCGTTGACCTGCAGGCACCTGAGGCCGCCCTTAGCCTTGAAGGGGGAGCCAAAGTCCCAGAGAAGGAGGCCGCCGCCAAGATCAAGGACGGCAAGTTCAAGATGCCCAAGTTCGGCATGCCTTCCTTTGGCTGGTCCAGCAGCAGAGAGGCCAAGGGCACCGTGGCCGCCGAGGTGGACGTCAGCCTCCCGGAGGCTCAAGTGACGGTTCCTTCCGGAGCCACCGAAGTGGAGGTGACCCTGCCCGCAGCGGAAATCAAAGCGCCGGATGTGGAGGTGACCGTTGAGACGGCCTCGGTAGCAGCAGAGGGTGAGAAAGGCCGCTTCAAGATGCCCGACGTCAAGATGCCCAGCGTCAAGCTGCCCAAAGTCAAAGGTCCCCAGGCGCAGGTCAGCCTGCCCAAGGCCGAGGTCTCGCTGCCCAAAGGCCAGGAGGGCGAAGTCGCCCTGCAGGGCCCCGAGGCCGAAGCCAGCCTGGAGGTGGCCGCTGGCAAAGCGGAGAGCGGCGGTATGAAAATACACATGCCCAAAGTCAAGGTGCCCAGCGTGGTCTTCTCCAAGCCCACCGTCAAGTCTCCCAAACTGGACGCAGACATCAGCCTCCCACAGGCAGAGCTGAAGGCCACCGACACCGACATCAATGTCACGGCCCCAGACATGAAGCTGCCCTCCGTGGAGGGCTCCCTAGAGCTCCAGGCACCCGACGTAGACCTCAAAGCAGCCTCTGCCGAAGGCAAACTGGAGCTGGAAGGTGCGGGCCTGAAAGGCAAGCTCAAGATGCCCAAGTTCGACAAGCCCAAATTCACAGTGTCCTCGCCCAAGGCCGAGGTGCCCACAGCCGAGGTCAGCCTGCCCAGCGCTGAGGTTGAGCTGCCCTCCGCCACCGTCACGGTCGCAGGAGAGGGAACCGGCGTGAAGCTGGAGAAGCCCTCCCTCAAGATGCCCAAAGCTGACATCAAATCTCCCAAGGTGGACATCAGCCTGCCCTCCGTTGATGTCACTCTTCCACAGGCTAGCGTTGACCTGCAGGCACCTGAGGCCGCCCTTAGCCTTGAAGGGGGAGCCAAAGTCCCAGAGAAGGAGGCCGCCGCCAAGACCAAGGACGGCAAGTTCAAGATGCCCAAGTTCGGCATGCCTTCCTTTGGCTGGTCCAGCAGCAGAGAGGCCAAGGGCACCGTGGCCGCCGAGGTGGACGTCAGCCTCCCGGAGGCTCAAGTGACAGTTCCTTCCGGAGCCACCGAAGTGGAGGTGACCCTGCCCGCAGCGGAAATCAAAGCGCCGGAGGTGGAGGTGACCCTTGAGACGGCCCCGGTAGCAGCAGAGGGTGAGAAAGGCCGCTTCAAGATGCCCGACGTCAAGATGCCCAGCGTCAAGCTGCCCAAAGTCAAAGGTCCCCAGGCGCAGGTCAGCCTGCCCAAGGCCGAGGTCTCGCTGCCCAAAGGCCAGGAGGGCGAAGTCGCCCTGCAGGGCCCCGAGGCCGAAGCCAGCCTGGAGGTGGCCGCTGGCAAAGCGGAGAGCGGCGGTATGAAAATACACATGCCCAAAGTCAAGGTGCCCAGCGTGGTCTTCTCCAAGCCCACCGTCAAGTCTCCCAAACTGGACGCAGACATCAGCCTCCCACAGGCAGAGCTGAAGGCCACCGACACCGACATCAATGTCACGGCCCCAGACATGAAGCTGCCCTCCGTGGAGGGCTCCCTAGAGCTCCAGGCACCCGACGTAGACCTCAAAGCAGCCTCTGCCGAAGGCAAACTGGAGCTGGAAGGTGCGGGCCTGAAAGGCAAGCTCAAGATGCCCAAGTTCGACAAGCCCAAATTCACAGTGTCCTCGCCCAAGGCCGAGGTGCCCACAGCTGAGGTCAGCCTGCCCAGCGCTGAGGTTGAGCTGCCCTCCGCCACCGTCACGGTCGCAGGAGAGGGAACCGGCGTGAAGCTGGAGAAGCCCTCCCTCAAGATGCCCAAAGCTGACATCAAATCTCCCAAGGTGGATATCAGCCTGCCCTCCATTGATGTCACTCTTCCACAGGCTAGCGTTGACCTGCAGGCACCTGAGGCCGCCCTTAGCCTTGAAGGGGGAGCCAAAGTCCCAGAGAAGGAGGCCGCCGCCAAGACCAAGGACGGCAAGTTCAAGATGCCCAAGTTCGGCATGCCTTCCTTTGGCTGGTCCAGCAGCAGAGAGGCCAAGGGCACCGTGGCCGCCGAGGTGGACGTCAGCCTCCCGGAGGCTCAAGTGACGGTTCCTTCCGGAGCCACCGAAGTGGAGGTGACCCTGCCCGCAGCGGAAATCAAAGCGCCGGATGTGGAGGTGACCGTTGAGACGGCCTCGGTAGCAGCAGAGGGTGAGAAAGGCCGCTTCAAGATGCCCGACGTCAAGATGCCCAGCGTCAAGCTGCCCAAAGTCAAAGGTCCCCAGGCGCAGGTCAGCCTGCCCAAGGCCGAGGTCTCGCTGCCCAAAGGCCAGGAGGGCGAAGTCGCCCTGCAGGGCCCCGAGGCCGAAGCCAGCCTGGAGGTGGCCGCTGGCAAAGCGGAGAGCGGCGGTATGAAAATACACATGCCCAAAGTCAAGGTGCCCAGCGTGGTCTTCTCCAAGCCCACCGTCAAGTCTCCCAAACTGGACGCAGACATCAGCCTCCCACAGGCAGAGCTGAAGGCCACCGACACCGACATCAATGTCACGGCCCCAGACATGAAGCTGCCCTCCGTGGAGGGCTCCCTAGAGCTCCAGGCACCCGACGTAGACCTCAAAGCAGCCTCTGCCGAAGGCAAACTGGAGCTGGAAGGTGCGGGCCTGAAAGGCAAGCTCAAGATGCCCAAGTTCGACAAGCCCAAATTCACAGTGTCCTCGCCCAAGGCCGAGGTGCCCACAGCCGAGGTCAGCCTGCCCAGCGCTGAGGTTGAGCTGCCCTCCGCCACCGTCACGGTCGCAGGAGAGGGAACCGGCGTGAAGCTGGAGAAGCCCTCCCTCAAGATGCCCAAAGCTGACATCAAATCTCCCAAGGTGGACATCAGCCTGCCCTCCGTTGATGTCACTCTTCCACAGGCTAGCGTTGACCTGCAGGCACCTGAGGCCGCCCTTAGCCTTGAAGGGGGAGCCAAAGTCCCAGAGAAGGAGGCCGCCGCCAAGACCAAGGACGGCAAGTTCAAGATGCCCAAGTTCGGCATGCCTTCCTTTGGCTGGTCCAGCAGCAGAGAGGCCAAGGGCACCGTGGCCGCCGAGGTGGACGTCAGCCTCCCGGAGGCTCAAGTGACAGTTCCTTCCGGAGCCACCGAAGTGGAGGTGACCCTGCCCGCAGCGGAAATCAAAGCGCCGGAGGTGGAGGTGACCCTTGAGACGGCCCCGGTAGCAGCAGAGGGTGAGAAAGGCCGCTTCAAGATGCCCGACGTCAAGATGCCCAGCGTCAAGCTGCCCAAAGTCAAAGGTCCCCAGGCGCAGGTCAGCCTGCCCAAGGCCGAGGTCTCGCTGCCCAAAGGCCAGGAGGGCAACGTTGCCCTGCAGGGCCCCGAGGCCGAAGCCAGCCTGGAGGTGGCCGCTGGCAAAGCGGAGAGCGGCGGTATGAAAATACACATGCCCAAAGTCAAGGTGCCCAGCGTGGTCTTCTCCAAGCCCACCGTCAAGTCTCCCAAACTGGACGCAGACATCAGCCTCCCACAGGCAGAGCTGAAGGCCACCGACACCGACATCAATGTCACGGCCCCAGACATGAAGCTGCCCTCCGTGGAGGGCTCCCTAGAGCTCCAGGCACCCGACGTAGACCTCAAAGCAGCCTCTGCCGAAGGCAAACTGGAGCTGGAAGGTGCGGGCCTGAAAGGCAAGCTCAAGATGCCCAAGTTCGACAAGCCCAAATTCACAGTGTCCTCGCCCAAGGCCGAGGTGCCCACAGCCGAGGTCAGCCTGCCCAGCGCTGAGGTTGAGCTGCCCTCCGCCACCGTCACAGTCGCAGGAGAGGGAACCGGCGTGAAGCTGGAGAAGCCCTCCCTCAAGATGCCCAAAGCTGACATCAAATCTCCCAAGGTGGACATCAGCCTGCCCTCCGTTGATGTCACTCTTCCACAGGCTAGCGTTGACCTGCAGGCACCTGAGGCCGCCCTTAGCCTTGAAGGGGGAGCCAAAGTCCCAGAGAAGGAGGCCGCCGCCAAGATCAAGGACGGCAAGTTCAAGATGCCCAAGTTCGGCATGCCTTCCTTTGGCTGGTCCAGCAGCAGAGAGGCCAAGGGCACCGTGGCCGCCGAGGTGGACGTCAGCCTCCCGGAGGCTCAAGTGACGGTTCCTTCCGGAGCCACCGAAGTGGAGGTGACCCTGCCCGCAGCGGAAATCAAAGCGCCGGATGTGGAGGTGACCGTTGAGACGGCCTCGGTAGCAGCAGAGGGTGAGAAAGGCCGCTTCAAGATGCCCGACGTCAAGATGCCCAGCGTCAAGCTGCCCAAAGTCAAAGGTCCCCAGGCGCAGGTCAGCCTGCCCAAGGCCGAGGTCTCGCTGCCCAAAGGCCAGGAGGGCGAAGTCGCCCTGCAGGGCCCCGAGGCCGAAGCCAGCCTGGAGGTGGCCGCTGGCAAAGCGGAGAGCGGCGGTATGAAAATACACATGCCCAAAGTCAAGGTGCCCAGCGTGGTCTTCTCCAAGCCCACCGTCAAGTCTCCCAAACTGGACGCAGACATCAGCCTCCCACAGGCAGAGCTGAAGGCCACCGACACCGACATCAATGTCACGGCCCCAGACATCAAGCTGCCCTCCGTCGAGGGCTCCCTAGAGCTCCAGGCACCCGACGTAGACCTCAAAGCAGCCTCTGCCGAAGGCAAACTGGAGCTGGAAGGTGCGGGCCTGAAAGGCAAGCTCAAGATGCCCAAGTTCGACAAGCCCAAATTCACAGTGTCCTCGCCCAAGGCCGAGGTGCCCACAGCCGAGGTCAGCCTGCCCAGCGCTGAGGTTGAGCTGCCCTCCGCCACCGTCACGGTCGCAGGAGAGGGAACCGGCGTGAAGCTGGAGAAGCCCTCCCTCAAGATGCCCAAAGCTGACATCAAATCTCCCAAGGTGGACATCAGCCTGCCCTCCGTTGATGTCACTCTTCCACAGGCTAGCGTTGACCTGCAGGCACCTGAGGCCGCCCTTAGCCTTGAAGGGGGAGCCAAAGTCCCAGAGAAGGAGGCCGCCGCCAAGACCAAGGACGGCAAGTTCAAGATGCCCAAGTTCGGCATGCCTTCCTTTGGCTGGTCCAGCAGCAGAGAGGCCAAGGGCACCGTGGCCGCCGAGGTGGACGTCAGCCTCCCGGCGGCTCAAGTGGCACTTTCCTCAGGAACCTCCGTCATGGACGTGACATTTTCTGATTCTGAGATCCCAGCACCCAACTTTGATGTTCACCATGATTCTTCCACTTTTAAAGAGGATGACGTTGGAAAACCTAAATCTTCTCTGTTCAGAATGCCTAAAATTTCTCTTTCTAAAAGTTTCAAACCTCATGCTCACAGCCAGTCTGGATGTGATGTTTCTGTTTCAGAAACTCCTTGTTATTCTTTAACAGAGGAAGCTTCATATGTACCTTCTGAGAGTGTTGAACCTAAGGGTTTTTCTGACGTTAAAGGAGAGAGTGTATCTAAAAGTACAAAATTCAGAGTTCCTAGCATTGGTTTCTCTAAATCTGAAGTGACTTCATCTAAAATTGATCTGGAGTCCTCATTACAAAAGGGGGATGTTACTCTTACTAAATACCAAATTAATCTAACAGAATCGGAATCAAAAATAGCATCTCTTGCTGATGAAAATCTTTCAGATTTTGAAATTTTAAGTGAAGATGGTTCTGAGGAGCAAGGAGGTTTCAAGCTAGAGGGAAAAACCACATCTGCTGAAATATCTTTGGTTGACACAGAGGTCACAGTTAAAATTCCTAAATTCCGAAAACCAAAATTCAGAATTCGGTCTAAGGGAAAAGCATCTGAAAGTGACATTGCTTCCAACGTGGAATCTGAAATTTCCAAGGCAAGGATAACATCTGATACGACTGGTCCTGATAAAAAACCAGCTCAAATCCCTGATGCCCATCTTGGTGTAAAGTTGCATAAACCTTCACTTGAAGTTGTTCTGGATACACCAACAATTGATCCTAATCTTTCACCAATGGAGGTTACCTTGCCAAACTTAGAAGCAGAAATCCATGACCCAGATTTAGAGTGCAAGGCAGAACAGGAAGTAGTTACAGGAGAAATGGGTACTGAGGAGAAAGAAAACAAATTTAAATCATCAAAATTCAAACTGCCTTCATTTAGGTGGTCACCAAAGAAAGAAGCTATTGCTCCTTCTCATGTTGAGGGACATCTGGAAGGACCCACTTTGTCTACCTTATCTGGAGACATGGGATCTGAATTAACTTTTCCTACTCCTGAGAATCAATACCTTCATGAAGAATTTGATACAACAGAAAAAGGTGGTGAAAAGGCCAAAGCCAAGAAGTCCCAATTTACCATGCCGAAGATCTCATTCCCTAAAATTAAGGGTCAGAAAGTGCAGGTCTCTCTGCCTGTACTGGAAACTGATGTTTCTGGACCCAAACAAGAAAAAGAAGGTTTTTCTGTTCAGAAATCTGAGAAAGGAAGTAGTGGAGAAGTTGCAGGACTGGGCATAAAAGTGCCTGAAGTTACAGTCCCAACTTCAGAATTTTCCAAACCAGAAGCCAAAGCTCCCAAAATAGAGATGGATATTAGCATGCCTACAGGTGAGGTCAAAGTTCCTACCTGTGAAGGAGATGATCTGACACTGAAATCAGCTGCTGCTAATGCCAGCCTCCCCACCTCAGATATTAAGATGATACCTGAAGGTTCGCTTGAGGTGAAGAGTCCTGACATAAGTGTTGAAAGAACATCAAGTGAAATTGCTGTGGGTGATGTAGAGATAAAAGCTGAAGGTTCTGAAGGGAAAACAAAAATGTCTAAATTCCAAATGCCAAAGGTAGGAATTACACTTTCCAAAGGGAAAGGGTCAGAAAAGGATGTTGGCCAATCCAAATCAGAAGTCAAGGTTCCCCAACTAAAAGCAACAGTAGAAATATCTGACATTGCTGTTGAAGCCCCAGACTTGAAGGTAGAATGTGGCACAGAAACAAGAACTTACAGTCCTGAAGGCAAAATTATCAAAACTGACAGTAAGACCTCAGAGGCTGATGTTCACCTCCCATCAGCTGACATTCCTATTCCAAAACCAGACAGTGATATTCAGGATACAGATGCAGCAGTAAAGATCAAGGGGGAAATAAAGCAAGATGGAGATGGGGAAGAGAAAGAAGGACATTTCAAAATGCCTAAATTCAAACTGCCATCCTTCAGTTGGTCACCAAAGAAGGAAGCAAGTGTTAAATCTGATTCTGGAGCAAATTTGGAAGACCAAATGACATCTGTCATGTCAAGCAGAATAGACACAGAAGTGAAAGAAACTGCAACTGATGATCAAGGTAGTGGGGCAGACCTTGATCTGGAAATATCTGCAGGAAAAGTTGAACAAAAAAGTCCAATTAAAAAGCCTCAATTTGTCATGCCTAAAATTTCACTCTCCAAGATCAAGGTTCCAAAATCTCAAAAAGTTGAAACTGATGCTACTCTTCCTAAAATAGAAATAGAAGGTGATGATTCTATTAAGATACCTGATATAGAAAAGAGTCATCCTGAAGGGACTGAAGAAGGGGCACAAATCAGCATAAAACTGGCTGACACTACAGTCCACACTCTGGAGTTTTCCAGAGTAGAAACTGAAGCCTCTAAAACTGAAATAACAGTCAGCTCAGCAAAGTTTGATGCTTCTTTGACTCCCTCGGAGGGGAGCTTTCAACAGGTTGACTTAAAAATAAGTTCTACCAAGGAATGTAACATTCAAAAAACAGGTACTAAGCTCCCCACAGGAGAAGCTTCAGTTGATTTGAAGAGCCCTGATATATTAACAGAAAGCTCATCGGTTGTGGATGGAAGAAAAGTGAAATTGGAAGGTCCTGAAGGGAAGATTAAAATGCCCAAATTCCAGAAGACAAAGTTTGGAATCTCCCGAATAAAAGGGAAAGTCCCAGAGACAGAGATCAGCTCTCCAAAAATAGAAGCCGAGCTACCCCAACTAAAAACAACAAAGGAAATTGCTGACATTGCTGTGGGAGTTCCAGCATCAGAACTTATATCTGATATGTCAGATCCCGGAGGAGTTGATGGTAAGATAAAAACACCCCAAGCTCTGACAGGTGGCATTGAAGATGCAAAGGTAGACATAAGCAGCCAGTCAGTGTCTAAACCAAAGACAGAGGGAGTTAGTGAGAGTCTTGAGGAGAAGGAAATCAAATTAAAAGAACATGAAATAAAAGCTGAAGAAGTTCAGACTGAAGAACACCAGGGATGGTTTAAAATGCCAAAATTCAGAATACCTGCATTTGGCAGGTCATCCTTAAAGGAACAGAAAAGTGATGCCAGTATTGAAGGAAGTATGGAAAAAGCTCAGGCAACTATTCCTTCTGCTAAAGTACAAACTGAAACAAGTGTTCCTGAAAATACCTTCTCATTACCACATGCAGTGGCTGAAATTACTGTTGGAAAAGAAGGGATTCAAAAATTAGGAGATTCTGTGAAGACTTCTAATGTTACCTTGCCAAAGATTGAAGGACATATTTCATTATCCGCAGAAAGAACAGATAGTAGAGTGAGTCTTCCAAAAACTGAAACTTATGCAGATGTAGTTAAGCGCAGTGCTGAGGGACATACTTCAGAAATCACAGTGTCTGCAGCAGAATTGTCTAAATCATACCCAAGTGCTTCAGACACTGACAAAGACAGGAGTTCAACAAATAGGTTTCCTACGTGTACTCTGACGTCTCCAGAGCATAAAGGCAAATCACAGGATATAAATGTCCAAAAGGTAGAAAGTTCTGTGAAGTTAGAGACATCAGGGGTAGGATGCAAGCCATCATCAGCTGAAATTACTCTGGATGCAACACAGAAGAAAATAGATGCTAATCTTCCAAAGGAAGAGCTAGATATTCAAAACAAAGAGGCAGCAATCAAAAAAGGAAAGATAAAGGGCGAGGTGAAAATCATAGGAAAAGACAGTGAAGAAAGTCAGTTAAAAAGGACTATGTGTGAATGGTCTACAACAAAAGGGTCAGAAGATGGTACTTATGTTACTGCTAAACTGGAAGATCTGAAGGTAGAAGTTCCAACATTGAAGACGGATGTTAAAATTACTGGAGTAGATCCTGAAATGAAATTTTGCGTGAAAAGTGTTGAAAAGGATGTGTCTGCAGGAGTGGAAGTGCAAGTAGAAGACAGAGCAGAAACAAGTAAAATTAAAGCATACAAGTTTAAGATTCCAAGGTTTGGAATGTTGCATTCTGAAATCAAGGGGTTTGAAGATGATACCAGTTTGCCAAAGTCAGAAGCTGATTCAGCACCTGAAAGTGAAAGAGACACAGCAGAAATGCAGTTACAAAAACCAGAAGGATTGACTGGCCTGAAAAGTACAGGTATAGATTGTATAGAAGCATCTGCCAGAATAATAGGGGAAACAGTGGCCCAGACACAAGGTGTCCCAGAAGTAAGTGTAAGAATTCCCAAACTAAAAATACCAAGATTCACTTTCAGAACTCCCCCAATTGAAGCTGATGTTTTACTGTCAAAAGTAGTAACAGATCCAAAGGGATCTAGTACTGACATTGAAATTGTGCAACTGCAAGCAAGCTCTGCTATCCCTGAAGAAACACCAGGAGCTGTAGAGGGGGGTATTCAAAAAGCAAAAAGCAAAATTTTAACACTGACTGAACCTGACATTAAAACAGCACAAATGACAGCTACCATAGAGTCCTCCCTTTCAAGAGCAGGGCAAGACATTCATTGGTCTTACACAGAGGGCCAAGAAGTAAGTGAAAAAATAGAACCTGAACATGTTGCTATTGAGCGGTGTGAAATTTATACTACTGAAATAGTGAAAGAATCAGAGATTCTGTCATCAGAGGTCAAAACTGCTGCTTTGGGATTCTCATTGCTCAAGGCCAAGTTGCCTGAATCTCACAGTGATTTAGATGTGCTGGTCCAGCAGCCATCTCCAACAGGAGATGCATCAGTGAGAAAACCTACAGGTGCTGGTGAAAGCTTTGGAGTAGCAGCACAGAGAACTGGCAGTGCTGAGCTTAAACTATCTGACAAACCACACCTTGGGTCTGAAGAATCTAGAGGAAAAGTAAGTTTGTCAAAGTTAAAAACATCTGCTGCTGAAGTAAAGGGTTCCAGTAAACTTGAAGAGAGTTTTCCTGGTAAATCACCAGAGGGAATAACTGCAGCTCCTCTCTCTGAAGATGAAGATGTAGTTGAAGCAATGGAAGGTGAAGAAAAAGACATAACCAATGAGAAAGAAAAGACTGATAGTAAAAGATCTCCTGGAAGATTTAAATTTTGGCTTCCAAGTATTGGCTTTTCATCTTCTGGGGATGAAACAAGCGCAGATGCAAAAGCAGAAACAAAAAAGTCAGTTCCAGAAGATGTGAAACCTGCTGACACATCAGATGATTCCTCTAAGCAGGCTGAAAAAGCTGGATGGTTTAGATTTCCCAAGCTTGGTTTCACATCTCCTTCCAAAAAGGCTAAGTCTGTTGACAAAGAAGAGGTGGGTCATAAAGAGGGGAGACTCTCAGATGAAGATAGCCCAACAGATAAGCCAGATGTGTTTTTTGATGCTCAAGAAAGCTTATCACCTAAAGAAACAGGAGAAGGTGAAAAAGCTGAAACTGACGGGGCCTCATCTATTGTGACATCTTCAGCAAGAACTGAACTAATCTTGTTGGAGGAAGAAAAAGATAGTAAATCTAATATTGTTAGAGATACAGCCAAATGAAGGTTGCATTTTCTCAATCCTCAATGAAAACAAAATCATCCACAGAAGAGAATGTTTTCCTAATTTTCTACTAACTGAATATTTAAACCCAAGGCTGGTATTCATGAAAACGCTTGAACAAATTTTAAAGTACATGGATGTACTAGATTGTACACTAATAAAAATAATTATTTCTTCATATCTACCCCAAGGGTAACAATTAGGACAGGTGCAGATGAGCTCATAGGTTGAGCAAAGTCTCAGTAGATACCAGAACCATGAAAGTAAATCATTGAAAGGCTCAACGATACCAAAAGACTTGTGAAAGAGGCTTCTCAAAACACACAGTTATATTTAGATTACAAATTATTTCCAGAATGGGCTCTAAACTAAGTATTATGAGAACTATACTTACC
This sequence comes from Fringilla coelebs, assembly GCF_963513975.1. Classification (NCBI taxonomy): domain Eukaryota; kingdom Metazoa; phylum Chordata; class Aves; order Passeriformes; family Fringillidae; genus Fringilla; species Fringilla coelebs. Next base: position 8,674,765 of record NC_140034.1, read on the forward strand.
TGTTTAGATTTTGGAACTCTCCGATCTACTTTTGCTTTGTTATTAAAATATTTTTTCTTTATTTCAGCTAAGGTAGTATGTATATTCCACAAACATTTTAAAATATAAAATAAAAATTAAATATTAGTGTAGAGAGACTAATGCTTTGCCTCTTCTTCTCTTTTCATTTTTTTTATTATTGTGGCAGGTCATATTTAGCCTTACAATAATTTAAAAAAAAGAACAGCAAAAACCAACATAATAATTTCAAGACCAAAAAACATGTAACTGAATCATGTTTGTAAGATACCAGAATAAAACATGCTTACAAAAAATATTATTCAAATGTGGATAAATAAATTTTAATGTATATACTTATGGGAGAGTTAAATGCTTAGAATGATCTGCCACACTGGTGGAATTGCTTCAGAGATTTTCTGGGAAAGGAGGTGTATATAATTATTTGCTCCTTTGTTTATATTAACGCTTCTCTCAAGTGCACGATGGAAACCAGGGTGCATATGTGACAGCCTTCACATGTACCATTAAAACACTGTCTGTATTCTTAATTCACAATAAACTCACTATATGAATAATAACTTGAGTAGCGTGAGTTACTGACATTTCTGATTTGGAAAATCCCAGCTTAAATTTGCAACAGTTTGCATATACTTTGTGTATTTAATGAGAGCACAACTCCTTAATGTAAGGGCAATGGAGACTTTTGACTCCAAGTTGAATCATAGAATATGTTGAGTCAGAAGGAACCTGTTGGGATCCTTGAGTCCCACTCCTGGCCCTGCACAGGACACCCCAGGACTTCCCCCATGTGCGTGAGAGCATTGTCCAAAGGCTGCCTGAACTCTGTCAGGCTTGGGGCTTGACCGCTGCCCTGGGGAGTCTGTCCCAGTGCTCAAACACCCTTTGGGTGAAAAGCCTTTTGCTAACATCCATCCTAAATCCCTCATGACTCAGCTCCAGCCATTTCCTCAGGTCCTGTCACAGGCCACGAGAGTGAAGAGATCAGCACCTGTCCCTCTGCTTCCCCTCAGGGGGATTTGAAGGCCACACTGAGCTCTCCCCTCAGTCTCCTCCAGGCTGGACAGACCAAGTGACTTCAGCCACTCCTCATACAGCTTCCCCTCCAGACCCTTCATCACCCCTGTGGCTTCCTTTGGACGCTCTCTAATGTCTTTTTTTGATTGTGGCACCCAAACCTGCTCACAGGACTCCAGGCAAGGCTGCCCCAGCACAGAGCAGAGCAGGACAATCCCCTCAAATACAAAACATTTTATTGGGAGACTTTACTCACTAGTTCCCCAAGCAACCTGAAGTCAGCTCTCTTCCTGTCCAGAGTTGAAGTTTTACTGTCCCTTTTCCTCCTGTCAACAGAGATTTTAAACTCAATTTCTTTGTCACCTCTTCGGCCAAGACGGCTGCAATCACCACTTCATTCACAAGATCCTCTCTCCAGAATGACAAGTGCAGACATGCTTCATTCTACTATAGTAGTTTTCCCTTCCCATATTTCTCCATGTTCGTCTTAGTACAGGAAAGCAGACACAGCAAAACACTTAGGAAAGGGGTTTTATGTGAAGTGCACTTGGCTGTCAAACCATCTGTATATTAAGATGTTCTTCATTTCTTCTCTTCTTATCACAGAATCATAGAATATTAAGGGGACAGAAGGAACCTTAAAGATCATCCATCTAACGCCCTGCCATGGGTAGGGACACGTTCTGCTGGTTCAGCTTGCTCAGAGCCCCATCCAGCCCGACCTTGAAACACAACCAGGGATGGGGCAGCCACAGCTGCTCTGGGCAATGCCTGCCAGGGTGTCACCACCCTCACAGTAAATATTTTTTCCTTGTATCTGATCTAACCCTGTTTCACTTTAAAGACATTTAGAATAGAACAGAACAGAATGGAATAGTTAGTTTAAATGGGCCCACAATGATCATTCAGTCCAATTGCTTGACTACTTAAGGGATGACCAAAACATCAAAAAACATTGAGGTTATTTAGGGCATTGTCCAAATGCCTCTAGAACACTGACAGGCTTGTGGCATTGAACACATCTCAGGACAAGTCTGGTTTAGTGTTTGACCTCTCTCTTGTAAGGAAATGTTTGCTAGTGTCAAGTTTGAACCTCCTCATATGCAACTTTGAACTATTCCCACACATCCCAACACTGGATACCAGGAAGAAGGAATTGGCACCTCCCTCTCCACTTCCCCTCTTCAGGAAGCTGCACCACCACAATCCACCCTGCAAGAAAAGCTGACTTTCCTGGGCCCCTGCAGAGAGGTGAGGTCTGTGAGTCAGTACCCATGGCCCAAGAGCTATCCCCTAAGGATTGTGGAGATACTAATGACTGTCAAGAAATTAAGTGTACCCTGATATGGCATAAACGGTAGATGAAATGTTTTCTCAGTACCTGGATTAAAGCAACAAAGGTATGTTTTATCTGTAACAACTGGGAAAGGAAAATCCTGGGTAATGGCAGGAAAAAATGTGAACAGATAATACTAAAGCTTTTGGAACAAGCTGGTGTCTAGGGTGACTTTGTGGTCATGTCAGTACTCGTAACCCCTGGAGCCGGCTGGGTTCTGTCTTGCTGCTGCCTGCATTGCTGTTGCAGCACTGTAGCCACAAGGCACTGCACCAAACCAAGAGAGTCCAGAGGTGATCCTGCTGGGGGAGCCGTGCAGCAGCTCCTCCTGAAAGCCACTGCAGTAAAGCAGTGACAAAAATCTGAACAGCCTACAGTCAGACTAGAAAATTACAGTGTCCTGAGCCAGAAGGGACTCACAAGGTCCAGCTCCTGGCTCTGCATGGTACAACCCCAAGAATCATGCCACATCTGCAAGAGTGTAGTTCAAATGCTTCTTGATGTGACAGCTTTCCTGGGGAGTCTTTCCACTGCCCAACCACCCTCTGGGTGAAGAACCTTTTTCCAATAGCCAATCTGCCCAAGGATGATGCTAATAAATGCCACTGGAGGACCCAGGATACATTTGGAACAGTCCTTGGAGAAGTCACAATCTAAACAAAAGAGATAAGTAAGAGATGAATGGATAAGAACTATTATTAACCCTGCTTCATAAATAGAAAAGAATTGAGACTTAAAGCCTGGTTATAACTTAAATGTCTTATAGAAAACAAGTAAATAAAAATCGAGGTATGAACAGGCTACAAAAGTCTCACAAGAAACCAGGGAAATACTCCCAAGTTCCCCGTAGATCCAGTTCATTGTATTAATTGTAAACTCCCCCCTCACCTTCCCATATGTAGAGGAAAACCAACAGTGAAGTCAGCAGAGAAAATAGAAGAGCACTCTCCTAAGCATCCATTTATCTTTTATAAGCCAAACCTTAACCCAACTGAGGTTTATAGAGCCATAAGAAAAATTCTGCCCCCTTTTCCAGAAACTCTGTCCCACTGAACAACTAATCCAGCACTGCCAGATTTGAGCTCCTGAGTAGAAGAGAAGGAAGTTTTCTTCTTCCTCCTGCAATATCCATCCCTGCCCAAACAGAAAACACAGCTTGGAGTGCCATCTAGAGGAGTGAGCTCACATACAGAAAACTGTTTTGTTGGTTGAATAACGTCTCACAAAGATTTTCAAGCTAGCTCTAGTAAGGAAATAGGGGGTGAGAATATGAAAAGCACCGGCATGCTCCTCAGTATTTTGGCATGTATGTGAACACTCCCAAAGTTTCAATGATATCTGCACATGTAACTACATGTCTTAGAAAATCTGCCACAGTAACAAGAAGCATTGATTTGTAATGGTGGATAAAATCCTCCAAGGAATCATGGAAGTGTCTGAAGAAATAGCTAAGGAGCAGCCTGGAAACAGAAAAACGGAACATTGATGGGGGTTACCTCTGAAATTCCTTATTTGTGTGGGGATTTTTGTGTCTGCACAGCCCTGGCAAGGCTCGTGGAGCTCCAGCCCAGTGTCACTCACAGCTGGAGCACAAGCCCTGCTCTCCTTTCCTGTCACCTCAGAAAGTCACCCAGGGCAGAGCTGTGGTGGATAGGGATATCAGGCACCTGATGGATGCACAAGACCGACACACAGACATCCAAACACCCCCAGACACTCGAGGCTCCAGGGCAGCTGAGTTGGGAACTGGCCCCAAAGTTTAAATCCCAGGCATTTATCTCTAGCAGCTAGCCTCAACACTTAGAAACAGGTATCTCTAATTTCTTCAACCAACATTAATCCCTGGATCTATAATTTCTAAATGCTTTTTAAAATCTGCCCTTGCTATTATAGGTGATCATATACATAGCTGAAATGTTAAGGTGGCCAGGAGTTTATTAAAAATGTTTAAACACATGTAAGCAAACACTGCTAATGGAACATTTAGGTTGAAATATATAGTTTCCAAAGATAAAATAGCAGAGCATTAATGATTTGTGTCTCTGATGTTTGCTTTAATGCCAGACAGTTTGTCATACAACATTGTATGCATTTCATTAACTCTGCAACGAGGTAATCACACAAAAAAATCAAATATCACACACTGACTAGTGGTTTTGCAGGTACAGTCAACCATCAGAAATTCTCATGTCACCAATGTGGATGCCATGAGGAAGTGATTTCTCTGACAAAGACAAAAAGAGAGTTCCTTGATTTGCACGTGAACAAGATTCAAAAGCATTTTTTTTGTTTCTATTTTAAGTGCACATTTCAATTCACTTCAGCTCTAATCCCAGTTGCAGTCTTTCTGTCCCTGCACATCTTCCAGATTCACCGCATATTTGGAATTCCAGTCTCGCTCAAAAATATCTTTCAACTGTTCCTGGACAGGTTGCTGCCTTCTTTGCAGGTTGGTCGAATTCTGTTTGATAATTAGTCCCACACCAGCTGTATCAGTGAAGTAGTTTTCTGACCAGTTGGAAGTCCCTATGCAATGGAAAAGTAGCTGATTAGAAAACATTCATTTCCCAGTGTTCTGTTTGATCTCTGGGCTTTGTTGATTTGCTCTATGACTGCAAATCTCATTAGGACCAACGAGGCAGCAAAAATCAGGTCACCTCCTTCTTATGCCAGACCTCAGGTTTTGAAAACTTGCTATTAACTGCAACCCTGAAGGTTCATAACCTTCTGATTCATTACAGCCTGTACAGACTGAATGCACAAATCGACTCATAAACATGGCAATAATGCAATATTTGACTATTAAGAGAAGTAAAAGCCAGTGTTTGACATGGCTTTCAGTGTTTAAAGGAAAAGGTCTTTAATTTGCTTAATTCTCTTCACTTGTTAAAGGAAAACAAAAGGAGAAACTGGACTCCTGATCAATAAACCCTTGGGAGCTATTCTGAGCTTGACACGCAAAGCCTGCTTCTAAACCAGGCAAAGCTGGAAATCCAGCTGCAGACATTGTCTAGGGCTCTCTCCAAAGCTACCTCAATTCAGACAATCAAGCACTGTGAACAATGCACATTTTATCACTTATGCACTTCCCCTTAGCCAGATCACCTTAGCCAGAAAAATCTGTCAATTCCAGAAGGCGCTTAGGCATGAAAACAAATCATCTGCATATCTGCCTTCAGGTATAAAACAAGTTATTAAAGTATTGAAGGCAACTGGAGCTGTAAGCCCTCAGCCAGTTGGAGACCAGGCTGTTTGCTGGTGTGTATTGCTGGGAGGATGAGCTGGCTGAAATGGCAGAGCACTTTCACGTCTCCTTTTTTGAGGGTTCCTAATAAAAGAATGAAATGTAAACACCATCCTGGCTTTCAGGAGCAGCGCACAGTTGACATTGCTGTTTTCTCATTTCCTTTCCTAGAATTCTGTTCTACAAACAGTGCATGGAATTAATTCCTCCCAGCAGTTCCTTTTTATTAAGGCACTCCAATGTTATGTACTGGAGCACCAGCTATCCCTGTGTCCTTCTGGGCACACAGGCTGTGGAATCCCCACTGCCCTTGTCACAGGCTGTGCACTCAGCCTTGTCACACTCTGCTCCTAATGGTTCACAATCATATGAAATAATCCCTTACTGAACTTGACCTACATTATTTTCTCCCCTTCACATCTGTACTTCTTTCCCTAGACAAGACTTTGCTTTGTATGGCAAAATGAGGTATTTTTTGGTATTGCAGCTGATCCTGTCTCAGCCTCAGTGCAGTAGATCTGGAGATACTGTAAGTATTTGGAATAATGGAATACATACCGATGTAGGCTACTTTATCAGTGACCATGTATTTGTTGTGATTCACTCTCCCATGAGGAATGTTTGTGTGATTGAGAACAGGAACAATGAAGAGTTTCTGGAGGGAGAGGAATTAAAAATATTAACACAAATACTAAAGTGAGGAACAGACATCATGATTGGACAGTGAATGTTTGCTATAGTTTCAAATAATAGGAGAGTGTGGGAAGAACAAAAGAGAACATACTGCTCTCTGTTATTGAATAGACCATAGAAGAGATGTTACTCCTATCCAAGAAAACTAGCAAATAATATTTCCACTATACATAAAACTGGATAAGCAATTAAGATCAGATACAGAAAATGTTTGCCTCACAATGTTCCATTAGTGGCACAGCTATTATCATTACAGGGCAGACAATTAAATGCAGTTTTAGGCAGCTGTTTAATAGATTGCATTTACCACTGATTGCTGCTCTTATTTTGTGTGAGAATGGGCTGATCACAGACACAAGGGGTACTGTAGGCAAATATAATGCCTAACTTTTTGTGCTAACTCTTACCAAAATCTACATTCCCCTTTTAATTTTTTTTTTTTCTGAAACCCACTCCTCCTTCTGTGATATTTCTCTGTTGTGATTACTGCATCATGTTGGGAGCATCCACAACATCCCTGCTCCACCTGATGCATTCCAGCCTAATGCCTATGTGTGCAATATTTAGTGTTCAAGAACAGATCTATCTGTATTGGCAGACAGCAGAGCTCTCAGTTTTAACAAACTGTTACCAATTAGACCAATTTAACATATTCCATGCAGGAAAAGGTCTCTGAGAGGAGCACAAAGCTATCATATAAACTGTTACTGTCACAGTGCTCAGCAAAAGCAGCTGCTGGATAATGCCTCAAGTGCCACAGCCAGGCACATACCTGATACCACTAGCAGCTTGATATAGCTACTTCCTCAAAGATCATATATAGGGCCTTATTTTCACAAAAACGGGAAGCAGTCACTGCAAAACCAGACAGCCTGCTTCTCTGAAAGCTAACATTTGTACACACAAACAGCAGCCTATTCTCAGAAATCAGTGTGGGGCCATATCCTCGAGCTGTCTTTCCAAAATCAGGTTTCTTTTCCATACCACATCGATGCTGATGTGGGCGTGGGGGTTGTCCAGGGCACGCAGGGACCGCAGGTAGTGGAGCATGGCTGGGTCCGTGTACGCCCAGCAGCTGACCAGGAGCCGGACCCGCGCTCTGTGGTTGAAAGCTGCACGCCTCAGGGCATTGTCAATGGCTGGCCAGTATCTGCAGAGAAGGAGGTGTGTGCAGAAAGGGATATTTGTTTTAAACAGTTCACTAGAAAGCTGTGAAGTTAAGCTGAGAATAGGAGTGATGATGCGCAGATGGGATTTCTGATGTCTAATAAGTGAAGCACTTCTGGCTGCCCTGGAGGTACAAATAAGGTTTCTGCCTTCTACCAAGTCTGTTCTTTTCACAGAACGTGTTTTGAGACCTCCAGACCTTGCCAAATTGGGGTGAAATTAATCCAAAAGTTTAAAGCTTAGTGAAGTGCACATACACAGATACAAACAGCATGGTGCCACTATGCTTATCCCTTAGGAAACTAAAGATAACAATAGCAACTCCAGGGTAAAGCCAGTTCATACAGCACAGAGTAAAAGGGCAGTGCAGAGCCCAGAGGAAAGTCTAAGAACCATTTTGCAGAATATGGCTTTTTCAGGCCCCTGGAGACTGTTTCCAGTGTCTGCAGTGGTCCTGTGCCATCAGCCAGCATGGGCAGACTCCATCCCTCCCCACCCCTCCCTGTCCTCCCTGTGTGTGCCCAAGGTAATGGACACAGCTGTGCCCTCTGTGTTCCCTGAACATGGGAAAATCCGTTTTCCAGACCCTTGTGTTGGCTGTAGCTGTGGGGAACATTTTTAACATCCTTCACCCAGCTGCACAACACTAAGAGCTGGACAATGTGCATCCCAGGGCGGGTAACTCCAAACACCCACGTGGCATTTTCATTGCGTAGATCCTAACAAATACTGCACAGAGGGAGACAAGCATGTTTAGTACAGACTGGAGGGCTGATCCAGAGAGAAGTCCAGCATTTGCTCACAGTCCCATGAGCAATGATGAATTAATTTGCCTAACTTAATCCTTTTGGTCTTAGGTACAAAGGCCTGAATTCTCTGATCGCCCCCATTCATCGTCCTGTTGCGATCAATGGCCTGGCCACGAGCTCTGAGGCTCAGGTTTGACTTACAGATCCTGAAAAGCTTGGAAAATCATGCTATTTGAAATGCAATTTTTGAATGGTTTCAATTTTTTAAATATATCAGTTTCTAGTTGATTAACACTCAGGCATTAGACAGCAGCTTTGTTCCCTCTGCCTCAGCTGCTGGAGGAACCTAACCTGAACTAATCAGCTTCAATTCATGGCACTACAGCTGGTTGCTGTGGAGATAGCCCGAGGCCCTGTGCCACTTTCCCTGGGCCTTTCAAACTCTTGTTTGCATCTGATCAGCCCTAGATGTCACAAACTGTGGATTAAGCCTTCAGATGAAGAATAAGGAGTATTAATGCACTCAATCCTAAGGGGAAAAAGAGACTTTCTGGGAACTTATTCCCAGAAAGATGAGTGGCTTCTCAGAAGATGAGAAACCCAGAGACTCAATTGTATTACATATAAACTGGAAATCCTCTGAGGTGTTTGATTTATTAAAGATATCCTCCAAGTAGAGGCTAGTCTCAAGATTTTGTTTCCTGGACAGTAGAATTATCTGTGTCTCTCTATTGTCCTAAAATCTTCCCCATAACACACCTATGTCTCAGCTGAAGAACAGAGGCTTCACACAGTTGTGGCAGAGGGACATGAAGCACGGTGTCATTCTGGCTGAGTGGCAGCCCAGAGCTTACCCTATTCAACAAGACATGTTGTACATAATTCTTTCAATTGAACATCGTTCTCAGATTATTTAGCTGGTTGGAAAACTCAGAAATGTTGTAAGCAGACAATTCAGAGCACTTGGTTGCACATAAACATCCCAATTCAAGCATATCTAAGAGGATTTTGGGGTCTTAGTGCTGCCCCATGACTGTGTAACTTTGTGTGCTGCTCAGGTTTGGGTTCATGAGCAGGGTCTGCACAGCTCTGCTGTGGCCTCGTTTGGTTCACCACGCTCAGGCTCAGGGCCAGGCTGGATTTGAGCAGCCTGGTCTAGTGAAAGGTGTCCCTGCCCATGGCACAGGAGGGGGAAATGAGATGGTCTGTAGCTCAAACCATTCTGTGATTACTCCAGATCACCACTATCACCTTGTCTCTGAAACTGCTGCTGGAACTTGAATGGAATTATTAACAACAAAACAAAAACCTCAAACAACAACCAAAAAAAACCCCTTAACAACAGCAACAAAAAAAAACCCAAAAAAACCAGCAACCCCCAATCAAACAAAAAACCCAGAAGTTTCTTTTAGAGGCTGTTTCAGCTCTCACTGCAAAGGTCAGCAGAGTCAAGAACCACCCTCTAAACTATTGGTCAAGTGCATCAAGCAAGAAATAGAGCAGGAAGTCAAGACTCTTCAGAAGTAAAGGACAGCAAGAAAGAAAAATGGGAGCAAGAAAGGAGAGCACAGCAGTGTTTTCTCTGAAAAATCTGATGCCAGATATATTTCTGGTGTTCCCTTTCCTCTGTCAATTCATAAAGGTACTGTGTTGAATTTTGGAGGATGCTGGACCTGACTGTCCCCAGTGCGGCATTTCACAGCTTTTCTGCTGTGTGTAGAGCACAGGAGAGTGCTCCAGAACACCAGCAAAGCACACAGGTTGTGGTAATCATCCTTCCTGCAGCATCAGGACTGGAATCACAGAATCCTAGAATTGTTAGGTTCTGGAAAAGACCTTTAAGGTCATCAAGTCTGACTCTCTGCCCAGCACCAGCACCATGCTCACCACTAAACCATGTACTCAAGTGCCACAGCCACAGAATTTTTAAACACTTCCAGGGATGGGGGCTCCACCGCTCCCCTGGGTAATCTGTTCCAATACCTGACAACCCTTTCCATGAATTTCTTTTTCCTAAAATCCAATCTAAACCTCCCCTGGCACAACTTGAGGCTGTTTCCTCTCATCCTGTTCCTTGGTTTGTGGGAGGCACAGTTTATGGGATGGTTGTGAATGCAGAGCAAAGCCTCTCTCCACGCTGAATATTTTCATTGCAGAAGAGGGGAATCTTTTTTTTTTTTTTTTTTCTTTAAATAGTACAAGTAGCTGATTTGCTCAGGATTGAAATTGTACCTTTTTGGATGAACGAAACGGCTGGTAGGGAAATATTCCATAACAGAAACATAGACAAACTTCTGTGCCTGACTGATAATACTGAGTATAGCATAGAGGTCATGGGTGCGACCTTCTGGACAAAATGCTGGAGGGGAAGCCTGTAAAAAAAAAAAAAAAAGAAAGAAAGAAAAAATAAAACACACAGATCAGTGGTGTAATTTTTTTAAAATCTCAGACTGCAACTCATTTATGTTTAGGTCTGCCAAGTTTTCATTAAAATATCACGAAGCACTTGAGATGGATCACCATCTTCCCTCATGCCTTCCATATCCTGCTGGCTCAGATACTTTCTGATCTATTGAGGCTACAGGTGATTAGAAGAGACCTGCATGCTGTTCCTGCTATACAGTTTGACAGCTTATGCTGGGTTTATCCCTATCCTTTGAACATTCCAGAGAAACCTAAGGAACAAATTATTATCCACCTGGAACACAAGCAACTGAGGAGGACTGCTGAAGAAATTTTCCTGCTCAATCCTTAAACACTTTAAACTCTGTCGTGTTATTTTCAAACATACTTACAGAAAAATAGGTTTCTGTCAAGATTCCATTAAATTCTACTTCCAGAGGCTGATGATTGTTAATGTGGGTTGAATAATTAAGAGGCCAAGGGATTGGAATGGTAGCATTGGGATATCCAACATCCCAGTAGGTACTAAATGTTTTCCAGAGGTCTTGGGCCAAACAGCTGCAGTTATACATCACAGCACCAAACTCTTTCACCTGCAAAGAGAGCAAGCTGTGTCACAGCCCCAGAAGGAGCCACCTCCAGGGATTTCTTTGCTGTTTCTTCTGCTCTGACAATATTTTGCATCATTATGATTTTTCTCTGTTATCTGCTAGGATATGAATTTCCCCCCAGATTTCACAATACACAGCAGCAGACCTTACCTGAGATAAAGACCTCCAGTCCATGTTTGCACTACCAATATATATGTGTTTCATGTCTACTATCCAGAATTTGCTATGCAACACTCCTCCTGTCAAACGTCCAAAATCAATCTTTTTCACGTGAGCCCCTGAAGGAAGATGGAGAGGGAAAAAAGAGTTTAGATACAGCAGGGAGATGGTTCCTCAACAGCCAGAACACATCTGCATGTCTGACTCCTGCAGGCAGTAACAACTACCACAATTCACAAGCACTCCTTCCTGGGAACACAGTAACTTGAAAAACAATATGCAAAATGTGAGCTTTCAGGAGATCCTAAAGAGCATGGCAACACAGAAAGAAAGCATCAACTAGTGAGCAGATGGTGCTTGTCCTGTGAATCCATTTAAGCACTACATCAGAACAGGCCTTGGAAACCAGGTCTCCCACAGATGCCTTTTTGCAGTACAGAAGCTGTGAGTGGATCACTGAAGGGAAATAATTACCTTTTTCCTCTAGAAGCTCAAGGTCTCTTGATTTTGTAGCCAGAGTTGGTGAACTTGCTGCAATATACAAAGAGACATTCTCCGCGAGTAACCTCTCAAACCTCTGCAGAATATCTTCCCCCTGTGTGGTGAATTGTTATTTTTTATATTTTGTTACAGAAGGTGTAGTAAGATATATGCAAGGGCAGTGTTACTAATGGGTACTTCCTTTGAAGAACCCCAGCACAAGGAAGGTCAGAAATTTCACTTATTTCTGCCTAACTTGACTAAAGGAGGAAAGCTGGATTGTGCTTCAGGAGAGCATGGAAAACCTTCCTGGATTTGCAGGAGGAGTTAAGCAATGTCTCTGGGAGACAGACCACACAGCCAGCCTGTCCTCTGCCACATGGACATGAGGAAAACCAGCCACAGATGTGCTTGCTGCTGATTTTACCTTACCTGCTTGGAAGAGGAGTCATTGACACCAATATCCTTCCCAGTGAGAGACCAGTAGTAAGAAGCCACATGCACTTTTTCCTGGGCTAGATCAAGCAGTCTCGTCCAAGCCTGGTACAAGGGTTTGGCTGCAGTGCTGTTTATCTCGAAGGGTAGGTCATAAGGAACATTTTCCACAAGTTCAAAGCTGCAATGGCAATTCTGTGTTGTGAAGCAAGTGACTGTGACCCCAACAGGACACCAAGCACCTGTCAGGCCATACTGGGTGTCAACCTCCACAGCAAACAAGATGAGCTGGACAAACAGGCTGGGAGTTCTCTCTACCCCAGGTTTTTATAGCCAGGCTTCTATTGTTGTACAGTGACCTCCCAAATTCAGCAGAATGGTTTCTCAGTAGCCTTTCTGAGCTTTTTATTTTACCGTGCCTAAGATGTGGAGAAAAGCAAACCCCCACAGCTGGATGTTGCTAGGGTACTCTCTTCCCCCTCTCCCGGCACAGACATTCCCTGCCCCTCCAGCCTCTGAGAAAGGCCAGCTGGAGACTCTGCTGCCTCCCACTGCTGCCACAGAAGGAGGATGGCTGGAGAGGGCAGAGGAGGAACCCAGGTGAGATGAACATACCAGCACAGGACTGGGAGAGGAGCTGTGACACTGCCCCTCGCAGCAGGCAGCTGCCAATTACCCAGTGCCTAAACAGCACCCCCAAATTAGCACTCTTCCCTAATTAGTGGTGCTTCATCACTTATGATACAGTGTGAAGAGAATAAAACCCATGCTGGTATTATCAGTACTGTACTATTTCTCCCTCTGGTGATGACTTCTCCGTGTGCCTTCCAACCTGACTCACCTGCAGGAGTCATTGCACCTCTGGGTGCCCTCCTCAGTTCTTGTGGCTCTTGGGAGATCTCCATAGGGTCCTTCTTCCTCTGGGAGATCTCTGTACAGTCCTTCCTCCCCCACCTTTCTGTAAATGCTGACAATTGCTGCTTCTTCTCCGTTTCCACCAGCTGTGCCGTCCATACTCAGGAAGTAAAAAGCCACCAGGACAAGACCAAGCGTCAGAATCGCCCCTAAGATCTGAAACTAGAACAGAACCCGCAGAGGAGAAGCTGTAAGTGATCCCCAAGGCCCTGATGCACCAGCTAATGGATGACTGTCTGTGCAGGTGGATAAAGCACAGTCTCTGAATGGGAGATCTGCTTGCAGCTACTGCCAGACAGTGTTCTTAGGTGCAGCACTGAAAGTGAGGAAAAACTGCTCCAAGGTCTGCTTGGAAAGGGCCCTGGGCAGCCTGATCTAGTTGAAGAAGACCCTTCTCTCTGCAGGAGGGGTGGATTAGATAACCTTTAAAAGGTCCCTTTAAACTCAAATGAGATGCAGTGAGAAGGACCAAAACTTGCCAAAATTTTACACATTGAAACCCCAAAATCAGGGAAGAAAGGTAAACAGAGACAGGAGAATAAATTGAAGAAAGGAACTGCTAAAAAAAAAAAAAAAAGAGAGAGAGAAATTCTGAAACTAAGTGAAAACAATAAAAGCCAATGGGATGACGTGACGTGCAGGGAAATGGACCAAAGCTTGCCCAATTGATCCTCATTGAAATGGCAAGAATTCATTCCCTTCCTGAAAGGAAAAATTTCTTGAAATTTCATGAAATCTTGAAATCCGAGAATCAAGTGGAACAAACACTCTGGAAAGGAGATATGATCAAATAAAGTGCAATTGGGGGAAAAAAAGGAAAATTTGGAAATGGATTGGTGTTGGTTTATGTGAAGACTGTGATTTTAGTTCCATTTTTTGGTTTAATTTTTTTTGTGCCAACATATCAATCCTTTGGGTTTTTTCCCAAATTTTGTGATTAATTTGACATTGATTAGCTTTATTTTAGCACAGGACCGATGAATGTTCAACAAAATTTCTACCAAAATCAAAATAAGGAAATTTCTTACACAAGATTAGCTGTGGGATTAAGCCAAGCATTACCATAAAAAGGAAGTTTGTGTTGTCAGGGGAGAAAAAACAGTTCAGAAAGTATCAGAGGCAGAGAGACATTTTGTGGTTTCTGAACACGTTCTGATTTTGTCTTAAACCTCCCTTAATTGAAACTACACAAATCTCATTTATCCATGTGCACAGTATTCCCATGTCGCTCTACTGTGGTGAGTTAGTTTCATTTCCCTTTGCCTGCACTTTCAATTTTTTTCCTGAATGTAGATAGAAAAAAAAAAAAAAGTAGCCTGGCTACCTGGTAGCTTCAGATCTGCAGTCCAGCCACTCACATGCTGAAAATTTTAGCACCAGGCTCTAAACACTGCCTTGTACTGAGCAGGAAAAGACAACCAGCCACACATGCAGTTCTGTTTCCCCCCAGTAATTATCATGGCTGGCTCCTCATGGCACTTTGTGGGAGCTGGAACCATCCACCAGCCTGGGCTGGGCACCATGGATTCAGAGCTGAGCTTCTGAGCTCAGCTGGGATGGACACCATGGATTCAGAGCTGAGCTTCTGAGCTCAGCTGGGATGGACACCATGGATTCAGAGCTGAGCTTCTGAGCTTCCAGGCTGGGATGGACACCATGGATTCAGAGCTGAGCTTCTGAGCTCAGCTGGGATGGACACCATGGATTCAGAGCTGAGCTTCTGAGCTTCCAGGCTGGGATGGACACCATGGATTCAGAGCTGAGCTGAGCTCAGCCTGGGATGGGCACCATGGATTCAGAGCTGAGCTTCTGAGCTCAGCCTGGGATGGACACCATGGATTCAGAGCTGAGCTTCTGAGCTCAGCCTGGGATGGGCACCATGGATTCAGAGCTGAGCTTCTGAGCTCAGGCTGGGATGGGCACCATGGATTCAGAGCTGAGCTTCTGAGCTTCCAGGCTGGGATGGACACCATGGATTCAGAGCTGAGCTGAGCTCAGCCTGGGATGGGCACCATGGATTCAGAGCTGAGCTTCTGAGCTCAGCCTGGGATGGACACCATGGATTCAGAGCTGAGCTTCTGAGCTCAGCCTGGGATGGGCACCATGGATTCAGAGCTGAGCTTCTGAGCTCAGGCTGGGATGGGCACCATGGATTCAGAGCTGAGCTGAGCTCAGCTGGGATGGGCACCATGGATTCAGAGCTGAGCTTCTGAGCTCAGCCTGGGATGGACACCATGGATTCAGAGCTGAGCTTCTGAGCTTCCAGGCAGGAGAATGGAGTCTGGGGGTGGTCATGAGGCTGCAGCCATAAATCTGAGCTCCCAGAAGGGCACATGGGAAAACCACAGAGAAACCACCTGCTCTGAAAGTTTCTATTTCAGTTTCCATGTGGATAAAGCTTCTTGCTTTTAATCTTCTCTGCTTTCTCAAAATCTACAGTGCGGACATAGATTTCAGGCAGTGATTTGAATAAAATAATCATCTTTAAGCTATCTACTTAAATTTTTGCCCTCTGGCTTGTTCTCCACCTTACCACAAAAAAAAAAAAAAACAAAAAAACCCCTCACCCATTTTTAACAGTTCCACATTTCATCACATGAACACTTTAGCAAGACTTAGGTTTTAGAAGACATTTCTAAGGTAAGAAATCTATTTTGAAGTCACATCATGGCTGTCACCATGCTATGCATTGTGGTGTCCAGGCACTCTGGGCATGTGAATAAATGAACAAATGAATACAGGAATAAATGCTGTGCCAGTGGTGGAAGGGAGGCTGTTTGTATGAGTGTGGGTTCCTTGTCCTGAGCAGACGGAGCTGCAGGATTTATCTCCACATTACTCCCTCTGGGCAAGGTTTGATCAGTCTACCGGATAAATCAATGAGGGTTTTGTCACTCACTTGTTTACAAATGGGATTGAAACCTACAGAGTTTTCTAAAATGGCCAATAAAATAATTCTCAACCTGTTATTTCTTTTCAGAAATGTCAGCACAATCTCAGCTCTTGTAAGCAAATGCGGTGTATCCCAATAATTACCGTTTTGACGTCTTTTTGATTGTTCACGCCTAATTTCATGTTGGAGGACTCATCAAACATCAGGGATGTTTTTAATGCTTTTTTCACAATCTGAAAAACAGAAATGTATGCAAGGGGAAAAATAAAGCTTTATGACAACATTTGTGTTCAGCCAATTACAGACAAAAAGTGCAGGTTACTGCCACTGCTTTACACAGTGCTCTGAGATTTGAGTATGGGTCTGTGCAACATCCTCCTGTATTATGGGTCTTGAGTGACAATAACAGATTCCAAAGTGACAGAGGGACGTGTCCCCACTGTTTTCCCCCGGTGCTCTCTACACACAAAAATCCCTGCAGTAATTAATGTGTAAACAACTACATCACTGCCTCTTCCAGCCATCCTTCAACATCCACTGTTGTCCTGTTGCAAGCGAACATATTTGCCAACAAGCAGTAATTAAATGCAGAAGCAGTGGGTGATAGTGTGCAGCATCAGTCTCATCCTGCATGTGACTCTGTCAGGCTTCTGCTCTCTTCCTGTGCCTGTTGTCTTCAATGCCAGTGTCTCTTCCAGAAGTGACTCTGTTCAGGGAACAGGGACCAGGCTGAAATACAAACTCCCCTTCTCCCCTGTTGCAGTCACGACTCTAGAAAATAAGTTATCTTCTTTTCCTTCTCAGGCAGTATTTCTCCAATCTTTTGTTACCACCAGCAGAGGCAACCATAAGAGCAAATACCAAAATATACCAATATGACAGCAGATGGCCAGACAGGGGGAGTTGGCACTTGCCTATTTTACCTCCTCAAAAACTTGACACATGCCCAGTGGGTCATGAATCCTCCCTGCATTGGCAGAGATGAATTTACCCCACAGTGTCTGATGACACTTTTCATTTTCAGAAGCAAGAAGCAGATCCTAGGGTACAGCAGATCTCAGAAGGTGCTACCAGATGATACCACCACCTGTCCAGTCCCTGAATTACTGCTTCTGACCCCTGAGCCACTGGGCTTTTGTAGCAGGAGGATGAACCTGCTGCAGTGGTACTGGATGTGGAGTTGCTCTGTGGGTGGCCACACTCAAAACAAGATGCACATGGGAAGGATCCTGCCAGACTTGTCCCATCCATCTTGCCATGTGTTCACAGCTGTTGTCACCTGAACTGGGTGGGCTCACAGTGTCTGCCCTCCCCAGCAGTCAAGCAGCATGGCCCTACACATTCCCTGCTGCTTCCAGCTCCTGCCCACTCCACCTTTCTGTATGGATGCTGTGGCTGCATGGGACAGGCAGGGGTTGGACACAGCCCCAAAGGCTTCCTTGACTCACAGGTGCTGGTGGGGCTGAACCAAGAGCTGGAGGACAAGGGAGGTGGGTCTGAAACAGTGACTTGGGGAATGCAGAGAGGGATGTGGAAAGGGGGGACCTGTGGTAAAAGAGCAGACAAGAGAGAATGACAAAGATGGAAAAGGTGGAGAAGGAAGAAAGGGTACAAACACTCTTGCTTAAAAGCATACTGGAGCTGCATAGAAGAGAGCCTTTGCATTTCAGGACCTGATTTCTCTTATCAGCTGCAATCACTATAGCAGGGCCCACTTCCCAAAGCAGTTTTACTCACACTTTTCACTGTCACTTCCTTTTGCTGCCCCAGGCTCAGCTGCAAGCTTTTCCACTAGAAATAGTTACGAATGCTGGCAGGTAAACATCCATTCTCCCAGCCCTGGAGAAATGGAGTGGCTGCCAGCAGTGCAGGATATTCCCATACCTCTGAAATCCCAGTTCATGTGTTCAGCACAACATAAAGACCCACTGCCTTACCCCAAAGAGCTGACAGCCCAAGCAGATGGGGGATATAAACCACCACACAGAGAAAGGTGTGTGACAGCAACACACGTGAGAGGAAGGGGTCACATTGCAACCCAGAAATCTCAGTGGGAGGAAAGGGAAAAGAGAGCAAGAGTAAAGATGTGAAAGAGTTGGGTAGAAAGTAAGGCAGAGGTATTTTACAGGAGGAGAAGAAAGGCATCTGACAAACAGCAGCAGCCCTTCAGGCGGGGCCAGGAGAGCCCACTGAGGCTGCAGGACACACTGCACAGCTTGTGGCTTTGGCACAGCTGTCCCAAGGAGCTGGGCTGGCCAGGAGCAAACAGCCACCACGTGTGCTTCTCATCACAGAACTGGAGCTGAAAGGGTTTTCTTGTCCCTCTGTCTCCCTTGTCCCTCTGGCTCCTGAAGTCCCATCTAGTGACCCAGGCAGTGTCTTGGTAAGAAACTGCAGGTGTCAGTGCTATTAGAGCCACGTGATGGCCTCAGATGGATGGAGCTTACCAGAAACAACTTGTTTCACTTCTCTTTTTCAGCAACAGTTACAAAATGTCTTCCAAAAGCAGCATTTTTTCTTAAAATTGAAGGTGAACAGATTTCATATGCGCTGTGATAGAATAATCTACCATTCTGTTCAAACAAAGCCCTTCTTGATGTTTTTGACTGGTGATGGGTTGAAGTCCCACCTGGTGTACAGAAGTTGTGAGAACTGCTCTAAAACAGTTTAATTTTCAAGAAGGGAAACATCACAGACACATCCAGAATTCCTAAGAATAATACTGTAGCTACTCAGCAATTAACCACAGCTCCCTCAAAGCTTTCAGGGCTCTACCAGCTGCCAGTTTCAGTGACTGAATGAAGTTCATCCAAGAGCAATAAATATAAGCACTACTTAGCATTGCTGCACAGGCTGGGGCACCAGCTAATGCCAGTCTGCTGACTACCCACAGGACACTGCTGTTTATAACATTATTTATAACATTATGGTTGCTTTCTCCTTGCCTCTGAAGTACCTCTTGGTGCTTTTCTCCACCAGCAACAAATTGTGTCAGACTTTGAATTTCAAACACAAGAATGTGATTTTTCACTGTACCAAATCCTCCCCAGGAGCTGTTTGAAGTTCTTCAGATGAACAAGGTGCATTCATCTCTCCAGGCCACCCCCAGCTCCCTCAAGATGAAGACAAAGGTACTCACCATCCTGGAAGGTCTCCTCCTGTGTGGATGTCCCACTGTATTCTGGTTTTACTCCCAGCCTTGTGTACAAAAGGCAATATTCATGCTCTGTCAGCACATTTGTTTAGGGTTCTTCTGGTTTTATCCCCTCCTGCTGTAGATCACTTCCTCTTAGACACTGAGTTTCACACTGGGTACTGACAGATACTAAGTTATCCTCCAGTCATTGTGAGCCAGTTCTTAAACTCCTGATCTTCACACGTTTGCCATAACTTGCTCTGTTGGATGGCAAAGCTCCCACTCAGGGGTGGAAAGTCAGAGTCCAGATCAGCATGAGAAGACACTGGTTGGAAGGACTGCTTAGCTTTGGTGTTGTTAGCAGCCCAAACATGGCTCTATTTTCACTGCACTATTCTTAACCAGAAGCTTCATTTTAAGCAGACAAACAAACCCTCCAAAACAACCTCTCTGCAAAGTTTTTCCTGGTAGCACTTTCCTGCTCAAGTTGTGCTTGGACAAGCACAAGGGAGCAAGCCAGCTCCTTTGAAACAAGGCAGCCCTCATCCTGAACATGTGGTGTTTGGAATTTGCAGTGATGCTGTTCAGGAGTTACAGCTGACATTGAGTTTGGGGCAGCTCCTAAGAAATTCTGCCTTCTATAAAAATCCAAAGGCTGCACCTTAGCTGACACAAATCCTTCTGGGAAAGCTGCTGTTTTTCTCCAGGCAGCCTCCTGTTCCTACTGAACCCAAGGATGCAGTTCCCTAGAGCAGCACCAGAGGAAGGATGCTGTAAGGAGTGAATGGAGACAGCTTGGAACACGAGGCTTTAGCACACCTTGTACTAAGCTGCTGAAGATGGAAAAAATAAGGAGCCAGAGGATTGGTCTGGTACAACAGAAAGAGGGCTTTCCTGGGAAACTGCAAGTGCCATGAGTCCTCTGCTTCTCTCAAGACCAAAACACAAGCATGAACTCAAAGAAGTCCAAAAAGTAATTAGTGGAGCAGATAGGACACCTCTCTGCCCAGCCAGCTCACTCCTGAATTTACTGCTGTTCATGATCACTTATCATGGGAGCCATCCCAAATCTCTGGATTTACAACAGACCTTAAAAACAAAGCACAGGCTGCTGCTGTCCCTGTAGATCTGATTTACCAGAAAGCTGGAGGCAGGATCTGCAGCCAATGGAAAGGGCTCCAGAAAGCCACCCCTGCTAAAGGTCCAGATCGCCCCCAGGAGGAGTCCCTGGCGCTCAGATGACTTCAGAGGCTGAGCATCCCAACTAAATATTTCAGCTAAGCTCCTGCTTGTGTGCAGGGCTGAAATCCTGGCATGAACTGTGTCAGATAAGCCACCAAAGCTTCCATTGACTCCAGGATCAAACCACACAGGGAGCAGCAGCTTTTTACCAAGTTCAGGATTTTTAATTTATTTCTCCAATATCACAAGTTTAGTTTAAGAGGGTTGTATCAGAGGAAAAGCAGCTCACAGGAAAAGCAATGCTCTGTATTTCTCCTCTTTGTCAGCTCTCTAACCACTTGCAGCACTGATAAATTCCACTGTTCTCCTCCACTCCAGCTTGCAAAATCCTGGTTTCCTTCCCATCTGACCTCACATACCAGCCCACCCATTTTGCATTTCTGATCTTACTAGCAGTGTTGTAGCTATGACAGCTCCAGGATGGAAGAGGGTTTATGGGTAGAATAGGATTCCATTTGACCAATTCATGCAGCTGGGGGCAGAAAAGAAAAAAAAAAATAGCAAATTTTAGAACAATCAGGAAATTTTATTTCTTCTTCCTCTTCCCCATGTCTCAGACAAGGCTCCTTCCACCAGTTGCTCTGGCTGACTTGCCACCATCCCACACAGAATAAATGCATCTCTTGCTGTATGGCTGGGTGGCACTCTGTGGTTAACATAATCCCTCTAAAAATCATGCCTGGACTTCCAGTTTGTTACAGGGTGTATTAAAAGATACAGTGGAGGAGCTTTTTCTGCCTGTGTGGGAGGTTTGCTAAGAAGAAACTGCCAGTTTAATGCATCCTCATCTCTGAGAGCTAATTATAGACAAAAACATCAGTACCACTGCAGAGATTACTATAAAACTACACTTTCTGTTTCATGGGAACAAGGCTGGGCTCCAAATACCAACAGCTGACAGAAGGATGGGAGGCATGAGTAGTCAAGGTTTGAACACTTGAAAAGAAAAATGCTCTATTTATACCTTGTGCCAAAAGATTGTGTACTTAAATTAGCTGTGGAAAGGGGGTGGGGACCCAAAAGAAATTACTTCAGGTTTAGAACTGGGAAGTGATTCAGCTGACAAGCCATGGGAAATTTTCAAAGTCTAAATAAAATTGTGATTTGGTTGTAAGTATTTTTAAAGATTTACTCAGTTTCCACTTTTTAAAATATTCAGTAAATTCACTAAGATATCTGATCATGGACTTGAAACATTTAACTTGAAATATATAACTTATTTGGAATAATTTTATTCAGCCTAAAATTAAATACTCTATGCCTGCCAGTCATGTTTTGCTTAGGAAAATATTTCAGGGGAAAACAAACAAACATAGCTGTGATTCATACAGCACAAGAGATTGCAGAGTCCTTTGCTGTCTCAATCTTGTCACTCCAGTCACACCTGGGAAAGATGACTTGCAAGTATTAGGAAAATACTTCAGTGTATGCTGTGTTGAATGTATTTTCTATTATAAAAATTATACTCCTCTTATTTCTGTGGCTATTGCTGCTGCTGAAACAAAACCTCACCCAGACCTCTGATCTCCTGTTTGGGAAGTGTCTGCAGGTGCACAGGTGGATGCTGTATTTTGTGGGTTTTGGTGGTTTTTTTCCTTCCTATAATTTGAATGTTGACAGAAGCATTTAGTGTTGAACAAACCCCTCCTGGCACCAACTCTTTTGGCAAGTACAGCATTTCCAGTATTTTCTGTTCAGAGGAGAAAAGGCTTAATCAGGGTAGAGTCCTAATGAGTGCTGCTTTCTTATACTCATTGTTCTTGGCTTCTCTTGCTCAGCCCACATCACTCAAGAGAGCTCAGCAGCAAACCCACTGCAATAACACCTCTTCTAGGTAACTGCACAGGACTCTGCTGGTGCTCAGTCTTTGCAGGGCTGCATCCAAATGGCTGCACCCCATTAAGGAAAGCAGCACCCTGCAGGCAAACTGCTGCCCCACACCAACCCCATCTCACCAGCTGACTGAGATAGACAGAGTGCTCTCCCACCATCACATGGGCAGAACCCAGCAGATGAGGGTCTACTGCTGGATCTTCACACAACATCCAAAAAAGAGAAACTGTCTCCTCCAAAGAATGAAAAGTCTTGTTCCGAGAAAAGATCCTGAAAGCCTGCTCAAGGCAAAGTGTTCTGGTGTTCCCTGCTGTGCACATGTGGAAAACCAGGCTCTATTTCCCAAAGCAGCTGAGGATGTTGGAGAGCCAGGCTTGCAGCTGAAGGCTCAGCAGGAAGATACACAGAGGAGATCATTACTTTCCCATCTATTCTTTATTTTTCAATTCCAGCAGCTTTCACTATGTTGCAAATAGTTTTGGCTACAGTTCCACCGCCTCTTATGTTTATTCAGTCAAACAGTTAAAAATTAATGAAGTGGGTGCATTATTGATTTCAAAAGGGCCCTTTGCACAGCATCCCAACTCAAACACTGCTCCATACTGTCAGGGAAGCCTGGGGAGAGGCAATATTGTCAGTGTGTAATGCAGCCCTGCATTGCAGGCAACACAGAAAACCTCTGCAGACACAGCACACAAAGCTTCAGGAGGCTTTTTAAGAGAGACATAAGATTTATTGTTTTTTTTTAAACACAAAATCCCTCCCTAAAACTTTTCAGTGTAAAAGATTTCCATATACAAGTATCTGATGGAAGGGTAACCAGGAGATGGAAAATCTCCCAGTGATTCTAGTTAGGGACTAATATTTTCTTCCTCTTTCTGTTTTAGTTATTGCTGGCAAACAATGCCATGTTTTCATCAGCTGCATGTGCTCTTCCTACAGGAGCTGTGCTAATGCAGAGTCCCATGTGGCACCAGGCAGGGTGGGGGAGGCTGAAGGCAGTGCAGAGGAGGAGGAATTAACATTATTTCTAAAGTGCCAGGAAGGATGCAAAGCTCAGAGAGAAGTGCAGCAGGGAAGGAGGACACTGGTGGAATGAAGGAAAACATCAAAAACTATTTCACAGACACAAAAGCTATATATATATAGATATATCTAAGGTGATGGCAAATAAAAACAAAACAAGCCTACTAATGTATCTGCAATCACATACATCCTGGGGAACGATCACTTCCAGGCTGGATTCAACCACCATGTTAATTATGGCAATGAAACAAAACAGCACTAAAAATTAAATAAAGTATCACCATACAATACTGAGATGTGCTACCTTCATGTTAAAGGGACTTAGGGACTTAAATCCTGGAGGTTCTGGGGGAATAGGGGGACTCCTGCTCTTTGGAGAGGGATCTGCCCAGCCATAGGTGTCACAGGACTGATCCAGTCGTGCTCTGAGTCTCCAGTTGCTGACAATTCTGTCATTTTACTGCATTTAACACCAGTGAGAAAAAGCAGTTGAAACAACCCATCCACCAAACACACATCCTCCTCCAAATTAATGCACAAAATACAGCATCACTGTCACATGATAAAAGAATGATTTATTAGAGCAACTTTATGATAAAATTATATAAAATAACAATTTGGTTTTTTAAAGACATCCACAATATCACCTTGAAACAAAATGTACAGATACTGCCTATAATCCAAACAAAAATAAATTACTGTTCAAAAAAAAAAAACAACACAACAAACCAAAAGTGGAAAGAAATCAGGGCAGAAGAAACAAATCAAAATTATACACAGCATTTCAAGAGGGCGTGGAAAAGAGAAAGTCATTAATCGATTCAAGTTATACAAACGTGTTTCAGCTTTACTCTCAGACAGCTCAGCTTGCATTTGTGTTGCATGCAAATGGAATGATCCAGTGAACAGTTCAGAACAGCAGAATCAGCAGCATAACAACAGCAGAGAGTGAAAGAGGCACAATTCAGCACGGGGCACATTGAAAGTGAACAGGTAGTTCTGTCTGGTCTTTGCAAAAGTTATACACATTTACCAACTTCAAAAATAGCTAGTGCGATCTGCAAAACAAGAAAAAACTAGCAGAGTCTTGCACTTAAATACTTTACACTTTTTTATCTTTTCCTTTTTTGTCAGTAGGCTGTATGTAAACATTCCACTAATTGTACCTTTACTAAAATACTCAAAGATGATGCAGACGTTCTCTCCTCCTGGAGCATGACCACAACATGACACCAGCACAGATCCAGCTGGGTCCTTGCTCCCAAAGCTCCTACACACCCTCACAGGAATTTACATTCACCCCATCAGAACAGAGTAACAGGATTTTACATTTGAAAGCGTGGAACTGAAAAGTTTTCAAGTATAGTGGAAGAGCTGAGGGCTGGGATTTTGGAAGGTGCTCAGGGCATCAAGCACCCAAAGCATACGGAAACCCCAAAAGAACCTGAGCACTTGCTTCCCCAAGACTTCAAAAATCCCACCCTTCGTTACATTGCTTTAGTCAAACACAAAAGACACAAAAGCAGTGGCCCAGGAGTGACACACAGGGCAGTGTCACCCCTGCCAAGCTCAATGCAGGGCCCATCCACAGCTCACAGGAGCAGCAGGAGTCCCGTGCACTGATCTGGGCCCCCCAGATACACCACTACACATGGGTCAGGTTCACATTGGAGTCACACAGGCATGGTTCCATGGCTGCATATGGTACTGCTTGTAAGAACCAACAATCAGCAAAGGAGTGGATAGCTCTTTGGCTTATCTGGAGCAGACAAGTGCAAACCACAGTACTTCAGAAGCAGTGAACACAAGAAAAAATATGTTGCGTTTCATTGTTGACTAGCAAAACCTTTTCAAATGCAAAGATCCAAGAATGAGCATAGTGTCAGGACACAGAAGCATTTTACAGTTTGGCTGAGTCACAAATAAAACAAATCAAGCTGTGCATCCTCCCTGCCTTCACACACTCATTTTCAAATTATCAAGAGACACTGATTGTTGCATCCTCATTAGTCACTTGAAGAGGTACTGTATTTTGCAGGTTGATTTAATTTATGCAAGGTGTCTGTGGGCTTGCTCTCTCTAGTTCAGAACAGAGCAACCAAGGGAGAAAAATCCCTCCCTGATGTGTTCAAGAATCAAAGAAGAATCAAGCAATTTTCAAGTGAAAGTAAACAGAAATCCCATCAAGGACACATTGCAGAGAAACAGAATCCACTTGCACATAGCCATGAAGATGTGGAAATAACAAATAATCAGAGAAGTCAGATTTATGTCTTAGTAATTCACTCGTTTCTACAGCAAAACTGAAACTAACAGCAACACCTTATCTGTGAAGGTCCTTCGACTCCTAGTGAGTTGGGGTAGCACCTGGGCAGTTCAAACCCTAACTAAGAAGAGCTTGAAAAATTGTGTTTCATATGTCAGGAACGATACCACCACTTATGATATTCACCAAGGACACAGTCAGGTATTTCAAGAAAAGACAGATCAGAATCAACGACTGAATTAACACATTCAGATAGTGCGTATATTACAGGCAGAACAACATCAAGGGCAATTTCTTTTTATTCTGCATTCATCTATGTGAAATCCAGCAGATTTCTTCATGGAAGGGCATCTCCACACAAGCAGATGAGCTTCTAGCCTACTGGAAATCTTGGAAGGATATCTGCACCTACTAATTACCAGCCAGCATCTTGCAGGCTCAAAAATAAACTAATGGCGTGTTGACATACTCTCATTTTGGGACCGATCCTGTCTCTGCTGAAATTGATGGAAAGCTCTCACTGGCTCCACCAGGAAAGCAATCACCTTCTTCACTAAGTAAGGTTAAACACTTTGTGAGCATCTCTATTTATTGAAATTATTTTAACAGGTTCCCACAGTTACAACATCCTAGCAGAAAAGCTCAGGTAACTACTGAAGCTAACTAAGGAATCCACTACTCACCCCAAAATATAGAGTCAGCACACAAGAAGCAGTCAAGCTTGGGAAACCATTTTCACTGGTTAAACTACATACTGTATGAGGGCAAAGTGGAACTCATCTGCTCACCTTTCCCAGTAAACGTATCCTCCACAGCTACAAAAGAATTTCTTTACCTGATTACTATTTTTTGACCTGGAAGAATGAAAAAGGAATCGATACAAGACAGAAAAAACTGGGAGCAAACACATCTGGAAGAGATCCCCTCAAAACCAAAATTTTTGCTCTTAAAGCAACAAAAGTTGCTTAGTGTTTTGCAGTTTAACACAAAGACAGAATATAAACCCCAACTTTTGTTAAATAAGAAATTGCTCAAAGAACTGTACACAATCCTTAGTGTTTCTAGGATTATAATGGACCAAAAATTAAATCCAGAGACAAAAATCCCAAATGTACCTATACAAGTGCTTGACCCTGTTGAACAGTTTCTGAGGAACACCACAACAGTGGTCTTCACAAGCACTTTTGCATTGAAAAAAAAATTCATAACAGAACTAGCCATAAAGGTGGAGCTACATTGAAGCCATTATTTTTTCAGTGCTGTCAAGTGATTGCACTAGTGCACAGCAACTGTGGAATTGAGTTTATTCCATGAGCCATTGGAACAGAGGGTTTTCTTTGCAATTGGGTAATTGCAAACATCTTAATCTTTGGCCCAGCCAAGAACATTTGTAGCTCATTATGAAAAGACTGTATATTTAAATTAAAAAAGAAAAGCATCTTAAAGACAGCATTTGTACCAAAATCATGAAAATTTGGCAAGCTAAATTATAAAATATAACTTTTTGCACCTACCCCAAGCTTTGGGTCTGAAAGAGAATCAAAAATAGTAGGTGTATCGGCAGTCTTTACATTCATACCATTATTAACTTTTATACCTTCCCAAGAGAAAAAACAAAAGGGTTTATTCTGTCTTGTTTTAGTTTTTGGACTGAAAAACAGATGCACAACTTCAGTGTGGCTTCTTTTTTATGACTGCTGAAAGGAAATCTTACACAACTGCAAATAAGGGTTTCTCTCAGAAACCCATGATATTGCACAATTGTTCTGTTGGATTTGCAAGTTGATTCCAACAGAGCTGTAATGCTTCACTTGTACACTTCAAAAAAATTCAACCAAATAAAATCCAAACAAATATAGTACCAAAAAGGTGTGGTTTTTTTTTTTTTCAAATTGAGCCTCATCACAACTTAATAGTTATAAACAGGCCAATGCAAGAGCACTTTAGCTTCAGCAGTATTGAATGGAAAATAGGCAAAGCCTGTTTTCTTATGGCACACTGGAAGAATAAATGAGTAAATTAGTAAAAATCAGTTTGCCTCTGTGCTGAGTATGTGCTGCTCCACAGTGCTAGTCTTGTTTAAAAGGCATACACAGACTTTCCATTCACCCTCACAGCATAGATTTTTCTTTTTTGTGCAACATGTTAGCAATCTAAAGAACTGCTCCACACAAACTGTCCACAAACCACTCATACACAATACTAATGCAACAGTAGATTACAGTATAACAGCAATACAAAATATTGTATCAGATCACATATTTCTCTCCATCCGGAATGAAATTTGAATCTTGTAAGCTAGAAGACCCACAGTTCGATTTCTGAGCGTAGCTTCTCATCTGTGCTAGGGACAAAGTCTCCAGTGTGGACCCAGAATTGTTAGCAGTCCTGACTTTAGTGGCTGTAGATTGTTTAGCAGCAGAAGATGCTTTGTTACTGGCAACTATATCCAAGTTTCCAGTAGGGTCAATGATAGCGTTTATGACTAGGGAACAAAAAAAAAAGAGAGACATAAACACATTAGCAGCAGCCAGCAAAGTTTCCAAACAGAAGTTTGCTGCCTTCATTTTGAAGGCAGTAGAACTGCAAGCAGTACTTTTGTTCATTTTAGTCAGGTTATTTTCTTTATTAGTACCTTCAGGTCTAAACAGCTTTAAACGCAAAACCTCTTCCAGACTGAAGAGATGTGGACTCTCAACTTTCTGGTTAAATTGGAAAAGACAAACTACAGCAGTCAAATAGCAAGCTTTTAGCAGGAGCACAAAATGATGCCTGGGTGTTTTTACATGCCTTTATTATGCTTTTAGATGATGCAAGAGCTTGTCTTGCTTTTCCTAGTGCATAGATCTATGTGCAAAATTCAAGTCCAAAAAGCATAGCACAGCTTTACTGGCTGAAAGAGCTGCTAAGAATTATTTCATCAGAACAGTCCTGCACCATTTAATCTTATGGAAATATGCTAATTCCCACAAACAAAGCATTTCCATAGCAACAGCTTCTACATTTCAATAGCAAAAAATTTTCCTAAAAACAGGCAGTATAAGATAAATCTACTGTTAATTCCCTATGCATTCATCAGACAGCACTGTGGTAACAGCCTCAACTTCTGCATCCTTTCCCAGCTTTCACTGACAAATCAGGCCAACAATACTTTATTTTGTGCAACTCTACTGGCATTTGAGAGACAACAGGAACATTTTTGATGACCAACCTTCAAGCTGTTTTTGAACTCGCCTGAGTTCCTTCAGGATAGAACTGATTTCCTAGAAACAAAAGCACCAGAATGGAAAATTAAGCAACAAAGTACTCAACTGACACAGGAATTTAGTCTTACTGCTTCTGCTTTATCTGATCAAGAAGATTCAAGGTCAGGCCCAACCTTGCTCATTTACCAGAAAAGTTGTACTGAGGGGCATTTGGTCAGTGCACAGGGAGCCTGCTCTGCATCGTGTCACCAAGTGCTACTACAGCACCCCATTCACAGCCACAGGGGCTTTTAGATATGAAATGCTACACCTGTACAAAGACTCCTCCTTAATATGAAATACACAAAGATATTTATAAACTCAACTCCTAGACCAGACAGGGTATTTGGCCACATTTATACTGCTGCAGCACCACGCTGCACAGGCCCAGCATGAGGTTGTTTAGCATTAATCATATTCACTGGGTCTACTACTGCACTTAAATCCCTTTCTAGGACAATGAAAGGCCATGAGAGCACAAGCACCATCTCGAGGCTGAATCACCTGAGTGAATGCACCCTGAGGTGGATTTTTACTGCCCTAATATCAAACAGTTCCAGGTGAAGAAAACAAACATTCATGAGAAACACCTGTCTGCAACTGAAGCTGTGGCAACCACATGGCAGGTGACCCTTTGGTAAATGTTTAAAGGAGGCCTAATGAGCTGGAACTTCAACATCTGTTAAGGGATCCAGTCTTTGCAGATCATTTGCAAAGGAACTGGGAAAGGGTTTGATGAAGCAAAGCCACAGAAGGAACTCACTCTGTGACACTTCAAATAGTAATGAAATTCAGCAGTTCAACACATGAAAATGGACCAGAAATTCCAGAAATGGATTTGAGAAGGGTCAGAAATTGCTGGTTTGGTTTTTTACAACGTTTTCATGAATCAAGTCTTTAGTATTTCACTGGTTTGCATGGACTTACTTTGTTTGATGTTTTCAGAATTGGCACTTCATTTTCTGAATTGATTTTGGCCTCCATTTCCTCCCAGGTCCTTTCTGAGTTTTGAAACAGAATCCTGTAATACAAAAAGTAGAGCAGATCTTAAAACTGCCATCAAAAACCTGCTTGTTTAAAAGACTTAATTATCACAAGATGTGGCAACAAAAGAGATTAGTGGATTAGCAGCTGGACAAAGCTCCTTTCAGCTGATTTAGGAACTATCCAAAGTCCTTCCCTCTGATGTCTCTAGAGCAACAACAAACTTTGAAAAGATTTCACAAGCTTGGTAACATATTGCATATTTACAAGAGCCTTGTAAAAAGAGACAATCCACCAGTTTTCTGGTGTATCTCCTGCATAGGCAGCATTTCAAAGTCAAGGCATCAAGAGACAAATCCAGCATTAAAATTCCAAAGGCCAAAGATATGAGGAAAAGTGATAGCAAATAATCATATTACCTCTGGTTGGCTACACACACACAATTTCCTACATGTAGATTCCCTGCATCTTGATTAAAGAACTTTCCAAGACACCACTACAATATCTTCCATAAGTAGCAAGTTAACAAACTCACTAGCAAGTCAATATTTCAGGCCAGGGACAAGAAGTTACTTACTTCATTTTTTCAGCGAGGTTTTCTGTATTTTCACGGATTGTATGTGATAACTGGGACACTGGGTTCAACATCAGATTGTCAAAGATTACCTAAAATGTGAGGACAGATCGGAGAACTTTTAGCAAAAGTACCATATTACAAAACAGGAATTTTCTGTACAGTAAATCATCTCCACTGAAACATCTTTCTTTGTGTGGATGATACTTGAAGTTCAAGGGAGATTAAGATGACGTGCAGCTTTATTGCAGCACTTTGGCAAAAAAGTTAATACTAACTTGTTCAGACTTTTTCTAGAGACAGAACAGAGCTGTTTGCAGTAACATAAGCATTTAAGCATTTCTGAAAGAACAGCACTTAGGATTTTCCACACCTCACCAAAAAAAACCCCAAAAGTCAAATCAGAATGCAAGAAGCCTCACAAGCAGTCTCACTGAAACTATCTAATTTGACACATACAAGGTCAAACCACCTTCACAAGCAGGTATCCCACTATGTTACATTCTGCTTTATTACAAGTAACAACAAAATACTATCAAACCCCAAATATTCAAGTCCTGTGGCCTAGCAGAGCCTCCAGGCTTCTGCCAGGAAAGCCCACACCAAGGTGGGGGCACTCTGAAGCTGCCCCTTTTATCCAGCCTTGGCACTTCTCTACAGGAGAGGAAGGGATTGCTTCAAAGCAGTCACAGGACAGGATCAGCTCCAGTGGCTCAGCCCACAGTGCCCTGTATGTGCCTGTGTGAGTCACACTCCACCTCCAGAGTGGCTCTGCTGGAGCCAGCTCTGTCCTCCTGCCTCACTGCCTCCCTGAAGCCTCTGCCCAGCTCTTCCTTCCCACCACAGCTGGCAGGCAGAAAGCAAGCAGGAGCCAGTGCGGGATCAGCAGCTTTCTCCTCCTCCTCCTCCTGGCACCACCACCCCACTACACCCCTCATCCCAACACCATCCCCAGCCTCCAGTGCAGGCCAGGCTTTCTCACCCTACAGCATCACCCCAGTGATTTGCAGGTCACCCTGCAGGTAACACTGGAGGGAGCAATGCTCACAGACTGCAGGGCACAGCACCAGTCACACACCCCCTCCTAAGGTCCAGATCCTGCCACTGCTGCTCCATGAGCAGCTCTAACCAGGATGCCAGCTGCAGAACAGTAAGGTGCCATTAAACTATCAGTGCTTCAGATTTCAAAGCTGAGATGTTTGAGTTCTCTAAGACAGCAGTGAAACAGCCTAAGAAGGCTCTGACACTGAATGTGTGCTCCCAAAAACAGGTGACCAAGCCTCAGGTTTTACTGGCATTTTACACAAGAGAGGAAACTTCCAGTCACTACTGGCAAGATGGGTGGTTCTGTTCCTCTTTTTTCTTTTTAAACACTGTTTCTATACCCACACATCAGTGCTGCTGAGAAGTGTGGGTTTGGTTTTTTTTTTGAGCAGCCTCCTTTGGCAGCTTACAGAGAACAAGAAGACAAACAGCAGCTTAAAACCATGTCACATATAAAGTAAAGGAAAAGGTGGCCTGCCTCCTCACGGTTTCTTGTCCTTGTTTTTCTTGAGGGATCCTCTTCTCTATTGTCGTTCATATTTTGGTCAAAATCCTTCAGTTCCACTGATCCCGGAGGCACTTTCTGGTAGTTCAGACTTGCTTCTGGAATGTGCTGCACCAACTTGGAAATAATGAGTAATGAGTCATTAAAAATTAGTAGGGAAAGCAGGCTCACAGGCACTCACTGCAGGTATTGCAGATTTAGAGGAACATTGATTCATTTAAGTCTTGTTCAGACAGGTATGGGCTCGTAAGCAAATTACTAGACCCCAATCCTGCCAGTGCCTACCCACTGGAGTCATACCACAAAACTCTGTAGGGGTATTCTACTTTAAAATTTTGAGTCTTGAGCATGTATGGAAAAGTACATCTTTGTCTGTTTTGAATTTAGCTAAAACTCAAAAGGACCCTGTTTTCCCACATCTTATGTCTTAATATATCAATGCAACATTAAAGACACGATCAAATTAATCAGAAACCATTTAGTAACACATGAAAGAGATGAAAAAGCAATACAAAACCACTAAAAAAGCAAATAATTAACAAGAAGAACAGAAATGACAAGACAGTTACTCCTGTTGGGTTTACTGACAAAAACTTTAAAAGAAGGGGAAGAAAATCACGGTGACAAGACAGAGATACAAAAATAATGGGATGGAAAGTGCACCTGAGATGGATATGCCAGCCGAAAAGATCTACGAGCAATCTGTGTTAAAACAGAAACAAAGAGATCAATGCTAGTGAATGACTGTGACAGCAAGTATCAAAGAGAACATAGGGTTTGGGGTTATTTGGGGTTGACATTCCCAAAAAGCACATTCCTGAGGACCAGCCCTTGGTGCCCACCCCCCATCATGCACTGAAGCCCACGGAGATCCTGGTCAGCAGCGAGTTCTGCTGAGGTGGCCTCGGGCAGATCCCCAGTTACTCCAAACTGGACTTGCTGAGTGAAATCCAGAGTGCTCTGGGAAAGGGATGAACACCCAGCCCAAGAGGCTCTTTGGTTGGCAAAGCACACAGCTCCTTGTGAGGAAACTGTGTGCCATCCAAGGTCCAGGCTCCCCACACTATGCAGCAGCACTTGGGTTATACACAGGCAGCAGGTGTGAGATATTATAGCACAGGGGCAGAACAGCTAAAATATTTAGCTAATAAGCTTCCTTTCATCAAGTGCAGAAACAGTAAGTTAGGCTGATTGCAGCAGTACAAGTGTCAGAAGGGAATGAGATATTCCTACAGTGAGCAGGTCTCAGCACAACCAGCTGAAAACAAGGTAAGGACAGCACCTGCTCCACCATCCCAGGAGATTTTGTACATGACCTGCTCTGTTCTCACATTTTCTGTTCCGTCACACCCGCAAGCATTTCCTCTTGTATCAAACTCATACTGAGTATGTTACACAACAATTTAACAAACTTAATCAGGCGCTTCAGTTTTTGTTACATCATTATCAACTTTTTTTTAAAAAGACTTGCAAAAATAATTTTATGCAGGGTTAAATTTGCAGAAGGAGCCAATGATTTGGGATGATCCAACCTGACTGTGTTTGCAGCAGCTGAGGTTTAAGTTAGATGGCTGAGCTCTGCAGAAAACTGGGTCCTGCAAAACCTACACACCCCCAAAGCAAGGCATCCTGAACAACCCAAGGCTTTGGTAAACAGCAATCATTAAGGTTTCACCCTTGCTGAACTCTTTCTTTTGTTCTTTTTTTTTTTTTTGCGGGGGGGATGGGGTGTTTGTTTTTAAAATTTGCTTAATTTGTAGCAGTACTCAGCTCTGTATGCCAAGAATCTATCTTATCATAAACTATACAGCCGAGGCTAGAAAAACAAAACCACCCCAAACATACACTGGGGAAATGGAAAGATGGAAAGTCTCCTTGGCAAACATCCAAGCCAGCACTGAACCTGAAAGAACAGAAACTGAAGAATAAGGTTTAAATCTAAGGCTTCACCTTAACTTATAAGAGGATACTCCTCAATTAAACTTTAACCAAGCTTCTTAATAAAACTAATTTAAAAAGCAGTTCCTTTGAGGCTGAGAAATGCTGTGCCATGCACTGGTCCCACATGATATTTCTGGTATAGCATTAAACACTCAAAAGTGATTCCAGTATCAATACTTATTTCTCCTGCATTTTCCCCCACTTTTTGGAATAGATATAAATATTTAGTACTAGAATGCAGAATGGCATACAACACTGCATAAGCCATTGCAGCATAAGAGACACCCACACACAGAAAACTTTTCTTATTCACATAATTCCTTCTATGAGATCTTTTAATATATTACTATTATTATAACCATGGCAGCTATTTCTCATCACTATGTCCTTTCCTAGAGTATTTAATATAAAGTGTTTTTGATAAACACTCACAAAATTCACAGTGTTTAGCATCACATACAGTGATCTTCAGACATTTCCCAGCAGCTTCTCTGTATCAAGCCAAAATTATTAATTCAGCACAGTTTCAACAAGCAGGCGTGACGGTGCCCTGGTGCTGAATCTGGCCCAGTAGCAAAGATGAGGTGTCTGTTTATTAAACTCACATCAGTTTATACTGTTGGCATTCATAACAAGACCCCCAGGTTGCACTGTTTAGGATCCCAAGCTATTCAGGATCTGGCTCCACACCTCAGCACTGCCAGCAGAAAGCCCTGCTGACGGAACCTGTTCCTGGCTATCGATCACGTAAGGCAGCAACACCGATGCATTTTGGCATTTTGGGTGTACTCAAATGGCCTGCCAGATGCTGGCCCTGCTGAAATCAGGCTGATATCCACTCCTGCTCAGAGGAAACCTCATTAGAAGCCTTTAGAGTTTTCAGCCACTACCTGAACACACCAAAGGTTAAGGCTGCTGATCTGTCTTCACAAGCTCCCATCAGTGCTTCGTCCTTCACACCACTGTAAGATCTCAAAAACTGCTCTAGCAGTGGGCACTGCCAGGAGTAGTTCCTACACTGTGACAGTCCTGAATTTGCTCTCCTGACTGTTGTGAGGGACTGACTGGCATGTTCCACACAGCAGAACTGCAAAGCCACAGAGAAATCCTCATCCAGGTCTGAGCAATCCTGGGTTTGTGATTCTGCTATTCATCACCACACTTAGGAGCAGAGCACATTTTGCACAGAGCAGAAACACTGTTTTCTAGGTGTCCTCCTCTAGCAGCAGGGAACATCCTTCTGTATGAGCTGAATTACGGTTGAACCCTTCAGTGGCACTCCAAAAAAAAAAAAGCAGGGATGCTGCTCTTCCTCCCCTGCTTTTCTGTAAGCAAGTGGGAGCCCAATAAAATGTTTCATTTTCAAGTCAGAAGTACAGTAGGCATGCCACCTTTTCTGCTTGAAAAGAATAATAAAAAAGGCAGCTTGGCAGGTGTGGCAGTTGCAAGGAAACAAAGCAATAAAACACTTTATCTCAGAGCCTGCAGTTATTGTGAAACATTTGTGCACTTTGGCTCCAAAAGGCCCCAGGACAAACCCCTCCCTGAGCAGGCTGCAGCTGATCTCAGTTTAGCACAACCACAGCCACGCTCGCCTGATCTTCTGGGTATCTCCCTAAACTTCTGCTTTGCACCTCTAGTGCTGATCACAGCAGAATCTCGGGGCCTCCAAGGACTCTCTTGGCAGAGTAACAGGCTTGGGCTCAGCTTTGAACCCTGCCTAGGATGGGTCTGCAATTCTCACAACAGTCAAAGACAACAGGGGGCCAGGGGAACCATCTGAGCAGCAGAGAGCTGTGTATTTTTTAAGCCCACACTGGTGGTACACAGGAGGGAATTTGGATTTAAACAGTAGCAAAGGCAATTTTCCTTCAGCATCTGAAGCCTCCTGGTGACCTTGCAGCCAAATTTGAGCTGAGCTGGTCCCTGCACTGCAGCACTGGTGAACCAAATTAAGAAATTGCCTCTCTCCTTCCCAACCCAGTGTGGACAAACTGAGCTAAACAGATTGGGAGGAAGCCACAGCTTCACTGAAGGGCTGGGGGACAGCACTTCCCAAGCTACCTGCATGCCTCCCTGCCCAGCTCCCAGAGTTCTTGCCCTCCTCCATCAATACTCAGAAGGAGGGAAGGGATTCAAGCAACACCTGCACATCAGTTCAACAGTCCTGGCAGAAAGGACACAGCAGAAGTACAAAACACAGCTGACACAGAGAGTGCAGCCAGCACACACGGTCAGTGCCTTATGTGAAACAAAGAGGAAGGCTCTGGCTCCCTGGCACAGCAGCACAACACACCCCCTCCATCCTATTCCTCAGATGCAAATTTCAGGGACCAGCATCCAAACAGAAGCCTTGGGAAATTATATGATTCTTGCAAGGCTGGCTGCGGCAGAGAGGAGAAAATAAAAGCACCTTAAATAGGCTGCAGTCTTTCTGGTGGTGCTTTTTAGGAGGACAAGGAAGGAAGGTTTTTCAGTGCTGCAGCAACTGGGGATGCTGCCCTGGTGTCCCACCCCAGCCATGCCCCAGGGACGTGCTAGCACCGAGGGGCAGAGGCGTCAGCGATTCCACCTCACCTCTTCTCTGGCGGATATGGTGGAGGCCGGAGTGTTGGGCACAGAGCTGAGGCAGGGGCTCGGTCCCGTCCCCGAGGAACTCTGCGAGTCCCCATCTCCTGCAACGTCGTGAATCTCTCGAGCAAGGATGGCCACATCCTTCACCAAGGTCTGGCTGAGCCTAAAGCACAGGCAATGAAGAACCACCATCAGGACACAGAATACAACATGCCTGACGTTCATAACATATAAAAAAGAAGCCACAGAAGGTTTGTGGGAACTATAACTTCTGCAGAAGCTAGGGCAAGCAGGCTTTTTTGAGCTGCCTTGACAGGGTGCTGAGGAATGCTCTAGCTGCATAAAAAATAAATCCCTTTCCCTCCTGAATCCAGCTTCAAAGTGGAGAATTGATATAAAGCAAATTCTAGTGACTACACACTGCCAGAAAGTAGAAACAATCCATTAAAAAATTGCTATTGCTCCCCCACCCATTCACTCTACTTCTTTCTCTTGTTTGTTTTCTTAATACAGTACAGTTAACTTTTTTCCTGGGTCTTGTTTTCCATTATAAAGTACATACAGGGGAAAAAACCTTCTTTTTTTACTAAAAGAAAAAAAACTCAATTCCTCTTGCAGTTTGCTTGTGGTCTGTAGACTGAAAAATCACAATATGCCTCAACATTCTCCACAAGAGCTGAGGGATTATGAGGATAAGGTGCCATACCTTAGAGGGATCTGGTTTTCAGAAACCAAATCTTGAAACTTCAAGCCCCTTGACAGGTGTCCAGTTAACACTCAGTGTTGGCAGGACCTTGCTCTATCTACTCTACAGCTCAAAAACAGTTCCTAAGTCTCTGGATTGTTGGTAGTAGAGCTTTAAAAAACCCCTTCAGATCAGAAATAGCTGTTGTGGTAATTTTAAAGGAAAACTTCTACGAGAAAAATAATCTTACAGCTAGTCAGATTCATTTGAAACAACTGCCTTCTTTTAATGAAAAAAAACAAAACAACAAACCAAAAAAAAAACCCAAAACACCCCACCCAAGAAAAAAAACCATGTTATTATGGAATATTCCAAGTTGGAAGGCACCCACAAGGAAAACAAGCAATGTGATAAAACTGTCAGTGCATCAAAACATTTCCTTGGAAAGAAAATGCACAGTTGAACTAATAAAATGCAGGCTGAGCTGCCTGCATAAGGTAACCCCTCTCTGCGCTGGTTTGGGTAGAGTTGTCACCAAACACTCCCATTATGTGACTCACTACTGTAAACAAGTGGCATTTTCCCTTTTAACTCTCCCTGACTCCTCTAAACCCCTCCCAGTTAATTCGGGAGCAGCAAGGGAAATCAGAACTGCAATTACCAGGCAGACTCTGTGTCAGAGCCCTGCTCGGTGCAGCGCCAGACGGGTCTGACGCAACCCTTTATTTATAGCTGCTGAGAGCCCCAGCGCTCCCCGCTGCTGGGAATGCTGCTGGGAGGGAAGCTGGCATCTCACACACACATACACACACACTTCGTGCAGCACAGGTAGAGCAGCCTGGTTTGAAGGCTGACACACTTTCTAGCAGTTTGACAGCAACTTTCGGCAAGAAAAGCCCTTTTGAGGTGAGCACGGCAGCGGCGAGGGCGATGTGGCCAAAAGCAGACACGAGGCAGCTTCCTCAGGCAAAAGTATTTCAAGTATGGCCAGTACAATGGAAGACCAGTATTTCTGGAAAGTTGGCATAACACAGTTGCATATTAGAGATGACAAACCTCAAATGCCACTGTTTAAAAAAAGAATCTATTTGCTTTATTGCTGAAGTCCTCCAGGCAACCATCAGACCACCAGTACACAGCAAGCACTGTATCCAGGGACATCAAGCTAAGCAACGATTCATTTATATACAAGGTCTAGACAGGTTCAGATTCAGTTGTGCCAAGCAAAGAGGTTTCTGCCCTGCAGCTATTTCTTACTGCTCCCTGACCAGCTTCAGGCAAAGCAGCTTCAACAGTTTACATATTCAGTCTTTGCTAATCCATTTGACTTCCTCTGCAGAGAATTAAGAGAGTTCACACCAACCACACTATAAACACACACACACTGTGACTTCCAGCAGAGAGCAGAGTTATGCAGGTATAAACAATTAGGCTTCCCACAGCTTGAACAAGAAACATACCAAGAGACAATGCCCTGCACCATGGCCTTTTGTAGATACAAGGTACAACTAGCACATCCAGGCTGCAAAGGTTCATGAAAACCTTCCAAGTCAATGTTCATATATAAAGGAGATGTGGGCAAACAAACAACAGGAGAGAGCCTCTCCTTCTACCCCCACCCCTGGGTTTGATTTGAACATCAAGGAGAAAACAACCCATTTTCATCTCGTGGGTTAACAGATAAAGCCCCACCTCACCTGGCTATTTCTGCTATCTCTGCTGTTTGCGCCATGAAGTTGTAGGGGTCAGGGTTGTCATCAAAATCTTCATCCTCATCTGTTTCTCTGCCGTTGTGCTTCTGCTTGCCCAGCCCAGAGCCACGTATCCTTGGTGTTTGTGTGGCTGTTGAAGTATGGGAGCGTTTGTGTTTAGGGGAGCTGTGATTTGAGCCATATTCCTCCTCCGAAGTAGAAGTGTAATCTGAACCCTGTGGTCTCCGCCTTGATGCTTATAAAAAATGAATTGGTTTCAGACTAAGGACAGTAGTCAAGAGTAACTACAAAAGGCTGAAAGGTAACACAAAACTAGCCCAAGAGGAAAGGAAAGGAGAGTTTCTGTGCAGATCTTAAGTTAAAACATCACATTCTCTGAGCTTATTTCAAAGTTGAGCCCCTCTATGGCTCCCATTCACTGAACAAATTTGGAGTGGAAAATTCCAATGGAAAATCATAATGACTTGTGTTAACGCCTCCACTGTAGTAAATTACTACCACAGACTTGGCTTTCCATGCACAGAAGCTCTGTGTATAAGTAGCACACACTTCAGACTCCTCATAGTCCCACAGAAGTCCTTTTCTGAAGAGAGCCCAATTTTCAAGCCTGCAGATACCTTTCTCATTAGCTTCAAGTACAAGCAGAAGGAGGGGTTTTTGAGTGAAGAGTAGACTGTTGGTGCTTGGTGTTATTTGCAGGAGTCCACACCCCGTGTTCACCTCCTGCCTCACAATTCACCATTAATGACACTCTACAAGAAAGTGTTCACAGTCAGGACTGGCTCCAAGCCCTGGAGCCAAGTGGAAGCTGCTCACTTATCCCAACTTGTTCTGCAGATCTGTAGACACCCAGGTCTTCATTGCATGGGAAATGTCAAGGTGTCCTTGTTTTAAAACTGGGCTCCCAATGTTTGCTGCCTCACTATACTCTCTACAGGTACTGCTTCATTCCCTTCTGTCCACCCCTGGAGACTGTAGACGCACCAAACACAGAATCAGACAAGTTATTTAGAATTCCAACACCGAAAAACTTCACTGTGTTACCAAGACAATCCTAACACTGAAACACTACCTGTGAATTAAGTCAGCATCATACACCATACAAAAAAAACCAACTCATTTGGTGTGTAAGATGCAGGTAGAAATTATAGATAATTACTGTATAGTGAAAGAAGAACTCCTAGACATTGCTATCTCACCCATAGCTATAACAATGCCTTGGCTTAGGACATTTACATATATATATATGTGTATGTAAAAAATAAAAATAAATTTGCTCATATTCAATTCACAGAGTTATATCTCTTTTTTAAATGAAGTTTTAGAATCAAGAGGTTACCCTGTCACTGAACAGCAATTTTAAAATGATGAGACTCATTTTCCATCTTTGTATGCCAAAGGAAATCAGAATCAGCTCTCTCAGTATCATTTAAATTACCCTGAGTAAACAAATTGTGTACACAGAGGAGCACGGGAGACAGGCCTTTAGCTCTCAGAACTGGTAACTTGGATAATTCAGATGCTATCTGTGACTTTCACAGAAAGCTACTTCAGATGGCCCAACATTAAATATAATATAATATACATGCATTTCTCGTCTCATGGGCAGACAGTTCATGCTGTTCCTCCACTAGTGAGATTAACTTTCCCCCACTGGGAGAGTTGGGAACTCCTGTGGTTAGCTAAACACTAAGAACTCCTGGAATAAATCAGCCACATCTGCCTCCTTATCCCCTAGGCTTGACACTCAAAGCTTTCAAGGGTTGTTGTATCATGCTAAAGGAAGTCTTGATGGCACAGTGCAATAGTCCAGTTTAACAACAAGTCACTCTTGCTGCAGGAAAGGAGTTCTAGCTGCTGATTTGCTATGCCTATAACAGCATTAGTACAGGAACATGGATCACACAACAGCAAGCACAATGAAGCTCAAAATACACCAGCATGTACTTAGAGCTTGCACAAGGTTCACAATCCTATCAAAGAATTAGGAGGTTAGTATTTTAAGAGTGACTAATTCAGAGGAAGGATTAGCATCATCTGCTGCAACAATGGACAAGGAAAGGTGTTAGCATGCTGCTACAGAGGTGTGGAAATCAAAAACCAATTCATTTAAACAAAGAACTGGCCAACACTTATAATTTTTCTCCGAATGATTTGAAGCCTGTGGTCCAAAGGCAGAGGGAGTGCAAAGAGCACCTCCTATTTGGAAAACTGACCACATTATCTTGCTTGAAATTTGCTTATCAGCATTAACAAGAAGTTAATAATAGCATCATCTCAAAAAAAGGCAAGAGAAGAGACTGTAGATACTCTTTTAGCTTAATCACATTCTAATTTACATGCATATACAAGTGTGTAAGAAAAAAAATCACTAAAATTAAAGGTGAAGCTGAATGTACTAAAACAATCCAAATTAAAACAAGCAGCAAATAACATTTTTAGCATGCAATAAAAATGAATACTGCAAGAGGGATAAATACTCAGCTGTATGAAAATACATTAAAGGACACATCCAGAACTCCAAGACCCCTTACAAAATCATGAAACTGCTGAAAATAGCATTCTTCTCAAGAGGACTGAGAAATCCAGCCAAAGGGGATCTTCCTGTCCCTTTGGCTGCTAATCATTCCTAAAATCCTAAGCAAACACATCTGCTTTGCCACATCTGTGGCAGGTCAAGGACTACAAGCATAGACCTGAACTTAGATCAAAGGTTTCAGGAACAATCTCCCATTACCAATTAACCATCCTATAGTTGTCATCTGAATTGTCCCCACCTCTGATTTCAATATGGCAAATGCTAAAATTTCAAGGGTCTACTGACTGCTCAACTATAGGGTGATGTAGTCCCCACACCTCTGCCTCATGGGAGCACCAACTGTGAACCTGCCTTAGCTGAGGCAAAAGTCAGTGAAAATGCAAAGAAGTGTCAATCTCTTGGGGTAATCAACGTGCAGTGTCTAGCTCTGTATTTACAGTTTCAGGAACAACAAGGGAACAGCTTTCACAGCACAGACATATATTGCTTGTTCTGCAGTTTCAGATGCCTTCAAACCTGCCACCTTGGACATCAGCTGTCACCAACATCATTATAAACCCTCTGAGAGAAAACTTTGAATCTTACAAGTAAAACAGATCAGATTTTTTTGTAGCACTAAAAAGGCATTAAATTCTATCTTAAAAAAAAAACCTATCAAATGGCAACTGGTTGTTCAAAAAACAAACCACTGAAGTACCTATTTGGAGTATCCTCACAGACATAACCACAATACCATCTCACTGAGTATGAGAGTGCTCTGCTGTCTCCAAATCCACAGGAAATCTCAACATCCATGCTGCTCATTAATGCAGACTTTTGTATTCACCAAGGCAGCACCTCTACTACTTTGATACTAATCCCTGGCAACCACATGCAGCCTGTGGGTCAGAAACAGGGGAAGAGGGGAGAAACATAAAGCAGGAGCACTTACAGGATGATGAGGAGGAATACTTGACACTGCTTGAACGAGTCCTGCTGAAAGGCTGCTTGGCAGAGGCAGCAGCTGCCGTTTTCCTGGCCGCAGCTCTCACCTCCGAAACGCCCGTCTTCCGATAGGACTCGGCGCTGCGGCCCGAAAACCCCGTCCTCGCCTGCGCCGTCTCCGAGTCACTGGGCACTGTAAACGAACCCGCCCGTTTCCTGGGCATGGCCAGGATGTCCAGCCGGGACAGCTTCTTCGTCTCCGTGGGCTGCTTGGCGCCCTGAGCAGCGGCATCTGAGTTGGAGGCTGTTTTGTCAGCATCCACGCATTCATTGTCCGAAGCGTCTCCCAGCCGGGCGCGGCGTAGCTTTGAGGCCCTCGTGGGCCGTGGGGTGGATAAACTGTTGGACCGGGTGAGAACCTGCTGGATTTTCTGCACGTTTGAGGTTGTTTTGCTTTGGTCCTCCTTGGTGGCCTGAGTGAAAGGTTTCCTCCTGGGAACAGGCCGGGTTACCGAGTGCTCGTGGTCAGACACAACGGCATCTGGGACTGGCAGGTAGGGTGAGTTTGAACTTCTCTCGTCATCTGTAAAGTCAAGTGACCCTCGAGTCCCAGTGCTCCGCTTCATCTGGAATCGTTTGGCGGCCTCTGCTCGGTTGGGTACCTCTGGTGCTTGTGTTTTCCGCTTCTCCGTCAGCCTGTCCCGAGCACTGGGCTGCCCACACTGGTCCTGGATGGATGGCGTGGAGGAAGACTTCTCCTTCTGCAAGCTCACAACTGCTTTGCGTTTCGGGGCAGTTGCTGGGACGTTTTTGCCGCTCACCAAGCTGACTGTGCTGGCTGTGTCTACATCTGAGTCCCCTGACAAGGAGTCCTCCAGCTGACCAGCAGTTTCTGACGGCTCCAGCTGTTGGCTTTGACCAAGCAATTTGGCTTCCAGCGCTGCCAAGGCAGTTTCAGTGTCCTTAAGCAGAAGATGAGTGTCCTGACCAAAGTCCATTTGAGTTGACCGAACAGCCTCTAAATCTTTAAGCAGAGGGTGACTTGAAATATGTGGGAGTCTTTTCTGAGGAACACCACTGCTTGATTTATCTTTGGTAAAACTTTCTTGTCTAACAAAAGATGCCGTTTCCTTTCCTGACATGTTTTCTTGATCTTGAGGAAGACTCTGATGAAGGGAAATGACAACTTTTCCAGCTGTGTTTATATAAGCACTAACATCTTTGACCGATGGCTTTCCAGAAACTGGTGTACCAGCACACTTGAATGAAAACTCTGGATCCTTGCTGTCCTTGTCTGTTCGAGCATGGGATATACTCATAGAGAGCTTGGAGGGAACCTCTGCATCATTGCTGTCATCACCAATGTAGAACGAAGTAGAAACTGGCTCACTCACAGCTCTCACGTGAGAGATCCGGGTGGCTCCTGGCTGCCGGCTCTCTGATCTATTGTCTTCCCTCATCTGCTCTAGCATTTTGCTGTTCTCTTTGTATTTCTTGCCTTTTTCAGTGCTGAAGCCATCGTCAGATCTGCTGGCATCACTGAGGCTATCCGGATCCAGGTCTTCCTGGATGAAGAGGCGGCTGCTGGAATCGCCATAGGCTTCCACACAGTGGTCCTTCACGATGGTTCTCTTGCTAACCTCTGAACAGGACTCCTGGCACACCAGGACTGTGGGAGTGGGGCTGTCTGATTTATCACTGGGTGGGAGCTGGGGAAGAAGGCGCCTTGTTCTCGAGGGCACAGAGTTTTCTGGTTCCCCAGGTTTTGGGGGTACCCCACTTTCTGAAGAGAGTTAAGTGGAAAAG
The DNA here is from genome assembly GCF_963513975.1 of Fringilla coelebs. NCBI lineage: Eukaryota > Metazoa > Chordata > Aves > Passeriformes > Fringillidae > Fringilla > Fringilla coelebs. Next base: position 8,718,921 of record NC_140034.1, read on the forward strand.
AATCAACTACTGTAAAACTGTGCCACTTATTTATTTATTTATTTGCTTAGGAGGAGATTGATCCTGTAAATGCAAGTCCACAAAAGCACTCACAAGATGTGCTCAGAACTAAGGTTTTACGTAATATGAACATCAGCAGGGCCTAGTTGGTCCCTGCTCGCTCAGGTTTATCAACACAGACATTAAAGTTAATTCCTTTGCTGAATCACACTGCTCAACACCTTCCCTTCTCAAGGTAGTATGTCAGATTCATTCTCCCACAGTATACCTCTCAGTATAAGCCCTATGGAGTATAATGACATTGCTGGCATCTAGCATCAATCAGGCCACAGGAATGAGATGAAAAGCCATCAGACATCAGTGATGCAGTATTTTAAGTGCCATTCTAAACAACATTGCCCATTTGACTAAACAGATTGTGTTTTTCACAGTACAACTTCCCCTAGAGTCACATTCCAGAACAAAGTCCCAGGAGAAAGACCCTGTAATAATCAAGAGGCTCTGAATTAGAGCTCGCTGCCCCAGCATGTGTGGGCTTATCAGCAGGAACACTAACACTCCATAGAAAGAGTGTTCCTGTTGCTCCCATGCTCCTGGCCAGGCCTCCATATCTGATAACACCTTTAAATACCAGGATAACTGGTTATTTGGCTATGATAATATTACAAGCACTCCAGGAGTTAGGTATCCTACATGGTGTGAAAACAGTAGCAATGATCTCTGAAACAAAGATTCCTTCTAATCTTTAGTGGATCTATCTATAGCTGTCAATGGCAAGAAGGTATGACAACTAACCCCAACAAAAAAAAAGTTGAAAACATTTGCAAAAGCCAACAAAGTGCTTTTCTCCTTGTCTCACACAACAAGAGGGCCAGAGGGTCCATAAGGTGTCTTCCAAGTTAGGAAGCTAGAGGATATCAGACTCCCATCATTTCTCCCCCACAATATCTAGTTTTCTATGCTGATCTCTACCCTTTAAACTGGCCACTCAACAGCAAATCCCAGAACAGCCTGAATTCTCAGCACAGCCAGACACAGGAGAAGCACCCAAAAATATGCAAGTCAGGAGCTAACTCCAAGGCTATGTGCAAAGGGTTCTCATCCGGCATCATAAGGCAGTCTAAGGAATCCCAGCTTGGGACTGGTTAACACCCAAAGCCCTTACAAGCTTTCTCCTTCCCAGGTTCCCTTTAGTCATGTCAAACCTAACATTTAAGAACCTCTCAAATTACTCCAAAGTGCAAACCAGAGGCTCTCTCTGTCTTCAGTCCACTGGGAACTATTCACTCTGTACCTCCCATCTCCAACTACTGCAGCTAAAACAGAAAATAAGCTACAGCCAGATGCAGAGATGTCCTTAATTTCTACTTTTCCTATCATCCTGGTTTAGATTCAGATACCCTCAAACTGCAGTGTCAGATGAGACTTACCTGCACTTCCATCACCCTGCCCAGAGACAGATCCAGAGTCAGAGTAACTGTCTGCAAGGCTTGCCCACCTTGACACCCACTTCTGACTCCCTTGAGATGCTGCAGACATCTACAACAAGGCGGGGAAGATGAGGTCAGAAAGAGGGTTTGGACACAAAATCCTAGCCACAAAATCTCTCCTCTCTCACTGACATCGCTTGGTCTGTTCAAAATGGAAATCAAGCTACACATCACATTTACACCCAGACAGAAAACCCATCTACACCTCCACCAACCCAGGAAATCCACCTGGACTGCTCATACCTGTGCTTCAGCCTGAGACCCATTCACAGCTTTTGAGGAAAATGCCTGGAGCAAGGGTGACTTCTGACTAGTGCCATTTTCACTGGTTAGATGCTGAGAACCGGAGTCATCTTTTTCACCTTTAATTATCGGTCTAAAGGTTGAAGAGATTCTGGAAAACTCAGGTGATTCAAGAACGCCAAAAACCTGAAAAGATGTTTGCATGGGAATATAAAAATGCAAGGAAACAGAACAACATTAATCAAAATCTGTGATGATCTGTGAAACATCAGTCACACATAAACTATGATCTTAAGGGACCAGAAACACTTGCCAATGCTTCCATGCAAACCATGTAAATTATTTTATTCTTTACTCCACAGCAGCAGCTTTAAATATACATAATCATACAATTCCACTCACACCCACCTTTCCTCTCTCCCTTATTATTTAGGGGTGTTGCCTTTAACAGCAGTAACTTTCACTGAAAAGGAGTCCCTTTTCAGCCCAGAGAAATTGAGGATGAGTGTTGGGAAAGCTATTAACCAGCTCATTCACGAACATTTAGACTGAGAAAATGGGAAAGCTCCATCCCTAGTGCCTTTCACAGACTGCAGCTGTGAGTGGGCTGAGCAAAGCAGCCCAGCACTGCCACAAGGAACTGGGACAGGATGCACCTCTGACATGGTGAGTGTTTGAGCTTGTTGGACAGATTCCCCCTGAAGATAAACATGCCTTCTATGGGGGGTGACCAAGACTCATGCCTCAGAAGGGCTTGTTCCTCTCACTTGACTGCAAGAAGTTCAGAGGAAGATACACCACAGAGGGTGCCTTGGCTGTTCAGAGACAGCCATACAGGTTCTCAACTCTCACTGCTGTTAAAAAAATGTGCTTGCAATGGTGGAGGAATTAAGAACAGAAACACCTTAGAACATAAGTCCAGAATTCATTTTCTTTCTTCCTGGACAGAAGCACTGAGGTTCAGTTATCAGCTGTTTCACAAGTGGCAGGTCTGCACTGCACCAAGTCTATGGCACAGTTAGGCCAGAAGCTGGCCAGTTTGTCTGCCAGGGTCACATGGCTGCCAAGACTACTCCCCAGAAATATTGTATTTTCATGGCATTTTCCCTCATACTTCCCCACCAGAACAATTAGTCAACTATTGTCAAGACTAGGACCTTGCTGTGACCGAAATACCATGCCCTGAAAGCTTCCGATCACGTTTCAAATAAGATGGAAGGAACAAATGTAATCAAAAACAAAAGAGAGAAGCTAGATCTGGGCTCATAAACACTGTATACAAAGCTCTAAAGCCAGGTTTAATTAAGGCTTCCTTTAAACCTTGCCATCCTCCTGACTACATTTCACTAAATCTTCCTAATAACTTGCCAGTTTTGTTTTCATAATAGACCGCAGATGAGAGTTAAACCTGAAAATCAGCCAAGCTTTCGTTTGCCCTGCGGTTGGTTAGTTGGGTGGGTTCTTCTTAAGCCTCCCTCATCTCTGGAGTTTAGTTTTGATGCAATCATTCACGCTGCAAAATCCAAACAAGTACAGATCCATCTGGGATTGCCTCTGCCCTAGATCACACCCTTTGCTATCTCAGCCAGCTGCCGCTTGCCCTGACAGCAAGCACTGCCTTTCTAATCAGGCACAGCCAAATACAGAAACATCTGCCACTAAGGCTTGTAAGCACCAGCCCTTGGCATTTCCTGTGGTCTACCATGGGATGATGCATCAGTGATGGGCTACAGCTGCCATCTTTATAACAGTGGGCAGGAGGTGATGCAATGCCAAGGCAGAGGCTGGGAACAGTCCTAGAGAGCAGAGCTGCTCCCAGCCACAGCTGTCAGCAGGATCAGCCTGATCTTTATTCAGGTGTTGCCTTTCCTCTAAACAGATGGCAAACCCACTCCTTCCCTTTTGCTTCCAAATTCCATTCTTTAAGCAAGCAGCTCTTTGCCACAGGCATATTTTGCCTTCTTTTACTCTGCGGTTTTTTGTTTGTTTGTAATTTTGTTGTTTTGATGGGATTTTTTAAAGACAAGAGTCACAGTTTGTTGGGGCCTATCCTTAGCACACATCACCCAGGATGATTTTCCACTCCTAACCATAATGCCCTGCTGCACCCAATTGCATCCCTCCATGGCAAGAGTTAATTTAAGCCCTCCAAGCCTTCAGCCCTCAGCTCATCGGCCAAGCACAGAAAAGCAGCATTTACCTGATCTATCATTTTTCGGGCTTCCTCCACCTCTTTGTCCTGTGACTCTGTCTCAATGGTGTACGTGCCCGTCTCACTTACACTGTCTTCCTCATCATTCCTCCTGCCCTGGGCAGACTTCACCTCTGGAGGTGGGGCAGAGGCAGGCTCTGGTTCTGAGGATATAACCACGCGTGGGGCTATGGGCACAGGCGCTGCTTTCTCGGCATTTGGCTTCCCAGACTGAGCAGTCTCACGCAAGTACTCAGCCATAAAATCCTGAGCCATTTTCGACTTCCTCCCAACGCTCCCATAACTTTTGGCTCTGGGAGCAGAGGAGGATGAAGAGTTGATCCGATCTTCCGTCTTGTCCCTCTTGAAGGAGCTCGTTCTTTGGGTCCCGCAGGAGTTGTTGGTGGCTTTGCCCGCCTGGGCTGTGAGGTGGGACGGCGGCACCGAATTTCCCGGCTTCTCCGCCAGCGACGCGTTCTTGCGCTTTTCCACCTTGCTCTTCAGCCCCGGATCCGTGTCGCTCTGGGACGAATGAGCGCTGTGCGTGAAGGACTGGGACCGCTTCTTCCGCGGCGTGTCCTCGAAGAACTCGATGACGAAGGCCTGCTTGTTGTGCAGCATCTCGTGGGGGTCACGCCTCATCTGGCGCTGCAGCCTCGTCTGCTCCGTCGGACGTTCCCCACTCGTCGTCGTCGTCGTCTCCTTCTCTGCCTTGGGGTCTTCCGTGTCGCTCTGAGTCCCGTCCTCGTGCCTGTTGCCTGGAAACAAGGTATGGAGATTTGACCTTCATACTCTCAGTTGTTGTGGGCCTGTCATTGCCTCCCAGTTGAAATTTATAATTTCAGTTACACGAAAAGCATTCTGTAAGATTAAAAACCACAAAGACATCTGTGTGGTACAGGGATTACACCCCATCACAAGAAATAAAGAGACGGTAGCTCTCTCCTGACCCCACTTTTCACCGCTGGTTGGCTACCAAGTTAATTATTTATTTAAAAAGAATTCAAGAAGTACTTTCAACCTTATTTTTACTCTTATTTATTCTTATTTAAAAAGAACTCAAGAAGTACTTTCAACCTCATGGATTTCTGATTTTTTCTGATTCCGGTGGTGATTGGTTTACATACCTAATGTTTTGTTTCTTTACTTTTTCAATTCAAATAAAAATGATGAGACTATTTTCCCACTCTATCCAATTACTGTAGTCCAAGACGACCTCACTGGGTTTTCTCTTTTACAGAGCAGAAATACCTCTGAAGGATCAGGAAATAAAACCCTCACACTGCATACCATGAAACCAAATCCCCACGATGAAAGACCAGATCACTGCATTACAAATACGTGCATCTCTGAGCACCCATGTCACCCTCCTCTACAAGGGGAGATAAACCAAAGGCTAACAGAAAAGTGGATTTGCAGGATTCTTTACTCTTCCCAGAGATTTAAGAATCACACCATGACACCCCCATGAGTTACACCATCCTATCACCAGCCAAGCAAAGGTTAAATCATTACTTAAGAGTTCACTAAGCTTAAACTAAGTTTATAATTATTTTCACTTATGTTAGCAACAACCGTGTCTATGTATCTAGTGCCTGCCTGCCTCTCAGCACCTTAGCTCAGAACTCTCAGAAAGTAAGCTGAAGTAAAACAAAAAGTCAAAATTAAAACAAAAAGTTAAAAGTAAAACAAAAACAAACCTTTTTTTGGAGAAGGAAACAGGTGTGAAGGCACACAACACGATTCAGTCAACGACCAGGAACCTGTCATCGGGAGAACGGGGAAAGAGGTCTCTGCGCTCTAGACTGTAATATGTAGCAAGATATACTGGCTAAAACACCACGTGTTTGAAGGAAAACTGCTCAAACCAACTTGGCAAGTTCTCCAGACTCATGGGTGAAGACCATTTATTACATCAAGTTAACTGCAAAAGATTAGAATTTAATGCAAGGTCCATTCAACCCAGGAGTCAATTCTATGAAGAGTTTGCTAATACACTGATGAAGAAAGCCAGCAAACTTTGCATTGTGCCCTGAGGGCTGATAAGCTTCACCCTTGGAAGGGAAAGTTCTTAGATTAAAGGTCTTGACTAAGAGCTCTGATGAATGCAAAACGGTGAGGACACAAGGAAAACATGCACCATGCTCACGGATGCCCCAGCAGAACACCATGCACATCCCCTCAAGCTGCTAAGACCTTAACACCTGTAGTGTTGATACTGGGCTTTACATTCACCACATTGTTGCTGGAAGCGAACAAATGTTACTCAGATAGCCCCAAATGGAGGGCATTTCTGAACCTGGAGACCCAAACCTGGTAGGCAGCCAGCAGCAGCCTCCAAGACATCTTCAACATTAGCCCTGCCAGAAGAACACATTGCACAGCTATCGTAGGTAAATGACACCTGCCAAAGCAGAGAAGGATCAACTCCTCAGGCCATCAACATTCTCTGTTTTAATCAAATGTCCAGCGTTGATTTCTTGATATGCAAATTACACCCTGAATTACCTCAGCTTCTTTCCATGCCTTATGGAATGCAGAGAGGCAAATGCAGCCAGTCTCTAGTGTTCCTGTGCATCACAACAGCAACAGCTGCCCAACCCTCTAGTTTTCTTCAAGAGGAAAGAGCAAAACCACTGAAGCACATTTCTACTCTTGACAACGTTCTCCAGTAAGTCAACAAAATCCAGTATGACAATAACATAAAAAATCCCAGCACAAACCCTTTCCTCACACAGTCACAGTACAGTGAAAATAAGACCATAAATAATGAAACACCTCAACACTGTCCCTTATTGGGCAGAACTAGAACCAAGCAATGGCCAACAAAGTAGTTCAATTTCCATGCCTGAACATAAAACCTTTATGATCCTACAGGTTCCCAAAAATATGTACCCAAACCAGCAATTTGGAGGTATAATAACTAACACTCCTCATATTATGACAAGTTTTGGGTTTTCTTTTCAAGAAGGTCAAAGCAAATATTCCTTAAGAGAAAACAAGTCATAGCTCTTATTTAAGTAGGACCTCAAGCACAAGTAGGTCTGGTAACCTTCAATTTGACTTCATCAGCTCAAGCTGCAGTTCAAAACAATAGCTGTTCCAGAGGCAAGGCAGTGAGAATGTAGGAATCATTGGTCTCCTCCGAGCTGTTCAGTGGATGGCCCAAGAGAGACACCCAAACAAATCTTGCAGAATGTATTCCAACTTGCATCAGAATCATATAAGTCCCACCAGCTGCTCTAAGAACTGAGCTCCAAACTTCACCTCAGATCTTTGAAAATCCCCAAAGAATTCCTCACAAGTGACACACTTAACAAGACACAGGTTCACTAAATCTGATGTTTTTGAACAGAGCAGGATTTCAGAGAAGCTTTGGGTTAGGAGAAGAAACCTTGTCCTACAAGCACAACAATTTCCTCTACTAGTGATCATGTGTATCTCAAATCTACGAGTATTGTCTCTGTCAGCACTTTCTGTCATCCAACCAACTGGCTCTGGTCATTACCAGATGATCACACTTAGACTTAAGGCAACAGAATAATCATGCTTAGACTGCTGTGGACTACAGTTAAAAAGAAAAGCCATTGCATCAGCTAGGATAAGCCAAGAGAACCAAATTCATTGAAATATCTGTGTTTATCAGTCTGTCTGACCATACGGAAATTATTTTAGACATTTAAAAACAAAAATCTTTTTTTCAACCAATTACTGCTGAGCTGGCATTATAGATGCAGAGGAGTCACATTAGTGACCCAAGCCAACATCACAACATCACACATGACTTCAGGGCCAGGTGAAGAGCATGCTAGATGCATTCAAAATATCAACAGTCATTAAAGTAATATTCTTCATCTTGCAAATTTGCAGCAGAAATAATTAAGTCCAGTTCTCCTAGATAGGAGAAGGGTTTTCTTATTTTATTATGAAAGGTTGCATTTTGCATGGCCAACAGAGAGCTATGTCCACATGACAAGACATTCACTCACCTTTAAGTGTCCTTACATGAATTGGCAGGTCACTCTTGGTACTGTAAACATCATCTCCTGCAGACTGCCTTCTCATCAGGCTTGGGTCATTCTGGACAAGCCAGTCAGCCACTTTGCTCTCTGCCGACATCACTTCTGTATGAGCTGGTTCCTTACTGTAGGGTCTTCTCTGTCTGAGTGAAAATTTTGTTACATGGTCTTTTATCTTTATTTTACCAGGGGTACAATCATCAAATTCAATGGTGAAAGAGGCATGACTCTGTACCACAGGGGCTACCACAGCATCAACATCTTTTGTTGGGATCTCATGGACCTGTGTTTCTGGAGATTTTGATGGCTGCTGAAATTCTTTAGTTGGAATCTCAAAATAACTTGGCTCTCTCCGGAAGGCAAACACAGATTGTTCTTGGGCATCTCTATAAGTAGAAATATTCCCATTCAGTTCCTCTTCATGTTGGGTTATCTCTTTTGATCTCTCTACAAGAGTGGAAAAAAAAGGATAAAATAACATTTTTTCAGTACTACTTAATTCACTTGTTTCAACTTCTTGGAAGGGCTACTAATCACAACTCCTCTCTGCCAGAGAATAGATACACTGTGTGTGCATTGAAATAAAACACTTCTTTGTGCAGTAGAGCACATGTTTGATGGAAACATAAGGTTTACTGCACAAGTGAAAACAAGATGCCTCTTCCATACACACAGATTTGACAACAGGAGTGTTAAGACCAAAGGGCTCCCAAGGATGATGAGGTGAGAAACAGACACAGCTACACAACCAATTCTAAAACAAACTTAGTGATTTACTCCACAACTGCTGTTTCTATTGGTCAAATGTTTTAGGGAAAACATTTTAATTCCCCCTTATACCAGTTTCAACAGCAGCAACCTACACACAGGAGTGTACAAATACAAGCACAAAGAAAGTAGTAATTAGAAGTCTTGAAACAGGATGGCTTCCAACAGTAAATATAAAAAGTGTGCCAAAATTTTGTGTCCTGCATCTTCTCCCACCCCAGGTCCCCTCCATTACCTGAGTAATGTTCCTCTTGCCTTCTCTCTTCCTTGTTATTTGCATCATCTTCCCCCCACCAGGACGGCTGCCCATAGAGAGGGGTGCGATAAGTATTCGTTTCTAGGAAGAGGATAAGCAAATATTTTAACACAGAAAATACTAATTTACCAGGTTCAATTGCACAACAAAAGGGGAAAAACAGCAGGGCCAGATGAGACCATGAACCTGTGACACCACAGCTATAACAACAGCAAATTATACATAATAATATGTTCAGGCTTTTCTTTTGCCCTTTTTTCCTTTTCACATTCTATTGCAAGATAGTAACTTCACCTCCTCTCATTGTTTTCCATAGCTGTGTTTCCCAGATACTGGCTTTTGTCCCTTTTTTGCCTTACTATACACACAAAGAGGAAGACTTTTGGCAGGACAGACTACAAAACACTAACCACAAAACTGTCTTCAACTCACCTGCAATTCAGGTGAAAATCTTTTTTCCTCACCTTAATAGGGAAAACTTTAGCTCTATCCTTTTTTGTCCCACCATGTCCTTGGATGTGTCCAGGCTACGGATTTTTTGCACTATTTACCACTCCCACTGTAAGTGACACACATTCCACAACAGGAAATTCTTGAAGCATTACACACTTAGGGAAAATAGTAAAACCATCTCCTAACGCTTTCATAAAGAAGCAGTAAACTCTTGCTCTGTAAAGCTTATTTATATTAAACCAAATGAATTGCATAGTCATTGTAGGACAGAGGTTTTTCCCATGGAGAATTTCCTCTAGAAGAGCCAGGCTTACATTATTTCTCTGTTCAGTGAGCACTCACTGCAAGATCAGGGCTTCACTGCAACAACTGGCACCCACTCAGTGGAGCTGATCCTTGTTTTGTATCCCACAAAACAAGGCTGTGTTCTGGCAGTGCCTTGGGTGCTGATGTTTATGCAACAAACAAAAAGAATACATCCAATTTGCCCGTGGTACAGTTAATACTGCAATTTTTTCATAGTTCAAGAGAAGCAAATAAAGTAGGTTTTGTTCTTTCATCTAGAGGTGAGAGAAACACCAGGATAGGTCAGGGGCTGAGGTTAAGATCCAGCTTTGTTAGGCTGCTTCTGCCTCTGCTCACAGCAGCTGTAGCTAGCCAGGTCTTGAAACCCTGGCTCCAGCCAAGAGCCATAGCTGGGCTTCTACTGCCAGCTGCTGCTCAGCTTGTGGTTCTTAAGCCACACACTGCTCTGTGCAAAGCAGCTCTCAAACAGCCCTGCAATTTTGCATTCCCTGCTTTAGTAGGGACATGACAGAAAGCAGCTGTTAGCATAAGGGAAGTCAGGAGAGGAAGGGGAATTAAATAACTCAAATTTAAAAAGCAGCCTGATTTTATGTTTCTAAAGCTACACAGGCCCAGTGGCCACTACTTCAGATATTTTTGTTCTAGGATCATTCCAGATATATAAGCTCATACACTGACAGTCCACAGGCAAAAATTTTGCTTTACAGATGCAGTCCACAGGCCCTTTCTAGAGACCTTCTTCGTGTTTCAAAGATAAGTGAGGATCAAAAGAGGCTGAAAGTATTGCTCTCCTCCCTGCCTAGAGTGCATGGAAGATAAACCATGTTCCTATTATGTGGGCAGCCTTTGAAAGTTCAAAGGAGGAAGCATTTCTCACCACGATAAATTGGAATTGCCAAGCAATATGTTTCATAACTGATGGGTAAACCACTCATGGGAGAGGGGGGAAAATAAGAAAAAAACATATTCACAAGGTTGTCAGTGAACCCTACTCCAGTGTAGGGTTTGGTTTCTCCTAGGCTGAGAGCTTCTGTCACACAGCCTAGCAGAAATCTGCCATCCTCTTTTCATGCTGTAACTCGCTCACTAGACCCCACCCCACCCATGAAGGATCTGCTCCACTGGCGTCAGACACTTTGTGCACACCATGGATTATTACCCTGTGGCTTGCAATACAGACCTTAGGGTTGATGGCCAAGAGGCAGCTATCTGGGGGAAGTCAGGAGAAGGAGATCAGCACTTTAACACAAACCCATTAGCAAGAGCCACTGATGTCTGAGGTAATTTGTGCCTAAAGGGATCAACTACCCCACAGATGAAATGCAAAGACCACCTGCACTCCACTGTTGCACAAGCAGCACCTTTCCCAAGGTGCTGTTACTGCTTGCATCTTGCAAGGAGTTGCAGCTCAATAACAACTCATCTCTCCAGCATACCCCAGCCCCAAAGGGAACCCAAAGGCCCCCTAGTCGAGAAGATGCTGATCTATTCCAAGACAATTTTGTGTCCAGAGGGGCAGAAGAGAGCTAAGAGAGCTCGCACCCATCCTGCAGGACAGAAACCTTCCCAGAAACTGCTCTAAGATCTGTGTCCCATCTGAGTACAAACACAGAGCTTCTGCCTTTGTTGGCCAGCAGCTTTTCCACAACAGGGAAAAGGCAGCCAGGGGAGTAAGTCAGACTTTTGGTCAGACCTCTTCCGTTGAAGAGGAACTTTGGGATTACAACTGAAGCTGAAGGGAGAAAAGATAGGATTTATAAAGAATAATGATCCAGCTCCTCTGCTGTCTCAAATTTCCCTGGGCCCAATAGGTACTTGGAAATTACCCTAACTGCTCCTCTGACAAAAGCTGGCACAAAGTCAAAACCCCAGGGCAGGTCTAGGAACACCTAAAAAGAGTGCACCAGGTAGGCCAGAATGCAGAGATCTGGGGCCATCAGGTGGAAGACACTGCACTGCACTCACTGCACTGCAGCAGAAGGTTCTTCATGCCCCATGACACAGAGCTCACATGGCACCAGCTGCAATGCCTGTTATAGCACCTGCGACAGAGCTGCACATTTGTGTGTGTGGCATTTCACTCCTTTCCTCTCCCAGCCTCCACAATGAACAGGAACTTCATTTTAAAACTGCAAAAAGCACAGGTGGAAAGCTGAGGAGTCAGTATCTTGCTATTCAAGGACAGTTTCAATATCTTAAGAGCAATTAGTATTTCCCCTGAGCATTCATATTAATTTGCATTTTGAGTAACATTGTCAAGTGACACAGTCACTGTCATTCCTGGCTGTTGCTGAAAGCAGACAGATCCTGAACCAGAGTAAAATTTCTCTCATTTCAGAAAAGTGTTGTGGTTTAACCCCAGCCAGCAGCCAAGCTCCACATAGCCACTCACTCCCCCACCAGTGGGATCAGGGAAAGAATCAGAAGGGTAAAAGGTAGAATAGGCATGGGTTGAGATATAGGGAGTTTACTAAGGAAAGCAAAAGCCATGCACACAAGCAAAGCCAAACAAGGAACTCATTCACCACTTCCCATGGGCAGGTAGGTGTTCAGCCATCTCCAGGAAATCAGGACTCCCTTACACAGTGACTTGGGAAGACAAACAACATCACTCCAAACATCCCCTCCCACTTCCTCCTTCTTCTGAATATTATATACTGAGCATGTGATATGGTCTGGAATATGCCTGTGGTCACTTTGGGTCACCTGTCCTGGCTGTGTCCCCTCCCAGCCTCCCAGGCAGCCTCAATCTCCTCGCCAGCGTGGCAGCGCAGAGAGCAGAAAAGGCCTTGGCTCTGTGTAAGCCCTGCTCAGCAATAACAAAAACATCTCTGTATTAACAACTCTGTGTTCTGCAAAAATCCAAAACACAGCTCCATACCAACCACTGGGAAGAAAATTAACTCTACCCCAGCCAAAACCAGCACAAAGAGCTACATGAATTTGCTGCCCTGCTCATGTCAGAAGCTTCTGTCCCTTCTAATTTGCCAGCACAACTGACACCTCTCCCAGCTCCAGCTCTAACACAACAATATTGTAGAAAAAGGGGAGGGGAGGGGGGAGAAGCACGAGGGGAAGGCAGCTAAAACAGATGGCTGTGACAGAAGTGGGCCAGGGAGCAGCTACACATGCAGTTGTGCCAGCGGGCTTTGCTCTTCACCAGCTGGGATCCATTCTGGGTAGCAACCCCAACCTGGACCTGCAGCATCCAGAGCAGCGTGTCTGCCTGTGTCCTGAGACATGCAAAGCCACCTTCTGCCTGCTCTGTTTTAGTGTAAGATGGATGCTCTTCCAAGAGCAGAGAAACTCGGGGCTTGCTCAAGTCAGCAGTGAAAGGAGGAACACCAATGAAAATGAACTGCTCAGTCATTTTAATGACATGAGACTTCCTCCAATTGATGGCAGCTCGTTACCACCTCTCTCCACTCCGTGCCAGGCTGCCCAGATGGTGCCAATTCATTTAGACATATTTCTTGGCTCATCAATTCAGGCAGGCAGCCCGAAAACCATCCTTTTAGATAACTGAATTGAGGTCAGCACAAGCATTCAGCCAGATAAACACTGAGCTACCAGCAATGGTGTAATACAGAGAAGACCACTGACATACACGTGTTCTGCTCCTGGATTTCAGTCTTTGGGGCAGTCACTTAAAAGGAAAAATGAAGGCTGTTTGAGCACAGAACAAGGGAAGTCCATTTGCTTAACAGTCTGAAAAAATGTGGCCCACAAAATTAAAACAGAACTATTGATCATCTGAAGGAGAGGCACCAAAAGAGAGCATGGGACATGTCAATACAAAGGGTGTATTTATGGAGAAGTGAATCACACAGAACACAGGGCCACAACCAGAAATGCACTCCAGGTGATGAAAGCAAAGGAGAAAGACTGTGTTAAAGCTCCTTTCCGTCATCAAGCAGGAAGAAGAGCTTTCAAGACAAGCACACAGCTCCCACTAAACAGAGGGGCCTGATTTCCCTTGAAGGTGTCCCCTGTGGTCAGGACAGGACTGAGCACTGTGCTTTGCCTGAATCTTCACAAGGCTTCACACAATCACGAGAGAGACAGTCAGCAACAGCAAATTTCTTTGCTCACAGAAGCACACACAGCTTTGAAGCTCGCTACTGCAAGTCATAACAAAAGCATGAGAAATCCAGCTTCCTTTAAGTCAAACTGTTTTTGATTCATTATTAATAACAATAATGTCCATCTCTAGAAGATGCAGAGTAGGTTTCTTACAGCAGAGGCCTCGGGGGAAAAAAAAAAGGATGATCTAGCAACAGCATTTTAAAATTAATTCCTTACATCTCTGCTTTTTCACTCGTCTCCAAAATAGAGAATTCAGACCTAGCAGGAATAATCATAAAGCAGTTCTCTGATTCTTAGCCACACAATTTATTTCCTATATGCATGGTTAATCTAGGCCCTGGTCTTTTGTACCTGCTCTGAACATACACGGATCCCAGGGACTTTCAAATCAGGCTGATGATCACAAATGTACTTGTATCAATTACATGGTCAAACCTTAAACATGCTACAGTTACCACCACTCTAGTTCAGGCAAAAAAACAGCCATAACACCACTCCCTTAAATTAAAGGCTAGGGCAGAGCTGTGTGTCTAAACAGCTATTGCCATGATCTCATGGGGAAAGCAGCCAAAGACCATGGAAACCACTTCACAACTGGGCACAGCTCCCACTGCCTCCATCCATGCTGCCTGCTGACCTCAGCCCTGGACATCAGCAAGACTTTCAAGTTGTCCACTCTGCTGAGAGGACTTAACTAATGACATGGACGCTGACCTGGTGAGCAAACCTATTTCACAGATCCTGGGAGAAGCTCCTGCAATTGGTCCTACTCCTGCAAGTGATGATGCCCATTTCCCTGCAAGCAGCCTCCACCCCTGGAAACTCAGGCCTGCAGCAGTTATTCAGAGATCTGTCATCAGATTCAGGATTACCCAGTCCCATCAGGCTGTGGCAGCTTTGAAAAAAACAAAAAATTAAGACCACCCTGAGGATTTAACCATGTGCTGAGAACAGAAGACCACAAAGCAGCTTATCTCATCAAGTACCTCAACTCAGGTAGCAACAGATGGGAATAGGGATTGTCACTGTCTTGAAATCTACTCAGTTCAAGGCTCTACCTGGCTTCCTAATAACTTAAGGCTTTAGACATGAGAGCTAATAGATATTTTTAGCATTAACTAGCTCAACTGTGGACACTTTTATTCATATCCATCTCCAAGCTATAGGATTAACCAGGCTCCTTGCTTTAAACATTTTGCAGCCTGATGATTTTCTGCTTACAGGCAACATACACCCAAAAACTGCAAATTCAACAGCATAAAGACTAAACTGACTGTTTCCCATTCACTCTCTGGATCTCTTATCCTCAGCCCCTCACCTCCTCCCATTTCTAAGCAGCTCTAATTGTTCACATTGTTTTGTTAAACCTTTTCCCTGAAAGCTTGCATTCCCTCTGCCCCTCTTCCACCCGGGCCCTGGGAACCGATCCCTCTAAAGGCTTTTGTCAGCCCAGACCTTGCTTTAATTAGTCAATGCAAATTCCTAAATACCTACAGGCTTAGCAAAACAGCTCTTTCCCTAAAGCCCCTTTCTGCTGCCACTAAGCAAGCCCACTCCCCTTAAGAACACTACAGCTCTTTTCACTAATCGCTTCGAATTGCTGCCAGTCCTCCCAGCAGCCGAGGAGAAACAGGGCATGTGTGCAGCTGAGGACAAGGTGAATTAGTCACCTCGCAGATGAGAAAGGGATCCACTGATCATTCTGCTCACATGACAGATGCTTTTGGGAGAGCCAGGGACTGATTTAATGCTCAGGCTCTTGTTTCCACAGGCTTCAGTCCAATCAGCAAAATACTTCAAACAAAAAGTCCTGATTTCCTCTATAGTTCAGCGGGGTTAGCAGCACTTTACAGATTTTTTTTAGCTCTTCCCATCAGTCCCACTGCATATGACATACTTCAGTGCTGGTCCCCAGTAAGAACACAGAGCCTGTTTTGCCTCAGACCTCTGGTCTGTGCCCACTGAAGATGACAGAAACAAAATGCAGGTCTGCAAATCACAGGCCAGAGAAACGGGTCACCTTGCTGAAGAGTCACTCAATGTCCTGGCTTTGAAGGTGCTCCAAATATCCACTGCTTATGCTATGTAGGTTAAAATCAATGTGAGTGTATTTTGGAAGGTGGCAAGAATAAAAAACTGGGTGTTCATGGAACCAGGCAGTAGCAAACACAAAGTGGTTCCAGTTACTGGCAAAGCTTTCCACAAAGCTTTCCAAGAACCTCCTGCCCCCTGAAAGACAGTGGAGAGCTCTTCCCCCGGTGGGGTTCACCTCTTCTCATCCTCCCCAGTGTCACACCTAATCATCCACAATTCCATCCCTTTACATTCACACTTGTCAGGCTCAGTCCCAAACACAGCCACATAGACACAGCCAAAGCAACACACAGAAAGGTTTTCTGGTGCAAAAAATGGGAGTCAGGCACACAGGCACATGTACTTCCCCACACAGCTGCAGACAGTGAGGAGACCAGTGAGGAACATTTCACTGTTTTAGTGCAGTGTGCCAGTTTAGGGGGATTTTCCTAAGGACAATACATGGGAGATTATGGCAAATCAACCCACCCCAATTAGTTATCATGAAGCCTTAACAGATGTACCCAAAGTTGTACACTTTTCTAGAAAGCTGCTGTACCTCTCTCTAGGCAAACACACCCAAGATGTTTACCTCACTCTTTTACTTGCCATCCCCTTCCCTCCATTCTCCTCCCTGATTCTTCCTCCAACAGAGTGGGCAACTCCCCCTGCTAAACCCTAAAGCTTTCCAATTGCTCTACCATTCTGAAGCCACAAGACCACCACTGGCAGTCATGTCACCAGTATGCTTCAAAACCATATTTGCTCCTTCACGCACCAGCAAGCTCCAGAAAGTCATGAACTGACACTTGACCAGAATTGGGGAGAGAGACCTGTCAAGACAGCACACACAGGAGGCAGGAATTAGGGTGAAATGGGGGAGACAAGACTGCAGGGAAGGTCCTGGCAAACCATAATGGGGAACACAGAGTAACCAAATTCGACAAAGAATCTCTAAAGGCAGGCAGCAGTGGTTAACAAAATGGAGAAGAGAAGGAATTTCTCAAATAGAAAAGGTTTGAAGCCAGGGAACAGTGAATCTGAAGCAAACATCTCCCAGTTTGGCAGTCAGCTTCAATCCACATACTGGCAGTTAGGAAATAAAGCCATTTAAAACCATCCAGGGCTTTGTGAAAGAAATGGCTTGCTGCTTCTTTGCCTGCCAGCACCATGCCACAGCAGCTATACATTTTCTACTCTGAGTCACCCTCTCTGTTCAAACACCAGCTCACGATTAGGAAATTAAAAATAGACCAGACAGGTGCCAGAGAACTTACCAAACCTGCTCTGCCCACAGGTTTTCCAGAACACACACAGCGACAAGGCATGTAGGAGCCATCACACCAGCTGATTTTTTTTTGAGACTGAATCTCCAAAACCCAGAGTCTGGAATACTCCAGGAGTTTAGAAAGATGATCCTTCCAGAACTGCTCCCAAATGCAACCAACAAGACTCTACTGTTAGAATCATAACCCAGCACAGGGCTCAAGCTGCTCTTAGTTCAGAATCCAGATGAACTGGTTCCCAACCTGTAATTGCTTTCCTCTCTCCTTTCTCCAGCTTTGCTTGCGGGGACTCTGTGTAGACACTGTGCTCCATGGGCTGCTCCGCCCTCTTCATGGCCGTGCCTTTGTAGTTCATCTGGAGTTGGCTGGTGTACTTCTCATGCTGCAGAGACACAAACAGCAGTGAACCCCTCTTCCCCACCAACAGAACACCCAAAAGTCCACTGCAGCTCTGTCCTTCAACAAAAAGCATGCACATCTGAGAACAGGAGAAGTACCCCATTTGGAAGCCATTAAGTGACAATTCTAGTACACAAGGTCACTGTGACTTAGCTCTGACAAACAGCTAATTAGAAAATCCTTTAAAAAACAGACTGAGAAAAATCTCAGGCCATTCTCCTCTCAGATTCAAATCCTGAAATCCCCTTTGTCCTTAAAGGAACATTATAAATTATTTCAGGGCGCCCATCTGCATTATCTCAGTTTTTCAGCAAAGGCAATTGTAATCTATTTAATTATGTTTTCCAAACCCTCTTCCCAGCTAGGAAAGTGATTCTGCCTCAAAACAGGTTCCACAGTAAATGAGCTATTTAGAAGCTGGTTTATTACAAGTAAATTAATAAAAGGGTGAACCCATCCAGATTATCCCTGAATAAGTTCAATGAATCATTTGCCCAATTCTAGCTCTTAAATTTCCTATTCTTGCCAAGTCCTAAACATGGAACCAGGGCTAGGAAGGCATTATCTGCTAGCCAAGAGCTGATGCATGGCACTGATAGCCCAGTCCCACAGCTGAACATTATAGCTTTCTTGCCTAGAGGGGGTTGCTTTTCTGCCTTAGATAAAGGGATGCTTGAATATTTCTTACCTGCTACTGAACAATGTTTAAAAAACAACTCACTCCTAAGAGGACTGACTGCTCAGTAAGTAAAAATTGGGAGCTTGAAGACAAAAAATGAGATGGTACCAATGAATAAATTAAGCAAACTTCAGCCTGATTGAGGAGGTGTGGTGGAGCTGGCATAAGTCACCATGCTCAGAAAAAGACATCTGTGCTCCACTTCTGGGAAGAAAAAAGTTCTGCTGTGCTTCACCCACAAGTTCATGTGCTGGTTATTCTTTAACATGTTACAGCTTTAAGTAACCTATTTTTTCTTGGCAGTCATGAAACATACAGAACTTGATCTACATGTTAGTACAGGGATAGGAGATCAGAGTTGAGATAACTGGGAAATGTATCTCTCCTCAAAGGAGGGTCTCATTAAGTCCAAATCCAAGGAGAGCCTCACATTTTGAAACACTTCACTGCCATCAAGAGTATTTTAATATTTCCCTCTGCTTGACCATCACTAGAGTAGTTAGAAGATTTTTTTTAAAAAGTGCACTGCACCCAGCCAGTCTTACCTTTAATGCTTCTTCTGGGACTTTGTGTTGAATTTGTTCCAGGACATACATATTCGAATGTACAGAAAATTCATTAAGGAAAAGACAAAGGACTTGAATGGACAAAGAAATTTAGCACTTAATCACAGAAAAAATAGGATCATAAAACCAGAAAGTCTTAAAATACACATGGTAGTGAAAGTTGCCTGTGCTGCAGCCCAGCACGGTCTTTGCTGTGCACAATCACATTTGCTGGGCAGATCCAGGACACCTGAGGGGCAGCAGACATGGGGACCTGAGCAGGAGAAGCCTGGAGGAACACCAGCAGCTCTATGCAGGACCTGGGAGAGCAACCAGAGCCCCAGCTCAGCGCACACCCTGATCCTCTCCACCTGGCTGGTGGCTTCAGGCAGATCACTCAGCATCCCGGCCAAGATGGGCCAGTCTCACACGCTGGATAAAGGAGGAGCAGAGTTCAGCTCCTTGCTCAAATCCTTGGGACTATGGTGCTCTCCTGCCCTGGCAAGGCCTTTCAGTCACTGCAGTTTTCTAGATGAAAAGTAAATCAGGTCATGAGCTGCTGTGACCTCTTAGGAAGGGAGGCATTCACATGGTTGAGCCCAGGCAATAATCCTCAGCAATGCTGTATTAAAAAAAAAAAAAAAAAGAAAAAAGCTGGCATCTGGAATGTCATCATGAACAACCCAATCAGCACAGCAGAAAGCAAAAGAGGAGGAAAAAGGAAAGATGGAAAATGTTAGACTAAAAATAAATCCAGTGATACTGGCCTAGCAGGGAAACTCTGCACAGCCTGTGAGTGAAACTGTAAATGGAAAAGAGAAATGCTCTCATGCAATGGGACACAGTGACTTCAAAATCTCAGGAGATGCTGCCATCCACACCAAGCTGACTGCAGTGTGCACAGAAAGCTCTGCTAAACAGAGTGGCACCAAAACAGCAAAGCAGAGAAAGACCTTATAGCTGCAATAGGTACAGTACATCTTATGAAGTTTACTCTAAAACCCACATTCTTTAAAATTTTCCTGTTGAGGGCAATAAATTCTACAGCTCATAAGTATAATCATTCATTTCACTTGAATATCCATGAAAGGGCTGCAGGACTAAATACTTAAAATCAGCTGCTCATTGCTGAGAATTGCTTTCTGTAAAAAGTTTAAACTGGTATTGCAGCCATTTGAACCCACCCATGCTCCAGGCACTGACTTTTGCCTTCCCAGGACTGGAGTTCACAGCAAGTCTTCTCTGCATTTCCTCACACACCAAGAGACCAGAACATACACAAGCAGCTACATTAAAAAACCCCAAACATTTGCAAAGTCAAGAAAAGCTTCAACTGAGGTTGCCTGTAAAAGATTTCATCACATATGCAGCAAGACACCACCTTTAATGACAGGATCCCAGAAAAGAGTGACCAAGACCCAGATCCATGGCCCAGAAAACTCTCTTTTCCTGCAGATCCAGGATGGCACACACAAGTTTAAGCAATCCTGGTTGCAACAGTGAGTGCTCCTGCACTGTCACTGCTGACAGCTGAAGTACCAGATCCCTGGAAGACCAGCAAGGCTAAAGGTTGGGAGTATTTCAAGGGCTAAAACATGGCCAAGCACAAATGGATTATCATGGGGACAGCAAAAGGCGGAAGAATGTGGCCTTGGGGTCAAGGATGCACAAGAGTTTTCCAGCCAAACATTTTCCCTCACCAAATGGTAAAACTTAGTCTCTGCCTCTATTCTCAGAAATGTCTGGACTGTTTTAATTGACATCTCCCCAGCAAAGAAAAAAAAAGCCCTGGAGAAGACACTTGCTACTTCTAAATTCAGCTTGAGTGGGCAAAGTTTGGCAGATAGAAGCAACTGAAAAAGAAGTGGAAGAAGTATTAGATTACATGAAAAGACAGCAATAGGAGCCTCTACTTATCACTACTGCTCTTCAGGCTCAGAAAGGCTTGTCAACATCTATTCTTATAGCCAGCCATACTGTCACATCAGGGTAAAAAAGGAAAGGGATGAAAGCAAAGGTGTTTTAGTAGACACTGGCAGGATTTGTGGTCTATAAATAAAGCAGTAACTGCAACCTAGCTTCCCTTGCTAGAGGTGAAATGTGCTATTGCTAAAGATTTACTCTTGCATTTTGTGGCAGAACCAATTTGCACAGGCAAACTTTAATCAGTACACAGTCAAGGTCTGGCCACAAGCTCCAATGCTAAATGTTGAAGGCTCAAGGCCTGAAAATTGTCTGAAAGAAAGCATCTGGGTGAAATGACTAATAAAACAAGGCAAATTGAATGAAAAAAAAATAGGAAGATATTAGTTCATACAAAATATATGAACTATGTTTGCTCCCAGCTGGTACAAGCTACAGTTGCCACCCAAGTAAAAAAAAAAAACCAGAACCCTTCCTTAGGAGGAGACTGAAGAGGCACTTCCACAGTCAGTACTGCTGGTGCAGAGCCTGATCCAAAGTCCAGGCATCTGAAAAAGCAGGCATGATAATTAATGCGCTCTGAATCAGGTTGATGGTGAAGAAACACAAGCTCATGAGCCATCCAAAGGCTCCAAGATGCAAAACAAACACCTTACTCAGTAGACACAATTAGCCCTGGTACCTCTTCATGCATCCAACAGCACAAAACCCAAACAAAGCCCGAGTCCCAATCCTCTCCAGAAAGGATATCGTAGCCGAAGCGAATGACATCATTCAGTTTCAGGGTGATGTACTTCTGGTCAGGAATCCTCACATCATTGACAAACGTCTGCAGGAGAGAAGCACAGGAATGGGTTTGGACTGAGGGTACCAGGGTGATGGATCTCAGAGGGATGGTGCTCCTGGAGGGCACCCATGTCCATCTGCTGATGGCACTGCATGTACTCAGAGGAGTTAGGAGCTAAGTTCCCTGGAAAAACCAACACCAGCAAATGGCTCCCATAGGCAAGTCAGAGCACCCCAATTATGCTTCAAAGCAAGGTGCTGTGAAGGGACCTTTAGGGAGATTTCCTTTGCACCAACTGCAAATGCAATTTTAGTCCCTGACTTGAGCAGGTAAATGAGGTGCCTGAAGTTAGGAACTTCAAATGCTCTTGGTTCTCCTACACCCGTCTCAACCAGCAAACGGTTGCAACTCATGCCCTTAATTACTGAGCTAGGAATCAGCTTTCTGCTGGATGGCAAACAAGACTGGTGTCAGCCCCAAGGCCTGATAATTTAACAAGCAAAGCCTATCACAGAGGAAAGGGAAATGAAAATGCACAGGGAAATGGGGAAAAAATTTGAAGGAGCATCACCATGACACCTGAGGCCACACTGTCCAAAATAACCAAACCCCTCGTGCTAAAAATTCCCCCACCCCTTTTTCCCATGCTCCAGGCAGTTAACTGACGCTGAAAGGAACTAACATCCTTCTAAAGGTGCAAGACATGTATTTCACAGCTGTGGATAAATGTCTTTTGATGTCTGTGCTTCCTGAGGGGACCCACTATGAAACAATTCTCCCAGACCAATCGAGGATCACATCAAGCACATCAAGCATGGACATCTTTCACAAATAAACCCATGTGCCTTTGCAATAACCTGGGCCAAACAAAAATAAGAAGGGGCTGAAGAAGCCCCAGAGTGCTGATGGGGATTAGCCACTCCCCCAGCTGGATTTGAGGCAGTCAGACACCAGGAGTTACCCTACTTGGCAAGGTGGGATTCACCCAGCCTCTCAGACCAGGAGCCTGCTGCTGGGGCTTTGTGCCATTAATGCAAATGCAGCTGAGGAAACAAAATTATACTAGAAAATGAATTTACATGTTTTCATGACTGCAGCGCAGTCTTTTCCTTCTGTCTTCTCACCTCAGCCAAGCCAAACATGCATGATAAGACCTAGTATTAACCACAGAGGAAAAATAAACGGTAGAGCAGGAAACTAGAACCTCAGCAGACAACAGCCCCCAGTTTCCTGGCAATTTACAGAAGAGCTGGGAAACAGGCTTGTAATTTCAGAATAAAAACAGTGAAGCTAGTTAAAAGGCACAGAATTCCAATTTGCATTAAAGTTTTTAAAATTTAAAAAACCCACAACAGTTGCATCTGGAATAGGAATAATTGTTTACTGAATTTTCTTAAAAAAAATCTGCAAGAACTCATTTTGATAGTTACCTATTTGTTCATGTTTACTTGAGATAAAGTAACTTCAGTAAAATTGTTAATCTGGATAGAAATGCTGCCCTTAAAAACAAAAACCTCTGAATAGAGACAGCAGAATTACCTGAACATTATAATAAAAACAATATAAAACACTTTGACAATAATATGAACCAGATAATCCAGCAAAGCCATATAATGCATTGCTGACTACTCAAATACAAAATAAAAGGAAATTCTGAAAATGGATTGAAAATCAAAGTGCTCAGAAGTGATTTCTTTAGTTTCGGAGGGGGAAACAAGTTTTTCCCCCCTGAAACGTAAGTTTTTGTGACAATTTTCAAATAAAATATGTTTATTGCATGCAAAATTTGGTTTGGCCACAACAGACTTTTTCAACAGAAGTGTTTGATCAGCTGCAGAAGACAGGCACTGCTGCAACTCCCTTTTACTCCACTGCCTCTCTAAGCATAAGTCTACCATTAAAATGATGTAAATTCTTATGCTTTAGTATGTGAAGACAGAAAATAATTAGTGGTACAAGTCTTCCCTCCCTTGCTAGCAGAATCTTCAGCTGCTATTTTGCCATCATGAGTTAAATAGCCTAGCTTTTGAACCAGGGATCCAGCTAGAGTCCAGAGCAGTTACTGGAAATATTCCCATTTCAGCAGGGCTCCATGCCTTCAGCTATTAGGCTGAGAAGGATTAGCACTCATTCTTGCTGTGTTCAGATGCCAGAAGAGGCAGATTGGTTGAGGGCTGCTTTAGCCACTGTTTTTGTACAAGTTTCTGGGCTCATCTTGTGGTTTTGTGGCTGTGATGGTGGAGGGCTTCTATGTCCAAAACAATAAAACAATGGCTGCAGTAAAACCCCCACTGGGAAGACAATTATGTGAATCTAGCTTAGGCCTGCTCCAGCAGAGGAACAGATCCACTTGTATGAAAAAAACTACCAAAACAGAGGGATGCTATGACATCTGGACATTTTTTACAACAATGGTGTATTTAAGTATCATGGAATTCAGGTGTCTAACACTACTGCATAAGTTGAATCAGAGCAAGGGTCAACATCCAGTCAGGCTCAGTTCCTTCTTCTGTGCTCACAGTATTCCTCGGTCTTCATGCAAACCAGGCTCAAGGCAAGCAAAAGAGCAATTTTTATTATTAAAAAAAAAAAAAAGGAAAAAAAAGAAAAAAGAGGTGGTTTTAAGTAGATTCTCCCCAATGAAATTAAATGTCTCACCACCCCATAAATCTCTCCATGCACTGACAATGAAACCACCAAAAGGTCACCCCGCTCATGCTGAACAGCTGCTACAGAATCTCCACCAGTTTAAAGGTAACATCCCCAACATGAAACTGAATTTATTTCCTCTCCTTTTGCAAAAGGCTTTATAATTTAGTGAGCCCTGAAGCATTCTGCAAGGACACCAGCAGAGAGGGAAAAAGCAATACAATATTCACCAAAGCTTGCCCCTCCCAAGATGAGATGCTACATGACCTCCACCTCAGGCCTTGCAAATGATGCATGTTTAGCTTAACTCATGCCAACAGCTGCAGTGACCCAAAAGGGTCTGAGAGCAGGATTCAGCAAGCACATGAGTGCTTGCAGACTCAGCACATCACCAGGCCACCCTGCCAGCTGGAGGTTTGGTACTTACTCCGTTTAAGCTGCCGAGATCCTTCACCCAGTGCTCATCCTTCTCCTTGTCATAGTTGATCACAGCGTGCTGCTTATCCACACTGCGGGACTGGCAAGGGAAGCACAAGGAGCGTGAGAGCGGCCAGGCACAGAGACACTGCTCATCAGAGCAACACTGAGACATTAAACGGCCTTCATGTGGGCTAGGGGGACAGAGGGGGAAAGCAGCAAGGATTAACTACTATTTACCACTATAAATAATGGAAGGATAAGCAGTAAATGGTTCCATGGTTGTTTGCAGAGTTTGAAGACAATACGCTATTTTCATGGAGAAGGGAAAAGAAAAAGTTTTTTAAAAAATTGCTGAAGGCTGTCAAGACAATGCCACAATTTCAATAAATTATATCAATACACACTGAACAAAATCAAACTGAAAGCCTGGAGGCCAGGATCTGAGTCAGCAAGAGCTAGAAGATCTCAATTTTTCAATTGCTGAGGCCAGTGGCCTCAACACTAGGGATGCTCCTACTTGGGATCATTTCTTCCTATTTTTCAAAGAGAAAAAAAATCAGTGTCTTGAGTTACAAACCAAACTTTTTCCCAAAAATTTATACTGTTCCCGGGATTATGTCCTGGAATTGATTTAAATTTTAGGATGTGTTCCAAGCTAGAGAGAGGTTAGTAAACCTGGAATTAGACAGAAAGCAACTCCAAGAAAATTTAAATTGTAAACTGGGTTTGACTACACTGAACTTAACAGTGATCTGGTGCCACGGGCTTTGTCACAATGCACAAGTAATGCACCTTATCTTCAAAACAGAGCGTGACACTTGAGCAGGCATCATGTCAGACTTCTGAAAGAAGTGCTAGAACAAGATCTATGAATAATTTTGAAATATGGTGTGTTACAGCTATAAAGACACCAGACTGTCTGTTTTTAGACCTGCTGCCTCTCATAACTTGAATCCTTGCTGCAGTTGACCTCAGGCAGACACTGGAAGCAGTCACTCCATCAGCACGTACACACAGCACTGAGACCTCCCTGGTACCTCAGGCCAGGGGAGGGGAGGCTATGCCAGCAGAGCAGGGAGAGCAGCCAGGCTCCAAGTCAGCTAATCCTCATCCTCCTGGGCACCAACCAACAAGTTCTTGCTGAAAGTCCTTTCCTTTTGCCAAGTATAGACACACTGGTTTCCACAGCACTGCTCTCAGCAAGCCATTATCTGGCTTCTTGCAAGCATGCAGAGGCAAAGATTGTTTCAGGCAATTCCTTGGTGAAAACAAAAGAGACTTTTTCCACAGAAACTGCTACTATTTGCAGGAATTTCTTCTGGCCCAGCCAATGTCAAGCACATGGGAAGTACCACAACACCTGAGAAATGGCATCCCCTTCCCCTGCAGAGTATCCGTCAGCCCAGGAGACACTGAATAACCCTGAAGTACCAATATGAAGCAAGCACATACTTGGCCATAAGATTACCCTTCCACCTTGAAACATCTCTCACACTATTCATGATATGTCATCCCAAGCAGAGGCAGTGAGGACAGGAGCAAGTGCCCCCCTGCCTCCAGCTCCCTCACTAATAGTTATCCACATGCTGCTGGACTTCCAAGGACGCACCTTATTCTTTGCTGCCCAACTGATGCTGCTCGAACAGCAATCACCCCCCAAAGCCACAAACAGAGGGGGGACAGGCAGGGACAACATGACTGGGGACAGCCCACATGTGCCTCCTGCTATGCTGAGCACTAAACAGGAGAAGCAACACACAGCAAAGCCCTCCCAGAAGGGGCACACACAAATGTACCATTCATGCCATTCCCACCCTTGGTGTCCGAGCCCTGATCTCAAGTCGGGGGTTGAACACCAAAATCTCAAGCACCGCTTCTCTCTCTTATCCACACCAAATGCAGCTCCTCAGTCCATTTCCAATGACCCAGGTGGCTGTGGCAGGTGTGGGCAGTGCAAGGCAAGGATGGTCCAGGACACTGCCCAGGCCCTGCACCTCAGCACATGGCCCTGACGACAGGAGTGTCTCCAGGCACAGCCTCAGGTACCACAGCAGCTGATGCTACATAAGCTGGGGTTGTTCCTGATCTATCACATGGTTCCTTTGGAGGATGTGAGCCCAGAATCTGTCCCCACAACAGTCTGGCTGTTTGAGCACTGCTCTGGACAGGGCTCCTGGAGAGCTCACCACACCTCACCTACAAAGCAGAGGGGGATGACCATCCCCTCTCCCTGTCCATGGGCATTTATGTGCTGTGCTTCATGGCACTGGAGTCAAAGACAGCCGTGCACAGGGGACCATCCTGCACAGCACAGACGTGGTCTGTCACCCCTGTGATCCCTCTGCTGCTCAAAATTGTGGATGCCACTGTTCCCAATGAGATACAAGGGAATACTGATAAACTGGTGCAGCAGTGTTTGCTTTAGCTTTTTACAGGCACGTCATGGAGGCTCATTTAAAGATTAACAGATTCTAAAGGCAGAGCAAACCATTCAGCTCCCTTCCAAGGGCAGAAAGGTTTCCAGCCCAAAAAGTTAACCCAGACAGAAAATTGGGACAGATCTGGTATCTGATTTTAAATGTATCACAGGTCACTTAAAAAGAAGTTTATTTCTGGGAACCAGCTGTCTCAGAAAAATTCAATTTGCCCTGCATCTGACCCTGATGTAACTGAGCCCAGCCCTTGGTCTGCTGTGTTCTACAACAGCTGACTTCAGCCACTCAGGGGTCCCCAATCAGATGGGGGTCATCTCAGGGGAGCAGACATGTATTTCTGCAACATGATATTCCGCTCCATAAATGGAGAAAGAGGTCACCAAAGGAACCAATTTTTGCCACCCTGTTTTCCAAGGAAGTTTCAGCTGTGTTCAAGAAAACCTACAGCAAAAAGAGTTAAAACAACATGCAAAATCTGTCCCACAGTCTTCATCCAACCTCTCAACATCTCTTTAAGAGCACATCAGGAACAAGGCAAACTGTTATGCAGATTGCACTTCTGTGAAATTTCATGCTTTTGTGGAGAAGAGAGGAATTTTCTTAGTTTTTTTTTTTACTTTAAGCCAGCAAACATCACAGGAACTGGCAGCAGGAGTTCCTAAGGGCCTGTCTCCAAGGAAACTCAACTTAAAGTAACTAAAATCACACCTTATTTATTTTGATGCAGACTTGCCAAAGGTCACTCTTACTTGAGAACTGAGGTGTGGTTTATTTCAACATCAGTCACATTTAACATAAACTGCTCTTGTGTGCAGTGCCAGCAGCAACCCAGCGGCTGCTGGTGCTTTTGTCTCTTGCAGAGAAGACCAGGCTCCCTCAATCCCACTTCCCAAGAGGAGACTAACCAGTTTCCCTGCTGGTAACAGCTGAGAGCCCAGGGACAGTCACTTCAGCCCAGCAGGCCAGTGGTTTCTAAGGAGTGACCTGCTGAATCACAGAAAGTGATTTAAGAAGCCTGAGTCAACACATTACAGAGCTGCCCATGAGTGCAGAGCTCCCAGCCATCTGCAACTTCACTGGAAAGATTTTAGGCATCTATAAATTGAAAAACTGCAATTAAGTTGACTGAATCACTAACATAAGAGGACTTCTAGCCTAAATGCACACATGCACCAAATACTGAGTCTTGCTTAATGATCAGTCATGACCTCCATAACCAAAGGCAAGACTGATCTGTCACAAATAGATACAGGGATCCAAAATAATAATAATAAAAAAAGACAGAATTTTCAATAAAGTGTTAATAAGAAACCTCAATTACCTATATCCAGATGTCAAAAGCAAAAAAAAAAAAATCTGTTTCACCAGAAATGTACTTGTGATGGGTGAGCAGCAGTCCTGAGCTATGGGTAAGAGATCCAAACAACCAAACCAGAGCTGCAGCAGCTCAGGGGAGGTTGAGAAGGGGAAAAGAAGGAAGGAAGGTATCCTCTTAAGCCATGGTGATCTTCAGGCAAGAAACAAGGCTACACTCCAAGAGGCTGGAAATGAAGGAAGCACATAGCATTCTCACCATGTCCCAACACTGGAGCTGTTATCAAATGAAAACAACTCTCAGGAAAACACATGTGCTTTTCTGATTAAGAATATTTACACTTCTCTGCAGGGAAAACATGGACACTGATTTGTTACTACACTCAGCCCTCATCCAGAGCTGGAATTTCCAGACATTCAAATCACTTCCTAATATAAGGTTGCGTTGCTTTTCTGTCATACTATCTACCATGCATCATGTTTTAAATACCTAGTAGACAAAATGCATACACAGCATATAACTGAGGATGGAGGTACTTTATATATGGCTCTTCCTACTTCCACAGTCATGTTAAGCAGATAGTACAAAACACAGGAATGGTACCTGGGGGTCTGCCAGTCCCACAGTGCTACCAACACCTTGGCTCACCAGTTTCCAATCAGCCATGCAACCAGGCAGCTCACTTGTGATTCTCAAAACTGCACACATCATCAAATCAGCAAAATCGGCTTCAAAAGCTTGCAGGAATCTCCACAGAGGCACAGATCACACTGTGGCTACATGTGCTGCACACACCCTACAGCTTTGTGTTTGGTGAAGGGTCTGATGCAGAGAACAGGGATCTCGGGATGAAAGCATGAGCGGCAGAGATGCCAAGCAAAATCCACAAGGCAAAAAGACCTGCTTAGGAAGGCAGGAGGAGAAATACAGCCAGACAGCCTGTGTTTCCCCACAGGGCCAGGGAGCAGACACAGCTCAGCTGTCTGTGCAGATACAGATGCTACTTT
Organism: Fringilla coelebs; assembly: GCF_963513975.1. Classification (NCBI taxonomy): domain Eukaryota; kingdom Metazoa; phylum Chordata; class Aves; order Passeriformes; family Fringillidae; genus Fringilla; species Fringilla coelebs. The sequence continues at coordinate 8,748,251 of NC_140034.1, forward strand.
TTTCTCAGGAGAATTACCATGGGTGAAAACCTACCGGTTGGGGTTGAGATTTGGACCTCAGCCCTGCCAGTGCCGCGAGGCATCGTGGCACTGGAGATAAAATAAACAAACATAAGCAGTTTCCCTGTTCCTCACTGCAGTCTGCTGTGCACTTCTGGCACAAAATAACTGCAGCATTCTGGTGGCAGCATGCAATAAAACAGTTATTCAAATACTTTCCATAGTGAACAGGTTACATTTCTGCCAGTACTGTGCTCTGCACAAGTGTCCCAGTAAGGAAATATAAACCTCTGCTGCTGTCCCACTTTAGAATGGAGACCGACAAAACCAAATTTAAAAAAAATAAAAAGAAAAAAGCAAAACAAAACACCAAAACAAACAAACAAAAACCCCAACAACAAAACACAAACGACCCAACAAAACAACAATAATAACAACAAAAATCCATTTCCAGGCATTCTGGCCTGAAATGTGAATTTTGCTCCTCAAAAGTAAACATATGCTGGATAACATTTAATGACAGATGTGAACACTGGGTCCTTCTCTTTTCACCACAAAGCATTTCACAGCCGTTGTGTGCATTGGCCCCTCCAGTACTTTTCTAGAATATCAGTGAATGCTCCATCCTGCCCCAGGCTGGTTGCAAGTTTGTCACCCCTGTGGCAGCCTGATGGCTCCCAGGGGCAGCTGCTGCCAGCTTCTAATGACTCTCCCTAAGCAGACAAATCTCTTCAGCAAGTGCAGCCACCTCATCCTGGGGCTGGACTCTCTTTACAGCTCCCAGGCTGCAGAGGCTCCTGACCTCGGCTCTGCTGCAGCCAAAATCCTGGACTTTGCCGATCTGTGGCCGAAGCAGGGCCTGAGTATTCAAGCAAAAAATAAGGCATTGAACAAAAGAGAGAAATCCCCCAGGAAAATGAAACTGTAATCCCCACAGCTTGGCAAAGGGATTTGGAGGCTGGCACGGTTCCCATAAAAACTTAACCCGTTGTTTTGGGCTAAAATGGGTTTTTGCTCGCTGGTTCTCCATTTCCAAAGTGAACTGGTTCAAGCGACCCAGGGTCAGATCCTGACCTCAGGCAGGGAGCATGCTGCCCACAGATGCACTGGCTTTCCCCTTATTTTACATGGCCACCCAGGAGGAATGGAAAAGCATCATTTTAAGTGGGACACAAGCCTGAACTTTTATAGTGCAGCTGAGTTGCTACTGCCTGGATCAGGATCTCACATAAGGAAGATACATCTCCCTTTTTTCTCTGCCCACTCCAGAGTGGGACAAACTCTTGGCAGTCCAGGCTTCCAGCACCTTGCCAGCTGCATGAAGCCTTCTCAACTCTTATAACCACCTGCCTTCAGTGTCACCATTGTCTCGCTTCCTACCCTGCCTCCAGCAATGAACTCCCCTCCCAGGTCTGCCAGTCTAGATATGCCTCCAGCCTCCTACACTCATATGCCATCAGGCAACATAACCTCCTCCCATCAAATGCACATTAACAGAACACAATGGGACAAGGAAGAGCCAAAAAAACAACTCTAGGCCTGGAAATACAGGATGTGCATCCTTCCTCCCACAGCTGCTGTCCCAGCACCTGGAAACACTACCTGTCAAAAAGCAGCACCTTCCCAAGGCTAGATCCATTCCCTTCTGTAAGACACTTACTTCCTTTATAACACCTAATGAATCACTCTTGGCAATTCCCAATACCCAGGGACTAACTTAGGTGCTTGTTCACGCCCTCTGGATAATTGCAGTCAAACAGCACAGGTGGGGCATCTCCCTGTCCCAACTGCAGCTTCCCACTTCCACCCTACACTGCCATGGGGAGGGAGGTTCAGACACAAAAACGAGCAGAGACTCCTCATGGCTTCTTCTGGGAACTCCCAGTGCTGAAAATACATGAGCAATGGAGGGATACAATTTCTGCATTGTAGTGAATCCACCTAGAAGGACCAGGGAAAAGATCATATACCAAGTTGTCACCATCTGCTTCTTCCCAGCATAATGCTGCAGACAGCCCACACCACACCTATTCACACTTGTTTATGTATGCACTCACTAAACTGCACAGGAGAGACATGGTATTATGAAGTATGGCCCAGGGAAGGCAGGATACATCAGGTCAATGAAACCTTAATTTGACCAGATGTCACACATAGGCAGCGTTCATCTTTGCACTCTATTATTTGTGGAGCATGCCGTGCACCCTGCATACCAGACATAGAACAGATCCTGCGGGGAAAAATACCCGGGAACGACACAATAACAGATTGCATCTTCATGCCTATGTACACAGGGGCAGAGGCAGGATTACACAGGCAGCCTTCAGCAGCCTTCACACTAGTGTGTTGTAACTGCTCTGCAGTTATAAACACTTGACTTAGCAGCTGTAAGAATACTCCTTCAGTGCCTGGAATGCTTGCAATTCCCTGTCTTTTTAACAAAGCAAGCTAAAAAGATGGAAACGCAGAATTGTTACCTTTGTGCAATTCACCACAATGAACTTGTATGTCCAGCTCACAAGGCCCTACCACTTGAACCAACTAATTGGTACCATAAGCAGCATGCGAAGTCCCATCTGGACCAGTGACAGATGCTTGGCTAGGAGCTTTCACAGCTCTCTTCTGACACCAGAATAATAAATAGCAAGTCCTGACCCATCTCAGGCCTAAGGGCGATGCTGCTCAGCAGCCACATCCTGTAATGCCCGTTTTGCCCACACCAAGTGGCTTCTGCCCTATGTGCACCACCCTCTGCACTCTTCCAAGTCCTGCTGCTCCTCCTCTCACTCTGCACAATCAGAATCCTCACTTGTACTTGCTGTGCTTCCTCACTTGGCCAAATCTTCATCACTTGGTGAAGCTCTTTAGAGGAGAAATCCAACCACTACATGCACAGATCTGACCTGTGGCTTCCTTAAACACAGGTGAAGAGGTTGAACAAGCATTCTGGAAGTATCATTGCACTCTTGGCTTGTTCTTGCCCTTTCCTCGACAGCTGCTTTGACCACTGAGTCAGGATGCCAGGTTAGGTGTACCCTGATCTAATCCAGCACAGCTGCTGTTACATCTACACCCCAGCCTTGTGAATACCTGTACCCAGCTCCTCTTTGCCCAACCTGTGACACTTTTCCACTTCATCCCCTTGCCAAAATCACTCCCAGGTGAAATTACTTAAGGCAATACTATCAAATAAGTCCCTGCTGACCACATTCAAACTCCAGATTTTATTCAAAGATTTGGAACTTGGTCAAAGCCACGCGGTGTGAGCAAAAAAAAAACCCAACAAACCCATCACCTCCAAACTAGTCATTCACTCTTGAAAATCTTCACTGACCCAACTCTACTACAATGCCAGAACTTCAAAGAACAGGCTAAATATACCTTTAAATAATTGACCTGAAGAAAACTGCATTTTTCTCAGAGTCGCTCACAGCAAAGACTAAAGGGAGGAGATAAATGACTGCATCCAGAACACACTGCATAAAACTGACGCCTGGAAAGTAAACTCTCATCCCAAACAGCTACAAAGTTTAGCAGAGTTATAAGCAATTGCAAGCAGTGTCTCCTGATAGGAAATGTCAGGCTGTCTCAAAAGGCATACAGGATACAGGCATAAAAGAAAAAGCACCATGCTGCCTGCACCTACTCCTACTGTAACTCACACTCATGTACAAACTCACAGTGATGCCCAGAGCATCACTCTAAAGTGAGGGAAATAATCAGGGGAGCACTGGTTAAACATTTCTATTCCCCAAATTTTCCAGTAAACATCACTCTCAAACAAAAGCAGGGAAATCATGACACTGCTTTCCATTCTGTAAATATTAACATTTAGCAAAAATGCAAAAAAATGTTTTGTTTAGGAGCAGCGGGGAATGTTTTAATGGTTAAGTGAAATTTTTGAGTTTGCAAAATGTTTGTCCCCTGAGTACCCATCACATTAAACAAGTTATCAAAGCTGATAAAAATGGCAGCTGCATTTCCCAAAAGAATGATGTTGGGGGGAGGGAAAAATTATTTTCTTCAGGATGGTCCCAAAATTCTTTTATTTTTGATTTTAAAAAAAGAGTAGATCTTTTCAGAGCATTACTTCCTACCACCCCTGAGTTTCACATTAAAAACCCACAGCAGGGCAGGTTAGTGAAGGTCCAGATTTCCACACTCCTGCAGTTTGTTGCCTGTTACCTGTAGGAAGCAGTAAGGCCGTTGAAGAAATCAAGCCTTTTTCTTAGGAAAAGGACAGAAGTGAGCTCTTGGCTCTGGTAGCAACACTGCATGCCAAGCTACAGCTACACTTCATGGCTTCATGGCATTTTCACCCATGCATTAACATTCAAACCCAATGTAATTCTCGCATTTACTTGTACTAGAAGCTTTAGAGAGCTGCAAAAACATTTAAAATATTTCTAATCCTCTTAGTAGGTATAGAAGATACCAAGGTAGATTATGTTTCCCCACTATCAGACCTACTTTAAGATTAAAGACTTTGAGTTCCTTCACCTCTTTGTTAATCAGAAAGCAAATCCACTACTTGTATTATGAAATAAGAAAACCAGACATAACTAAAGCTTAATTGTTTGGTGACAAATCCATCCTTTTTTGCTGTTTAGAGATCTGATACCTTGAGACAGCACATTCCAAGAAAATATCAATAGACAAGACACTCCTAAAACAGTAAAATGAGAAAGGTAAGACTGCAGGTCTCCAGGACAAGGATTATCTCCATGCTGTGTGTTTGAGTTCCGTGTTACACATGGTCTCAACAGGGAACCACAAACCATATCACGATGAAATCAATAAGCAGTAACAGCCTTAGAGATGAAAAAACACTGACCAGGTCACCCAGTCACTGCCAGTCTGTTCCCAGCTGTGCACTTCAAAGGATTAAATGCCAGTATCTTGAAATATATATGGAAAATAACCGTGCAGTGAATATACAGTTTCAGGGTCAGTACCACAGAAAGACTACAAGGTGCAAACAACTGCCACAAGAGCTCTGTCCATCTGCTCTGATCACTGCCCTGCTTCTTAAGCTTCCCCCAAGACAAATGATTGTGCCAGTCCTCACAACGATTTTGTGACATGGACAGTCACAGAAGGGAAGAAGTCTATTTTTAGATCTCATCCTCCATCTGCTCACATACAATTCTGCTTGGATATGAAGTCTCTGCTCACAGTTTCTCTTCTGCACTCAGTCTTACTTACAAACATCTCATTTGGAGCTCCAGGTAGCGCTGGAAAACATCTTCATAAGCAAATGGCTAGGAAAAGAATGTGCTGTGCTGTTCAAAACAAGACCTTACATGTGAGCCTAGAAAAAGCTTCATTACTGGAGATAGCAGACCAGCATGTTTATAAAGGGTCACATGTAGCTCACCCCATGAACACAAGCTTGCTGGTTTTTATAGACAATCTAGAGCCTTCACTCTGGTGAAATAATGGAAACCTCTTTTAATACCACCCACCACCTATGAGCCCCCAGATACAACTGTTTCACAGATATTTCTGGCTCCTCCAGGAATCTCAATTCATTTACCTTGCAGAAAAGTGCATGGCAAATGAAGAGCCTCACAAGGTTGGGTACTCCACAAGCAACACTGACAAGCCAGCTCAGACTTGCAAAGAAGCATGAAATACTCTGATTGGTATGGAGTGGCTCACAATCCATGACATCCAGTTAACCCCATAAGCAACCAGAGAAACAAGTCGTGCATTTTAAGCATAACAGGTATTTGGGTACTTTTATTTTAGAATGCACAGCTTGAGACATGACTGTCAGAGTACTGAAAGGTGACAGTAAGAAAAATGCACAACAACCCTCAAGTTTCTTCATAAGATATGAAGATGAGCAGCCTAAAACTCAGACCATTTCTGGAAACCAGGGCCACTGTGTGTTTTCTCCCTTCAAGTCATGAGAGAAGATGCCAATCAGGTTCCTGAGCACCCAAATGCAGACGTACAGCAAATATCAGGACATTTTTAATGTCTCACCTCTACATGCCTCATCAGCCAGACATATAGAAACATGAAATAAGAGATAGTGTGATTCATGGGAGAGCCCAAACAAATGATCTGCTGTGGAACAGGAGTCCCAACTCTACCACTGCAACACAGCTGTGCCACTCACTGCCAGCAGGCAGAGCAGGACAAACACTGCAAGCTTTCCTCTTGTGGACACTGACACTTTATTACAGCTAGACAACACCTTGTCCTTCAACTACACCTTGTACAAGAACTTCTACATCTCTAAACAGGCCTTCTACTGACATATCATAAAAAATCCCTGCAGCAACTACAAACACAGCCTCCTACATCAGCATTTAGGGCATACCTGTGATCAGGTCAGCAGTGGAAATTATGAGGAGGGAGTTTCCATTGTGGAGGCAGCTTCCTAATTTTGCCACCAAAACATTTGCCACAGGAACATTTGCCACCTTCACAAAGGGGCAAAAGGAGGACGGGCAGGTGCAAGAGAACATTTTTTGTACACTGAAGTACTCATAGCATGGGTTGAGCAGAATCACTAATTTAATTCTGAGCTTCTACAAAATCCTGAGCAAAACTGCTCCTGTCAAAAGCTCTTTGCAAGATTCCAGCCCCATTCATCTGGAGTGACATCTACTACATTATGCTGTCAAACATCAGACCAGAGTCAACACTTCAGACATGCTGGATTAGGTCCAGCAGAGACACATGTTGGTATGGAAAGTACTAACAGAAGCTGAAAGTTTGCCCAAGTAACACAATTACTTTAGGAAGAGGTCACCAGCCTACTCAGCTCACCAAAACAGATTTCCTCTGTTAAACATCAGCATTTCCTACCATGATAAAAACACCTGAAAAATACCAGCATAAATAATTTAATCAAACTTGGAAGACAAAAACGGGTAAACAAAAAACCCTGCCTGCATTCAAATCACATGTAAACAGCACATGTGTTAAAAGCTAAAAAAGCCAGCAGCATAATCACAGATCAGGACAGAATGTAATGTCTTTGTTTACTGCTTCTAGTAGCATCAAGACAGTTAATCTATTTGATTAATCTCCCACCACTACAGATCCTATCCTTCTGATGACACGGCAATTTGAAAACCTCACTCGTGCTGTCACAAACATGAAGTCTTCAGGGGAAACACAGACTGAGGATAAAAAGAGGAAGTTCCTTTTAAAAGGTGTTACTTGAAAGCATCAAACACCTCTACACATTCCCAGCATTACATACACATCTACTGCATCTTCAGAAGAAATAATTACAAAAAAAGAAAAAGCCATGTTACCTGGAGCATCAGTTCACAGTCATCTCTTCCAACAAATATCATCTCCCGAGGGAGCCGATGGCGAATGCCAGTGCTGCTCACCAAGAACCACGAAGTCACGCTCATTTTGGCGCTTGGCACTTAACCTTTATACATCCTAAACACAGAAAAACCCACAAGACACAGTTAGCTATTAACGAAGTGTGCAAGTACAAGAGCGTGTAGCCGCCGTTCCCAAATTTCCCTCTACCGTGGGACCCAATGCTGCCTCATGCACTTGTGTTCCTATCTTAAATCTCTGGTGACAACAAGCAGTTGTGAAGTGTCTGCCAGGACCTGCTGCCCATGTGTAGGAGCTCTGCAGCCCTGGAAATATTCCCATGGCAAAGTAAGACTAAGGATCTGCAGAAAGGATTGTTTAAAAAATTGAAGCATCCAGCTGAATCCAATGAATGAAATTATGAAATATGATGGAGGGGAAAAAAGATAAAATAAAGATCTCCTTTCCAGAACATTTCCTCACCACTACCACAGTGCTACAGAGCCTAAGCCTCCATCACCAGACATGTGGACCAGCACATCAGTGAGGTGACATAACGTGGCTCCTCTACCCTTTCACAGTGCATTCCCAGGAGCGCTCACACCAGCCCTAGGAGGGAGGAGACCAACCTCCCCATTGCTCATCCCACTTCCACACTGATGTAAGTTGGGAGCCCACAAATCCTTCCTTCCTTCCTCCCCCGCTGCACGGCTGGTCCAAACACCGAACCGCCCTGGACCCCAGGTCAGGAAGCACAGGCTGCGATTCCCAGCGGGGTTTCGGTGCCCAGCGGGCGGAGGGGCGGCAGCCGTGACCTGCGTGCGGCACTCACCGGGCGCTCTCCCGGCCACACCTGTTTGTTGTCGCTGCCACAGCCCGGCTGCGGGCAGCCTGTTCCTGCGGCCTCTCCGCCCGCCTCTCCCACAACATCCCATTTTCCCCTCCCTGGCTGAAGGAAGGAGGATTCACGGCACACGCCAGGCTCTCGCCTTCCCCTCACCCACCTCCCGGGCTCCCAACTGCATTCCTAAGCGCACCGGGGGAAGGAGATCTCCATTTTCCCCGGGCTGCGCGGCGCTCCCCGGCCCGACCGCCGCCTCAGCGGCCGCGGGGCGCGCAGGTGGGGATGAGTGCCACCCGGGGGGGACGGGGACAGCCCGCACGGCCCCCGCCGCCTCCCCGCCGCTCCGGGAGCCGCCGCTCCGGGCTGCCGCGCCCGTGTCACGACATGCGAGCGGCCCCTCACACCGCAGCCCCAACAAAGCGCCCGGGAAGGGGAGCCGGGAGCCGCCGGCAGAGCCCTTTGTGTGCCGGCCCCGCAGCCCCCCGGCCGCCGCCCGCCCGTCCTACCTGCTGCGGCCCTCGGCGCGGTGGCAGCCGGGCACCGCGCCCCGCCAGCCGGCTCTGCCTGCCCCGCGGGCCGCTCCCGGCGCCCGCCCCGCTCCGCCCCCGCGCCGCAGGTTCCCGACGTCAGGAGGCGGCTCCAGCCCTGCCGGGCCCGGCCGGGGGAGGCGGCGGTGCTGCGGCCGGTCCCGCACCCGGCTCGCCGGGCACCTGAGCGGAAGGTGCTGGCCTGGCTTTGGGTCGTGTCATCGCTGCAGGGACACAACCATGCCATGGGTCGGGCTGGAAGAGGCCGTAAAGGTCATCTACCTTAAAGGTCATCTACCTTAAAGGTCATCTACCTTAAAGGTCATTACCCTGGCACCCTGGGCTGGGATGCCAACCACCAGACCAGGTTGCTCAAAGGCGTATCCAGCCTGGCATGAACATCTCCAGGGATGGGGCCTCCAGAGCTTCCCCAGGAAGCCTGTGGCAGTGCTGTGCCCTGGTTCAGCACCCCTTCACTTCGGGCTCTCAGAGGGGCTCAGTGAATGCCAGCAGAGCCCCTGGCGCCTCTCTGACCAGGGCAGCCGTCTGGGAAGGTCCAACATGCAAGCTTGGTGTCATGGGACTGGAGATGTTGTCTCTGCAAGACGCCGGGACCAGACCCAACACCAGGACGAGGGAGGTCCAACACCAACCTCTTCTCCCACACAAGTCCCAACACCAGCTGCTTCTCCAGCCCGAGTCCCAGCACAGCCTCTCCAGCCACCCAAGTGAGCCTCAGCACCAGCCTCTCTCACTTTCCATCAGGCTGCATGTTGGCATCCATCTCCACATAACCTCCTTGTCCTCTTGCAGGGCAGTACCTAAATGCAGTTGGCAGGACTGAGTTAATCTTGAGCATCTAACCGTGGAACAAGAGCCTGAAATGGGTGCTGTGAAAGGACATGCCATTTTATGAGTTCTTTTCAGTTGTAGGTAACTAGAAAATTCTGAAGAACAGTAAGTGCAGCAAGCAATTACATCTTTTTTCCCCTCTTTGTGAGGAGCATTGGGTATCATGGTAAAGCTTTCTCAAGAGAGCCCCAGCTCCTGCTGATGTCAGTGGAGCTGCAAAGAGCAGCAGCTGAACTGGTTCTCTGGCTCCAGCTGACACAGGCTGCTAAAGGAAGACTATAGGAACACACCAAGTTCATAATGATGTTTCCCCAGACTCATATTCCTGCTGGAAAGACAGCTTTGCTTTTATACACTGTACAGTTGGGTTTGAGTATTGATTCTTAGTCACCTGCAAGAACTTTTCTTGGTGTCTTCAGTGGTGTGTACTTTGGAATTTTGTCTCAGGATGTAATCTTAATAAAGTCTGATGGCATGGAAACCATGGGTCTGGCACACCACTTGCAGGGGGTGGCCTTTAGCCACATCACTTTGTGGGCTTACTCCTGATTTATACTTTTGCTGCAAGGGCAAGGCTGAGGAACCAGGAACGGCAAAGTGAACTGCAGCAGGACTGTAAGGATGGAAGGAAAACAGCATTTCTTCCTTTTCCTACTCTTTCTGAAGAGCAGTAGGACTTTGTTATTGTTTAATTAATGGTATTATTGCCTTCTTTAAATCAACATTTGTCTTCTTTCTTGGCAGATACATCATGCCCCAGAGTGATTTCAGGTTATCATTATCTTCAAAGTCTTGGAAGCTGGCTGAGCTGCAGCATCTGTGTTTTATTGAAGTGCTCTTGGTCTCTGCTTGGAGCAGAGCACCACACCCTTGCAGCATGCCATGTCCCTCAGACACCAGGCAGGAGGATGGAGGGAGCAGCTGCCACTTCCATGGCACTTTGAAGGCTTTTATACTGACAGCTGCCATGAAGTAATAGAAATCCTTTATAAATAAAAATGGGCTTCTGCCCTATTTTGCCAGCTCATCCTGTCACTAAATGATGTTTTATTATTGATTTAACTGACCTATTGCTTAAGTTTTTATATATATTATTCACTTCTTTATGAACTACATCTATCTACTGGTGAGGCTGCTCTATAAGCCAGTCTGTTTAGAGCATCTCTATAGTCCTCGAAGGAAGTAGGATAATTTACTTCTTTATACAAGCCTGCCATCTAGGCAAATCTTTGTTATAAGTTGCTATAAAAAGGTTAGTGTTTGCTTTAGTCTCTCTTTAAGCCCAGTTTTACCATGCATTTATCCACGTGTATTTATTTGAGCAGTCAGTCAGTCAGTACTTCAGTGTTTATAAGGAAGAAAAAAAGTCCCTGTTCCCACCATGTGTCTTCTGACCTGGCTGAAGATGAAGCTTGGGCCAATACTTGGGCCTGGCTGAATACTGCATTGCAGCCTCTTTCTTTTACTCCAGTGATCTAAAAGGAATAAAAAAGATAATAAGTGGTGTCTTTCCTTGTCCTCTCTCCTCACCTCTCACCCCTCCAAAAAGAGTGCGTGGGCAGCATATCCTGGTGCTACACTGTCATCTTTAAATCACATTCAGAGAATGTGTCCATGGGGAAAACAAGCTGTTGCACTGCTGTACTTTAAGTTTTACTTTTTTTTTCATATTGAAACAAGCCCTTTTGGCAGGCAGTGTGGCCCTTGGGCTGCTCAACCCCCCAGGCTAGCCAAACACACAACTGTCTTGGAAAATACAACCCCATAAAAGTGACATAAACCCACTTCTTCCTGCTGGGAGGAGGAAAGGCCAGGGAAAGACTTCACAAAGTTGGGTGTAGCAGCAGCACCATGTGGCTCCCACTAAATTTGGGGCATTTGTTTATCATGTAAATCTCTCTACATTCATCTACAGCATTGTCACCTTCAGCTACAGGGGACATGCTCACAGCTGTGATAACCTGCATGGCCCAGGTGGCAGGAGGTTCACTGCTCTGTACATTGTGCAGATGCAGAGTAATGACCAGTCCCTGTCCCAGAGCACTCATATTCCCACTAAACAAGGAGATTGAGGGCAAGGTAAAATGTCCAGGCAGAAGAATAACAGGTCACAGGGCAATCCGTATCCAGAGATGTTGAATCAGGTCATCCACTCCACTGAAATACCTTATCTGACATCCTGAACCCACAGCTTGAAGCAGAACCACTTTAGATCCCTGCTTCAAAACAAAGATCCTACCATCCCCAAAGGAGCTGAGCTAAATCAAGTTCTTGCTGGCAGGCTCTGATGTGAAGGAGATTTTTGACAGAGTTGCCAAACAAGAGCTGCATCTTGCTGCAGAGGAGGCTTCTGTTCCAGAGTGATCATAGCCTGATCCAGATGTCCTGTTAGGCTCCCCTCTGAAGGGCAGTTTTCCCTGTCCATGAGCTGGATATCAACATGGTGGGTAGCTTAGAGATGAAGGTGTGCAGGACTGCTAAGTGAACGTGGCCTCATTAACTCTTTGCAGGCTGGCTGAAATCCAGTGTGCACAGCTGTATGCACACACATTCATGAGTACATGTGCAGCTCATGAATTCCTTGCTGCTTTGCGTCCAAGGCAGTAGAAGTGGTTGTCAGTCACTGTTCCCCGAGATGATTTCATTTGTTCTTTGTTAACTCACTTTGAGAAGCATGAGGAGAGGTTCACAAGTAGGTCACACAGGGTTTCTTAACCACTTCTTCATTCGAACGGATTCCACTCCTCAGTGATTACTTTCTTTCCCAGAAAACCAGAATTGGACACATGCCAGCTCTTTGAGCCCTGCTGCAGGGAGATGTGTGCCTGCAGCATTCTCACTTCAGGTCAGGATTTCTGCCTAGATTTTTACTGTAACCAGGAAAGATCTGTGGGCTTTTGCAAGAGAATGCTGCAGGTCTGGACCTGTGTACTTCACACAGCTAATGGTGCTGTTGGCTGCCAACAGAAAGGGCAGCACTGAGCCCTTTCCTATGGAGCCTGAAACCAAAGCTTTTCATCACTGGTTCTGAGTATCAGCATGAGCTGGATCAGCATAAAATGCAAATAATCCCCCTTCTGAATATACACCTCCTATGTGTCATTTCAAAAATATTTCCCTCGATTTTTTTTTTTTTGTTCATTTCTTGATGATTGATGATTTTTAAATGACTAAAAATAATTATTTTTAAATGGATGTTTATCTTAATTTTAGTTAGCTTGCTGTAGGAACCTTGCTGAACTGAGTTTGGACCAACAAAAGCAATCTGCCCCTCCTCTCTGTCTAAGCACCAATCCTTTACTCTTCCCAGTACCTCAGTTGTGCTGGTTGCCAACATTCTCCTCTCCTGTATAGCCAGGAACAAGCCCCAATCCTGCCCAGTCAACTGTAAAACAATAAGACCATTCATGTGCAGGGTTATTGCCTGGCATAAATGTTTGCAGAGATACAGTCTGACTGGGACAGGCTTCTGGTGTTTGGATGGTTCTATGAGATGGCTTTTTACAATACTTGTGTTTTTAACCTGTTTATTAAGGTTATAGGGAGAAATTCTTAGCTGGAGTGTGGTAGCATTGCCCAAAACAGCTTTAGTTTGGCGTCTTTGTTTTACACCAGCTGGAGAATTTTACTTGTATTTTTTTTTTACCCACGGCATAGTCCTACATACCAACATGAAATTTAATTTTACTACTATGGAATTCACTAAAATAAAACCCCATTTGTGTTAACACTTCTTTTTGGAATGTGCAGTATGGCCTTCTCCAGTGATCCTCTTTTATTCCCCAGCTAACCCACAAAAAATATCTTATTTTTTATATGGAGAGGAATTTGTACAACTATTTTTAATTTATGACCCTCATATCTTGTGGCAGGGGAGCAGGAAGAATTATCAGCGCAATAAAAGAATGGAGCTGGTTTAGTGTGAACATTGTCAGAATGTCTCATCTAGGATCTGTGTGGTATAAAACTTCGCTGAAAGAATTAAAACATACGCTTAAGTGAGCTCGTTTTAGGGGGGTTTAATTAGTAAAAGCTCAGCAATGATGATGTCGTGCTGTCTGATGAGATTAGGTCAGATTATACATAGTTGTATGGTGTGGCATCCTAAACGGGAATCACCTTATGGCAAGTCAGAGCCATTTCAATATCACATTTAAAGAAATAGCTTCTCAGGGAAAGTTGATTGGTTTCATAAGAGAAGCAGCAGGGTTTTGAGGCCTCCTGTGTGGGAGAATGGGAACAACAGGCAGCTTGAGATTGTCTCTGTTTCAGGAGGTTTTTTCCCTCTTACTCGTTCAATTAATTTTCATATATGTGTGTATTTCTTAAGAGAAAGGTTGCAAGCCTGTTTGAACAGAAAAATGATTTCACATGGCCTGGAGAACTCAACACAACACACATGGCCAGAGGGCTGTACTTTGCCCTCCCAACCATGAACAAATTCTTTCTCCTCTTCCTCTGTGGTTGTTATTATAATGCTAAGGCAGGAATATTTGGTTGAATGCCGGAAATGCAGGATTTCCTTAAGCAGTTTTGCTGCAATAACCCCCTCTATTTCTTCTCCTTCCTCTTCCCTTGTACTCCAGTCATGTACTTGCACATTTTCAGATCTGGCCCAAGCTTCATTTTGCAAGTACATTAATTGCAGACTCTGTTCCATGCGGGTGATCCTTTGCTACCCTTTCCCAAGGGTCCGCTTAGTCAGAAGATTCTTTATAAAATTTCTCCCATTGGTTCAATTTTCTGCATTTTTAGGAAAATCCTCTTCATATTTAGTTCAGTGGGGCTGTTTGATTAAAATACATGAGGATTATAAAAATTCTAGTTCAAAATGAAACATCAGTTTACACCAAAGAAAACCAACATTGTCATTCAACAGGATCTCACTGATTTATGAACTATTTAAGGTTGTTCCTTGCCTAAGAGACTTGTTAAGACAAGACTTAGAGACTCAGCAATGGGTAAATGAGAACTTCTGGAAAAGAAATCATTCCTGTATGATTTGAGAAAATTCATGCATTTTACTGGAAATCCAAGACAAATAAGCTTATTTTGCTGATGTTATAAAGAACATTTTAGGTAACAGCACAGTTGCATCTCTAAAGCAATCACTATTATTGCCTCTGTAAACAAGTGTTTGCTCTGCTGACTGACACTAGATCATCTGGTTTAATGAAAATGTCAGTTCTGCTTGAAACTGTCTTCTTGGTTTCTTGCATTATCATTTTTGCCTGCAAGATGAAAAGCTTTGATGAAATATTTAATAGGTACATGTAAAAAAATATAGTTCCCTTTAAATTGAAGAATATATGTCTTCAGTAATATCCAGTGTATTGGCAAAGGTCTTTCAGGAAGAGAAGGTTCATAATTTGCTGCCCTGCAGGGAATAATTTATTGAATCACTTGGAGATTCACATATTTTCTGCCCTGTGAAGTTAAAACCATACTCCACTGTGTTGATCTTTAGTGATGCTCTTTCTTCACTTGAGAATGGTGGAAGAATGCTATGAATGTGGAAGAAAAGGTCAGCAGTGTCAGGAGGAGCCAGCCCACTTTGATGGGGTCAGCTGTAGGGGCAGATTTAGTAATTTATAGCATACAAGCCATCAGCTGGAGATTTATATGCTTGTTAGGCATTTTATGAGAGCTCATCAGAATAATATTTATTTCTTTGGGGAAAACAGTTGTATTACCAGCACCACTGGAGAATAAAAGCCACAAGCAGGAGACCAGCAGAGCAGTATTTTTGAGATGCAGTGGTGGCTTCATTACATGCTGGTTCTTAAAAGCTTCAGGATACTTTAGAATAATCTTCTTTAGTCAGCAGGTGCATGAACTGCCATGTGTTCCACATTCATTAAACTTTCTTAAAACCATGCAAAAAATGCACTTTTCTGACTGCACACACATAGCTCATGGCTGTCTTCACTGCACAGTTTGTGAGTAGAAGTTCCATTCATTTCAGGTAAACACAGTGATCACAACTGAAACAAGCTCTCAAGTAACCTGGGCACAGATCTCTGTGTCATTGCAACACTCCTAGCAAGACTCAGGTTCCCGGGTATTTCCATGCTGGTGAAATTAATTCCCAAAAATGAGTTGTGGGAGGTTGAGGTAGCTGATTGAGGAAGGCTAAATGACATTTGAACA
Source organism: Fringilla coelebs (assembly GCF_963513975.1). Taxonomy (NCBI): domain Eukaryota; kingdom Metazoa; phylum Chordata; class Aves; order Passeriformes; family Fringillidae; genus Fringilla; species Fringilla coelebs. Next base: position 8,763,920 of record NC_140034.1, read on the forward strand.
AAAAAGAGAGGTACCACAGTCTTGATTATGTGCCAAGCATGAAGCAACTGTTCCCTTCCTACACACACAGGCTGCTTTGTCTAAATTGTCCAGAAGAGACTCAGAATGTCTCTCACCTCTACTAAGTTTCATCACCTTGCACAATTTCTTCAAGATTAATGAAATTCTGGGCCCTTTCAATACCTCTGCCTATAGGATGGATGCTTGCTGGGAGATAATGGCACCACACAACCCCTTTGTTAACAATCAGCTTCATTGTTTGGGGTTGAATTGTATTTTCTGCAGGAAAAGCTTTAGCAGAAACAATTCTGAGCTGACCACATCTGGCCACTGCAGGCAGAAGGACCATGTTGTAGCTTTCTGGCCACATCTAATATCAGGGGGTGCAGGAGCTCTCAGAGGCGGGTCCAGTCACCAGCTTTGACTGATGCCTCTCCTTTTCCTGTGGCAGAGCAGATTTGTGCAGGTTTCTCCTTTTTTCAAACACCCTGGCAGCGGTTCCAGAGAGAAAAGGAGGTAGATAACACCAGCAAGCAAGGCTTTTCTCTAGGAAAAAGCAGTGACTGCCACCCCAGTCAATGCTGGTCACACCTGCGCACAGGCTGTGTACTTAGGGATGAGAACAGATTATACTCCTAAATCTCACTAAAGGATTTTAGACATCTTTTCTTTTTGTCCTGGGGCATGCAGAATAGGTTCAGCATCACATCAGTGGGCACAACACAGCACATCCCCATCTCAGTCATGCCTACCCTCATCCTGCCTTTGCCACTAGCTGCTACAGGTCGAATTTCTGCTCTTGGGATGTTGAGGAAACGTCCTAGAGCTTTCTCTCCACACACCATGAGTTAACTTTGAATGCAGAAACATTCATTAGCACTGTATTTTATCTTAATTTCTTATTCATTTCGGCACTCTACAAGAGACATTTCTCAGTAGCTGGGCCTGTATTTTCATCATGCTGGAGAACAGAGGAGCCAGCACAGCAGAGTTGTCATGAAGAGGTTCTCCAAGTGGTGTGGTTGAGACAGGGTGGTCAGCAAAACTCAAGTGCAAGACAAAATGCAAGGAGAGCAAGAAAAATCCTGAGGACAGTACACACAGGTCTTGTAGGAGACTGAGAGGTAACAACAATGGGTGGGACGTAAGAATTGTCCCACTTTACAGCTTTGCCTCTCTGCCAAGTAGACTGCAACCATTTTTAATCAGGGACTGTCTTAAATAATGTTTTTGTACTATGCATTGAGCTTCTCAGCACTCCTCTAATATAAATAATCATTCAACAGAAGCTGGCGTATACCTGGCACGGCTGTAAATCAGATCTCTTTAAGACCCAAGGTAAACCAGAGATAATGTCTTACAGGAATTTATCTACAAAGACAATAAACTGAGAAGTAGAGAGAATTGGTGAAAATAGTTAAGGTTGATGACATGGTCTATAATTTCTTTCTTTGTGGGACTGGTAATAGCTGAGCAGAAAAATGATCACATTTATAACAAGTCATCTTATTAGAGCAAGGAGAAGATGAAAAGGAAATCCTCCAGTGTGTAGTTTGACTGGTCCTGTGATCTGTTGTTGAGCCATAAGCTGATTGCTGGGGACACGTCTGGACAAGGAGAGGAGCTGAGGTTAACACACTCTGCAGAGAGCTCTGACAGTGCCCTCTGACAGTGAGCTCAGCAAAACTTATGCAAATGTCTTTTGCAAGTCTTTCAAGGGAGGAAAATAAGCAATACAATACTGTACTGGTGACACAAAAGGACTTTCGAAACTTCCAGTTAATACTTGAAAGCATTTTGAACTCTGCCTAGAGCATTGGCCAATAATTTGCCAGGTTACTTTGTTCCACCCTGCAGGATAAAGGATCATGCAGAAGTATTGCTTAGACTTCCTTGCCCCTACAGATCTGCCTTTCAAACAGAAGTGGGCACAACACCTTTCAAAGAGATGGCATTTCCTGCTTTAAGTAAAAAAAAAAAAAAGACCCTCCAAACCAACCAACCATTCATCCAAAAAAAAAATTAAAGCCACCAAAATACCCAAACCCCAACCAACCCTCCCAAATAGCTATAGTTTAAAACATTTTATATTTCCTTACAGAAAAGTGGAATGGAGTTGGAGGACCAGAGGGACTGTATCAGTCCTAATGCCCGCTGAGCCCTTTGCACAGGGAATATCAGGAAAGGTTTTGTGCTGGTGGGGAGCTCCCACAGCAGCAGGGAGCCTGAGCCCAGGAGTGCCCAGGAGGAGAGAAGTCTACCTGATGTAGCATAACCCACAGGAAGGTGTTTCAGTCCCTGCACACCTCTAGTCACAGGTTAGGTCACAGATTGTGGATGACAACAGTGGCAGCAGTGATGTCACTGGCCATTGGGCACTTCTTACAGAGCACTTTTGGAGCTCTCTGCCATTTCTGTGCTGTGCTATTGCAGTTAAGCAATTTTCTTCCCTCTCTGAGCTACAGCTGGTTAATTTTTTTTAATATTGGAAACACTTAGAAAGGATTGCACATAGAGACCAGCTTTTAAAAACATTATATGAAAGATGCTTGCTGTGGGAAAATAAATTTAAGAATGCCATTGGCTTAATAAAAGTACCGTGCTGCCTTTCAGACTAATTTAAAACTTGAATTGTAGCCATTTTTAGCTTTAACAAAATCAATAAAGCCAATTGGTATGCTGTGTCACTCATTGCCTATTTTAATCTTTTAAGTAATTTTGGCAGCCAATAGCATCTGGGGGGTTGAGTTCACCCCTGAAGGTCCTCTAGGATTTTAGTGGGATTTTCATATTGCTGCAGTCTTGAACAATCAAGTCCTAAATCGGTTACAAGTGCATTAAATAGAACAGAGCAAGAAGCTGGCATTTGGCTCTAGTTTACATTTTAGATGATGCTCACTTCAAAAACACTTGAATCACGTGGTAGAAATGGTAAAATTGTTGATGATGATGTGAAAAGGACTGAGGTGTTCAATAAATATTTTTGTTCTGAATTTGGAAACAAGAAGAATCGTGCACAAATGTCAGGAGGACAATGCACTTTCCATCCCATTAGTAACCAAGGAAGCTATTAAACAGCATTACTAGAGATAAACATTATTACCTTAACAGGTCCAGACAACTGTCATCTTCAGAACTGAAATGAATTGGCTCAAAGGATCTTTGACCCACTCCCACTTAATCTTGGAGGACTGCAAATGTTTTAGAGGACTGGTGGAATGCTGCGTTTTGGGTAAATTATTAAGAAAATCACTAGGGCAATGTAAGTAATTCTAGGCCATCCAGCCAGACATTCTGGGCAAAGTAAGGAAATATTAGTATAGAAATCAGCAATGAAGAATGTCAGTGGATATAGTAGGGGTCAACACAATTTACAGGAAAAAAGGCTTGTGAAAGAAGCTTCATTTTGTCATTTCCATAAATTATTTGCCTGGCTGATAACAGTTTCTAAACTGATATGAAATAGTTGCCTTTTGCAGATTGCTTTATTGGTTGCAAGAGTTATCACAGTAAGTAACAGCATTAAGGCAGGTGAATTAAGAAGTGACAAATTGGCAAGTCTTAAGTGAAATACAGGCCTCAGTAAAGACTTGGCAAGAAACAGAATGAACCAGGTTTGGATACTGCAGCCAACATCACTCTGCTGCCTCTTCTAAGGTGTGTGGTTTGTGTAGAACTGACTCCTGCTAAAAACAGGGGAATGGTTTGTAGGGGTGCCAGCTGAAGCCAGTTTTGCACCACTGCCTTCCCTGCTACTGGCTATTAAAAAATGTCCTTGTATAACTGGGCTACAGCTGGTCCCTCAGGGTTTAGGAAATCCAGAGTGGTGCAGGACAGGAGCTCAGCCCTGGGGCCTCTCTCTGGGCTGTGGCAGAAGGGATGAGAGCTGGTCAGACAGAGAAGCAAGTTGATCTGAACTGCTCCATTCTTGAGCCCATGCAGGCCCCCCAGATATCCCTCCAACCCTCTCAGCTCAGGAAATCCCTCTCTGGCTGGATTTGGATCATTGCTCCTGGAAACTTCCCAGCCCCCTGTGCCACCGTGCCTCTTCATGGACCCACCAGAGTGCAAGAGGCTCAGCACCTGGGATTCTGGTTTTCAGTCACCAAAGCAGTGGTGCTGGGAGTATTTAGCACATCTCAGTGTGTGGCATTCACATTCTCTGAACATGATTCCTTCGCCCAGGGTTTTCTCCTGGGAAGCTGAAAGGCAGCGAGAGGCCTCAGAGAAAAGAAAAACATTTCTTATCTCATTTGCTTCTCCTGTGTTGTGCTCATCTGGAATGTGTTTGGAGATTATTTACCCACAGGTGATCGCTTGACTGGACTCCAGTATGAGTTGTTTTGACTCTTTGGCCAATTGGGGCCAAGCTGTGTCAGGACTCTGGAAAGAGTCACAAGTTTTCATTATTTTCTTTTTAGCACTCAGTAACTATATTTTTTGTATTCTTCAGTATAGTATGGTATAGTATTCTTTAATATAATATAGTATAATAAAGTAATACAGTAAAGTAACTCCTGAGAACATGGAGTCTTCCTCATCATTCCTTCCTTCCTTCATCGGTGGCCATGCATTTACAATATGAGTATATGAGTGTTTCATCTGTGCTCTGAATGCTTTCCTTAGCATAAAATTAAAAAGCTGAGAAGTAAACCTGAAGATGCTGACAGCTTTACACAGCACAATTTCACATCCTTGAGAACACACACTCCAAATTCCTCTTTTGAGGAGGAAGAAGGGCAGGAAAATCTTTGAACACCCTCATCTAGGAGGAACAGATCCCTCAAAATCTCTTAACATTAGCTGAGGCCGTGACCACGTCCATTTATTCAGCTCTGTGTAATTATTGCTGTTGCCTTTTGGTGATTATTTTACTATCCATGAAGAATTATAAAGCCATTAACCTGGAAGAGAAAAAGACAAAAGCCTGGGCATGTGAGAAAGACTTTGAACACCAAATTCATTCACCAGCTAGAAACAAAAGTGCGTGTTCAGAAAGTTAATTAACAAAAAGTCTGTCTCAAGGCAACTTCTGCTTACTACTAATGGATATCATGAAAATTCATAAACTCACTGCTCCCAATGGGAGGATTTGCTGACTGGAGACTGCTGTGTGGGACCACATCTCCCCATTCCTTTGCAATGGGAAGGTGGGGGATGGCCAGAAAAGCCCCTCATCCATATGCAGGGATAAATTCCTGATGAGTTCAGCAAGGAAAGCTTTCACAGGCTGTGTTCTTGTCTGTCAGGAACACACATCACCCTGTGCTCAGGGAAAGGTTTAAACTGCAGCCTTTGCTATCTGAAGAAAAACTGAAAGTTCTTGACCCGGAATTAGCACTGCTAACTGCAGTTCAGGCAGCAGTTTTGCTTTGCTCTAGATGTGAAGCAGGAAGGTCCAGACTACAAAAGCTCAGGGACCTGTTCCCACTGAGGGCAGCCATAGGCAGGCAGAGCCTGCATGTGGTGAGACCCAGGAGCTCACAGGTGCTCTGGAAAGTGATGGCTTTCCTGTTAATGGCTCTATCCTGTGCCTCCCTGGCCACAGTCAAAGTGAATTCCTGGAGGAAAATGCAGAAATACTTACTTGCCCTGGGTGCAGCCTGGCTGCCAGAGCCTTCCTGAGGTGTGTGTGGTTTCCCTCTTCTAAACTGCCTTCTGTGAATATGCCCAGCCTCTCCTTAAACTCACAATCATTTTTATCACTGCAGTATCAATTGCAGCAAAGGGATACAAGGCACATGGGGTCGTGTCCTGCCTTCCTTCAGGGCACAGGGGGCTCCCTGATACCAGCAGAGGCAGAGGGGATTGAGGACATTGTATTGGAAGGGCTCAGTGCATTTGGGAGCAGTTATAGATCAGCTTGCACAGAGTTTTTCTTCAGGCCCCTCTGCAATTACTGTGATTTCTTGGCACTGAGCTTTAGTGATTCACCTGAGTGGAGTCATGCACAAGGCAGTGTGGCTCTGGAGGGCTTCCCACCACAACTGGTGTGCTCAGCAAGTCCATCAGCTGAATTCAAGGGATCTTGCAACTGCTAAGCCTTCTAGGGTAGGGGGGAGGCTTAAAAGAGATTAAGTAATTGCCTGTACTAATCAGAACTATAGACTTTACAAATCAATCTTGGCTCAGTTGCTGGAGAAAAGCAGCTTCTGGACTTGAAGGGAGATGGCATAGCTAGAAGGCAGTTTTTGGGAGACAGGACTGGGTGTTGGGAGGGTAGGATGGATTTCCTAAAAACGACAGAAGCCAAAGAGCCAAAAAGCAACACAGAATTGACTCCAGAGCCTATCTTCCTGCAGCAGGCATGGGGCAAATAGAATAGGCTGGGTGAATGAGTTAAAGCCTGGTTAGAAAGACAGAAGAGAAGGCAGAGAGATACCATAAGACACTCAGTGCTGCAGGTGGCATTGCCAGTCAAAACAGAGAGTGAAGGAATACACAGCATTCCTCAGCACCCAGTCCAATGCTCATTCCAGTCAGGAGCTCTTTTCAGCAGGGCATGATGGAACAGGGAAAGGGGGTGCAAGACTGCATAATTTCAGCAACACCTCCCTCACCACTGCTGTGCAGCAGTTCTACTATGCAGAGTATTATTAAGAGGGTTTTTATTCACCAATGACACACTGTTTGGCCCCACCTGTGTCAGTTCATGCTATCTGTTTGTTGCAGTGCTTGTACTGTCCATACCATCCCTCTGAAGCCACTGCCAGCATAAACTGGATGTTGCTTTCAAGGTGGGATTGCAGTAGGTTACTCAGAGGACACAGGAGCAAGGTAGGGCAGGAAGTGAGCAATCAGCCCTGCCAGTCCATGGGCAGATGTCCACACAAACATTCCAACCACACCAGCTGCAGAAGGGAGGGAATCAGTCAAAAAAATTTATCAACCTGCAATTCAGCACCTTGGATGGGCAAAATCCTTGGTGGCATTAACATTTCTGGTTTGATTTTCAAGATCTGTGTTGCTTGAACTTATCTTATGTTTAGCTCTATGATCTGATTAAATCACAAGTCAGCAAAACAAGTAAGCTCAAAATTTTGGGGTATTCCCAGCAGTTCTCTTTAAGGTGTTAGAAGAGAATAGGATAGTTCCAGTTGGAAGGGATCTGCAATGATCATCCTATCCAGCACCAATATTTACCTGTGAAAAGCTGTGCCTGTTCTCCCCAAAGCCACCTGCCTTGTCTGGTGGATATGTCCCCTACCTCACACAGAGGACCAGACTGAGCAGAACATCCCAGGTGAAGTCTCACCCACCTGTGTTCTATGGCCTTTGTCCTGCCTTCTGTCTGCTGGAGATCCATTCCCACTTTTTGCATCCTAGGAGTGGACACACCCCTGTCAAGGCCATGGCAGCTGCTGGATCTCAGTCCTCCTGCTCTCAGTGGAGGCACTGATGTGTTCTCCTTCCAAGTCATTCCCCAATCTTCAGTACCTGTTGGATGGCAGAAACTCTGTTGTTACTCCACGAGCTCATGCTCACAGCAACTGAATTTCCTCCCTTTCTCCTACTTTTCCCATCTGTGCTCTACTGGGACACCCCATCTCCCCTGTACTGGTAATGATTTTCCAGTCTTCATGTGGAATGTCTCCAGCAGCTTCCCCCAAGGCTTTCCCTGCTACTCACATTGCCCTGGCCAGCTTCTTACCTCACCACAATATTTCTACCACTTCCCATCTGAGGGCATAATTTCCCAAATGGCACTTTATCAATTGCTCTGAGAGACCAGGCAAGTAGTGTATGGGTGCAATAGATCTTATCTGGAAGATCAGTTCTCTTATCAAAGGAAGCTAACAGGTTAGGCTGGCATGGTGGACTTTGGGTAAGCTCTGTTGGATCTTATCTCATTTTCTGTTTGCTCCCATGTTGGATAAGTACTTATCCCTTCAAAGCTTCTTTCAAAGCCTTTCCTCCCACTGAGGTGAGATTACTCCAACCTGTGTCTGTCCTGATCTCACCCTTCCTCTCTACTTCTTCCAAATTTGTGCACAGATGGAGTTTGTTACTTGTCCTACTACGTGAGCTTCTCCAGGTCAGAGCATGTGTGCTGCCTTCCTTCCTGCAGAAGGCTTCACTGCAAGCTTTTAGCAAACAGCAACAACCAGAAACAACCCAACCACCCCATAACAGGATGGTTCCAGCACTTCAAGAAGGAGAGGAAAGATGATGGATCAGGGAGTGTGAGGATACCAAGGGCTAGCAGTTTTAAACTGAAGGAAAGGTAAATTTAGATTAGATATCAGGAAGAAATTCTTTACTGTGAGGGTGCTGAGGCCCTTCAGGTTGCTCAGAAAAGTGGTGGATGCTCCATCCACAGGAGTATTCAAAGCCAGGCTCAGCCAGGCTGAGCATCTTGGTCTGGTGGAAGATGTCCCTGCCCATGGCAAGGGGTTTGGAACTGGATGATCTTTAAGGTCATTCCAACCCAAACCAATCCATGATTCTGTGATTCTGAGGTGCAGAGAGGGGGGGAAGGAAAGCGTGGCCTCATTTCTTTTCTCCTGTTCAGGCTTTGGAAGGTAACACTGTCATTGGCCATGTGTCCACCCACCTGCAATAATTATACAGCTCTCCATCATCTTTTAGATGCACACTCAGGATAATTAGTTTATCCCCTCCTGAGGCAGTGAAATTAAACTTGTTTTTTCCATTTTACAGAACAAAAAAATAAGGCACAGGGGGCTAGATCTGTGTCATATAATACCATAATTGCATCAATATACCTAAGAGCCATGTAATGACTATTTAAAAATCTTTAGTCCCACTCTTCATTATTTATCCAGCCTTCTGTCTCCTGGAGATCCATCCCCTTACACCCTAGGAGTGGACCATGGCAGCTGCTGGATCTCAGTCCTCCTGCTGTCAATAGGAGCACAATTTTTACAGTGCAGTGAAAATCAAAATGTGGTTTTGGTTGCTCAGTGCAAAAAATTGCTTACTGTTGCCAAAAATATAAAGTAGGTTTTCACAGAAAAAGAAAAAAAGAAAAAAACAAACCCAGAGCCTCAAAGGTGGTTTCACTTACCTTTTTTAGCAAAATACATTTATACTCAAAACACGCCCTTACAGAAACTACTGTAACCTTTAAGTGCATAATACACATTTTGAATTATTTTAAGGTGTCTGCCTACAGCAAGTCTTTCATTTTTTGTATACCTATATATATATATATATATATATATATATATATATGGGTTTTTTAAATATGTATCATTTAACATGATGAAATGCTTGGCACTTGGTATCACTCAGGATTACCAGATGAGAGCTGCCCAATCACCTCACAGGCTCAGCCCATGGGGGTTTTGGTGCTGTCACCTCCTCCTGGAGTGGGGCCAAGCGCTGCCTGTGTTTGCATCCCCTCCCTCCTGCTGCCTTGCACCGCCAAGCTGGAGCTGCGTTGGCTCTCTGCTCCGCCAGTGCCGTTTTCGGAGGCAAGGTGTGAGTATTCCTTCCATCCACACTAGAGGATGCTCTTGGGTCAGCAGTGAGACACAGCCCGCCTCTCTCCCTTCTCAATCCGCGCGGCTTCCAGGCTCGCGAAGTATTCCAAGGCTTAGCCAAGGCTTAGGCGGCGTTTCCAGGCTTAAAAAGATAAGAAGAAAACGTTCACACGTACAAAAGTGTAATGCAAGTGACAAAGTAGTGGCAAAAACTACTTACCCTCCTTTTGCAATGCTATTACTGCTCAATGTTCATTTAAAAACGGCATGGAGGCCGGCAGGGACTTTGATAAGACAAATAGTTGTTTGCTGGGGGGGTTTCAGTCATTTATTTGTGATACATTTGTGGGACATAAGAGAAGGCTCCAGGGAGACCCTCTAGTACCTAAAGGAGAATGGAGGAGAGGGGTGTTTCACATGGGCAAGTAGCGACTGGACAAGGGGAATGGCTTTAGGCTGAAAGAGGGCAGGTGAGGATGAGATGTTAGGAAGAAAATGGTCCCTGTGGGAGTGGTGAGGCACTGGCACAGGTTGCCCAAAACAGCTGTGGCTGCCCCATCCCCAGGCCAGGCTGGATGGGGCTCTGAGCAGCCTGGTCTGTGGAAGGTGTCCCTGCCCATGGCGGGGGGTTGGAACTGGATGATTTAAAGCCCATTCCAACCCAAACCATTCTGTGATTCTGTGATTTTTACACCAAATAAAGGGGAAATTAAAGGACACTTATAAATCCTTATGTCCCTTTATTGTAGACAACAAGGAAGGAAATGAGGAAATTGGGGTTGTTATGCATTCCCCCAGCACTGTGCAGACGCACCCACCCATCTCCCAACAGGCAGGAGTTCCCAAGGCTCAGGGAATATTCTGAATTTCAGCCCCTCCCACTGGAACAAGGGATTTCTGCAGATATTTGTGTTTGTACCAAACACTTGTTTATAATGGCAATAGTCTCTTGCTTTGCCATTGTTTTATTTTTCTGGTTTGATAGACTTCCTCCAAAATCTCCCTTTTCTGCAAACTGCCTCATTTTGCCGGATGAAACTCATTGTGGCACACGGGAACAAATCCAGTCTAACAAAACACCTAGATGCATGTTGAGACTGTCCAGTGAGATCCAAACTAATAATAAAAATGAATTTTAAATGAAGGCTTGATATTTCAGGGGAAGCTGGAAAACCCAAGGGGGATTTTTTCGTTTTTAAAAATGGTCCTGGCATTCTCAAAGCAAAAGTGAAAGAAAACCCAACCATTAAAAAGCACATTGGTTTCAACACAATGTGACTACAGGAGGCTGTGTCCATCAAAACCATACTAAAACTCCAGCTCAGGTGGCTCTTCAGGGGCCCAGCACCTGCAAGGCTTCAGCCAGGAGAAACCTTTCAAGGAAGAAGGCTTCCTCCAGCCTTCAGCCTTGCCAGCCCATCCAGCAGAGTTCATCTAATACACAAAACTTCCTGTGGTTTGCTCCTGTCTGAAGGGAAGGCACATTTTGACCTCTCCCACAGCACAAAGTCACCCATCAGCTGCAGTGTTGAGGAAAGCCACTGATGCCTTTGCTGCCCACATATGACATCATCAAGCCCTGTGCATCATAGTGCTGGTGTGGCCCCAAGGAGGAAGGTAACAAACTGTACCACTGCTGGAACTCCTCTGCTGGGGAAATTTGTGCTGCTGGGTGAACTGGTGGTGGGTGGGAGAAACAACTGAAAGCAGGTTAACAACGTGACTGGTAGTTGTGATGCTCACTGGGGACTGACTGCAGGTTGCAATTGAAGATTTTGCTGCAGTCCAGAGAGCATCTTAATCACTCAAACTGAAGCTAAAACTCCTGCTCTGAACTTCAGACCCCTCATTCAAATTTGAACCTTTTTCCTTGGAAAATCTGCTTTCCATATAAATCCCCAGACACCCTTTCCTCCCCCCAAAGACATGTGAAATGTTTGGCCTAAGCAGCTCCATGTGGTAACAAATCCCAAAGGCTAATTGTGTGGAAAAGCATTTCCTTTCATCAGATTTAAATTTTCTGCCTTTTAGCATCGACTGCACCCTTTTTCTTGCATCATGGGAAAGCAATGTTTAATGCACAGGGCTGGAAAGGGCCCAAGACCACCGAGTCGATGCGTGAAGGCCAGCGGGCTGCCAGCAGCTTTGAACAACTGTTGATCATCACCACCACCACCAAATTCCAAACAGATTACCCAAAAAGGCCAAGGCCAAATCCCTATTTCTAGGCTAGAAAAACAGATTCTTCCAACTGTTGTTATGGTGAGGAATTCAGCTCATTTGCAGATGACAGGCAGAGCGGAGCTGTCAGTCACGGGCAGGGGAGAACACCCAGGGCTTGGGAAGTTGTACCTCTCTCCTCTGTTTTGCCTGGGTAGTTGCTAACATTGCAAGCAGCTTTTCAGAAGAAAATGCCAAATCAATCCTCTATTATTTTGAAACAAAGCAGCAGTTATTCTGACTTGCCTGAGCAGCATCTCTGGGGAGGGAGATGCTAGTTTAAGAGTCAGTTTTATGAAGAGCTGCTGAGATAGCTGGGGGTGTTTAGCCTGGGTGAAAAGACACTCAGGGGAGACCTTATCAGTCTCTACAACTTTCTGAAAGGACTCAGGTGAGGGTCAGCCTTTTTTTTCCAGGCAGCCAGTGACAGGATGAGAAGAATTGGCCTGAGGCTGCACCAGGGGAGGTTCAGGTTGGACATCAGGAAGAAGTTTTCACTGGAAAGGTGGTTAAGCATTGCAATGGGCTGCCCAGGGAGGTGGGGAAGTCACCATCCCTGAAATGCCTGGATGAGGCACTCAGTGCCATGGTTTGCTGACAAGGTGGTGCTGGGTCAAAGGCTGGACTCGATGACCCTGGAGGTCTTTTCCAGCCTTGATGGTTCCATGGCTCTGGGTTGTCTTGGTGACATCAAGAGGTTTCCTCCTTCATCCCCAATGTCACTTTGTCCTCCCAAGCGTCTGCAGGGCTCCTGGGAAGTTTCCTGCCTTTGCATGAGGGGTTCTGTGTGTGGGCTCTGCAGAGCTCAGGCAGGGCCACTGAATTTGCCCCTGCTGGGAGAGTGACACAGGTTTGGCTGGAGCAGGCTGGAGCAGGCTGAGGATGCCCTTGTACCTCCCTTGCAGCCCAGCCACTCCCAACAGGGATGAAGTAACTAGCTGATAATCCTAATGAAATTGCAATTAAAAATTAAGCATTACCACCCAAATCCTTTGCTGTAACAATGCATAGGGCAAGCAGATTAGTTGGCAGCTCTCAGCTATCCCCTATTCATGTGCATAAACTCCACCTTTAAAAAACAGCTGTTCCTGTAACCTGCATCCTCAGATAAATCTGCACTGCTTTGCTCCTTTCTCTGGGAAGATGTGGTGTGCAGGGGGCAAATGCTCATCAGGAGCAAGAAAGCTCTGGGGTAAATCTCCTTTTTATTGTCTGTAGATGTAAGCAGAGGGCTGTAAAGAAGTCAGCTCAGAAAATACCTGGCTCAGAAAACACATGAAAAAGTGGTGTTTGGGGATGTTATCTGAAGGGCAGCACCCTGCCTGAGGCTCAAATCTTCTTCCATTTAAATCAATAAACATGAATTTCAGCTAAACTACTTAGCAGAGATTTCTTCATAGATCCTTCTTTCAAAATATTTGACTGAAAGAAGGTATGATTACAATTTTTTGTAGTTTTGTGGCCAAGAAAATGTAACTCAGGTTATTAGAGTGGAAATAGTATCACTTGTATCACCACGGGGACAATCTCCAAGTTGGGGTTGAGGCAGAGATATGAATATGCAATTTTGGGGAAAAGCTAGAAAATACACTTTTGGCTCTACAATACAGCCAAACATAGGAATAAGTAAATTTGAAAAGTCAGAGATCTGAGATCTGAGATCTTCGTTGTTGTTTCTGAGGGATGTTTTGCTATTCATATTTGAAAATGGCTGAATTACAGTTTTGAATACAATCTCCTTAATAACTGGTCTGATTTCCTCAAACAAAATTCATCCAGGATAAAAAAAACCCATCACCCTTTATCCATCCTCACAGTCATCTCTGCTTTAAAAAAGCTTCCACACTAAGTTCAACTTGAACTTCTCTTCTGTGCACATCCCACACACAGTTGGATGGGCTGGTTTGTGTGTTCATAACCTCAGCAGTTAACATTTTGCTTAAAAACAATTTATCTAAAGAACTCTGGAACAGCCACATTAGTTGCCTGCTGTACACAGGTCCCAGAGCAAGGTCTGTTTGCATTCACATGTCATTAAAGGCAATATTGACAAATTAATGAAAGGTACAAGTGGAAAAAGGCAGCAAACACTTGACAATAATGCAGGGACAATTTTACATTGAAATAGAAGTTTCAATTTAAGATTGAAAAAGAACTGCTCTACTCCAAAGAAGCAGAGAAGGAAGTGGAAGCAGCAGCAAAAGTGCAGACAAATGCTAAGGCAGCCTCAGCGTGCAGAGGGGGAGATGGGGGAAGAAACTGAGCTACAGGTTCTGTTTGTTGTCAGCTGAAACCAGCAGAAGAGACACAGATAATTTTCCCATCCCAGTTTATTTCCCTTTCTTTATGCTTATGATGCACATACTGATCAACACAATTTTAAACAAATACTGAACTCTCGCATAAATTCAACTTCCACAGATAGTTTGGAGGGAAAAAAATAAAGATAATAAAAATAAAATAAAGATTGGTTTCTTTAGGAGGGTGGAGGTGATTTTGTTGTGTTTGTCTCTAACAAAGAGCCAGATGGATATTATTTTTTACCTCAAAGTGCAAAAGCTTGGCTTAACAAAGCTTGAAGCAGAGGTACAACTCACATTCTGGCAGCATTCATCTTTGAGGTACCTTCAAAATAATTTCCTTCCGCTTTTTTTGTTGTCTTCCCACTGCTTTTTCCCAACTGCCTTCTCTGAAGGGGTCTGTGCTCATGGCATTCCCCAGAGGGGGGTGGAGGGGCTCACCTGGGCCTGCCAAAAACCCTCTGTCCCTCCTGTGCTGGACTGTGACAGTGGCTTTGATTTACTTCAGTTTGTTGCACAGTTCTGCATGCTCAAATGATGGGAAATTGCACAACAGGCTGAGTCTGATTTTTTTAAAGGGATTGAGAGGTAATATGGAAAACAACACGTCAAGGATCCTCTGTGACCCAGGTTTCCTCTCCCACATCCCACGCTGCAAATGTTTCATATCCTCGATTCGGTTTCTGGGTCGCTCTGGCGCCTCTCCCAGCCCCAGCCACGAGGAGCTCAGCAGGAACCAGACCCTGCTCCATCACCCACCCTGCCAAGGCACTCCAGCCCCACGAGGAGCCTGGCTGGGCTGGGAGGTGCTTTCCAGCTGGCCCTGCAGGACCAGGCACCAAGGGCACCCTGCTGCTGGCCATAGCAGAGCTCTCCTCCATCTCACAGGACGCAGGATTTCACCCAAATATCTTTTGCTGTTCTCTGTTCTAGGGAGAGATGGCAATACTGCAGAAGTGACTCCAGCAATACTGGCTCTACCACAGCCAAGAGACAAACCCTATCTGCTCTTTACCCCTCAGACTCTGGATAATATTTACAGAGCTGCCCTCGCTGCATTTCTGAAGACGTTCCCTGACATCCACTGCTTGCCAAAAAGCAAGTCAATTTAACTCAGTGATTCAATTCAAAGCAGTTTGAATCATCTTCATCCCTGGCTAGGGGTGTCCAGACCCTGCATCCAGCCACACATGCATTAATAAAGACTCAAAAATAGACCATGGGTTCCTCCAGGCCTGGAGTAACACGTCTGGCCCCAGCTCAGCAGAGACCCAGCAGGGACCAGCTCAGCGAGGGGTGCAGTGCTGGTGGTTTTCCTAATGCACCTCCACGTGGTGGTGGCTGGGTCCTCCTGCTCTCCTGGAGCCTGTGGCTGGGGAGGGGGCCCTGGAGATGCTCTGGCAGTGCCAGTGCTCCTGCCTTGCCTGGGCTTAGGTGCTGACAAACAGAGGATCAATTATTCATCAACTAAAAGGCAGACTTCTATTACAACAGATGTTTCTCCGAATGTTTGACACTGCCCATTAACTCACCCTTTAATTTTAATTGCTTAACTAATGGCTGTGTTCAAGGTTAAATGAGCTTAAATCTTTATTCTTCTCTTGTGCTGCTTAATATAAAGATACCATTGGACTAAACAGGGAAAAGGGAGGGAGAAAGAGCCAAACCAAGTAACACTTTTGACCAGACACAAACAGGCAGCCAGTTTATCTTCCACATGCCTGCCTAGGGATAGACACAGCACTTAGACTTGGTTTTCTCTGGGGCAGAGAAGTGATGGAAGGATCCCTGAGGCTGAAGGTGTCTGTGGGTTTGTAAAGCCAGGCTGAACCAGTCAGGAAGGAGGTGTCTTGGGGTGAGCATCCTTCCTGAAGCCAGCAGAGAGAGGGAGTGCCTGCTCAGGGAGGTGAGAAGTGTTTGAACATGCTGTTTAGGCACCCTCCAAACCAAGAATTCAGCTTACAGAAGTAATTCAGGTTTGTAAGTCACAGAAGTGATGGCCTGGCCTGGCCAGGCTCCTATGCTTCCTCCTTTAAATATTTATAGCCCATCTCAGGAGTGGAGTTTCCTGGCCATCAGGGCAGGAGCTCTGAGGAAAAGAAGAGGTTCACCTCAGTGCCTGGACAACAAGGAGGGATCATCTCTCAGAGGATACAACCTCAAAGAAGTGCTGGGCTGCAGGGCAGGGGCCATGGTCCTTGCCTCACTGTAGGCACAGTTTTGCCATGTGCCAAGCCAGTGTTTGCCATGCACTCTAGCTCTACAGCTTGGATCCCTCTAGGAATGAGCAATGTGGGCACTGTAATGCCACGAACAAAGCGTGCCCTGTCCCCACCTGCTCCCCATCTCAGGCACAAGGATGTCCCCACAGCAGTACATCCCTGCCACAATCAATCCCTTCAAGTCACACCACAAGAAAACAAAAGGATGCATCCTGGAGAGGTCACATCACCAGGCAGGAGGCTTTTCCTCAGCTCAGGCAGGCTCAAAGATACCTTTGGCATCACATCTGTTGACTTATTTCAAGAATGCGTGGTACAATTTTTCTATCAAGGCCCCTGGATTTCGTTTGGATAGTTCAGATCTACCCCCAAAAAATAAATTACCAGTATCAGTAGGAACAATGGGAGAGGCAGGACCAGAGCCAGCACTCCTCAGCACCTCCATCCTAGGAGAGGGACTTGATATACATGGTTGAGAAAATCACTTTATTTTCTGTATCTTACCACACTAAGGACATGAGGAAAGGAAAGTGGAGGCAGGCAGATGAGTAAGCTTTTTTTTCCCCCAACATAGAGGAGAAAAGGAGGCACACCTCTTTCCTTTCTGGCTTGCTTTCCTTCCTTTTGTACCTCTCTCAAGAGGTGAAGGAGCAGAGATTAATGCATTCCATTTTCCAAGTTGTTCTCGTCCCTCAGGATATGTTGGTCCAGATAATTCTTGTCCATTTTGTGAACAATTTGGAGACTGAAAGGTGAGCTGACCCCATGCTGGGGGTAGGGCCTCATCTCTGCTTTGCTGGTGTAAATCTGGCTCAATTCAGCCCTTGCAGACAAACCAGGCTCTAACACTGTGTTTCTACTGTGATTTTGTAAAATTCTTTTGGTAACACCTCTCAGTCAGATTCAGGAAACCAAATCCCCTCTTTTTGTCTGGGAAACATTGAAGGTCATTTGGGATGGGGCTCTGATCAATCCTACCTAGTTGAAGAACAGATGAAAGGACACATAGCAATAGGAAAAACAGGAGGTGTGGTTTTAAGCTGACAGAGGACAGGTTTAGATTAGATATTGGGAAGAAATTCTTTACTGTGAGGGCAGTGAGGCACTGCACAGGCTGCCCAGAGAAGCTGAGGCTGCCCCTTCCCTGGGAGTGCTCAAGGTCAGGTTAGATGGGGTTCTGAATAACTTGGTCTGGCAGAAGGTGTCCCTGCCCATGGCAGTGGGGTTGGAGCTAGAAGATCTTTAAGGTCCCTTCAACCCCAACCATTCTCTCATTCTATGACAATATCCCTGCTCATTGCTGGAGGGTTGGACTGAATGATCTTTAAAGTTACCTTCCAACACAAACTATTCTACGATTTCCCAAGGAGGTTATAACCAGCTGCTTCACCATCATTGTGCATCAGCCACGGCCACGATCATGCCCAGGGCTGGTTGTCCACGTGGGAAGAGGGAAAACCATTAGAGGACATCGGCCCATCCCCTGTTGTCACCATCAATGTGGCACCACACCTGTCAAGATCAGGGCTGGCCATGGTTAACCATTCCTCTGGGCCCCGTGGACAGTTTAACATGAGATGCTCCCTCCTGCCTGACAGAGTCTCTTCTGCTACAAGTCAGTACCAAGGAAGACAAAAACCTGTGCCCTTCCAATTCTGCATGCAGCAGGAACACTTCCCAGCCCTTCCTCTCAGCTAAGCTACTACAAAGTGGAACAAGCCTCTTTAGCTCATTTTCTAAACTGAAAAGAAGTTCTTAGTTTAAGTTGCCTTTTTTTTTTTTCTTTCTCTCTCCCCCAAGCAGGCTCACAAGGACATCCACTCATTTGATTTTGGCTCCAGCTCAGCAGCGTTCGGTAGTGACAACCATCAATCCTGCCAGACAGCCGATGGCACAGACTGCCGGAGTGGGCGATCTCCGTTCCTGTGCAGCTCCTGCGCTGCAGTGTGCCTTGGGTTGGGCTGGGCTGGCGGGCAGCCAGGCGCTCGGCACCCTCCTCCCTCCCTCCCTCCCTCCCTCCCACCCACCCAGGTGTCTCTGCAGAGCAAGGTGCCGGGGCTGCGCCTGCCAAGAGCACGGCGCCAACCGTGCCAGTCCTGCAAATAGACACGGCAGCGCAGAGCTGCTAATCCTACACGCTGCCGCGGCGCAAAGTTCAACACAGAGCAGTCTTCTTTTTTATTCCTCCTCTCCCCACGCCACCAAGTTCAGCCTGAGTAGTACTAAGCTTAAGTTTAAGCTTAATACTTAAGATTAATACTTCGGTGCAGCCCAGTTTTTGGCAGGGAAGGGGAAGGTTGCACCAAGCAGCGGCAATGCCGAGGTCTGGTTACTGGCTGGCCCCTGGCCTTCGGTGAATATTGGGTTTCTGAGTGCAGAAGTGAGAGTTTCATTCTTTGTTCTTGAACTCATTCTTTCCATCCCAAGGGCCAGTGGAATGTAATCCCTCCAGATGCCAGCACCTCTTAGGAAATTGTAATATAGCAGCTATGCCTTGTAAGTGGCTTATTCATACATGGAGAAAATAATAGTAATATCCTTGGGGAACAGTTTTTAAACAGTGCACAGTGACACAATCCAAGGGACAGGTGGGATTTACTTCAGCTGAGGTCTGTCCCCAAAAGCACTCTTTTTCAGGAGCAGCAGCAGAACTGGCGTTTTGTCTTTAACTCTTATTTGGTTTAAAGGCTTTTCTTTATGTTCAAAACCATCAGTGCTTCCTTCCTGGGGAGGGAGTCAATGCTTTTAGGGTTACTGTAAATAATCAGTCAGCTGAGCAAATTACCCTGTCCACTGACACTAACAGATTCCACGAGCTACCAGGAACTTGATCAGCTTTTTTTCCCTCTCCCTATTGTTATAGTAAAACAAAGATTTGCCAAAAGACCCTCTTTGCAGCAAAGTAAAAGAAATGCCTTGTGGATAGAGATTCCAGGGAGCATTCTCAGAGCTCTCATTGACCAACTCTGAATTAAGAGGTTTGTCAAAAAGAAAAGGCACACAAGAGAACAAGGGAGACTGAAGAGCCAACTGACAGATTACCACATGACAAAACTAAAAGGGAACTCCAAACCCTGCCAGTGTGGCTGCCCACAGAGTCTGCCAAGAGCCAGATGCTGCCACAGGGATAATATCCTCCAGGGCTGGGGAGCCAGGCACTTCCCAGCCTCCTGAGCTGAGAACAAGGGGATGGTGGGGCAGCTGTGCACCCCAAGCCCATCAGATCTACATGAAAAAGCCTTGAGAGGAATAGGCAGGTCTCTTCAGGGGAAAAAAAAATAAAAAGAAGAAAAACAAAACCCACCAGGGTATCTGCTTCTTACTCAGAAACTCCAATGGGAAAAATAAATAAGTAAAAGCTGGGGGGGGGGGAAATGGAGTCCTTCTGAGTAGTGCTTTTCCTAGTTATGCAAAGCAAACTGCCACTGGCAGCAGGGGGAGAGCAAACAGGTCAGGCAGGGGAAGAAATGACACACAGCAAGGGAATAAGCAGCACACTTTGCAGAATTAGGAACCAAACACGCATATTCAGGAAGCAGCACTCACCCTGCTCCAAGCAGACTTTTATTACTAACCAATCCCGATGGTCTGCTGAGATTCTGCCGAGAAAAGGGCAAGTTAACACAGACACGTCGGTGTTAACATTACCCTCGAATGGAAGGAGCATAAACACAAAATATTTGTTTCGCTGCTACTGTGCAACATCTGTTGCCAGCGCCTTACTCATTGCGCTCTGCCTCCCTCGGGGTTTCAAAGTACACGGGGAAGAGGGAGAGGCTCGCAGGTACCGCCGAGCCCGCTCGGACCTTGCGCAGCTCCCGAGCCCGCTCAGCAGCCGCCGGTGGGCAGAATTCTGCACCGCTGAGCTGGAGTTTGCCCCCAGCCGGGGCTGAGCCTCGCAGGACACAGCCAGCAGCCCGGGCACTTTCTGTTTTCTGCAATTTGATACCTCCACACGTGAGTCTGCAGGGATGGCAGCCCTGAAAGGCGGCCAAACTAATACTTTCCTTAGCAGATTTAAAAGAAGAAAAATTTAAAAAAAAAAAAAATCAGACCTCAACCCATTTTTTGAAACTGACTGAATCAGTCAGCTTTTGCTGCAGTGCCAGAAGCCAGCCATGCAATAAGAGCTCTCACTACATCTATTTTCCTTCCACAGAACCCTTTAACACCACACACTTGTAAAAGCTAAGGCAGTTTGTGCCAGGTCATGATGTGGAGACAGGCTCTCCCAGGAAAGTCCCAGCACTGACATTTTAGCAAAAAGGCTGTTAGATATGTCAACTTGAGAGGAGAATTAAGAGATCCAGATATCATGACTGTGCACGAAATCATCCTGGGGGACAAATTCGGGTTTTGTAGTTACATTCTTGATACCTCCCCACACTCCCCTGTGCTCCATCAGCTGTGCACAGCCACATTGCATACCCTGAAGACCCAGTAAACAGAGAAAAACACACACAAAAAGGCATGTTTTGGAAAATAATTTCCAAGATAAATCTCCTAAGTGTCCATATTCCAAAAGCAGTTGACATTTTTTGTTGGGCTTGAAATAAATGAAACAAAAAGCTAGAATTTCTGATTTGAAGGTGAACACAAAGCGTTGCAAGAACTTGCCAAAATGCTACTGGAGGCACAGTGAACACCACTGTACTCATGCCTAACTTCAGAGCAGTGCTCAGTAAGTTTTGTCATCTTTTGATGTTTGAAAATACTGTAGAACAAAGTGTTATATGATCTTTTAAATTCTGGTTTTACAAGCAGCAAGGCTAAAAAAACCTGAGCCCGATAAAACAGGTGGCTTTTCTTGTTGGAAGTCACGGGTGACTTTTTAGCCTAATATCAGGGGAAAGAAGTGTTTCTGATTCTGCTGATGGTGAGAAGTTAAATGCAGCCTTTGGAAGTATTGCAGCTTCTCTGCCCTGCTGGAATTTGGGGCTGCTGGGAGCCAGAGCCCCTCAGTCCTTTTACACAAGCAACAAGAGGCAGCAGCATGATCACCACGATTTTAGGGTCAGAGCCCTGTTCTTTGCTCTGAAAATGATCACACCTTTTGTGTTCAAGTCTGCAAGCTCAGACTGTGACCTCCCCAAAATTGTCCTCATCCAGTGGGTGCAGAGCCTGGCAGTCTCTTCTCTCCCTTTGGACAAGTCTTGCCCTTGCAGGAGGGGCTCCCTGCTGGGCAAGGGCTGCTATCCCAGCTTATTGCACTGAATGGCATCACTGACTTCATCTCCTTTCCTTCCCCAGCTCCAAAAAGGTCCAGACAAGACCATATCAAGTGCTTGAGGCTCTACCACCTCTGGATACATGGAGCTGGATGGAATTCAGTGCTCCACTTTCATGGCAATGAAACAGGATTGGATTTCAGCTGAGTGGCTCGACAGAACTCCCTCACACCTGCTCCAGACCTAAAGCAAAACTCCATCCCCCGGGTAAACTTGAGCTTAAGGAAAACTCTCACACTCCCTGAGAGGCATGGAGCTGGAAGGTTTTCTGCCAGGTGCAGAAGAAGCACCAGGAGACAGAGTGCTGCCCAGAGCAGGGGATGACAGAGCAGACTGATCAATCCTGCCTCACCCTTCCACCAGCCCGAGGCAGAGCAGATATACAGGCACCTGCAGCACCAGGTCTCATGGACCAGGTGTTTCTCTGCACTCCCCCAGCAGCCCCAGATCCTTCTCCATCCAGCAGTGAGTTTCTCCACCACACTCCTGCCAGCTGAAGCATTCAGATCTCACCAGGCCAAATGCAGAAAGGACCCTCACGTTCCCTGCCTCATTCACTTGCCAACACCTCCACAGGCTACACAGTCCCACAGTGGTGCAGCCCAGCCCAATAGGTCTCACAAGGTTAATAACCCCTGGTGTCACCTGGTCCCTGGCCCCCTTTTCCTAGCATGCTCCATCTGAATACCCTCGTTTTGAATTAATGCAAGAGAAATTACTTTCATTAGTAAGAGGCTAATGAGGTTATTTCTGAAGTCAGAACCAGATGATCAGTTTGAAGGCTGCAAGAAAGGGAAGGCAGTCTCGCTTGGGGTTTCCCCTCTACACCTCTAAAAATTTAAATTATGTTCATTAAAAAGAGATCAAAACTCTACCTTAAGCAAAAGCCTAGGACAAGGCCCAGAAGAACTCAGCCTGCTGCTGGCCAAGCAGGGGTCAGTCCCTGAGAGTGTCCTGAAGAACAAATGCAGCCTTAATCTTGCATGTTTTATTGAAGGCACTTGTGCAGGCACTAACCCAACAGCCTGTTTCTCATGCTGGCCACCTACAGACTGCAGCTTATGCCCTGGGGCCTCCTGGATCTTCCTGGCTGTGAAATAAAACACCCAGGGGGCTTCAGAATGAGCTCGTTCTGCTGTTCAGCTGCTTTGCCCAAGACTGCATCCAGGTCTAGTTTATAAACTGGGTCAGATCCCCACACAGGCCATTTTTACATCTCAGGCATCACACTGACAGTAGAGCCTGCCTCTTTATCCACCTAAAAAGGTAAAACATCAGAGCATGTGACCTGCAATGGATATTAGGGTGAGCAAAAAGGCTTTCTAAGCTAAGGGAGAGGTGACAGACTGCCCAAGGAAATTCCTACAAGCAGGTTGGACACGTATTCCTCAGGTAAAACTAATGGCAAGTTGCCCCTCACCAGGAGCAGGGCAGACCAGATCTCAGACAAGGTCTTTTCCCCTCTTGTGCCAAGGATTTTGTGCATATCCTTTGACAGAAACATGGTGAAAGGTTTTGCTTACAAAACATTTTCAGAAACAAAACTGTTAGATGTATAAAAACTTCTCTGAGGAAATGGTTAAAAGGGAAGCAGCTTCTTCTGACAGCTGATTAGACATCAGAAGGGTTGAAACCCCAGTCAGTGTGACTACCCAAGTCTACTAAAACTAAGATACTTTTATTTCATTTACAGAGCGAGAAAGAGAGCAGCTTCTGCTTCTCCAAATGTCACTGGTCCTCCATGAGCTAAAAACGCCTTCCAGTACATGAGAAATTTAATGTTCCTGGTCCTCTTTCAGTGCTCATTGCCACAACCTATTGCACAGATGTGATGGATTTTTGAACACAAGATCTATTATGTTTCCTGCCAGAGGCTCAAATGCACACAGGCACTGAAAACACGTTGCCAGGTAGTTACTTTTTATACTGACTCAGTATTTGCCGGCGGTCCCTGCCAAGCATTTCTTGACTCTTACCAATAGGTTGGAAAGTCAGCGCTGCTAATGAAATCCTTCATGTTATCTGAAAGATCACCTCCCCCCATCCCAGGGTAAAAATTCGAGTGAGTCTCACACTCAAAGAGAAGGCAAAAGGCAAGGCAAATTCTCACCCCAAGGAATTGGTGATACCCGAGGCAGAACTGGCATCACCCTTTCTGCCTCCCTCCTGTCCCGCACAGCATTTGCTCTGCAAAATCCTGCCGGACTGGAGCTTTATGGCCCCACAGGGGAACTCATCCCCTTATTGCCCCCACCTTGGAGAGCTTTATACTCTGGTGCTTTTCAGTCCAAGCACTCTCAGCACGACCTTGGGAACGAAAATGGCACCGTCTCGTTCCCACCCTGCGCCAGCCAGGAAGTCCAGCGCCTGCCAAGCGCCAGTCAGACACCGCAGAACATCACAAAGTGCAAGGGAAGTTCTTCCCTCCCAAAGCCAAATCAGCCATTTGATAATTAACCAGCCGGGCCGAGCAGACGAGCCCCGAGGAGCCGGGTGAAGGCGGCGGGGCTCTCCCAGCGCCCCGCGGGGGCAGGGGCTGACCCCGGCCCCGCTCGCAGACACGGTGGCAGATGTGCCGGGCTTCCCCACGGTCTCCCCCTTGCCTGGCAGATGCCGGCCTCTCTGGGAAAGCGCTAAATGGATTCTGCTGAATCACTGCAGCAGATGGTTCGTAACACCACCTGGATAGCACAGAAGAGAGAGAGAGATAAAGAAGGTTGGGGAACAGAGAGTACCTAGTGTGTGGGCTGAGTTATCCCCAGGGATAAGTAACCTGTGGATAAGGTCGGCATTTGAACTTTTGTTTTCCCAAATTCCTGTGTTATTAAGACCGAGAACATCAATTTCCTAGAAATTCTATCCTGACATCTACAACATACATTGTTTAAAACCCCCTCTTGGGAAAAGCCTTCAAAACCCACTGGGATGCCAGAGCCCACTCTTTGCCACTGGGAAATGCTGGCCAGGTTGCTTTGCTGGTGGGAGCACCAGCCTTCATCCATGCCTGAACCAAGCTCCTCTAGCTGGGGTAGGGTACAGAGGAGACTGATGTGTTGGAGGCCAAAGAATATTAAGAAGGATTTACGAGATGTTGTTAGGTTTTTGTTGTTTGAGGGGTTTTTTAGAGCCAGGTTGGCAAATACTTCAGTTTTCTGCAACAGATCATTTTGAAAGGGCAGGGGAGCCAGCTGTGCACAGAAGTGAGCAGCTGTACAAAAAAGAACAACAAACAGGAAACAGGTAACAATAACCAATGTGTTTGCTCACTCTCCTCCTGTTAAACAGCATTTTTTTTTTTTTTTTTTAATTGGGATGAAAAGAGCATGTCAGGAAGGGCGGAGGGCTACAGCACATACACAGAGGGTGCCTGCTCGGGAAGCACTTGGCATCCCACCTCTGAAAAGTAAGAACCTGGGATCCCTTGGTCTGATTGTCAGGAGACATGGCTGCAGAACCTGCAGCGCTTCCAGCTGGCTCTCCCTGGCACAACACACCAAGTCACTGCAGATAACGCGCTCCCCAGGCAGTCGGTCGCAGCTCCGCGCACGATTCCTCCTCCTCCTCCTCCCAGGACAAGGCGTTTTCACACACCAACTGCACCGCAGGCTTGACTCCATTTCACTTGAGCCCAGCTTTGTCCTACATACATAGGCTGTTTTTGCTGGGTCACACCTGCCATTGATTCCCTCAGAAAACAGCTGCTGTTCGTGTTCTGCTGTTCACCTTGCTCAGCACAACGGCGCAGAAAGACGCTCGTGGGCAAGCGAGGCTCAGGGTGGCACGAGCTGACCTCGAGCACAGGGGAAACTGGAAGGTGACAGGACTGCCAGCCAGCTGGGCAATAACACAAAGATCCCCCTACCCCAATTGCTTCTTATGGGGGAACCTCCCCCGTTAAATTAACACAAGAATTTAATCAATTTAAGCAATGGATAAGATCCATCCTCACCGTGCTTCCCCACAGTGTAGAATCCAACAGCACCAGGGACACTCTTATTAAGGGGTCAGCATGAACTCTGCTCATGCTTTGGAGGCACTTGGTCCAAACCCAGACCCCATCACCTAAGCCAGGAAAAAGCCACTTCTCCATGGCCTTCAACTGCACAGCAGCACTTGGTGACACGTGGCCAGATGTACCCAGGTGGCCACAGCCACCTCTGTGCCTACCAGACCACATCCAGAAGGCACTTAAGACTTCAAAACAAAAGCTAAAAATAAACAAAACCGTTTCCCAACACTCATCCCAAGGAGAACCAGGCTTTGCAAGGGCAGCACGAACCCAAGCTGCTGGCATGGGCACAGCTGACCCCTGCCAACCTCAGGAGCCCATCACATGCTGTAACCCTGGAAGATGACAGCCCTCGCAGCATGGGATTAGGACAGCAGATGCTCCTGGGAGTCACCCCCTTTCCTGCAGGTCGTAGGATCACTCCCAATGTGGCCAAGAGCTGGCAGGCAGGGAATCCTGCCCAGAGCAACCCCTCTGCTTATTTGGTACGTCCACAGCCTGCACACCCCCCTTCCCAGTATCCACTTAGTGGCCTGGTTTCTTCTCAAAGCTTTTTATATTTCACATTCCTAAGATTTAATTATGTTATCAGAACAACAGGCATCGGGATTTGGAGTGCCAGAATTCACATTAGCAATTGCTATCAACAAAGAAAATGGGCACAGCATGCCCATGCCAGAGGAGATGTGGGCTGCTCTCCTCAATCTACTCACGGTTATTTATAGCCTGTTTGCAAGCCATCCACCTCCCAGGTTTAGCTTCAAGCTTGCTTCTTTCTGAGCACCCTCTCTCTCAAAGAAAAGCCTTTTGCCTCCTCCTTCCCCAGCACCACACTCAGATTTGGGCAAATTTCTTTAATTTTTGGGGGGGGCAAGGGCAATATAAAACAGCTTTGAATACACAACAGCAGAAAAGACTGGAAACAGAGTGCCACAAATAAGCAGCTGCAGGGACACCTAACTCTCAGTGGTAGAAATTAGAAAAAAAAAAAAAACTAAAAAAAAATATATATTTATAGTTTTTAACACTTCACCACATTGCAGCAGATCACCACGCATCTTCAGCAGCTTTCAGCCCTCCCCACAGATGGGGATTCAGGCACAGGATCTCTAAGGAAGGACACATGCTTGAAGGCAAGAAATACCCACCTATTTTGAGATGCTTGCGAAGAAACCGCTCCGTGGTAGCGGGAGGGGAGCGATAGCTGTGCCTCCCCACCAGCATTAACTGTAACCTGCTCATCCTTTAACCAGCACCCCTCTGAGGCAGTCCCACTCTGCCAGCATCTTTTGCTTCCAAATAATTAAGAAACACAAGACACAGCGCTCATGGTGCAGGTGCAAACCTCCCCTGAGCAGCAGCCAGCACGGACAGCTCGTGCCTTCTTCCTCCCAGTCCCAGCTCCTGCTAAACTCAGCCCAAGGATTGAGGCAGGCGTTAGGAGTGGGTCAGAGCTCAGCTCCCCAAGGCTGGGAGAGACTCTGCACTGAAGAGAACGCCCTCATGCCAGTTAGCCAGCACAGTGCTGGGTCAGCCTGAGGGTGCTGGGCTGTCCTCACATACCACGTCACCCCCGTGCTCACAGGTTTGTCACCTGGCCACCACCAGCATCACCTGGGGCAGGGCTGGCCCACAGCTCCCCCGGGGCATCCAGGCAGCACTGAGCCCCAAAACAGCCTCAAAAACCCAGGTCAAAATGCAGAAGTGGTGCCGGGTTGGGTCCAGCCCAGTCACTAAGGAAATGTTCAGTCAGGCTCTGACTGAGACACGGCAGCTCCTTACACGCCTAAAATTCCAGATGGCCCTGAAAAAGAAAGAAGTTATTAGAGTATATTGTAATAAATTTTTTTTTAACGTGGCAAATTATAAAGTACTTGCAATTAAAGTAATCATTATTAATACATCATAAAAAATGGCAAACACCACACCCCTTCTGCTAAAGGGGGGAGGAAGCTCAAAGCTTACAATTCTAGCACGTTTTATTTCATGTAAATTTATAAAGACAACAATCCTAGTCACGATTGTCACATTGTACAGCACATACCAATACAGTTGCAAACAGAACTCCACGCAAAACTAAGCGCTAACAGTAGCCTGAATCACTCTTCCTGCGATTGTCGTATCTAGACTAACAGTATTACACTAACACTGAAGGAAAAATAGTTCACTATAAAACAGTGATAGAACATTTTTATAAAATATATTCCATTCCAATAGCTTTTCTACATACTGTATACTATAAAACTCTCCCACAAAAATTAGTGTCTTTAAATATACATATTTAATCTGAACTGCACCAAGATTAAAAACAATTAAAAATATCAATGATTTTTTTTTTTTTTACATTTACTTCACAGTATTTGTTTGTAGTAGAAGACAAATCCAGTGTTTAAAATGCAGAGCAGGACTGTTCCCTATGGAGACAGCAACTGCCCCACAGAGAAATAGTTTATGAAGAGACAAGCGTTAAGTGTGCCATGTTTTAGTACTTCTCCGTAGAGCCATGAACCATTTTGAAAACATGCTCCGAGCTATTGCAACTTAAAAATAAGAGACACACAGAGAAATAGCCAAAAAAAAGTCGCCTTAAGAACAAAAATAAGTGCAAACATTTCTTTACTTTAGAAATTCAAGCTAAGAGGAGTGGGAACACAAATACCGGACTATGAGAACAGTGCGTTCATGATGTAGTCAAGGATGAGAAAGTCTTTTTTTTTTTTTCTTATTTAAAAAAAAAATCAAAACAAAAACAACTTTTGCCCCATATTCACTGCAGCACAGAGCATGCTCATAGCATCAGTTTAATGAATTATTTCTATACTAAGATCAGACAAAAACTTGTTTCAACTCTTCCCTGCTCCATAAGCTAATGATGTTCTTATGGCACATCCTATTTTATGATCTTCTAAAAAAAATAAAAACAAACAGTAATTGAAGACTGAAATGCAAACAAAAGTGTCACAAGAATGCAAAATTAAGATTACCAGCTTCAGTAATGCTGACTCTACATTAAACTCTTTACATGTTGCTCAACATGCAAAACCCATTGTTATAAAATTTAAAGTGTAAATTAACTAGTTTTGAAATAGATTAACAGTAATAATTCCACTTCAAAAACAAAACAAAAAATCTAATAAATACTATATCAAGTATCTTCAGGAGAAAAAAATAACTTAATTTTAGTAGAAAGAAAAATAACTTAATTTTACTAGATTTTGTTCAGTGCTATTTCCAATCACAGCAAAAATAAAAAAAGAAAAAAAAAAAAAGAAAAAACTGATTAAGTAGAATAAGACCACAGTACCAAAGCCACTTATGTTCAAGATACAGTACTCTCCCACAACTTTCATATGTAACAGGTTCAGCAAAAATATTTTACAGTTGAGAAATTAAACTGAAAACAAACCCCAAAACTATAAATAAAAGCAAAATTTCACATTACATGTACATTCATAGTTTAAGAGATGAATAATAAGAGGCTGTAACAAGAATATCCTGATTTTCCTTAAAGAGGAATTACTTATTAAAAAAAAAAATTCAATCCCATATTATTTATGTAGGTAGTGCTCAGGTTTTGGACCAGAGGGGGAAAGGCATTGGGAAGGTTTTTCTTCATAAGATGCAATACAGTATTTTAAGCACATCTTTAAAAAATAATCTAAATCAGTGCTTCAAATTCATTTCAAAACACACGCTTAAGTTTCACCAAACAACTCCAGGAGTGTCAAGAAAGCTGGTGAAGCAATGCTAATGCAGCAGAAGGACATTCACACCCCTCAGATATTATTATTATTATTATAATATTTCAGTCCCATGTACATGTACCTTGAATGGGTATTTTGACTGAAAGGGAACAAAGTGATCTCCACCGACATGCACAGACCAAATGATGACCTAACAGGCAAGAAACTGAATCATCTGGAGTAAAACTGGCTATAGTTACAGGCAGCCTCAGTTTACAAACAAACTACAAAAAAAACATTACCCCCAACAACTTCCCCTGAAAACGTGGGACCTGGGGAAGAAGTCAGGCCACGCTTTCCCTCCAGCGGTTCATCTTCATGCTGCCTCTCGGGAACACCAGCAATTGCACACAGTTTGGCTCAGAGGGAATTGCCAACTTCATAAAAATAAAATAAAATATAATTTCATGCTGCTGGTTTTAGCATGGCAGCAAACTTTTCGGGCAAGACAGCAGGGCATCTCCTAATGCACAAGGCAAGAGTTACCTTGAACTAGGAAACCCCAGGAACCTGGTATCAGGAGGGGCATTTGGCCACTTTGCAGCTGCTGTCCCCTCCAAGGGTGACGGGATCAGCCTCTGGATGTAGATATGGGAATGAAAATATTCACATATTATACAATCTTTTTGTATGTCCCAGTGTGCATCCTTCAACATTTCGGGAGTGACTACGCTGCAGACAGAAAGTGTTTTTCCATCCACATTCTATGCTCAAAAGCAGCTTTTCAGCAGGTCAGCCCAGTGAGGAGGATGGGTGGGAATGGGAAATTTAAGTCAAGTCCCAAGGCAAAAACTTCTCATTTAGATTTTAGGACCAACTGCAGAACAGTATTAATGGAATAAAGAGAATAAAAAATGACCAGTACCAAAGATGCAGCCAGGAATCCTCAACCCCTTTAAAATTTGGGCCAATTCAATGTCTCATCTAGCTCTATAAAATAAAAGTACATCTGCCCACTCTGCAATGTGTGGACAGGTTTCTCTACACCAAAATGCATTTAAATCATAGTTCATCTCTTCAGATGTTTTTCTGCAACATACAGAGGGCATTTGGGGAGCTTAATGGAAGCCAAATTTTTCTCCAGAATGTGCTGATAATCTTTTTTCAAAAAAAAAAAAAGGTTAAAAAAAAAAGGAAAAGAAAACCCAAACCAACAAAACCCTGACCACAAAGCAAGTACTTCCAGTGTGAAAACTGATGCTAAATCATTGCAGAATTACTTAAGATCATTTCACATTAATAATGTAACATGGGTGCACAAGAGAAGACCTAAAGGACCATGCTAGGGAGGGTGGCAGGGGAAGGGGGGAGATGGAGAGGTGGAAGGATTGCATTAAAAGGCCTCTGGAGTGTATACCGCTGCATCTTTTAAGATCATATACCTGAAGTGAATATCACCAAAACAAAATAAAGGAAAGGGAGGAGAAAAACAAAATTAAAATTCAGATGCTGCCTTTTTTTTTTCCCTGTTTTGTTTTAAAAGGGTTGGGGGGGGGTGGTGTAGATAGTAAAAAAAACAAAACCAAACGAAACAAAACAGAAGTCACACATCTCAAACAACCAAGGACTTTACAAGGCCACAATGAAATTTGCGGATATGTCTGTAGAGATCCCCGGACTGCGTGAAGCGTCTCTCGCACCACTTGCACCCGTGGGGTTTCTCCCTGGTGTGCACGACCGCGTGGCGGCTGAGGTTGTGGGAATACTGGAAGCTCTTCCCGCACTGGCCGCAGGTGTAGGGCTTCTCCCCCGAGTGAGTCCTCTCGTGCCTCTTGAGCGTGTACATGCAGGAAAAAGTCTTTCCGCAGAGGGTGCAAGTGGGGACCGACCCGTCGGGGGACAGGCGGGTCCGGGAGCCGTCCTTGTCTCGGAAGTGAGAGCTCAGGTGCAGCTGAAGGATGTGCGGGCTCGGGAACACCTTGCTACAGAGGGGACAAATGCAGATATGCCCGGGAGGCACGAGGACGCCCGAGGAGATGTCCGACGAATCCATGTCGTCCTCGCTCTCGTCTCGCTCTTGATCTATATCCTCCTCTCGGGCATGAGAGCTGCCATTCCCCGCGAACATGTGTCCTAACCCTGTCACTAGGCTTTTGGCTGAATTCCCAAAATGCTGACTCTCTGGACTCCTGGCTTCGCTGTCCTCCTGATCTGACAGCAAGTCTTGTTCATCTTTAACAAGTGGCTCGGTACCCTGCTGCTGGCTGTCGGAAGCCAGCTGTCCAAAGACATAGGAGGGGTGTAAGGAATCTCTCCCCGGCACGGGCTTGAAAGACAAATCCAGCGCGCAGTCCACATCACTCGAAGCCAGGGGATGGTTAACAGACCTTTGGGACAAAGGTCCTGTGGAACTATTGACATTAGCCTTTGTTTTTCCAGCTGCTGCGGCGCACGGTTCTGCCTCTGTCGGCACAGAGCTGACACTTATATGATCAGAGGACCAGGCGGGGTGACTGCTGACCTTTTCTTTGCCTGCTGCTCTCTCGTATTCTGCAACGCTGAATTTTTGTTTGTTTCCTGGGTCAAACTCGTGGACCAGGGGCACTCCGGCGTCTAGAAAATGCTCCGCTTTCTCCAAACTAGCCGCCTCATCATTAATCTTCTCTTCAGAACATAATTCTTTATCTTTCAACTTGCCCTTGCAGACTTTCACAATGTCATACATGTGAAGGTAGCTCGCCGCAGCCAGCACATCTTCCACTGGGAGACTGTTGAATTCCAGCTTTCCCTCGTACATGAATTCGAGCAGCAGGCTGAAGGCAGGGGCTGTGACAATGTCACTGTTCAGATGCACAATATCCCTTTTGTCTAACTGGTCCCTGTAGAAAAGATGGAAGTACATACTGCAAGAGGCAAGAACGGCTCTGTGAGCTCTGAATTGAGCTTCTCCAACTAAAACAGTACAGTCACACAGGAAGCCCTGGTGACGCTGCTGACTCAGACACTGCAGCAACTGGCGGCTATGGTCTGGAAACTCCATTCTTCCTTCATAACCTGTTCAAAACAGGAAAAACTTGAATGCTACTGTAAACTAAAGCCTCCTAGCAGCTGTAACAAACAGATCGGCTTTTTGGTAACCCAAGCCAAAGAAACAGCCTTGGAGATAACATTTACTGTTAATTGTCTGTAATAGTTTTATTAAGGGGGGGAGGAAAAAAAAAAAAAAACACCAACACAACATGTTTCTCATCCTTTCGCACCTGCTCCGAACAGGAAAAACTTGATTGTAAGTAAACAAAAGCTAGTAAAGCAGCAGCCCCTCCAACCTTTGTTTCTCCCACTAAGCACTTTAATAAAATTATGCAGAGGAAAGCGCACACACACCCCCGAAAAGAAAAAAAAGCATCAACTCCCAGGCTGTCTTCCCAGCAACGCTAACTTGGGGCATCTTTTAATAAAGCATATTCCCCGCGTCACGCACGCACACACACACACACACACACGCACATTTAAACTTTATCCTCAGTCGTTATGCACCGAATCACAACAAAACAGCGGCTGGCGCTGGGGGAGCGGCGGCTCTGCGGGGAGGGGGGCGAGAGGCCCCGGCCCCCGCACGCGAAAAGGGCGGGGGGGATAAAGGGGGGAGAAAAAAAAAAGTTTCCCTTGAAGTTATTAAAAGGCAAGGAGGAAAATGAGCGGCGGAAGGCCGGCGGGAGGGCAGGACTGAGGCTGCAGCCGGCTGCGTGCCGCGGCCAGGCGCTTACCTTCCGCGGGGCGCGGCGGGGCCGGCCGCGGGCGCGGAGCCGGGCGGGCAGGAGGGAGCGCGGTGCGAGTGCGACCGAGGCGCGGCGGGAGGGAGGGAGGGGGAGAGAGAGAGAGAGGCAGGCGGGAGGGAGGAGGAGGGAGGGAAGGAGGAGTGCTCGGTTTGCTAATTACACCGCAAGCTGGAGAGTCAGCTGCTCTGACTTCACTGCGATGGAAATGCTACCTCCAGCTGTGCGCCTTTTAATGCCATATGTTACTCCAAATCTCGCTACCAGCCAACCACAGCTTGCTGCCTTTTAAAGTTCCAGCAGCCCCATTTATAGCCCGCGATTAAATCCCACAAACTTGCCCCGAGCCCGCCCCCCCTCTCCGACACTCTCGCCACCACCAGCCCCCAGCCCGGACCCCACCTCCCGCCGCAAAGTTGCTCCCCGCAGCCCGCCGCCGTGACCTTCGCCGATGCCCGGCTCCGCGCAGCGCTGGGGGGGCCGGCAAGGGGAAGCACCGCGGAGCCGCTTCTGGGATCTCCCCCTTTCACAGCCGCGCTCCCCAACTTTGCGGGGAGGACTTTCCCCCGCCGGGGTGTGGCGTGGCGGCGAGTTCCCCCCGCGCTCCCCCGCTCCGCGGGTCCCCCCGCGTTACTCACCGGCGGGCGGCGGCGGCGCTCGGCGTCCGCATGTGCGCGGCGGCGGCGCGGGCGCTCCGCGGGCGCGGCGCGGGGCTGTGGCGGAGCAGGTTGTTCGCCGGCCGCTCTCGCGATACTTTCGCCGCTGCGAGCCGCGGGTGCGGGCGAGGGTGCGGTGGCGAGCGGCCGTGTCCCCGTCTGGAGCACACAATGGCCCCGCCGCCCCGGCCAGCCCCGCCGCCGCCGGCCGGTGCGCGCTGCCGGCTGCGCCCTCCCCCTGGCCGCCTCCTCCTCCTCCTCCTCCTGCTGCTGCTGCCGCCGCCGCTGCTGCTGCTGCCGCCCTCCCCTCCCGGCCGCTGCATTGGCAGCGCCGCCGTCCCGCTCCCAACTCCGCTGCGCCGCCGCGGACAGGGCGCGCCCGCCCGCCCGCTGCAGCCCGACGTGCCGCGGAGCGCGGGGCCGGGGCAGCGCGGCCGCGGGAGCTGCGCGGAGCCGGCCTCGCCGCGGGGCTGGGGCGAGGGGCGCGGCGCTGCCCCCCCGACACACAGACACACACAGACACACAGACACACGCACACCCCGGGCTTGTCTGTAGTTGCGCGCCAGCTGATAAATACCAAATGCCGACGGATTTTTCAAGATGACCTTTTCGATAGTTGATTTGAATTTTAAATTTTAATTAGCTGTAATCGCATCAAAAGTGAGCGCCCTGCGAGGAGGGGCCGCGGGGTTCCCGCCGGGGTTCCCAGCCCGGTCGGACCCGGCAGACGCGGCCGAAACCCGCTGGGAATCTGCGGCTGCCGGAGCCCCGGTGCCGCTCCGACCCCGCGGGGAGCTGCCCGGGATTTCGCGGCTCTGGCTTGTCCCAGAGCCTCGGGGCTGCAGCAGCGCCCGGAGGGGAGGCAGGGGGCTGTGCATTGAGGCTCCGGGTCGAGGTGGATGTTGACGTTTTTGAGAGATGAATGTGAGAGTGCTGGTGGGTAAGGGGGAGTGGAGGGGTAACGGAGCACCGGGGGCACTTCAGAGCTCCCCTGTGTATGCCGTGCGTGGTGCCAGCTGGAGTCTCCAGACTGTGCTTTAGTCTCCAACAAGTACAGCAGGGAAACTCCTTTCCCTTTCCTTCCTCTAGGTTGCTTTGCCTAGATTGTAATATCTGCAAAATAACAACTTTTTTTTTTTTAATTAATCCATTTCCCCACATTTTTCTACAATGATAGTGTTAGCCCCTTAAACCATCAGGTTTAATTTGGATTTAATCTAGTTTAATTTGGATCTCTGATATATTAAGGCTCTTTGTCACAGGAGCTGGGGTCTGCATCACCAACATCACTTTTCTTCCACAAACCTCAACTGTTTAACTCCATTGGCAGTGGATGCCAGGATATTTGGGTGGGTTTGAGCATTAATGATTGCATTGTCACAAAGCTCTTCTCAGAGTAGCAGTATTTGGTAATACTGTCAGCTGTAAGGTTCAAACTGGAAAACTCCAGCTCAGAATATGGAGGTGCCCAGCTTCAGCAAAAGAGTTAAAGGTCCTGGGGTTAAATCTGTCACCATTCAGTACAGCTGAGAGCTTTATCTATTTGTCCACCATGGCAGACAGGACTGGAGAGCTCTGTCCGTTTAAAGACAGTGTCATCCTGCAGTCACAGCCTGCACAGGCTTTGCCAAAACTGGAGCAATTTCTTCCCCAAAATGCAAGTGCAATCTCCATGAAGTTCCTCCATGGATTTGCTAACTTGTGGTGTTTTGTTGTCTTTGTACATTGGAAATGTTAGGCAGAATTTTGTACTTGTAAGAATTAGGCTTCTTGGCAGAAATGCCTTGTAAGTAACAATTCACGTTACCCTCTCCCCTTTAATAAATAAATTGGGAAAAAACAAGATCACAAAAAGAACCAAGGTCTTAATTCCTATTTGTGTGCTGTATGCTCGGTGTAATTGTCTACAATCTAGCAGTGTCTCATTTTTAGGAAGCCAATTACAATTTCACAGTAAGTCTGTGGTCATTATCAGGTTTGAAGTGTCAGAAAATACAACAGCATTCCCATTTCCTCTAAGTATCCATTTGGCATGTTGCTGGCTTGCTTTTCCAGGACTCAGACATACTATACTCACCTTCACACCAAGGCAGCGCTGGGTACAATACAGGTGTTGTACTGATTTAGCTACGGCTGTATAAAATACTGGTAGTACAACTCGCTAATGTAAACAAGCACAAAGTCATTACTGGAAGCAAGGCAACAGGAAGAACTGCCCCAGAAACTTTATTCTGGGAGCTCCTGCGTTTCTGACAGCCCTCGTGAGAGCACGACAGGGTGAGCAAACGATCTGCTTTCCTCTCCCTGGCCCCTGAGCCCTTCTCAGGCCAGGCTGAGGGCTCCCCTCCCACCCAGCCCAGGGAAGGCTCTGTTTTCAGTCCTTCCTCGGTGGAGCAGAGCCAGGCAGAGCTGCTTGGCCAATACAGAGCTTTGTGACTGATGCCTGTGCTCGGAGGAGATCACAACCACTGTGCCACCAAACAGCAGGATGGCTGAATGTGGATGGGGGCTGATGGAAGCTGTTGGGAGTGACTATGTTCAGCATCCTTGTGCGGCTGTGTGCATTCCTGGGTCTGGCTAAAACTCTCCCGGGCTCCAACGAGCCTTTTGCTCCCTATGGAGCTTTCCAGAGTTGAGCAGAAAGCCCAGCTTTAGGGCAGAGAGAGTAAAAATCAGTGGTGCTGGCAGGGCTTCCACTTGCCAGGCAAGGCTAGCCCTGCTCCTGGTTGTTTTTGCTGCCTGGACACCAGCCAAAGCCCACAGAAATTAGTAGAAAAACCAACTGGATCAGGTCCATAAAGCCTGAGGACTTGCTTCCATTCTTACCCCTTTGATCCAACAAGAGTAGGTATTTACTGAGTGGGGCCTCTCTAGCCCTCTTTGTTGGCCAGATGCAGAAGCGGTAGCAACAGGTTTTTCATGCGATTTAATCGTTTTCTCTCTCACCGCATTGGGCAGAAGCCTCTTTGTGTTTGTTCCTACATGATTTCAGTGCTTTTATGTTCTTTTTTATTTTTAATAGGACATCTTCTTTGTGATAGTCCAGTTGTATTTCAGAGGGAGAGTCAGGGCCTGAGACTGCCTAATACTTGCAGGATTGAAGCTATTTTAAGTGCATTGGTCATAGTGAGGTTTATTTGCAGAAGTTCTTCCAAACTTTTTCAAAGGCTGTTTTATCCCTTGCAGACAGCAGCGAGCATTAGAAGGACCGAATGCTTCTTTCCCTCCTGTGAAACAGGGAGGAATTTAACCCCAAAAGATGCAGACCTGCTGGTGGTAAGACAAGGAGCTGCCCTTGGCATCCACGGGACTTCCCCAATTAGCAATCTCCTCCAGCCCTTACCCTGCAGTCAAATCCAAGGTCAGCATTTGGGGGGGTTGCTCAGTTTGCAGTCAAGTCATAAAAGTGGGCACGACTTTCCCAAAGATCTTTTCAAGCATGTCATCCAAGACTCCAGAAAGCATTAACTTGCACTGCTGCCATTCCAGACATTAATCAGAGCATATATTGCAGACAGTCTCCTCAGCAGTGTGCTTATGTGAGTCGTATTTGTTTTATGGCTGTCCTGCTGATTTCTCCCCGATAACGAGACCCTGCGTGTGCTGCAGTATTTGTGAGTATATATTGGAGCAGCCAGGGCCATTGTCAAATCATCCTAGCAAATGGAGAGGCTGGTGGCACTAAGCTGCATGTATAAATTACATATTGTTCTATTTGCCATGGCGTGGCTGTCAATAGGGCTGCATCAATCTAGGAACAGGCATTAGAATCAAAAAGGGCTCTGCAGAGCTACCACTGGCACAGGTCACGTTCAGCTCTGCAGTGAGAGCTTGCAACATCCCTGTCCGAGCCAGCCAGGCATTTAATATCACACCTGTACCTTGGCTGCCCTGTCAGCATCTGGGAGGCAGCTTTCACTCTGTTATTCATCTTCCATAGTTTCACTCAGCTTGTCTAACCCTTAGCTTCTGGTTGTTTGGGTTTTTTTACAGTCTGCTGTGTTCTGTTTTTCTAGAAATGGTAAATGAAGGTGCCTTTTCAGCCTTTATAAAGCCATTGCTTTTTCAGTAAAGAGAGCATGCTTCTTGCTTTGCAATGGTGAAGGAAATTTGTATGGCATTGACAAGGCACACTCCTCTTTTAGAGTTTTTTTCCTCTTTCACTCTTGTTCATCACCCTAGCAACTGTATTTTAACGTTGCTTGGGTTTTCTTTGCCAAATTAACTTTAAAATTCAAATAAAATTAAACAGGTTCCTTCCTTTTAAATATTTGTTTTTATTTATTTATCAATGCCCAGGAAGGAATCTGAGATCCCACATTATAAAATAACAGGTGTATAGAAGTTTGTAGCAGGATATGTAGAGAAGGACAGTGAAAGACCATAAATATCAGTGGACAGTAAGAGACAAAATTGGTATCTGCTTTGGGACTACACATAAAATTTGTCAAACCCAGACAAAAGTCTTTAAAACAGAAGCGGCTGTATCCTCAATAAGAGTCCAGTGTAGAGTTACTAATTTCTTATTAAAGGGAAGAATTTAATTGGTGTTGCTCTATTTGTAAGCAAATAATGCACCATGTTAACAATGCACTTTATTTTGGTAACTCCCAGAAGAGACCTTAATACTGCAGAAGTGTTTTGCTAGATTAGGACTGGGAAATCTCGGGATGAGAATACTTGCTAGGCAAAAAATATAACCTAGAATAAAGGGCTTTCGTTCTAAAGATGTTCTCATACAACTTTTGTAGCAGTTCCTCAGAAGACACTTCATCCCAGGACAAATCAATGTGTTACCACAACTACAGCCTTGAGCTTTGTAAGGCAGAGATCTGGCATATTTATCCCACTATTTGCAAAAGGTCTCTTAAGCAGGATCCATTCCTCTCCTGGGACTTGTGGGGTTGGCAGAATGTGTTCTTGGAACAAGTGTTGGGTTCCTCATTAGAGAAATCAGCAATCTCAGGGCATAAAAGACTCTGTTTTTTCTCACATGTGGGGTATATAATATCCCCCAAAATAGGCTTCTATTTTGTTTTTCCATGGGGTTTCCAAACCAACCGAGCCTGAGTACAAACAAGCAAGTATCCCAGACGCCTGTTAAAATAGGAAAATCCCAAACATCTCGCTTTTCTTCATTGCCCATACTAAAACCTCCCTGTTACACAGTTCAGACTGTCCTTGCTGCAATGTCAGTCGGTGATAGCCACTCCTGCCCTCCCAAACACATCCCCATAGCTGCAGCAATCACCTCTACTATTCTTTTATCCTTTCTTTAGGTACTGGATCAAAACCAAGTTGCCTGTTCCTACCTCCAAGACCCTCTGTAACTTAGACTGCTCACATGGGTATCATCTTCTAACCCTATTCCTTGGCCTCCTAGGATGTTTTCCCTCACCCTTGTATCCTTTTTGTGCTGGCCCTTTCAGCAAAGGCAAGTCCTGCTCTTTGCTGTGCCTCAACCTTGCCTTGATGTTGCTCACAATGTAGTCAGAGGAGCTGGGATGAAGATTTTGGTGACACTGGATAGGAAGGATTTTGGGGTGACTCAGGGAGCTCTGTGCAGAGAGCAGCTGGGCTCAGTGGGCTGTCTCTGCTTGACTCCTCAGGGAGCCTGAATTCCAAACCTGTGTCTCTGAGAGCAGCCCAGCTCCTGGGTATGGAAAGAGAAATGGGAGGCTGGGCATGAGGAGAGCAAGACAGACCATTTTTCTAGTCAAAATGAGCTGCTTTTGTCTTAGGGCTGTACAGTAGCCATCACACTGGTTGCTCCACTTCCCTGTGATGTATTCCAGGTGGAGGGGAAGTCCAGAGAATGTCATGTAAGAAATGCAAATAAAAATGTCTTTCTAGACTTCCTTCTCTTATGCATTGTCTGCCAGAACCTTCACTCCCCTCTTTTACTGTTTTGCCTATGGATGCATTTTATGCTTTTATGTTGCTCTTCTGGTAAAAGAAGAATTACTTGCTGTGAGTTTACATAACTTGCCTTTTACTGCTCTGGAAATGAATATGGGACTTCAGTCTTAATTAGACTTTCAGTGTAAGTCCTGCTTTAATGAATCACTGAAAGATGTGAATAACATTAAGCTTCAGAATGTGGCTGCAGATTTGGATACCTGAGGCTGATCACCCAACTGGGTCTGTGGGAGGATGAGCCCTTAGTACTGAGGTGAAGGTGCAGTGAGGGGGAACAGACTCCCTGAAACCTGAGTAAGTTTGAATTTAGATGCAGGTAGACCCCTGCCTGCGGAAGAGTTTTCATTTTAGAGCCTGTTCTTGTGTATTCAACACTTTGCTCCTGCCTCATGGCTTCACAGCAAAGCAACAGACTTCACTGCATCAGGAAGTTCAGGCTGCAGTCTGAGATCCAGGCTATCACGTTACTGAGTTCCTCTTGCAACACAGCGACCAGCCTGAGCTCCACCTGCACCCAGGGAGGAGAGGGATTTCAGCAGTTTGCTCTTGGAAGTAAAATGGGATGGTAGAGTTGTCAGAAAATGTATAAAGCCTTGGGAAAAAAATTCCGGCTCGTTAAGATATACTCCTGATGCTTCTGCAAAGTGTCTGTCTCATCTGGTGAACCTGGTGACACTTGCTAAAGAGCAAAAGACACTCAGCACCACACTTAACCTGGAGGCCAGCCCATAACAGTTAATAAGTGAAAGGAACAACCTGGAATGGTGATCACCTGCTGGGGACCTGCGGGTGTCGCTGGCAGGATGTCACCTGGTCACAGCACAGAGCACTGCTCTGGAAATGGTGCTGGTGACCATTTGTAGACAAAAAGGGGTTTTGTAGAAGCTGGCACGACAATGAAAGGCTCCTTTGCTGAAGACAAAGAAGGGGCCAAACTAAAACTAAATGGACTGGGGGAGTTGCAGAAGTAGCAGTGGGCCAAAACCCCGTGGTTTTTGCATCTCCCTTTTTTGTCTGACCTTCATGACCCAGATTTGGTGATGTGCCCAGGGGGTCCATTGGGCTGGGGTGATTGTAGGGCCCCAGGTTTTTGTCGCCAGCAGAGTACATTGTGTGATGTGCTGCTGCTCATGCCTGCCTTTAATTCCATAGTCCAAAAGGCTAAGTACTTCCTTTCAGCTGAGTGAAGTAGAGATAGCCTCCAGCTCCAGTCCAGAGCAACGTTCAAACTACACCTTTGTAATAAGGATACTCTCAGGCTCTTTGCTGCATCTTAGTGATGAATATGGGAGAGGATTTCTGACTACATGAATTTAGAGCAGACTCCTAAGAAGGCAGGGACAGAAAAATAAAGCAGAGGTCCTTTTAAGATCAGTTCTAACAAAAACATAGTTAAAGAGGAATTTTTTAAAATTTGGTTATTGAGATTTACTTCAATTTCCCCAGCTCTTCCAGCACTGCATTTGATGTGAAGTAAATACTGAGAAGATCAGCTCTTAAGCAGAAGCTGAAATCCAAACAATTCCTCTCTCCTAATTTGGAGATCAGATTGTCCATTTGATTCATGTACACAGGTAAGGTGGGCAAAAGTAGCAAAATTTATATAGAGCAGAGATGAGAAAGAAAGGAATTGCAAGGTAAATTATGTTTGGAATCATACAGAACTCTGGGGAAATAAGCAAACACCAAGGAACAGTAAAAGGATAAGAATGGCAAAATAAGTACATTTTGTTTACTGGAAAAATAAGATGGGTAAAGGCTAAATCCCACAATCCTTTACTCATGCAAGGATTCCTGTTGACTTAAATACTTGTGTAGAAGTATTTCTCTGGGTAAAGGATTTGTTGGACTGTGTCCAAAACCGGGTTAAGGTTGATGTTTTCACAGAGGCGGCAGTCTTTCGTATGCCACCCTGGGTAATAAACGCCATCCATGGGACACGTCTTACAGGACACACCACACAAACGAACAAACAACAACAAAAAATCAACCTCTGCTGAAGAGCCTGGGATGTTCAGGGTGTTCAGGGTGGCAGGAAGGTGACTCAGTGGCCTGGAGGAAGGGTCGGTGGTGCCGGCCCCGCAGACCCTCGGCCGGAGCTCGCGGCTGCCAGCACAAACTCACACAAGTTGTTCTGGCGCCTGGCCTAGAACAACACGGGGCTGTTTTTTCCCTTTTGTGCTCAACTCTGTTGCACTGGGACAATGTGAGATTTTTAATTTTATATGCAGAAGGAAGAAAGAATTCAACCTTTTCCTTTTTTTTTTTTCATACTTTTCTGTTTCTCCACTGTACTTATCTTTATGTGTGGCAGTGTTACAAGGCCAGGTCAGCAAATACTTTATTCCAGTGACAAGTTTTTGTGCAAAGGTCACAAGGGGTGGCTGTGAGTGATCAGGGCACTTCTAATAGTCACAGACAGATGTGCTACTCCCACCTTTAATTTTCTGCTTCTTCTGTGGGCTGCCAGCTGTTGCAGAAAAAGGGAGAGAACAATGAGTAGAGCAGTAGAAGGGAGGAGTTTGGTGCTTAAAGCCTGGCAGACAAATGAGATAAAAAGTCCTGTCTACCCTGTGCCCTGCTCTTGGCACCAGTGACTCAGGGAGCCACATTGCAAACCTTGCACTTGTCCAGGTGTGCCTCGATGGAGATGCAGAACTCTGGCCAGCCACAGCTCTTCCCACATCTTCAGCAGAGCCGTCAGAGTGAGCCTGCATGTACCTGCCCAGCAGCACCAGCAAAGGTTCCACTCTGCCAATGTGAGCCCAGCCTGAGGGAGAACTGCTCATCCCCTTATCCTCCTCCAGGACTTTGCATTAGGTGCCATGGACATGCACAGCCCTAGTGTCACTGAGGCTTAACTCTAGGCAGGTGCTCCCTGGATCAGGACCTAAAGGGTTAATTTTCAAGTGACTTCTTAGAGCAGATGTTCCCATGTGTATCCCCTCCTTCCTTCTTCTGACACATTTCCTACACAAACAGCAGATTGCATTGCTGCTGTCCTTTTGATCTGCGGGAGGGGGAGGAAAATCCCACACAAATGATATTAGTTCTCTTTTCAGGCAGGCTGGTGATGGTGGGTACGGGCACGTGCCTCCCTCCCACCTCTCCCTGCCCAGATGCTTTTTCTGGGACTTTCTTCTTTAGTCCCTGCCCACTTCTGGAGCTGCTTTTAAGGTTGCTTACCTTAAAGTCTGGAAAGAAAGAGGAGGTAAGGGTGGGAAAACTGTGAAAAAATTATTGTTGCAAAACACTGCTGTCTGTCTAAGCACATCCAGAGGCTGGGGTGCTGTCTGCTCCATCTGCTGCCACGCTGCTGGCTCTTGTGCATGGCACTTGGGTACCTCCACTCTTTGTGGGCACTGATGAGTGAAGCCACATTGCTGTGGTGAAGTTAAGTTCTTACCAGTCAGGAGACTCTCTCTGAGCTTGTGTCTAGATCATTCCCAATCCCAAACTTAGTGTCCAGCCTAGTGGACATGGCCATGTAGTCTCAGGCTGGTTGATGAGGGACAGCTCTTGCAGCCTCTGTGAGAGGTGACTCAGGATGGGGTGGCAGGGTCAGATCATCATGGGGAAATCAGGCCTTCCCTCTTTCTTCCAGGATAAGAACCAGGAACAGCAGAAAACAGCAAGATTGTGGGTTCAGGATGAATTAAAGGAGATGATTCTCTATGGGATTGTAGTTAAGGTGTGCATCTCCTTGATACAGCACCACTAGGGTGTCAAGACTGCATGGGTTTGGAGGACTATGTGAAAATGTCATGGTTAATAAATTCATTAAAAGGTGTCAAATGCAATGCACAGATTTGGGTTTATAAAGCCACACAGTGCTGACTGTATGAAGAATATTCTGGGGTAGCATCCCTGATTGCTTACCCCATTCTTACATTCATCTGACCACATCACTGCTGTTCTGTTTTGGAGAGAAGACACTAGACTTGATGTTCCTCTGCTCTGTCCCAGGATGGCCTTTGTACATTATTATCCTGAGACAGAGAAGAAAGCTTCCTGTCACTCTTCTGTGGGTGGCAGTTGCAGAAGCCTTCAGGATGTGTGATGGGGATGGTGGAGGTAAGGTGTGATGGAGCTGATGGAGTCAAGGCGTGGTGGCCACTAATTTTTCTAGCATCACCCACCTGTGATTTGACTGGGGTGAAAAAGACAAACAGTTTTGCCTGAGCTCCTTCCTAGAAAGACCAGGCATCGCTGTTCAGGAAGGAGTTTTTGGGATGTCAGGAACCAGCGTCCCTGGCCTTGCCACAGCAGCAATGAGGGTGCACTGACACAGGGCAGGATGCACATGGGAAGTAGTCTAGCACTGAGCTGGCAGCTGCTGAGACATCTAAACATAGCCAGTGGAGTTTCAGAAATCAGATATTTTTCTTAATTTAATTTTGTCTTTTTTCCTGCTTTAGCATCATCCCCATTTCTAACCCTCAGCAGTGGGCTTACAGCATCAGTGCTCTCTCCCATGGCCTTTGGAGGCTTCCATAGCAAACACCTGAGTATTATGAGGTCGATGATTCTTGAGGCAGGGGATGGGAAGGCTCAAACGTGACACTGTGACCAGCCAAAGCAGCAAGGCAGGGAGTGACTGATTGAAACGCTCTAAATAACAAATTCTTTTAAACCAAAACCAATTCCAAAGAGACTCAGCATATTTGCAGATGTTATTCATATAGAAGGAGAATCAAATATCATCAAATAACCCACTAAGCCTGACTTGCTCCCTGGCTTAGATGGGATAAGCTAAGCTTTGCATGTTATTTCGCTCGATTTCTTGAG
This sequence comes from Fringilla coelebs, assembly GCF_963513975.1. NCBI lineage: Eukaryota > Metazoa > Chordata > Aves > Passeriformes > Fringillidae > Fringilla > Fringilla coelebs. The sequence continues at coordinate 8,808,168 of NC_140034.1, forward strand.
CTTGTAAGCAGAAGCAGGCAGTTTGCAGCAGTCAGGCCTCACGTTCAATTCAGCTCCTTCTTCTGTTGCTAAATTTATTAAAATTGCCCAAGAGTGTGCAGTGGAGCCATCTCCACCAGCATTTCTGCAGAGACATCAAGTACACAAGGATGCTGGGTGGGTTGTGTGTGTGGGGGAGGGCGTGTGCAGCCGTGGGGGCTGGCTGGGCACTGCCAGCACCTCTGCTTTCCCAGAACAGCTGGGAAGGTGCCAGAACATCTGCCCCTGGCACAGGCCACTGGAGTCAAGCAGTGCTGCTCTTGCAATTGCTCTCACAGCAACAGGCAGCAGTGGGGAAAGAACAGGCTTGTTACACTCCTGCAAGGAAAAGTGCAGGTTGCTTTGCTTTCTTTTTGCTGTCTTCTTTTTGCTTTTCTTTCATGGTGTTTCACACGCAGTGGTTTTTACAGTTGCGTTTGGGATGTTTCCTGGATGGTGATTTATGGATATCTTTGGATTTCACAAAGGTCTGATGTTTAGTGTTTCACCCTGTCTGCAGGAGAAAAAAATAACCTGCCCAGTTCTTTGTTTTCCTCATTTACACTTTTTCATTATTCTTCCATTGCAACCCATCAAGTGAGCTCTCATTTCAAAAAGTACAGGGGTAGAAAAGCTACAGTTTGCTCTATTTTCATTTCCCTGAAACTTTTTTGAAGTTCATGAAATGATGAGAAGTTAGAGACTGCAAAGAAAAAGCAGCCAGAAAAATGGGGACAAGAGAATCCCTCCCACTTGTCACCCTGGCATCACCCCAACATCTTTCATTTAATTTTGTTCAGCAATAACAATAATAGGAAACAGACTTTTTTATCAAGTTAACAAGTGTCCTTTGTGAATAGTCAAAAAGGTAATTGTTTTTTTAGTTTATTAGCATAAGCACTGGGCTTTATCGCTCCACAATTGGAAATGGAAAAGTTAAAAAGAAAAGCAGGTTATGGTAGGCACAGTCCCAGTCACCAGGAGCTCAGACTGAATAAGGGAGACAAGGATTCCCCCACAAGCATCAGAACCCTGAGGTCTCCACAGACCGTAAGGGTACACTTGCTCTTAGACATTCAGTCCATCAGACCATGTTGGCTCTGCAATATCAGTAAAAGCTGAAAGCAATTTCCTTGTGCCTTTCCCAGAGTTGCCAGCATCCCTCAGTCCCACCCAGCATCTGTCCTGAGGCACAAGCTCTCCTTCCCTGATGCTTTCACAGGTAATCCCAGAAGTGTTATCAGAGCTCAGGGTTTAGGTGGTTGCCCTTCACATCTGGAGACTGTATGATGCATTTCAACACTTAAAAAGATAAACTTATTGGTTTCATTGCCTTGTGTGTAATATGTGTTTATGAAGAGTATGTCCATACAATTTATACCACTAAATTTTCAACCCTGTGGCAGCCCTTAGTAGCCTTAGATGCAGCAAGAATCAAATTCTTTCCCTTTAACATCAAATTGTTCGTTATTGTGTGATTTATTCAAAGGCTGCAGCGTGGAAAGTAAGAAATGCCTGTTGTTGCCAATAATATAATCACATGTGGGGCTTAATCCTGTAACCATGCACAAGGAAAGTTACTTACATATCTAAGTCTTTGGTGCAAGCAGCCATTTGAATAAACTCCTCAGCCTGAACATGCATCTGTACAGTATTTAACATGTAGGGTTTGAGCCAGCCTGGGGTCTTTGTGCTAAATATATAATAATAATTATAATGAGGGTATTAATGATTTGTTTGTGTGCTGTTCTTACATCTAGTGCCAAATATTATACAGAATGTGAATCTGGGAAGAATTTAGCCCTTCACATTTTATATCTGTAATAATCCATGACTGAATTGCTGGATTCCATCTCATTTGTATATGCCATATTTTTTTCCAGAACATCTGTTTAAACCCACACTGGATAGCTTCCAGATTAGTGGAAAGAATATGGTATAAAGAAGACTTTTGTTTCCTCTGAGCAAGGAGAAAAAATAAGTTACAAGTTGGTGCAGATTGCCGAGAAGAAGCAACTTTTTCTCTCCAGAAGCAGATGTCCTGTAGTGTTTGAAAATGAAATGTTTTTGTGTCTTGCAGGCAAAGGTTCTGTGCTTCAACAATATTGATTGTCAGTTAGTGCAGGCTGTCAGCCTGCCGTGGTTAACCTACCAGTTGTTGGAGAGACAATCACGAGCAATTAAGAATCACATTTTGCAGTTTCAAATGCATCCATATTGCCACTTCATTCAAAATCCTTTTTTTTTTCCATGTTGGAAAGTACATTGGTGAGAGAGAGAGAAGGAGTTTTCTTTTTTCCTCCTGCCAACCATATTTTCATTGCTGGCCAAATTAAGAGAGATATATAATGCTCATAAAGTTGCTGCAGTTTCTTGATTAAAATCTTACATCCAGCACTCCTTTCAACATCAATCTATATTAATAAGGAGGGAGCACATTGCATTGCATGTCTCTGTGTTGTGCCTTAGACACAAAGCACCAGGGAAGGATCAAGGAAAGATTCAGCTGCAGAACAAGCAGTAGCACAAAGAGGAAAGGACTGTTCTTCATGAGGACAGATCTTTGTGATTTGAAACAAGAAAATGGATAGGAAGATTAAAACCTAGAAGAGCCAAGGGCTTAGCAGCTGAAATTACACCAGTGCTGGCTATGCAGCAGTTATGGGAATGGCTGTTGGAGTCAAGGTAGCAAAGTGCTGAAATCAACCTGATACACTGAGAAAAACAGCCCACGTGAGATGCAAATGGAGCGCAACACATTCCCAAAATCAGCAGTGCCTGGAAAGCCTGTGGCTCTTGCCACCTCTCTGCCAACCATCCTTCAAGGCTTCAATAGCTGGTGGCCCTTTAAAGAGAAATATCAGAGACACTGGGTCTGGGCACACTCTTACCATACCAATTTATCACAGAGCCTGTGCCAGGCACTATGCACGTTATGCTGTGACAAACTGTGCATACTGTCACCTTAGTTGGTGGTTTCAGTCCAAACACCTGGGAACCATCTCAACATCATAAACCAGCATGACTTAGAAGGACTTTAGGCAAAGACAAATCCTGCCTCCTCTTCCAGAACTATTCCATACAAAATCATTTCCTAAAAGCAGCAAAAAATCCATAATTTCTTCAAAGACAGCACACAACTCACAGCCTCAAAAGAGGTTACCGACCATCAGATGACTCCTACCGTGGGGTTTCTCCACACCCTAAACCTCAGATGCCCTTCCTGTGCCTCTGTAACCCACCTCTCATGAAATCCTTGTGTTGTCTGGGTCTATAATGCTCAGGGAATGGGACTGGGAGCAGCACTTGCAGGTTTTGTTGGTGAGAATATGCCCCTTGCAGACACATGGGGTTCTGCCTTATACACAGGGAGAGCAAGAAAATGTCAAGTCCTAAGCAAACCCATACACTTTGTTCAGAGATTGTCAGGAGCAACTAGAAGAAAATGTCAGCACATGCTTCACAGCTCAAAGGATCAGAAAAAGAAGTTGGCTGTGACCCTGTCCTTGGGAAGGTTTTTTTCCCCACCCTGTACTCCCTTCCAACAGCATTAGAAGCCCCCCCAAACACAGAGCAGCATCCGAACACACTAAGCCAGCAATGGACTTAAGCTGAGTCCCACAGAGCTGCTGTGGCATTGCAGCACTGATGGATTAATACAGAAATCTTCATGATTTAGGATCTCAGCAGAAGTATTTCAGAAAGGATGGGCAATTTGGGTTAGCAGTACTGCAAATGACAGATGCTCAAACTGGGGAATCCAAAGAAAAAAGGGAAATTATGCACCTGCGTAATATTGAAAAATCATTTCCTACTTGCAAATGTACTCAGGTTCTGATACCAAGGCTGATATGAGTATAGAAGTGAAGAGTTTCATCTTTAGTAAGACCTTGTCAATTCAGAACGTAGATTAAAGGGATTTCTGTGCAGTAGCTCTCTGACCATCTTCACCTCTTCACTGTACAAAACACAAGTTTGTGGTTTTACAATCACATTTTCCTATTTTTAAAACATGTTTTCTCTGCTGTTCTGCTCTGTAAGAAAGACTTTGAAAGTGCAAGAGAAACTGTCTCAACAGAGGAAACTGAAATGGTTTCGTGCATGACATGTGAACAAGGGAACAAAGTAAACACCGACAAAAATAGAAAGCAGTGCTTTATTTTCTCTCTGATCTTTCATTTTTAGGGGATATTTGTGATTACAGAGAACTTCCAACATTTCAGGCAAATGGGAAATTTTTAAACAACTGATGTAATAGAGAATTTAGGTGTTAGCATGCGATGAAACAATATCTTATTCTTACTGACAGCAGGATACAAAGATTGTTTGTATTTAGGACTCTTCCTGAACTGAGCAAGAGCAATGGAGAAATGGCTTTAAATGGACTGCAGATCTTTGCAGCACACTCCATAACTCTGATAGCTCTGTCTCTTTGATTCATCTAGGGTTAAGCATTCAAGAAAACGAAACATGATTTTTTCCCCCTTCTCACATGTCTGTCTTTGAGCAGAGGATGAGTTTTCTATCAACTGATTCAAGCTGTGAAAAGTACCCTGAACACCTCACTGTTATTTATGATCCCCAAAATCTTGTTCTTGGTACCAGAGATGAGAAACTTGAGAAAATCACTTGGTCTTATGCTAATCTCGATCAAACTGTTGACACTGACATTAAGCAAACATACTGGGGTGTAATTACATTTCACACTGATCTATGAAATATTCATGTAATAATAACGAATACATACATGCAATCCTACAATATCATCATCATAAACTGTGGTCAAATATGTATGATATTTGCAATTCTTATACCTTGTTCATATAAATAAATATTCATTAGAACTGAAACTAATTACTGCATGGTTGATGACAGCTGAGAATATTAAGCACCACTACTGAATTATGCCTTCAAAGACAATGAAATGACATTCATTTTTAAGTTGGGTCAGTTTATTTGTCCAGCTATGATAATATTTTTTTCCGATGGAAAGAATAATGTTTATACTAATTGTCATGAGAATGTCTAAGCATTTTCTGTGACTAGTAATCAAATTAGGGAGCTGCAAGTGTCTGTAACTACACCAATGTTAGTCTATTTTCATATTTAAAATTGGCCTTTCCCACAGCTCGTTCAAGTTTATGTTCTAGCCACATGTCCCACAGATAAATAAACAGATGCTCTATATAAAGAGTTAGATCATATTCTGAATGAGTGAGGAACATATGTCATCATTAAGGGAAGCTTCAGTGCCAACGCTGGCATTAAGGTAGAGGAAAGAAAACAAGGAGGAACTTGAAATAGAGCAACATAATCCCAAGGAAGTTGTCAAAACCAGAAGAGAGGTTATTTGTGCTAGAGTTGGCAAGAAAATGTTGTTCGGCAGTTTTCACTGAAAAACAAAAGAATAGCTAGAGGAAATTTTGATTTTTAATTAAAAAACATCCTCTGTTGTTGGTAGTTCTGGCCTGAAACCAGAGAGTATGTTTTTTTACCTTAACATGCCAAATCCCTGTGTTTTGTTTGCACTGAACTTTTTGTGCAGTGTTTGAGGTGCCCAGTGAAAACAAGAAAACAAAGCTGAAATTTCCCAAGAATATTTCTCTTTGTTGGAAATCTAATTTTTTTTTCAAGGGAGAAATTTTCATGTAAGTTTTTTTTCACATGCTGCTGATGAAAGGAGGATATCCAGATATAGCTGATGATAGATCTTTGCTGTCTGAATGCAACCAGATGACATTGCTTTTATTGTTACTGTAGTGTTGTGTGCTTCATAAATAGAGACTGGAAAGACAGTTCATGCCCAAGAGATCATTGTAATCTAAATATAAGTCTAGAGGCTTTATTTATAAAATGTACAGAATCAGGGGTTTTTAATTGCATGCAGAAATATTGTTCAGAGAAAAGTACTATGCGCACACAAAAAGAATTTTAGTTTTGAAGTTTTGAGAAAATCGTAAATGAAAGCTCATGCTATAAGTGACAATTAAAAAAAAAAAGAAGAAGAGAAAAGGCATTTGTAAATACCTTAAGGATTTAACTGCAATTCAATCATAGCAAATGAGCAGAGGACTGACAAAGAAAACCTGGAAAAGACCAAAGATCTCCCTGAAGAACCAAAAGAGGGAGGTGAAGTCTGTGATGGGCAGAGATCACTGATGCAATCAGAGGGTTTATGCAGGATATTGATCCAGGTGATGGTTGATTTCCCTAAATAACAATCTTTCAAAGATACATCCAAAGGTGTGGTGAATAATAATGCACAAGATATTGGAAGGAGCAGCAGAGCTGCTGCTACTCTGATTTTTATTGCTACATTCCCTAAAAAAGGGTTAATTTTTTCTTTTTGGAGTATCCAAGGGTGGGAAGGGAGAGAGTGTCTAGAGGAAAAGGAAAGACCCAGTTGACTGCTATCAGCATGGGGGGGACGAGGATCAGGAAATTGGGGGCCAGGCTGGGGAGCCTCTGGCTGATGGTACATGGAGAGGAGGGACGCTCTGCATCTGCACAGCGTGCACCACCTCCGGAGGAGGCTGCTGCATTTAGCAGCCACTTTTGGCTGCCAGTTGCATTGGTCAGTGGCAGTGTGTAAAGGTTTGGCAGTACACAGCCGGATCTGTGTGAGACTTGGCTGCCTGCACCATCTTTTTACGTACTTGATTTGAGAAATGAGTACACGACAGAAATTTCTCATGGCCTGACGCGACAGAAAACATCCAGGGCTTTGTAAGCTGAAAACCTCCCTTAAAGCCCCAGATCCAGGAAACACCCGCCTGGCACTTGGAATTGGAAAAGAAACTTTACAGGAAAGTTGTTGAAAGGCTATTTGGAGCAGGATCATTTATACCAAGAAGGTTTATGCTATTTCTTGTCCATGGTTGTGCAACTGCCCCTCTGTCCAGGCGTCCAGCATTGCCACGGAATGAGACTACACCAACCAGCCCCTGGCAAGAGGTCCTGACCCCCTGAAAAGTGAGTGAGGGAAAGGGCAGGCTAGACCAGGGTGGCCCCTGTAATTGTCTGCTCATAGTTGTTGTGGCCATGACCATCTGCTCTGGGTCCCTTGGATGGGCCAGTCTTCTGAGGCTGACTGGAAGAAGAGCAGAGCCATAGGTTGCCAAACCCAGTCAGCAGGCACTGGCAGGCAGTTGGCAATCAGGTATGTTCCTACCTTGCTCCAGCTATTTATGCGACTGTTTGGGGGAAACATCTGGCACAACATCTGACTGACACATATCCAGCTACAGAAAGCTGATGAAAACCAAAGCAGCCTTCAGGGATAACAAAATGCATTTTTGTGCATCTTAAACCTCATTGTCTTCTCTCAGCCACCAGGACTGAGCCAGGAGTAACTCAGCTGAGGTGAGTGAAAGACAGGCTAAAGATGGTATGACTTTTGGTTAAAATGTTCCTGCCTAATGAGACATTCTCTTAACCAAGCCATCCAAATTTCCCCACTTGCACCATCTTTGATTTTGTGTAGGACCTAGGTTGGTAATTTTTCTTTCCCTCACCTCAGTTTCTCTCTCTAAATGAGGGAAACAAAAGGCTGCTTTGGTCACACAAGTTGATATCTGCCAGTGCATTCTAGAAGAGTTAAACATAATTACAGCCATTCTGGCTGCATTGATAATTGCATGTAACTTTTGGTGAACATTTAACAACTAAAGGTAAAACAAGATCAGGAGCTGGAAAGTTAAATACTTGCAGTTTAGCCTGACTGTAAAAAGCATGTTTTCAGGACAAATGATGAACCACTGCAACAGCTTTCCAGCAACCATGGTGGATTCTCCATGCAGAGCATTTACAGGCCGCCTAGCTTTTTTTTTCTGACATTAAAGACAGAGGATCCAGAGGCCTAGAAATGTGTTTTAACATTTAGCTTTCCTGTATCCAAGAGCTGCTGTCCTCACTACTTTAAATTAAAGATAACAGGATGATGTGAGGGAAGCCCAGGTCCCCGTGGGGCTCAGATGCACGATCCAGCTACCGGGAGCGAACAAGCCGCCTCATGTCAGCTGAGATGTGGTAACTCTGTGGGTGCTTGCTCCTACAAGCAATAACAATAGCTCCCTACAGCAACTGCAGGGTGCTATCTCAGCCCTGCTTTCACCTCAAGCAAGTGCCATTCTGCTGCCTTTACGGGAGGCAAAGCAGGGCCATGGTTACAGCAGTCACTCGGCTCGGCTGGGCTGACAGGCAGCAGCTTGTCAGATGGCAGGAGCTCGACTGAGACCTCTCCAGAGATGTGGTCATCCTTCAGACATCTTAGAAGTGGATTGTGGCTGTGCAGTGGCAAAGTTCAAACAGAAAGCCCACAATCTTCTCCCCAGGTCCACGTGAAGTTCTACGGCTTCACAAGCAGCCACTGCTGCTGCTATCCAAAGTAAATGCTTAAAATACTTTCTGCTGTTGGAATATGCCAGAACAGCCCTCCTCCCACATCCAGCCCCCATATGGAACGATCTAAATGCAAAAGAAATGACTAAAAGGGTGTTTTTGGAAATAATTAGGTCAATTAGAATGTAACAAGGAGAGTGGTCTAGACATAGAGAGCATTTAAATTAGAAACAAACTACTCCATTTGGGTTCTTCAGTTCAATCAGCTATTTAATCATCAATTCATCTATGTGAATTCCTAGCAAATTAGGGAATTTGCTAATTTAATGTACCCTCAAGGTGGTGACTAAATTATGTATCAATGTCACTGATGCCTGCTCTGTCTAAAGCAAGAGAGCAGTCAAGCTCTTCAGAGTGGGGCTTTGGTGTCACACACTCTCCAGGGATCACTGATGTGTTTTAGAAAGGTCTGTAAGGGTAAAAAAGACTTTGGTTCTGCATCAGCCACTCTGAATTTTGTTTAATGTTTCCTTGCCCAAACCTGAAGCCCAGGCACAAACCTGCTAATAAATGAGAAGGAAGTGAAGTGAATTTGTTTCTCAGCATGTCCTGCACTCTAAAGTGGCAGGTGGCCATTTTTGAAGCCAAAGGTAATAAACAATAATCAGATTTATAACTGATACAGTATAAGCAGATCTAAAAGTGGAAGGTGATACAGGAAACCATAGCATCCTCTTACATGATATGTAAAGAGACTAGTCCTGTGGCATGTACAGCATGTCTCCTAGGCAATAGAAAATGCCATTAGCCTCTCCTAGTGGAGCTAACCCTTACCGGGGTGAACCTGGCCCCTGTGCAAAGCCACACAAGAGTTATCCATCACTCAGGTCACTCCTCTAATTGTAACTGACACATTAAAAAAATCTGTTCTGACTCTATAATTGATGTCCTGCCAGAAGCCAATGTGTCCCTCCTCTGGGGCTCAGATGTGATCATCTCACATCCTTTAGGACTGACACAGACTGAAGTCAAGCTCTGAAGAAAACAAGTGTGTGGTGTGTCTGAAAGGAACCTTTGCAGAAAACATGGGTGGGGAGGAAATGGAAGATGAGAAAGTTGTGTAGAAAGGAAAACAAAACTGGAATTTTTGATAAATTTTACTTTGTGCTGCACAACCTGCATGTTTTACCCTCTTTGTCATTCCCTTTCATTTAGACTCAGCAATTTGAGGAAGACCCCACTGTGTAGTCAATAACAGGATTCAATCTTGGGTCCTGCCTAGAGCAAAATGTTCGCTATTATTTGTCACACAGTAGCCCTGCTTAAACACTCCATAGAAAAGGGTGTGCTCCTGCGTGGTGAGAGCAGGCTGACAGCCCCAGAGATCCTTTCTGGATGGAGTGGTACCTCTACAGGTAAGAGGCAGCATCATTCCAGCACGAGGTGCTCTCTGTCAGACACTGTCATCTGCAGGGGTTCCGGAGAGGTGACACAGTGACGGGAACCAGGCTGAACGTCACAGAGTTCAGCTGTTTCTTGAGTGGTGTTCAAATGCCTGGAGATAGAGGGATGGGTGCAGCCTTGGCAAGATCTTAAAAGCAAGATAAGGAGCAAGGAATAATTAGGCATCTGACTGGAGCTGAAAATTCATATCTCTCCTCAGGATTGGTGAACAGCTTTGGCTAAAATAAGATGCAATTTGAATCTCTGCCAGTTGCCTGTATTAAACTGAACCCTGCTTTTCTTTTCTTTTTTATTTTTTTCCCCTTAAGATCAGAGATTGCTTTGTTCAATGTTGGAGCACGTCAGAAATTCTTCTGTGATCCTTGGAAGTCTTAAGTGGGGGGGAGTGGAGAAGGAGTTGCCATATTGCTGCATTTCACACCTGGTGTAACCAAGTGAATGCTGCCTCCAGGTCTGGGTCTGGGATTCAGCAGGGATTTTGTGAAATTACAGAAGCTGCATAGATACAGTTACCCACTTTGCTACCTCTCTGTGCCTGTTTTTAGGACATTTGTTTTGGTTAAATATAAACTTCAAAGAGAGGGACCCTCTGCTCATGCTGGGGCTGGCTGTTTTCAGAGATGTTTGCCTTTCAGCCCAGGACCTTGCACAAAGATCAGCTTCCTTCCATAGCTATTTGCTGGCTTTAAAATGACTTGCACCCTTCCCACTTGGGCCTGAAATGGCATAGAGCTGGCCTCCCCAGGTCTTTGGGATTCTGAAAGCTTGCAGGCACCATCACTGAAGCCCAGAGCAGACCTAGGAGAGGGGTTTCAAGAAAAATACCCTTTGACTTCAGCATAAAGTGAGATTATTTGGGCAATAAAAGAATGCACCAAGTATAGACTAATGTGGTCAGATCTGAATTGAAAATAAAGACAATTTTAGCATTCCTTTACAGTGCCTGATTGAAGAATTTGGTCACATGGCAGGAAAGAAGGTCACTGATAAGAGCTCTTTTAACAGAAGCTCATTCGTATTTTAAACTGGTCACATGCCTTTTTATTTGTGTCTTCTCTGATGTGAATCCCCTCTTCCTTCATCTTTATTTACACTAAACTGTTTTCATAATTTGCTTTGAATTGCAAGCAGACTTTCCTCTGTCAGCCAGTTTGAAGGGGCAGCAGAGGCATCCCCCTCAACTCCTGCTTGCCCTGTGCCCAAGAGGAATCGTTTCTCCTAAGGCAAGAGCATCATGGCAACTGCTTTGACATGATGCATTTCATGCTGACTGGTCAAGATCAATTTTAGAAACAAATTGTAGCATGCAAGTGTTGCTACTCTTCCATTTGTCTCTGCAGTCAGGCTCACATCAAACACATTCCACGTCACATCACGGAGCAGAAGAAAAGGTTTGCAGCTAAAGCAGTGGGACTCACAGCTAACACTATCAGAAGTGTTCCATAGTGATGGCACTGTGGCAAAACACAGATTTCTATCACAGAAACATAGATCATGCTCAGGAGGACAGCAGTGTTTGTAAAAGCGTGCACTACATAATGAGGAGAATTTCACCACGCACAGCAAGGAGATATGTCGGCAGCTACAAAGCAATAGATTTAATTCATACCTGCGAATAATTTGATCTTCAATTTTCCTCCACGTTACTTTCTACACCCAAACAGCTTGTACAAGCTATCAACGGGCAGAAATTGTCAAGGAGTTATGGCTTTTTAAGATCTGACTTTCTCAGCAGTTGCAAACGCAAGAGCAGAATGCTGATTAGCCCTAAGATGACATATGCATAAAAAAAAGGACCCCAGGAATATAATAATTCAAGGCTACTTCAAATTGATTGTGTTTTTGTAAACACTACACAAATAGTGATTTGGGGAATCTGAGCCCCGAGCTGAAAGCCAGGCTGAATGCATTTCCAGGGAATGTGCAGTTAGCACCTCGACTGTGGTAAGGTTACAATGAGCATTTTTGACTATTGCTAACTATACATTTGAGCTGTGTGGGTCAGCGTGGTGACTCAGCAATCAAAGTTACTTCATCCTGCTGCAGAGGACTGCAGTTTGGTTTCCAGCACCACATTTAGGATTTCCAGGGGGAGCAGGAGATGAGTCAGGGAATTAGAGCAACCTTGCATTACTTAACTAGTGCTTGTGGCTTGATCAATGGCACTGGGAAGGCTCTGCTGTAGGGAACCCCTGCAACAGTGTCGCAGTGTGCTCGCTGCTACAGAGCGCTGTGGAGGCTGCCAGTGCACTCAGAAACAGGGGGGAAATAGAGAAGACAAAAAAGATACATACTGCGAGCAAATAATGTGAAAAATTACTGTAGCATCACATGGCAGGTATTTGCCTTATTGTGAGTGAACTGGTGCGTACTGTATCACATCTGTGATGCAGGCAGACACAAAACTTCACATTGCATGGGTAAAAAATACTGCTATTTTATAGGTATAGCCAATCCCTGGTAAACTGGAATTCACAAAAGCCCCACAACATTCCTTAGAGCAGGAGTGTGTCCTCGCTGGTCAGCTGCAACATCGGGCAGGTAATTAACAAATGCCTGGATAAAACGAGCAAGGTCTTGTTTATCAATCAACATCCTATTAATTAGCTCACATGCCAATTTAAATTGAAGTGATTTATATTAATAATGGTCGTCTGTGCAAGTTGTGTGGCTGATCTGCAGGAATCTGTCCTTGCTCCTGGGCTTAAATTTTGGCAAGTATTCCAGCCTAGGAAATACCTTCACAATTTAAGAACACTGATTTTTGAGTGCTAAACAGCTGTGTAACTGATAGCTATTTATTAATAGAACCTTTATATGGGAAACTATCACCTGATAACTACATCTGAAGTGAAAACAGAATAACAGTGTTATGTAAGAAACTCTCTAACTGAAATCATGTCATAAAAAAGCTCCAATGACACACATAAGGGGGTAACATTATTTGCAAATTATAATAATGGCTTTCCACATCTGTTCTCATGAAGAGGGAAAGCTGTGTGGCTGCTGGTATTTTATTTAAGGTTTGAATCCATCTCATATTGCTTTACATTTTGCTAAAAACCCACACAACTATTACTCTTATTCATTTTACCTTTTCTTATTTTGTTAAAGGCAGTGCTGTAGCTCAGGTTACTCGGAGGGTGTCATCATCCTAAGATCAGGTCAAGCCTCTTCTGGAACTGAACTATCCCAGGTGTGCTTTCAATTTAAAAATGACTCTGTGAGGACAAATATTAGGACAATCACAGCTGCTTCTGTGCTACTGCACGTGATTGTTATTTTATCATTTATAGACTTGCCAGAGCTCCCCAGTGCTGTGTGCTGTCCTCACACTTCACAAGAGGCAATGCCTGCCCCAAGGAACTTATAATCAAAAACTGCAGAATGGGCTGGGAGAAGGGAATTAATCAATGATTGACTTTCTCTGCATTAAATACAGGAGTATCTGAGGCATGGAGATTCAATGACTTGGCTAGGTTATGCAGAGAGTCTATAAAAGAATTGGGAATTGAAAGTAGCCCTCTTCCATCTAAATCCAGACATGTTGAGTCATCAGTCAATAACAAGACTGATTTCCATGGCAGTGGTGTTTGGAGGCTTTAATCAGGTTTCATGTCCTATTATGCTGGGTACTGTGTAAATATAGAATAACAGATACTCTCTGCCAGCATGTCCTTAAACAGATCCCTGCTGATTTCAGTGGAACTCTACACGTCCAGAAGGATACCCTGGGGTAGATCTGATTTTCTAAATAGGGATGAGGCACAGTAGGTGGGAGTAAAACCTGCAGGATTTATGGGGAATATACCATTATTGGTAATGGGTAGCAACTTATTTGATCTCTTGCTTTATTTTGGAAAAGGTTAAATGAACGAGGGAAAATCATTAACTTTTTCAGTGATAGTATGGTACCTATATGCTTTAAAGTATCTCAGTAGTGGTGTTTTTCTGAAATGTAAAGATTTTCTGCCCAAGAATAAATCAAAACCACTTAAAACAACTTTGGCAAAGCTCTTCTCCAGTTTTGGACACAGTCTTTAGCAAAGAGTAACCTCTTTTCTAGCTGAAAAAGTGGGACTGTGAAAGGTAGATGGAAAATAAAGATGCTATAATGGGAGAACTGTGAGCACGTTTGGAGGACATCTGCTAAGATGTTATCGGTGGCAAAGAAGCCCTGCCCATTCAGTGACATCATTCCCTACAACTGCCAGCCTGTCCTGGCAGGCTCCGGGGCTGCAGCGGGAACGCTGTGTGAGAGCCAGGCTGGATGCGGCAGAGGAACACAGTGGGCTTGATTCCCTCTGGGCTGCCAGGGAATAAATGGCTGAGGAGCAGTCGCTCCTCCAGCTGAATGCAGATGACAAGGCTGAGGGCAGCGAAGACTGCAAGGCCAGTCAGCAGATTGATTTCTTTCACGGTTGCCTTTGTTATTTTAAAAGTTAGTATGTAAGATGAGCACCAAGAAGCTCCTGCAGAGATGGTGCTCAGCACTGGGCATGGGCATATGGAGAGGTGGGTTCTGTCCCACACAGCCCTGGGGGGATAGCCCTGTCCTGACTTACACAGGCTCCTCTTGGATCCAGCTAATGCATGAGCCCTTCTGCTCAAGGCTGGGATGGGAAGCTCAGCAGACAGGCAATGTCAAAGAAAACTGATGCTACGTGCCAATTATGCTGAGGGGTGGAGTGGGCAACCAAACAGGTACTTGTTACATCAGCACGTGTGCAGGGGTTTTGACCCTGAATTTTGCAGTGCTTGTGTCTGATTCTTGCTCCTAATACCTTCTTAAACTTCTCCCTATATCTACTTAACTCCTGGTTTCAATGCCTTACTCTCTATGAGTGTGCTTGAATCAGGAGTGTGTTGTTGAGGCAGACCTCCAGATCCCATTGATTTATTGCTGTTAGGTTTGTGTCACAGACCAGTCTGGCAGTGTATGAACTGAGCGCCCTTCCTGTGAACCTAAAGCAGTGTGATCCTGCAGAGCAGTTCACATGAACTCTGGCCATCAGAGTTATCCCATATATATGGATCCCATATACTACTGGATGTATAGTCCATGGGACCCCATAAAAGCTAGCCTGAAGCACCCCCTCTTCCCTGAAACACCTTTGGTTTGTGGATGGGGTCCTCAGAAAACCACTCCTCCAGGGCCACTACTGCTCACACACACCAAGTGCATTGCAGCTTGTTGCTCTCAGGGAACACCAGGCTGAGGGTAGAGGAAGAGGGTTTGGGCTTGGAGAGGAGCCCAGCCCCCTCAGAGCAGGATGGACATAACTCACTCTGGCCACAGAGCACAGCAGCCACAAGCCTATCTATAGACACAGCTAACAAAACCAGTATAGAAATAGCCAAAGGCTAGAAAAAGCACTCAAAAGTTTTGTGACAATAAAACATCTTGCAGAAAAGGAGAACTCAGTGATTTCACTGAAGGCAAGTGTAGCATAAGCATAGATATCAAAGAAACACAGGAGAGAGACACTCAAACAAAAAATATTATAATATAAAAATTATTACTGCAACTTTCCTTTCACAGGACTGCTTCTTATATTACAAATAAAGCAGAATCTGAATATAGATGAAGACATCATTAAGCACAATTTTGTGGCTGCAGTAGCCAGAGTGTCAGACAGAATGATGCTGAAACAGTCACTTCTCCCCCTAATTTTCCAAACTATATAATTTTGAGCAGGTGATTCAAAGCATAGCGGATTTGTGTGTGCGTGTAGATGCCATTAAAAACACACCGAAGAAATTACCAGCAATCCCC
This sequence comes from Fringilla coelebs, assembly GCF_963513975.1. NCBI lineage: Eukaryota > Metazoa > Chordata > Aves > Passeriformes > Fringillidae > Fringilla > Fringilla coelebs. The sequence continues at coordinate 8,823,766 of NC_140034.1, forward strand.
TCTCTTCTAGCATTATTATGATAATAATATGAAAATGATAAAAACACTTGCCAGTCCACTGGGTAAATGCCATAGGTATATGCACTTTAAAGGATATGGGAAGCCCCTGTCACCAGGTTTTAACACTTAAAACCTTAAAAACTTGATTGCAACTCTTGCTCTTTAGGAAACTGCAAATTTCATGAGGAAGACTGAGCTGCTCTGTGCTGGCTGCCACCTGGAGATCCATGTGGCCAGAACCAGTGCTCCAAGAACCCACTGCTGTGCCTGTGCCCTCATCCAGAAGAGTGGCTACTGCTCCTTTCACAGAGATCTGTATGTGGAGATCTGCAGGGGTAATCAAACACTGAAACAACCCCCAGGTTAATATGAACACACTGCACTTAGCTCTGTAATTTTAGGTGAAGAACATAATCGGCCCTGGGTGTGTGAGGGTTGGGAATGCAACAGGAACCTGAAAGTTTTTACTTTTCTTTTAGTATGTGTCTGTAATGTCAGTATTTCAGTCTCAGAGGATTTGCCTAGCTGACTATAGTTAAGATTGTGATGTTGTCTCACACAGATCATTGGAGTTTAGCTTCTTCAGGTATCTTTCCTGATCTAAGAATTCATAACAAGTCACTTTACAAGGAAGGGGGAAAAGCAGCAGTTTGAAGCAGACTTCAGTCCCTTCACATCAAAGCCCAAGTGTTCTGATGTGCCCACAGTACCTAACGGTGCCTAGTCCAGACTGAGACTTGTGTTTATTATTGTAACAACAAAAGCAAGTGCAGTGGGGTATGGCACAGAAGTGAATATTTGCTATTGTTGTATGTTTTATTTAGTGCATTTTCTATGCAAACCAATTGGGTTCCGGTTTATGTATCAAACTCCCCACAGCATGGTTGCCCCTTGTCATGGCTATCATTATTCCTGCTGAAGAGGACTGCACTGCTCTCACTTTGGAGTTAACACCATTGACACCCCACCATCCTAGGGCTGTCTACCTTTAGCATTCCAGAACAGAAGCAGCAAACCAAAGCTGGGTCTCCTGTCCAGCCTGTTCCAGGACTTCTAGAAAGCCATGAGGAAGAGCAGCAAGGCCTCATTCAGTGCTGCTCTCCAGCACCCTTACCAGCTCAGCTGACAGCTCTGGAGAAGTACAGAGGCACTCAAACATCTATTTAGTCTCAAGATGAATTTCTAAAAAGCAAATGCACAATGTTTCAGGATGACAATATTTTTTTTTCTATTTTTTTTCCAAAGAGCCTGCTATTGTTTTGCTATTGAGAAATATACCTTCAAACATTGGATTACTTCAGTTTTAGAAGCACAACTATGTTTATTATATTTGGCACTGTGAAAAGCACTCCTAATTTCTATTTTTATTGAGCTAGATTTTTCTCTGAGACCAAAACTGAGTTGTTTGTTTGAAAGCTAATAATGCCTAGGCTGAAATACCAGCTCTGTAATTCTAAAGAGATGTCCTATAGTTTTTTTCCTCTGAGTATGTCTGAGTACAGCCCACCTTTTAAAAAAGGGAGGAACAAATTCATTGTTGGCCCACAGAGGTGCTGTCATTACTTGAATCATGGAACAGAGCTTATTCTACTGGGGGTTAACTCAGTAATTCCACTTCATCTTACCATGCTAATCTTTCTTCTTATGCCTGACTGGATAATTTTACCCAAAGCTTCATAATTTAAAAATTTAGAAATAACTTTTAAAAGTGATGCTGAATTAATTGTTACCAAATACATATTAAAAATGGATGGGAACAGGAGTGCCTGCTCTTCTGGCGTGGTATCAATACACTGTCTGGAAATCATCCATTCTTTGCCACTAACTCCTACATTCAGTATTTTCGGGTAATGTAATACCAAGGCTCAGTTGATGCACCTTATCCTGAAGCATTTAATAAACTAGAGTTAACAGATGTGAAATCTGAGGAAGCGCTTAGGGAAATCTAGGGACTTCCCTGAAAATTAGGGTTTATAGACTATAATCCCACTGATGATAGCTGAGTGATAAAACCCACATTGTTTGTATTTATAACAATTCTTGAGTGATTTCATTGTTCTCAAAGAAAAAAAAGCTGCTTTTGTTCATTGTTGATACAAAGTCACTCTTGTTGTTGCAGACCAGGCACTTCCTACTTTACCTGGGTATTTTTATCCACAGTACTTTGCTGTGTTTGAGAGATAAGCCCTTTCTCCAGACTCTGAATCACACTTCCCCCTCAGATTTGGGGAATGTCAGATCGAGATCGGGATCCAAACTTTCTAGTTTGGGCCTGTCTTTCATCATGGTAAATCAACAGTCGGCAAATCTAAACAATATGTTCATGTTGAAATCTGGAGGGTTTTTTTTTTTAATTGTACTTCCTTTCTAGCAAACAACGGACGTTTATTTTCTTCTCTTCAGGACAGAAAACTGTTTACTCTATGATCTTATTTTTTAAACTGCTGCTTCATTTGCAGGGGGAAGTCTTAATGACCTTGCTCACCACGCAGCCTGGGAGCTTATCAATCAAGAGAGGGCTTGTCAGGAAGGTGAGAAAGCTCTCCTGAAATCAGATCTATTACCAGAGATCCCCCTGCCCCCACTGTCTCACGGCCAGTGAACTCCTATACTTACATGCACTCTTTACTTCTAGATATAACTACAGCCTGAAGGCTCAAAATTAGTTGATAAATTAATTTTGTCCTTGTTTTTGTTAAGTAAAATACATGTCCTCTGAGCTGCCTCCAAGTTTTGCACACTGATGATGAATTTAATTTTAAATACATCTTTAAGGACTACCTATATTTTAATACACACTAAGTATTTTGTAAGTAATGAATGGTAGGTCAAAATGTTATCACAACCCCAGATTTTTCCTTTCCATTACCTTTACATTTTAGAGAGTTCCCATAGCCATTCCATTCTGCCCTGGGTAACTGGGCCAGTACCACAGGGCCTGCTTACTCTGCTAAAGTGCCTGAATGGTACATTTTTAAAACTGTGCTGAAATATGCCCCAGTAAACCTAAAGGCGAAGCACAGAAAATCCCACACTAGTGTAGCTGCTCTGCCAGCAGGAACTGCTCTGTATGTTGGTGGGAAAGGAAGCATTATTCTTTCTTCACGCTCCATAAAGAAAAGTGAAACATTTCTCCTCTACCTCATAGTTGGCTCCTTCAGCACACCAGTGTACCCAAAATCCAGGAATACATTTGATGCTTGGGAACCCTGATGACAGATATGATCAGTCAGACCTAACTGATCAGAATTGAAGAAGAAAGTGAATTTCAGTAAACATTTACAATCATCAAAATGATATAGTAAAAAAAGCGTCTTATTATATCCAATAGGTTTGTAAAGGCAGAGCTGTATTCCCCAGCTTTACTGCTGTAAATGCGTTTTATGCACTTTTATGTTGCCAACAGTGCAAAGCTGTGGGAAGATGTGCCGTTTCCTAAATTCCAGCCAGCTTCCGATTGCAGAAATGTGATCATCAGTGATCGTATGTTTCTCAAGAAATCCAATCAGTTCTTACAACCCAGTTAACGTTTATGGCACTGTCAATTTGAGAATAAGCGAGATCTCTTAATGACCAAAGAAGACAAATTTTGATAGTGGGAGGGCGGAGAAATGTTAATCTGTCATTGGTATTTCCACAACATTGTTTTTTAGAGCAGAATAGCTCTCAAAAACCTTACCAAAAATATTGTCATGCTGTAAGCAATAGTTGGAGCAATTTGTCATGTTTTGAGCCATTCCTACTGTGAAAGTAGGATGGCCTCGAATGCAACATCCAGAATCACTGCCCCAGCCCCTCCAGGGGCAATTCCTTGATTCAGCCTGTCCGATGTGGAAAGGGATATTGGAGCATCCTCCAATGTACTGTGGTACCTTGTTAGTTATCTGGTATTTTATGGGTGTGTAAGGGAAAATTCTGAGGGCAGAGAAGCAGGGGGGAGCTTGCTGGAAGCACCCCAAGAGGTTTAAAGGAGCCTGGCCCTTCCTAGAGTCTGAAATGCTGGGGCTGCCTAAGCCTCTCATCTATGTGCGGCAGGGTCCCTCTCTTTTGGGGTTGCCCTTTGTCCAGAGAAGGGCACTAATCTGGTGAATTAAAGGGCTGGAGAACAAGTCTTACAAGGAACAGCTAAAGGAGCTGAGGGTGTTTAGCCTGGAAAAAAAAAAAGAAGCTCAAGGGGATCTTTTAATTCTCTAGAACTCCCTGAGAGGAGGGTGTAGCCAGGTGGAGCTCGGTCTCTCTTCTCAGGCAATCAGTGACAGGACCAGAGAATATAGTCTTATGCTGCACCAAGAAAGGTTTAGATTGGACATTAGCAAGATATTCGTCTCAAGGAAGAGTGTTTTGACATTGGAATGGGCTGCCCATTTCAATGGGAGGTGGTGGAGTCACTGTTCCTGGACGTGTTTAAGGAATGACTGGATGTGGCACTTAGTGCCATATCTAGTTGACATACTCGTGTTCGGTTATATGCTGGACTCGATGACCTGTCTTTTCCAACCTAATTGATTCTGTGATTTGTGAAATTGTCCATGCTCGAGGCAGCCGGTTCACAGGCCGAGTCAGGACAGGCCACATCCCGCCCCTCCCGGGGCACAGCGTCCCCAGTGCTCTGGTCCAAGGCCGGGCCGGTGCCAGGGGAAGGGGGAACACCGGGCCGCCCGGGGCCAGGAAACACCGCCCCCGGGGCCTGGGGCCGGGCAGGCGGTGGGCGGAGGGGGCCGGGCTGGCGGGCGCTGCTCTGCCGCGCTGTGGGAGCTCGGAGGGTGGCGAGGCCACGAACCCCGTCCGGGGAGCGGCGCGGAGCGGAGCGGGGCGGCCCCTCGGCACGGGCGGGAAGCGGCGGCGGGACCCGGCGGCCGCTCCGCGGAGGGTGTGAGCGAGCGAGCGCCGCGGAGACGCGTGCGGGACGAGCCCAGCGCGGGCGGCGGGAACGCGGCCCGGGGGTGCGGGGGGAGGCGGCGGCGGAGCGAGGCGAGGCGAGGGGCGGCCTCGCAGGGCGGAGCGGCGGGGAAGGCGAGCCGGCAGCCGGAGCGGGTGTGCGAGCCCCACGGGCCGAGCGCCTACGAGAGGGGGAGGAGGAGCCGCCCCGCCGCCCGGGGATGGTGAGGAGGAGGCGGCGGCTGCCGGGAGCCCAGTGAGGCCTTCGCTCGGCGCCCGCCGCAGAGCCCGCCCGCCTCGCCGGCCGCCCCCTTCCCCCGCTCGCTCGCTGGCTCGCTCCCCCCTTCCCTCCCCTTCCCCTGACTCCCTCCCCGGCTCCCTTCCCCTGCCGCCGCCGCCGCCTCCTCCCCGGGCTCCAGCCATGTAAGTGACCCGCTCCCCGGCAGGGAAGGGCTGGGGGAAGGAAGCGCCGGGGCCGGGGCCTGCTCGGCGCGGCCGCATTGTGCGGGGCCGGGAGGGAAGGGAAGGGCCGGGAAAGGGGGCGGCCGCTCTCCCTTCGCCTTCCCCGGTCGTGGGCTGCCCCGCCGGCCCCTGAGCACGGCCAGGCGGGGTGGGGGGCGAGGAGGCCCAGGCGGCCGCGGCCGGTCGGTCCGACCTGCCGGCGGGCCCGGAGCGGACAGGAAGCTGTTGGCTCCCCGGGGATGCGGTGGGTGAGAGGGCGGCGGGGCGGGGGTCTCCCCTCGGGCCTTCCCCCCGCCCCGGCCCCTGCGCGAGCATCCCCCGGGGAAACGGCGGTGGGGGCGGCTGGGGGGTGGCTTGTGATATTTCTGAAACAGCGGCGAGCAAAGTAGCCGAGGGCCCCCCATTTTCCCACCTCCCCCGCCCCCATTTTCTCCCCTTGTCTTCTGCGGCCGCGTTGTTCAGCCCAGCTCCGCTTTGCGGACCACTGAGTGTTTGCCGACGGGGGTGTGATTCCCTCCGTGGGCAATTCGCGTGTGTAGGTGGCTGTGCAGCGCTTGTGGACTTGATTTTTTTTTTTTTTTTGCAGTCGTGTTTTGCAGAGGTCTAGGGAGCTGTCTGCAGAATCCCCCCCGCCCCCCCAGGTGAAGCAGTTGCCGAAATGTTCTTAGAGACTTGTAGGACTTGTGTCTGTTTCTTTGTAAAACACATAATCGAGCATGTAAACCTTCTGATACTTTCAATTTATTTTACTGACAGGACGCTACTGATGCAGATACAGCTTGCACCTTATTGGTGGTGTGTGTCCCCCCCGCCCCCCCACGGCCACCCCTGTGGGAAATATTTAACTGTTTTGCTTTGTTTTCCTACCTCGTGTAAGAAGCAAATCCATGATTTTCTCTTGTTTGTTTTATTTATACCACAGGAGGCATGTACATTTCAAAATACAGTTATAAAAGGGAGTTACACTTAATGCTCGAGAGTATTTGTTTGCAGGTAAATAAATTTGACATACTGCATGACTAGTAATTACTTTCAGGTAGTAGTTAGTTTCATGGTGACAGCCACCACATTTGTCTGAGTTAGCAGATTTAAAGGCACTGTGGAACTACCTTTGATTTTTTTTTTTAAGTAGTAGGGTTTGTGTTGTGTGTGGTGTTTATTAAACTGTTTTTGGTGTGCAGCAGCGGTAAATCAAATTTAAGAATTGATCCAGTGTCCACAAGTCACTTTCAGCTCCAGTATTCACTTACAGTCTTATAAAAATGTTCTGTAAGTGATTACATTAACAATTAAATAGTCTCACAACTGTCTTGATTTCTTTGGGGACTGAACAAAACTTCAGTTACAAATACTTTAAAATGGAATTTGATTAAATATATGTCAGGTTGGTAGCAAAGTTCTGAGCAGCACAGTTCTTAAATTATATGAGCATAAACTGTAAAAAGACTTGTTCTTGTTCAGGAACATAAAGAAGATTTTGTCTGGGCTGCAGAGGGGCTTGTGAGAAGTCACTTTTCTGCCATCACTCAGTTTTGAAATAGGTGGCTTAGTTTGTCCTATGAAACTGTTGTTGTGTTTGCAGCATGGACAGTTGGATGTCGTAACTGTGGCCCCTCACCTGAACAGCATTAACCTCCTGTCTATTGATCAGAGGCAGGAGAGCACAAATATTTCAAATTACAGTTTTTTAAACCTAGATTAGGCTAATAGATTGGAAAAAAAAAGGGGGGGGGTGTGGCTGTACATATATTTGTTTTCCAGTTGCCATTTTCCCCATAACTTAGTATCTGAGAATCCTTTGTGAACCTTGTGATGTGCTGCACTTGCTGCCATGAAATTCCAGTAGAGATGTGGTGTCATTGGACACACACAGCACATCGGAGCAAATAACTGGTGGCCACACCTAAGTCGTGGCCCACAATGCCTTTTTGTAAGGGAAGCTAAGATGGTGGCACAACCTGGTCCTTCTAAGCTTCCTTGAAAGCTGTCTGCCCAGATTTGGTAACTGGGTCATGGTGCGAAGCTGCTGCAGGCTCAGAGGGCCTTGAGCACATTGGAATCACTGTTGCTCCTGTGAAACAGCCAGGGCAGGATTTGCGTAAGGCAGGAGATGTACTTCGCTGGTCAAAGCCTGGTGGGAACATCTATCTGTACGCTCCACTTGAAACGTTGGCTGGAGCCCAACTTTGTTGTGTCTGTGCTGTTTTGGTGCAGTTGGCTGTCAGCTGGGAGCTTGCCCTGGGAAGAGAGCGTAGGTTGCTCGCGGCATCCCATGTAACGGGCCTGAACGCACCGCCCTGGCCCCGTCCAGCTCCTGTGTACCTCATCTGCTCTCATGACAGTGTCATGTGGCCACAGTAGGCAAACTTGGGCAGCTGGATCCTGTTTTGCCTGGTCCTGTTGCTGTACGTTGTGAGAACATGTAAGGATGTGCAGTACATTTGGGCTCAGAGTGTCCTGGGAGAATCAGGACTGTGCCACACCAGGGCAGTGGGCATCGGTAACTGGTTGTGTGACAAGGCAAAGTGTTAGCCCAGGGGAATGCTTTTTTGTAATCTGCTTTCTGATCTGGGCTAATGAGTGCAGCCCAAACACAGTCTGACGTGCCAGGACTGAGGCTGGTGGGTCAGTCTCCTTTTAGTCCCTTGCTTACTCTACCTCACAAAGATGAGGTGATTACCATGGGTGCTCCTGCATCCCGTAAGCTTAAGCTTCAGCTTAATGGAAGACTTCCTTTTCTTCCTCATCTGCTCTAGGGTGTGAGTGGAAACAAGTACAAAACTTTGCATTGAAAAGAAGACAGGAAGTACAGATTAATATTTCTACTTTCTTAGAGAAAAAAGAAGGTGAGGATAATGTATAGAAGAGAACGAGAGAAGGAGCTCTAACATGACTCTCCCAAATACGTCAAAGGTGGTTCTGCTCCACCTTCTGTTGGATGGTGGGTTTGACTGACTCCTTAAAGCAGGTTTCATTGCTGCAGTGCCTAGAGAAGTGAGTTATCTCATTATTTATGAAGAACTTAATAACCTTTAAGGCATTAATATGTACGCAGAACTGGTGTCACCATGATACAATGCTGATGTCATGCCACCCATGATTTACAGCACTTCAGCTGCGTGAGGACTATTGCAGTGTTAAAAAAAAAGTATTACAGAAATGCATGTTGAAAAACAAGCAAAGAGAAGACTAAGAGAAAGACCAAGTTGTTTAGCTTTTGACAGTATTTAGTCCTGTGCAGACACAGACTGGAGCAGCCAGGTCATACTTACCTCAGATGCCCTCTCTTCGCTGGGAACCATTCCTAGATGGCCATAAATGAGGACTGTAATCATTCCTTTTCTTTTTTTTTCTTTTTCCCCTCCAAGGATTTTATGGAAAAGGAACTTTTTCTGGTTTACACATCTTCAGTAGTACATTGACCTATAGTTAACTTGCTCTTCTATTCCGAGAAATCACTCGTGCTTGCTGTAACTGTCTTCAATAACGTCTCTTACTAAAAGAGGTGTCTTAGGCACAGCTTGAATATGTGTTTTAAAATACAGTAGATAGGGCAGGTTTGCTGCTGCTGGAGCTGTGCCTATGGACATCTTGTTAGATAGTGAGAAGGGATCCCCAGCTCTTCACATTGCAAATTAAAAATAGCTTAAGTTTCTCCATGTGAAGTAAGTACTCTGACATGGCTGACTGAAGGACTGAGGTGGGACCCACGATGCAGGTTGGTGTCAGGAAGTGTTTAATGTTTTTCCACTTGGTTGTGCCATGGCTTCTTTACCAAACTCCACCCCCTTCACCACCCCTCTCCCCTGAAAGGAGTAGGCAGGTAAAGACATATCCCTGAGAGCACAGCTTCCGTAGCAAGTGGGAAATGTTTCTTCGGTAGAAGTGGTAGGGAAAAGGTAATTCAAGCTGCTTGGACACCACAGAGAGTAGAAAAAATAGTCCCTTCTGAACTTTGTATTTCTTTGTTGATATGCTTGTTTTGGCTCTGTTGTCATTCATATTTGGATTATTAAATGACAGTTTAGCTGATGACAAGCAGGAAGCTGCCAAGTTGTAATCCTGACAAGTGTTAATGCAGGAAAACCTGGAGTAAGTTAGCTGCAGATTGGAGAATTCTGGTCCTTCATGCTTTTTTATGTTTTTAATAATAGTATTGCCCTTTCTACAGCCTAGTTTGTCTTGTAGCTTCCGTTTTTATGTATGCTTGTTGGAAAGGATATTGATTGCTCAGTGCCTCTAAATGGCTGAATTCAGGATGCAGAGGTAGGATTGCACAGTCCCTGCACCCTGTATGACACAAAGTTAGAAGCGTTAACTTTCACACCTGGGTGTTGCATTTCCATACACAAGCTGTGATAATCTTGGGGGTTTTGTTCAACACTTCACAAATTGCTCAAGCTTCTAAGTGAGGTCTAGTCTCCTCTTGACATCAGCAAGCAAGTCTAGCTTGCATGGCTATTGTGCATGGCCATTTTGAAAGGAAAAAGCATGCTGTGTTTGTCAGGTTGTATCCTAATTGCTCTGAAGCTCAAGGAGTTTGTTCCAAGGTATCTCTGGCAGCTGTAGATTACCGGTCTCTATTCTGCAGCATACAGTGTTCTCATATTTATTTATGAAATTAGGAATTATTACATGTCACTTGTTCCAGTGTAATTTTTTGTGTATCTTCCCTCCCTCAGGCAAACATCTGTTTCGTGGAGTTGATAATTCTAACTAGTGAGATTGGCAGATTTGTAATTTGGAAAAAAAATCCAAACTCACCTTGTTTCTGGGGAGAACTTCAACATAAACTGTTAACTGGAAAAGCTGAGGAACAGTAACAAACAGTGTAGGTTTGTCGGCAGAGTGTCAGGGGAGTGACCTCCTTTCTCCATCCATTTTTGCTGGCAGTGATGGAACTTGTTCAAATTTGAGCTTTGTGCTTTCAATGCTGCCTGTTTCAGATCACTGTGATGTAGTACAAAGCCCTCTGCCCCTGCTGGGGTTTCAGTTCTAGGTTGGATTCATTTTGACCACCTGTTTTCTTCCATCCAGTGTTGTGTCTTAGTGAGTTATGGGGAATTAGTTGCTTTTTAATCTAGTTTCTGATGGATGGCTATCACCTGCATGCTCTGGGATAATTGATGCACATGTGCCAAATGCACGCAGAGATGGTATATATTTGTCAGGTGGGAATGGGATGTCTCTGTGGTAGGTGAGAGACTCCAGTAAAAGCTGGGTCTTTGGTGGCAGTTTACAAATGCTGCTGGGTTTTGTTTTATTAAACTTGTTGGTTACTGCTGGGAATTTGTCATCAGTTAGTTTTTTTGATCACTCAAATAGTACCAAATTGAATGGCAGCATGGACACTTCAGAGAGCATAGAAAAAATAAAGAAAAACAGGGAATATTTGTACCACAAGGAGAAAAATAATCAGATTCAATTTAGAAAAATAATAAAAGCTAATGCATTTGGGAAGAGATTACATTCAGTGAGGGAGAGAAATGCACAGAATATTTCTGTGGTAGTCAGCCACGAGCAAGGCACATTTTCAATAAGAAATGGCAATCTTGAGCTATTTAGAGAGGGATTTTGTCTCATAAAGCAGAGGGGTAAAAGTCCCAAGTTGTGCTTGGGTATATTTCATTGTGAGAAAGGCAGCAGCAAACTGCAGAACAGTTAAGGAAGAGCAGTAAAATTGATCAGGGTGCTGTAAAGGCTGATTTGGGATAACAGTAAGGTACGTGAGCTTATCTGTGGTTGTTTGTATACCTCTAGGAGAGGTAGAAGTTAGAAATATTGAAGTTAGAGAAGATACTTTTTGGGGAGTCAAGGAGGTCTGAGTGGGATTAAGGAGATGATGCTGAAGGTAGGAAAATCGGAAGCAGGATAGAAATATTTACTGTCAAAGGTTTTTTTCTAAGACACACTATGTGCTGGTTAATAGACTATTATCAGGCTTAAAGAAACCTTCCAGGAAATGTTCTGGAAGTCTTCCTTACCAGGAAACATTGAAAACTGGTTTTTGTGATATTTCAGAATTTTTATTGTTGCAAAGAACTAGGTGGTGTTGCAGAGATGGAGGTCTACTAGGTAAGATCTTGAATCCACCTGTAATTCAGACAGCACTTGGTAGTGAGTCTGCCCATGATCAGCCTACTCAGTGAAGGAGGACTTTAGCAAGCTTGTATTTTGGCACCTGTACCTGCCAAGATAAATTCCTGTGGAGAGCTAAGCCCTTGCTTAAGATTTGTAATAATAATAGAACAGAAAAATCCCAAACCAGCAATGCAGCAATGAAAAGTGCTCCCTGTTGCATACGTTGTTGTACATTTGCGATGTGCTTTGAAATGATGGTGTACTCTTCTTTTGATCCTTTTAGAAATAGTTGGAAAGGAGGAAAACGGAGGAGAAACCCTCGTCCCTCTTGTGGAGCCTTCTGCTAGAGTTCAAGAATTTCAGCTGAGTGATCTTTTGCCATAAACTGGTTTTCAAGAGACATTCCTGCCATTATGAATGAAGTAGCGATAGTGAAGGAAGGCTGGCTTCACAAACGAGGTAAGTGACTCTTCCCTTCTGGACAGTGAAATGACTCCAATCCCTCTCTAATCTGGTGTTTAGCAGCATGTCCTCAAATAATCCATTATTTTCCTGTTCATCCTAGTGGGAAACAGCACATAGGGAGTGTGCCTGACTTTTTTTCAAGCTTTAGAAAATACATGTATAAGGGGTTTTCTTGTGTGTGTGTGTGCATATGTTTACCAAAAATTGGTGTCAACTGCTTTGAAAATGATGATAAAGGTAGCAAGTGAAGGAGATACTACTTAGAGTGCTAGAGTTTAAACTGTAGTAAATAATTTTGGTTTGTATGTAGGTCTGTAGCTTTCCTTTTTATACTAGAAGGGACAATTAAGATGGATATTTTTGAACAGTGAAAGATATGCCTGTATTTTGTGAGCAGTTCTGTGCTCTTGCAGAGACTTGCTAGAAAATGAGTTATTCTCTGTGTGTCTGAACTGCTCTGGGTACCAGTGTCTGGACAGGAAGAATAGCCTCGAGTTTCTGCACTCTGTGCATTTTGGTTGTGCCATGAACGACATTTGATTTTTATAAAAGGTCTTTATTCTTAACAGAGTGGCAAATCTGAAGAGACAGTTGCATGTATGGTTAGGCTTTTTGCCTTCTTTTCTTCCCAAAACATTGGGTTTGGTTTTTTGGGGGAGGTGTTCATTTTCAAGTACCACAGCATTGATCCTATAGGGTATTACCTGTTTCTTTGTACTCTACTATTGTTTCTTGGAAAGGAAAGAGCAGTGTTAGGTACTTTCCATGATAGTGTCATTTTTTTGGACCAAAACCAGAATCTGTGTGCTCCAGCAATAGGGAAACTTACATGGTTCTGCAGACTCAGGATTTTTTCTAGAAGGTTTGCAACAACTTGCCTGAAGGTGCAAAGGTATAACAAAATTATTTATGGAAGAAATTTGAAATGCATTATCATAACCTTGGTAAAGGATGGCGGTTCTTCAACAGCAATAAGAAATATCTAGGAATTTAGAAAACATGTTGATAATGTGTATTTAAGAGCGTGGTAGTGTATATTTCTAATAATTGGATATGCAGTGTAGTTTAGCAGATTGAAGCTTGATGTACAAATGTTTTGTTCAAGTTTTTTTAGGGGGGGTGTGTGGGATTTTTTTTGTTCTGGTTTATTTCAGTTAGAAACACCTTTGTACTCCTTAGCTTAACTAACTCATTCAGTAATTCTGGTGTACCCAAGTTGCTTTGTTCTGACAAAGTATTTGAGAACTATTCTGTGTTTGGATTAAATAGAAGAAAGAAACGCAGAATTATACTCCCCATTCCCATTTATGAATCTAGAAACTCTTCAAATCAGAGATGGTTTTTTTTTGTTTTAAACAAATGTTTTTCAGGCTGAGGGTTTTTAATCATCTGTTGTTGCAATTCTTCCTACATTTACCTGTAATTTTTTAAAAAAATCTGTTATTTTGAGGAGCACTGCACAAAAGTCTGAGGGAGAAACATTTATTTTAAACACTGTGGAAAAGGCATTGTCAGGATGATTCAGAGGCACATGTGTCTGAAACTTTTAAACAATCATGTTGTATTTCAGGTTTGTCTGTGTTTAGTTTTGGGAACTGAATTTTTGTTGTTTCTAGGATTACGATAAAGCTACTTTCAAGAAAGGAGACCTCTGGAGGAGGTCTTAGTAAACGATGCCCAGATCTCCTGATTTTTTTTTGTTGTTGTTTTAAAATTGCCTTAGAGAAACAGATTATTATCTCTGATGGATTGCTGATAATATTATGATGAGATTACGTGCTGAGCATATTCCAATTTTCAAAATGTTACTCTGCATGTTCCGCATATTTGATGCTGCAAATTTGTGCCCAAACTCCTAAACTGTTAAACATACCGTGGCATTTTTTGGATGCCAGGTTTCCTAATCTTTTTAACCTGTTTCCCAGTGTCCTTTTGCCCTCTTGGTATGTGCAGTGACACCTATTTCATTCCAATCCATTGGCTTTGCAACTGTTAATTTGTTGTTGTCCTCATTAGGAGGTTTTTAGAAAGCAATGCTCTATTTTCTCTTCAGCCTGCTGGTGTCAGCCCTGGGAATCTCTTGGTTTTTGTAGCTGTTCAGGGATAGGTTGACAAATTCAGTTCATTTGGCTCTGTCTGTGCTGGGGAGTAACTTATCCACTCTGTGTATGCATGTGTTTTGTTAAGCATTTTTTTTTTTTTAATAATCTACATTTATTACCACACACTATCAGTTTGCTGGCTCTGCTAGATTAAGTGCTTGAACCACAGGATGTTTCCAAAACTGATGCCTGATACGGTGAGCTTCTGAAGTCAAGGCATAAACAATAATTAGTGCAGGGAGGGACTGCTAAAGCGGGGATTTCAGGTACAAGAAACATATATATATGTGTGTGTGTGTATGTGTGTGTGTATAGTATTTTAGATCATTTATAAAACCAAAGGTTGCACTGCATGTGTACATTAAAGATCCTAGGGTTTTCCACATGAAAATATATTAGGTAGTGACTGGCTAAAATCCAGATTGGGCAATGATGTTCTCTCAGCCTAACGTTCCCCATAGCTTTGGTTGGATTTGGTGTCTCTTACAGTTCCTGTCCTGAGCAGTCGAACAGCATGGCTGCGTGCAGTTAAACAGTTGCCACATCTCACCCCAGCAGTGGCTTAATTTTGGTGGTTTTAATGATTTGTGTATGTATAAATCAGGCTGCAAAGTGCTCTGGAGCCCTTCTGGATGGCAGGTGTAAGTAAGCATAAAGCCAGCATTAGCAGGAGCAGGTGTTTCAGCCTGGCAGGGAAAGTAGCAGGGCTTTCTAGAACTGTGTAGTTGTTTTCTTCTGTCAGCATGCTTTACATTTATGTTTTTGTTTCCATGATTAAAAATACAAATGGAGAAATGAAATTAAACATTGCTGCCTGACTGAGAGTTCTTGGCAGTTCTCTAAGTCACTGAAGGAAGCTCCACTTGCAGTAGTGCAGATGTTTGTTTGTGCAGGGGCCAGTTGTGTCCATGACATGTCTAACCTCAAGCAGGCAGAAATAAAAGAATTCATGAATGAACTTTTCCTTCCCCATCCCTTTCTCCATTAGCACTGCTTGGTGCTGTTACTCAAATCCCAGCAGGGGTAGACTCTTGTGACCCCTCTTTTTATACCTGCATGGCTGGACTGTTCCAGCACACAGGTGGGAGGTGTGAAGGAGCTCAGGCTTGTGTTTGTGCATCCAGCCTATGCATGTACATCCAGGGTGTGCAGTCCCTGCTTGTGTGATGCTGAAGGTTTTGTTTAGTGGGAAAGGATGGGGGAAATGGTTCGATGCAGAGGTGCTATAATTGTGATTGAATATGAGGATAGAAGGAGAAAATTATCTGCCCAAATTGCTGCTTGTTGAGCTCTGAGATTATAGGTTTTCTGAATGTATGTCATGAGGATCCTTAATTTTGGTTGTGTGTGGGGGACTTTTTGGAGAACAGAGGTGTACCCAAGTGTATTTTACTTGCTTTACAGATCCATTTTAAAGATCTCATTGGATTTCTTACATCTCTCTGCTCTGGTCCCTGTTTATAAAGGTCCTTCTATTGTTTTCAGTCTTCATCCTGTTTTTTTTTTTTTTTTTTTAAAGTCTTTCTGCATGGCTAACAAAGAAGGGATTGTGTGTTTTGATACTCTGTCATCTCTGTCCTTCCTAGTATGTCCGGTTTTCTTATTAGGGCATAAACTTGTATGAAAAAAAGGAGTCTTTTGGAGGCAGGGAAAGAGGAGGAGGGAAAAATACACACTGACATTTGAAAAAGGAAATTGAAAAATCTCCATTTCTCAGTCTGAGAAATCTGAAGCAATTATAAGGAGCTGGAGAGACCTGTGTATTCATCCATTAATATTTAGCAGGAAATGCAGAGCTGTTTTGTTTTTAAATAGCACATTAACACCACATAGTAATTTTAACCATGAAAACCATAACATGTCCTCCAAATGCCAATTTTTATGGACTTCAGGCAGGTAAAACTATTTGACTGATGGAGTCTGTAGCTTACAAGCTGATCAAATCTAATAGAGGCCCTAAAATGAGAAGTAATACATAGGATACCTACTCCACTTCTGGATATAATACCTTTTTTTTCTTTTGGTTAAAGAATTATTTCTGTAATGAATGGAGTGATACAGACAGCCTAATAAATAACAAGTGGCCTGTTGTGATTTTTTCTTGCTATAACTTCATTGCATAAAGTAGATGCAAGATCCATATGTAAACCAGGACTAAAATGCTGATTGTTGCTCTTTTAACTTTCCCTAGCAGAATAGCACAGATGGTGAACTTTACCTTTGTTATTTGGAGCTCAGGTTCATACTTTCAGTATTCTGTTAGTGTGAATCAAAAGAGGATTTTACAAGACATGACCAGATATATGTTTAAGCCAGGGAGTCTCTGGTGTTGCTGTTTTTCTTCACCTCTTCTTTCTTCTCTCTTTTCTGTTCTCACCATGTTCCCCACCTTTTTTTCTGTGTGTGTGTATGTGTGTTTTATTTTGGGGTGTTTTTTGCTCTTACCTTGGCTTCTGTGTGTCCCTGGGAGGTAGTGATGCACTGTCTTGGTGACCTGTGTAGTCAGAACCTTTGAGGTTCAGATTAGTTCAAGGATCGTCTGCCCTTTATGGTATTTCAAAGAATGGCTGTGGCACTTGATGCAAAGGATCCTAAGAGTCATCTGAATTCTGACGATGCCAGCTACAGAGGGCACAGCTGCTTCAGAGGAAAAAGCTGGGGGGAATGGAAAGGTAAGAAACAAGATAGGGGCTGAACAAAAAACGGAGTGGGGCTGAACAAAGAATGGAGTGGGGAAATTGTGACAGAGGAAAAGAAGCTGATGCTGTTTCTTGAACCGAAGGGTTGGGTTTATAGGGAAATCTCTTGCTCTTCTTGTTGGAAACAAAAGATAAGCTGTGTCAGTTTGTGGTTTTCCTTGTGTGTCTCTTTTTCAACACAAGGGGCAATAGTTTTGCAATTCTAGCTCTTGGTTGCTTTCATTTTGCTTGTCCTGTTCTGGGAAAAGGGGATTGGGGAGGAACCAGGAAATTGTCAACTAATAAATCTGACCTTGGTGGTAGGCAAGATGCTAGAGACATTAAGAAAGGATGAGATCACAAAACATCTGGAGAAATATGAGCTGATAATGGCTAGTCAGCTAGACTTTTGGAGGGTAATCTCATCTGATGGAATTATTTGTGGAGAGATCATAGGAAACAGGCTGGGTCCGCTGTACTGTAAAAAGTTTGCTCTTTGGATGACAGGGGAAGTCAGAAACTGAGAATCAGCTGGTGCAGTGTAACTGTACAGTACTTCATCTTTGAACGAGCTGGTGTAGCCTAGAAATGGCTTATCTTCCTTTCACAGAGCAGACTACTTGTCTTGGAGTGTTTCTGTTACTTTCCAGCAACCTTTCAGAAAACTGTCTTCCAGAACATTTTTGCATTAAACCCATTCTTTATTCTACAGCTTCACATTTTTGAAGGGTGACATCCAAATGTTTCTTTCTTCAGTAAAAGTTACTTCCAAAAAGTCTTTATTCTAACATTTTCACAAAACACTTTCAGTTCTTTAGAGAAGTGATGCTGGGTTAGATGTGTTTTTCATTGATTGTTAACTGACTGGAGCTTACTTGGAAGTGAGACTGAGCACTCTCTCTTTGAATGGCAAAGAGGAAGAGCTGGGATGTTGATGCCCGGCTTATTTATGTCAGTCCTGGAAGTTTACTTTCGTATTCTGTTTTATTGCACATCAGAAGCAGAACAAACTAGGTCTCAAGTTTATCTCTAAAAGTGGGGTAGCGTCATAGATTAATGTTACTTGTTATTAAAAGGGATTTGAGAATAAGGGATCTAGGACGTTGCAAGCCCTGTAAAAGCAAGCCTGGGAATGCTTGATACAGTGGATCATGCAGAAAGTGCCTGTATTGGCTTTGATTTTCTTTTTCATGGTTACTTCCTTTTCAAAACGGGAAAGGTAGGCCTCTGAAAAAGAAAAAAAAGCTCTCCATGTTTTCTGTTCTTTTTTTCTCTCAGTAGGCTTATTGAGAAGTCATCAGGTTTGGATGTAGGAAGAAAGAAGTACTGAGTGAGTATGCTATTTTGAGGTAAAGAGAGAGCAAGAGAATAAAGCTTGCTCCTTCCTGCAGAGGTGGTTTTAGGCAAGGTGCTGTGCCATGCATTTAAAATTTGGCGCCTCGTCCTTGCTTGGAAATGTCTTCCCCTGCAGCCCCTGTGTGGATGCCAGAAGGTTCCTTCCCTTCCAGCTGGTGCTGCTGCCACTGTGTAAGCACTGTCAGTTGCACTCCTTGTCTGTGCCTGTGCCTTCCCCTGCCCAAACTTGCTCCTGGTTATCCCTCGTAGCCTGAGATTCTGCCATCTGAAAAAGCTGGTGAGGACTTTGATGCTCTTAGAGCAGTACATGGTGACATGCGGTGTCTCTCCTTTCATACACTTTCTGTGCCACTAATAATTCTCTTAAAAATTGGAGTGGTGGTTGGTGTCAGATTCATTTGGGAAACAGACCTTGATATCTATTGGGAGGGAAAAAGGGATTTGTTTAATAGCTCAACATTTAATTTTAATGTATTTTAAAAGAGAGAGCGTTGTAAAAGCCAAATACTTGTCAGCTGTTTGGGGTTTTCCCCATTTTACATATTGGAGTAGATGATTTACAAAGAAAAAAAATAGTTAAGCCTTATTTAAAAGTCGTCTCTCATGGGGGAAGACAGAGGAGGGATTATTATTTTCAAATGCATTATGTTGTAGGTACAATGTGCTTCTTAAAGGGGGAACAAAAACCAGGAAACTATGTGAGGAAAGAGGAAGAAAAAGAATGGAGAAAGAAAAGCACCATATTAGGTGTGAAGTAGTGTGTTTTTGTGAGAAATATTTACTGCAGCTGAAAGGGGGAAATAATGAAGACTGACTTTGAGTGCAGTTGTTAAGCATGCTACAGACCTCTGGGGTTATTCTCCCACCTCTTCAAGTTGAGCCAAAAATGTGAAAAAGATAGCTGGTTAAATAACATTGTGAAATTTGTCAGTTTATTCAAAAGTGCATGGTCATATTTGAGGACAGCTGAGGTAAACAATCATCACAGACTGTGGGCAAGTCAGTTACTGTTTCCCCTGAGCCTCTTGGGTAAGTTGGGAGAGCATGTTTTGAAGTGCTGTCCAAAACCCAGGCCTTTGGTGAACTGCATGTAGAAATACACTTTGGAGTCAGTGGTTCTGTGCATGGTGCAGTGGTATTTCATGCTCTTAATGAGACTGAGTGCAGTATCTGGGTAATTTATGGGGCTGTCAAATCAGTCTCTGCCTGGGCTTACTAATGGTCTCCTAATGAGAACCACAGGATAAGCATGCCAGAAAAGTGGGCTTTGTGTTGGTGGGGAACCACAGCCTTCACAGGAGATACCTGTTTTGGGAGGGAGCCTGGTCCAGCCTTGGAATGGTTGGGGTTGGAAGAGACCTTTGAAGATCATCTAGTCCAACTCCTGTGTCATAGGCTGGCACACCTTGCACTAACTAGACCATGTTGCTCAAAGCCCTATCCAAGCTGGCCTTGGACAGTTCTAGGGATGGGACATCCACAGCTTCACTGGGCTGCCTGTGCCCGTGCCTCACCACCTTCAGAGTGAAGAATTTCTTCGTTAAATATTATGTAGTCTAAATCTACTCTCCTATATTTTAGAACCATAACCTGTCACAATAAAAAAAAAGCCTCTCAGTTTTTCTTAAAAGTCCTCAGTATGTATAAAAAGTGAGCAGTAAGGTCTCTCCAGAGAATCCTCTTTTCAGGCTGAACAGCCCCAAACTCTCAGCCTGTCTTCATAGGAGAGGTCTTCAAGACAAGCATTATTTGCTGATGGAGACTCAAGAGGTTGACA
This sequence comes from Fringilla coelebs, assembly GCF_963513975.1. Classification (NCBI taxonomy): domain Eukaryota; kingdom Metazoa; phylum Chordata; class Aves; order Passeriformes; family Fringillidae; genus Fringilla; species Fringilla coelebs. The sequence continues at coordinate 8,843,565 of NC_140034.1, forward strand.
CTGGTGTGCCTTGAAGTGAACTTCAGATACTGATGGAGGTCAGGCTGCTTACAGCAATTGCTATTAATTCTCAAAATTTAAGTGCAGCCCTTATGTTTATGTTGGCTTTATAAATCCGTTCCCACCTTTAGAAGTCACAAGATTTTGTAAGTTTTGCCTGTTTTTTTTCCTGAAGCAGAGCAGCTTGCTAGTCCTCATGATGTTGAGAAAAATTGGAGAAGATAACCAGAGCCTGCTTCATGGTTTAGACTAAGCAGAACAAAAAGGGCTGTTTAATTATTTGTCAGGAAAAAAGCTCAAAAAATAGAGGTTTTGAAATAATTTCTATATGTGTTTTTGTTTTTCTGGTCTCATAGCCTTAGCAGCATTAGTACCCTGCTATTTCTACAATTGTATCAGAGGGTCTAGGGATCACAGAGCATATCCTGATTACACCTCAGAAAGCAGGCAATATGAAAAAATAAATTTCTGATTACTTGCAAGATGCTTGACAGGTCTAATTATTAATAGAAACAAAGAAATGAAACTGTATTTGAACTGCTTTTTTGTTTATCAAATTCCTAAAATAAATCTTAAGATTCAAGGTAAAAAATACTTAGTTAAAATTTTGCTGTATCTTCCTGTACAAGCCTTTGTATGTGCCATATTACAAATGACAATATACTGCTGCTTTGTGCAGAGTGGAAATATTTGCACTGAGTAGGGTTTATGCGCAGAATTACAAGACTGTGCACAATTCTGTGTATTTTTGGTTTTATGCTTACATTGGAGCTTCTCAGTTGGAGTATTAGTAAATAGATGGACCCTTGAACAACCTGTTAAGCAGCTCAAAATCCATTGCCAGGCCTTTGCAGAGTGGGAATACAGCTTTTTATTTGATGGTTGCTTTTCAGGGGCTTCCAGGCATGGATTGTCTGGACTGGTGTTTTTACATGTCATATGTATCCTTGTGCCTGTCTGTGGTCAATAAACCATCTATAAGTAGCAATCATTTAAGTAACTTAAAGTGTTTTCTTTGTAATGTAGATTTTTCTTTGTCTTGTTTTATTATTTTTAACTTTTGATCATGCAGTCTCCTTGCCTTCTTATGCTTATTAGTAGAATGAAAATTTGGGAACGCCATGGAATAATTCAAGACTCAAATGTGTAGTTGCATAGATTTAGCTGTATTAAATGTTTATTATTCTACTGGAAGTTTATGCATGGAGCAGTCTAGAATCCAGTTGTGATTATTTGTGGTGACAATGCTGGTTGTAGGATTTCGAAGTAGTTTTCTAGGTGGACTTTGATTTCTGGGCAGAGAATATGAGTCCTATGCCAGTATAAATTCACTGATGAAGTAATTTTTTGGGAAGTTGTCTTCGTGCTGCTGGGACACTGTATCGGGAAGACCATCTGAAGATCATAATGGGTTTTTTTCCATAATTTTTTAAAAAAAGAAATCCTGCCTTTTTATATGGGTTGTTACTAGAAAAATGGTTTATCTGCTTTAGTCATAGAATGGTTTGAGTTGGAATGGACCTTTAGAGATCATATAATTCAACCCCCCCCTGCCACGGACAGGGACACCTTCCAGTAGATCAGGTTGCTCAAAGCCTCATACAAACTGGTCTTGAATACTTCTAGGGATGGGATACTCACAGCTCCTCTGGGCAGCTTGTTCTAGTGCCTCACCACCCTCAGCCTAAGGAATTTCTAACCTCATCTAATCTAAATCTTTTCTCTTAGTTTGAAACCATTCTCTGTTGTCCTGTCACTGTCTGCCTGTGTAATAAGTCACTCTCTCTTTAATCTCTCTTAAAGAGTGAAATTGGTGACTCTAATACAGTCTTTGGTGTTATTTTTCAAACAGTGAAAGAGTAGTATACTATTTGACCTTTTCAGTTTGAAGTTTTCTTTGTATCAGGCTTAGCTGTAAATCTGGTCTCCTTTTCTGATATAGGTATATTTTTACTCTAGGAGGAACATTTGAAAGGTATATAACTGATGTGTCTCCTGATGTAGAAGTCAAAGTTGCCTTATCACTTGCATGATAAGAAAAGCATTTATTCTAAATAAGAATTAGGCAAAAATTGCATTTTCATTTGTGGAAAACCACTGCAAACTTGCTGGCAAACAACCTCCAGCTGACTTGCAGTATCTCTACATTGCCTATTGAACACTTGTGACAGCTTGTTCCTGTTGTTTCTGCTGAAGTTTAGCCTGTAAAGTCAAGATATCTTGATCTGAGAGATGGGAAGATGGTTAAATTACATCATCATGGAAGAATAGCAGCATACTTAGCTTTAAAGCCATTCACGACTACATTGGCACCCCTTTGTTATACAGTGTAGCTGAAAACGAACTGCAGCAATAATGAACCAATCCATCTAAATCACAGCAGCTGAACAACTGACTGTTCTATCTCAAAATGCAAATGCTTTGTGCAGAATGGATTTAATTGTAAATGTTTGCTTAGTAGGGAATATGAGCCTTTTAGTTTGTGACAATAATTGTGAATACAAAGACCCACAGAATTTTAGGGTTTACATAGCTTGTCCCTGTTCTCATAACAATATTTCAAAGTCACTTTTTTAAAATGTACCATTTGGCTTTTTTCTAGCCAGTGAATAGAACTCTAAATGCCCAATCTCCAAGTGGTGTTTTGGAAACTGAAGGATAAATTTAGCTCTATGTACTTTGATCAGGCAGAATTTTCTGTTATATTTCTTTCAAATCTCTGTTAGAGCTTTTATGTAGCTTCAGATAATAAGAGGGAAAAAATGCTGACTTTCAGAGCTTGAATTTGTTTTGCTGTGCAGAAATGCCAAGTGTAACTTAGAGTATTAAGCATTTTCTTTGAGATTCTAGTAAGGTGCCTCTCAAACAATTAAAAGGTTACTGTGTGGAATTTCTTTTGTAGTCAAACTAACAAGCAAAACCCCTCTGTATTAAAATCTTCATTCTTTGTTAAATTCCTGAAGCCTGACCGCTTGAGTGCAGCTGAAGAGGGTGAATCTCTCTCATTGATTTGAATGAATTAAAATAAAAGCAGCATTGTCATTTTGGGAAAGGAAAAAGCTTACTGAGCTTCATCAAAAAAAGCAAGAAAGCAGGAATACCTGCCTCCAGGCTGTTCTTAGGTATCTGTGTAAGGAAAAACAGATATAACTTGGAAAACAGACACACACCAAATATGCCTGTTTATGCTTCTGTTGGCATTTTGTGTGTTCTTTAATAGCCTTCACATGTGGATTAGTCCTTCTGAAAAAAAGAGGCAACCAAGCCCCCTGAAGAATAGGCCTTTGTGACACTGGAGAAGTTTACTGTGCCAAAGTTATGGTAAGAATTTGTAAATTTTGGCTGCTGAAGTACTTCCTTCCCCTGCTATGTTTTTATGTTGGAAACTTGTAAGTGTGGAATAGAGGGTGATTTTTGGTTTGAGTTGGGTTTTTTTTTTGTTTTGTTTTTTTTTTTTTTTGTTTTGTTTTTTTTTGTTGGTTTTTTGTTTGTTTGTTTGTTTTGTTTTTTTTTTTAATTTTTTTTTAATGACAATGCAAACATTCATTTCACAAACTAAACCACCCGTTCACATGACACTGCTGCTGTATATAAACACCCTGTTGATCTTGTTCTGCAGAAGTGTTTGTTGGGCTTCCTGAGTCATACAGAAATGCTCCATTGCTCCTCTTGGTGCTGTGCTCTGCTGTGGACTTGGCCTGTATCTGCTCAGATTTAACTTCCAAATTTATATCCCTGAAAGACATATTTTTACTTGGAACAGGGCCCTCAAAGTTGGAATGTTTTCCTGTGCCCCATTTTCTCTCTGTCTTTAAAATTTTTCATTCTGCTATCTCAGGAGCAGGTTTTGTCTTAGTTAACCTATTGGGAAGATGTTTGGTGCTTCATAGTTGCAAACCTCTCTTCCTCTTATATGTGATATTGTTTCTTCACACAGATCTTAGTTTATGGCAGGCAATAATTCAGGCTGAAATAGCTGTGCAGAACACACAGGCCCAAGAGGGTGCTGCTGGCTGCACTGCAGGTGAGCCTTCCTGGCAGCCTAGGATGCGGTGCAACACAGTTGACTTCACAGGGGTTCTCTGGAGCAACCAAGGGCAGAATTAGAGTCCAGAGCTAGACTGTCATAGTGACAAAATATTTAGAAAACATTTTCTTGCTTGAAACAAAAGCTTGGATTGTGCAACACAAAGTACTGTCCCAGTGTAATAAACGATGCTGTGTATTTTTAAATGGTTCTGTGTGTTCCCTGACTGTCAGCTCTTGCCAGATTCAGCGTGTTCAGGTAAAATGAGGCATTTTTTCTCCAGACTGTTGCTTTTACAAGCTGGGTTAATTGTCACCCTTTATGCAGTGGGGTTGCAAAGATGTGGCAGCCAAATGTGACCTCACATTTTGAACACAGTGGGACATCCCTGTTAAAGACAGATGCAGTGGAGCAGTGTCTTCCCTTCAGCCATAGTGGCAGAGCTGCATTAAGAACAGTTGCTTAAAACTTATACCTTGTAATTGGCCTGGACTGATCTGATTTCTTGTGTGCTCTGTGACTAGACTTGGTGATTGCTTTTATTGGGTTAGAATGTGCTGTTCTTGCTGCAGTAGGAACTTTTTGTTCTGTAGGTGTTTCATCCTTCCATAATAACTCATGTAACTTTCTTTTTGTTAATGCCTGAGGTTTTGTGATGCCCCAGTCTTACCAATATCTATACTCTGACTTCACTCTGACAACAGAAGCCACAGGTCTAGAGTGTCTGTAGAAGATTGTTCATTGGGAATAATATAAAATTATTTTAAGATGAGCAAACCTATTAGAACAGAATAAAGACTGCTAGCCAGCCATGTGCAGTTCAGTTCAGCACACTGAACCATTTGGAATTAATGCATATTTTTCCCAGTCTAGTCTGTGTTTCCTGGGTAATATCAGTTGTAATATCAGTTGGGTAATATCAGTTGTAATTTCAGGGAGAGCATGATTTTACATGTATCCTGCCTTCTATGTTTAGAGCAGCAGGTGGCCAGATTTCTTTCTGAAAAATAGTGACTTGTCTCAGCTCTAAGCAGATCAGCTGCAGAGACTTTCTTAATCTTCTAAGTTCCTGTAGTTGTTGGACTGTACTGTTATTCCTGAAAATGGAAAACAGAAGCAAAACATGGAGGGGAGAATATACTTTTCTAAGGTTTGCGTCATCTTGCATCTTTGTATGCTTGGCATGTAACCGTGTCCCATTCAGAGTGCTGCTCTGAACAGAGCAGAGCTCGTTCTTTAGGCTGCTGCTTTGTCCCTGCCACTAGTTCCTCTGTTGCATTGAGCTACAAAACCAGCTGCTTTTGCTTTTTATACCTATTTGTACCATCTCTAATTTGCTATTAAGATGTTAACTTCTGCCTCCCCTTAGCCTAGCATGTGTCTATACTGAGACTACAACGTAGAGGCAGGCAGGCAGTTTTTCGTGCTTTCTCTTGTGCTGCCCTTTCACACTTGGGAAATGGTCCCTGTAAACAGCTGCAGTGCTGCTTTATTATCCTCTTCAAAAGCTCTGGCTCCTTGTGTTGCTTATAAAAGGCCCCAATGAACTTGTAATGTGTGTGTACTGAGACTGCTGTTCCCAGCAATGCCCAGTATCGGTCCCCCTTTTTGTGTGTGTCTGTGTCTGGCTTTCCATTGTCCTTGTCCTGTGACAGTCAGCTCCCAGAACAGGGACTGTCTCGTTGTTCCATGTGTACAGCAGGTGGCTCAGATCCAGATGTGTATCTGAAGTTGCTGTGTATTGCAGTAACACAAATCATTATGTTACAGAAAAGCTGCATCTAAAATAGGGGAAAAAATTCAGATACACTGTAATAAGTTTTATGTACTTTTAAGGGTTGGGGTTTGGGGTTTTTTTTTTTTTTATTAACCCTCTAACATGTTACTGGTAGGATTATGCAAAAAATGGATATTTTAAGAAATGTTTTAAGAAACATTTCCTATGGCCAAAGGAAAGCTTTCTTCTTGGGAGCTGCTCCAGGCTACTAGCAATGGGCTACTTCATAACAGCTCTTGTTGGTTTCTTGGAGAGGTTTGTTTATTCCTGTGAATAGAGTGGGTGTGCTTATGGCAAAACCTCATGTTTCTGGAGACTTTCCTCTTTTCAGGCATTATTTTAGAAATGGAATGACACACAACAGGATGTGTGGTTGTAGATACATGTTCACGCTTCAGGGCCCATGCATACCTTTGTGACCATGTACAATCCTGTGCTTTTTCTCCCAACATTCATGTGGTGAAATAAACCATGGAGGAACAGTGGATTCATTTCTCCTTTTTATGCCCAGAACATACAGAGAATGTATTGATACTTGTCTTTCTGTTGACTCTTTAAATGCTCAGACCAGTTATTGGAGGTAAGGAGATAAAAATGAGGGCACATGCCCATGCAGATTTGAGATTTTATTCCTCAAATTTGATTTGAAAATTGCAGTTCGATAAAATGGCATTTGTTCTATTTCTTGTATTTGTATGGTTTTTAATTCTGAATTACCTACATACAGTATTAGTGTTAGGAATTGTCTTGCAGCATTCTGAGTGGCCCCACTTTGGGAAGGGTGATCAGACCAGATCATCTCAAATGGCTCTTTTTAACATAAAGTATTCTGTGGTTCTTGACTGGTTTAATACTGGGATATATTGGGGAATCTCATGCAAAACCCACCTTGATTTTGAAGGAGAATAATGTTATATGTAGAGGTGTTTGGCTTTATTTTTCATATTCCCTGTGATGGCCATCAAAGGGAAAATAAATAGCAGTTCCTCAGTTGTCAGCAGGCCTTTTCATTTTTCAGTGTTGGCTGGTCTGTTCATATACAGAAATTTGAATTTTTCAAGGGAAAGGTTCAAAACTTGGAATAAACAAGCTGTGCTTATTTACTGCTTTTTGTAAGTGTTCTGGGTCTGAATGCAAAAGTTACTTTTTGCTTTAATTGATAGAATGTCTAGTTTACTAAGATTGCTATGTAGCTGTGAAGCTGCTGGAAGTTTTGCTTTCATTTGTTTATTTGGCTCTTGTTGCTGTGAGGCTTGCTGTCAGAAAGTAGAAATGTTTCTAACCTCATCCCAGCCTTTCTCCTTCACTTTTTTATAGTCCTGGTATAAAAGAAAGGGGAGAAATTTGGGTGTAGCAGGATGTGTGGTAGAACTAGCTCTGTTCTTTCTGGGCACCTTCAAGCAGGGCTTCTATTTTGTCACTGACAGGAATTAAATTAGGTGCCTGATGGTGCTGCCTTCAGAAGAAGCTAGTTGGCTACAGCTCCTTCAGACTCTGTGGCAGAGGAGGTGTGATTTAGATGCATGTTGTGTTGCTGGTGGCTGGAGTTAACAGCTACAGCCTGTTGTGAAAGTTGAGACCTGGGCCATGAGGTCCAGCTTATCAGCAGCAATTGATAGAATAGTCCATGGATACCAGAGGTGACCTGGAAGTTCATCATGGCTGATCTGGTGTCCTCAGCTACCTCAGCCTCACAAATTTCTTCCTTTGACCAAATCAGTGTAGTGACTGTGTCATTCATCAAGACCTGTTCTTGATGGTTTAGTAGCAGTCTTGTCATTTTTTGGCCATTGAGCTGAGCAGTCACCTTTTGGAGTCAGATTCGATAAACCCGCTGATCCATAGTGTGATGGATCTCTGCTGTTTGTTCCAGGGTAATAGTCACCTCCAACAGTTGACATTAAATGCTGCTTTATGAATGCCCTTAAGTTGTAGGTTATTTCATAACAGGTTCTCTGGATGGTTGCAACTAGAGTCCCAGAGGACAGAGTAAATTTTGGACCTGATGTGCTGTTTCACTTAGAAAAGAGAGCCTTTGAGGGCACGGTTGAAGCCTGGCTCAGCCAGGAATGGGAAACCTTGAGTAGTTTGCAGCCTCTGGAATTTGTTTTATCTGAGACAGTATTGTGTGAAATCTGGAGCCAAGGTCTCCATATGAAACTACATTAGGCCTGTGTTTGGATCTGTGTATGAAATGAGATAGCTGTAGTACCTAAGGGACTTTTTTTATTTCTTATTGTTGTATAACCTAAACTATCTAGAGCGGGGAGATTCTTGAAGGATGCATGTCTAATACCAGCTTCCTGTTACACTTTCACTAATTATTTTTAAATTATACTTAGAATCTGCCGTGGATGTTTTTAATTTTCTGCTTTGAAAACTTGATACGTCTTCCTTCCTTTTCCCACAATACCAGGATAGTGGTGGTTATTTTGGAAATTGTTTTCCTTGTTCAGGTTTGGATTTTTGCATGCAAAAAGCCCTTATGTCTGATACCCTCTTCCATTTTCCTTGGGCTGGAAATGCTGTTGCTAAAAGGCATATCCATTACCTATTCCATGTGGCCCAGGGGAACTTAGTAGGTCAATGAAATTGAAGGCAGAGCATCCAGGAGCTGAAGAGGTGTCTGGAGCAGGAGGGTACCATCCTGCAACTGAGAATTGAACCCAGTTTTCCCCTGCTCTGCCACAAACTTCCTCCTTATACAATCACCTCGGACAGGGTTATTTTTCTCTCTCTGTGCCCCAGTTCCCTATCTGTAAAGTGGTGATAACAGCACTTCCTTGCTTCATGGGGATGTTGTGAGGACAAATGCAGCTCAAGCTGTGGGGCTCTTGGATACTGTGGTAACTGGGAGCACAGATGGAAGAAGGGAAATGTTCCACATAAAAGCTTTCTGTTCTTTGAGCCCAGTGGTAGATAATGGCACTGATATGAGTGTGGCTTCCACTGAAGTTATGGCTTGACTGGTGCCATGTCTTCCCTTCAAAGGTTTCCTTCCTTCCATGTGCCAACAGGGAAAGCCCTTGATGCCCTCCTGGATGTGATTGTTTAGGTCCTTGGCTGCAGGCTCCATGAGCCCAAGAGCCTGGGTGACTCTTGCTGTCTGTTTTCCAGCCTGGCCTGTTCACAGTTACTGAATGGAGTGTGTGCTTCTGGCACCAGCCACCCAGGGCATTTCACAGACTAACTCACACCCTGGAAGGAGTTAAAAATATGTATGAATGAATTTTCATTTGCAAAATCAAGACTGCTGTAGCAGTTACTCTGAGCAAGCCCTGGACTGCAGTGTGACCAGAAGAAAGTAATTGTCCCTGACACAATGGGTTAAATTTCATAGAAACCACATCCTTTGTGTTGCCACTGACAACATAACATTCCTTAATGTTTGATTTCAAGCAAAGCTTTATTACCCAGCTGTACATGCAAGCATACTTTCTTCTAAAGAATTTCTGTCCAGAGTCACCAGAGAGTGAAGCTCTTTCCATTTTAATGTGGACTTATGGTCTTGTTTATATATAGTACAACCAGGTAAGAGACAGGAAACCTACCTGCTTAACATGTATGTTGTGGCATGTCTGAAGGGAAGGTGGCAGTGAGTTGAGTATTTGTTCAATTGAATCTTGTTCATGCAAATAAGTTTTGTTTTGGAAGCTTTTTGGGCCATGAGGTAGAAGTATATTTCATTTATTGCTTACTCCTTGGAACATGGGGCTCATGTCATCTTTCTTCTTCACCTGCCTTGATAAATTCTATATTTAGTCATCTCTGCCCATCCACTTGAACAGGACAAAAATAACTTCAGTGTAATCCATCCTCTCTGTCCTTTCCTCTCCACCCCTTCCCTCCCCTTTCCTTTCCTGCTGCTAGGTTTAGGGCATTCAGTTGTTTGGGAAGTGGTGTTTGTTTTGCTTTGTTTCCTTACAAGTAGGGTTGGAGGGCAGGAGAAAACATTTATACTCTGGCATAAAGTTGTTGTGAAGAGTATGCAAACTGTCAGAAACACTTCCTCCTCTCTTACAACATTTGCTGAGGGGTCAGAGTGTGTGCAGGGAGGTGGAGCAGAGAGGTTGGGAAATGACTTGCATGTGGCATACATCTGTCTGACAAAAAGCCAACCGTGCCAGGGGATAAATGGACAAACAAATAGTGTTTCAATTCTGAACTCAGAGGTTCAGAACTTAAAGTTTGCACAGGAGCAACTCTTCAGATAAGTTTCCAATTGGACCTTGACTTGTGTTGTGCAAACACGTAGTAGCTAGCACAGAGGAGTCTGTCCTCTAAAACCCTGTCTGGGAGAGGATCTGGGCACAGGCTGTGCTTTGTGTGGCTTCTCCTGTGTCCTGCAATGCGCATATATATATAAATATATATATATATTTGTGTGTTTGTATGTGTGTGTGTATATATACACAGCCTAACATAGATCAACACTGGCTAAAACCCCCCAAAGTATTTAACGCCTTGCCTTTAGCTTGAATTAAGGTGAAAGTAGCATTTCTGTTAATCTGGCTGTGAACATTGGCTGGTTTTGGATTGGATAAAGAATGTCCACTGAATTTACCAAAATGCTTGCTGTCTGTGTTATCTGAAATACTATGGTCATCCACTATTAAGCTGATAGGGATTTAAGGGAAAGGGTATTGTTTTGGTGAAACTGCTTTGAAATACGGCCTGCCAAGTTCTTGTATCTTGAGCTGAGTGTTGGGTATGTTGTTGTTCCTGACAGACACATTGTCTGGAGATGTAGGGGGACTGATTGTCCCAACAAAAAATGTTGCTTTTTGTAACTCAAGCATTTTTTTAAGGTGTTAGAGAGGGCAATGCGGAGCAGAAAGATTGAGGGAAAACCCTTTAATTGATGCCTAATAAAATTTAGGGTGTTATTCATTAAATTCTTCTTTTCAGTATCTGCTTTTCAAAAGAAAATGAGGAATTTTCCTTTCTTTTTTCTTTTCTTTTTTTTTTCCTTATTTTTGCATTCATAGAATTGCTGCAGGACAGAAGGAAGAAAGAGTTGGTTTTGAAAATTGGTTACAATTTTAAATATTAAAATTCTTTGTTCTTCCTCCTCTTTTGCCTGTGTGCCAATAAGAGCCTGAGCCATGGGGCAGTGTCAGAGTGGCAGTGGAGCCCCATTTTGAGTTGCACACTGAGTGATGCGGGTGTGAAGGACAACTGATGGGAGGACACTGATCATGTAGGGTCTTCTGTGGTGTGAGCTGTGTTGGGCAGTGCAGTGGAACCACTCACCAGACATGGCTTGCACTCAGGAGCCAGAATCCTGGTTTGAACCTCCATGCTGTGAATTTGTAACGGGGCTCACTACCAGCGCCCACCTTGTCTCTGTGCGGTGGTGTCCGATTGCCTCGGCCCCCTTGCTCAGCCCTGCTTTTAAAGCAAAGGGCACTTGAGTTTCTAGGAATGTTAATTCCTTACTTTGCAAGCACAAATACGTGCTCAGAGTGTTTGGAAAGGAGCAGGCCCTGAATTTTGAGCTTACACTTCCAGGCACGGGCTAATCCTGTTAGGAGTCTGGGCTGCTGCGATGGTCCCGGGCAGGCTGTGCTGCCTCGCAGGCATCTGCTTCTCTGCTGATTGAGTCAAGTCAATATCCTCAAAACTGTAATTTACAGTGTAATGATGGATTACACTTGTCATGGTTTACAGAATTTTGTGTTGTGCGTTTAATAAAAGAAAATGCCTTCTAATGCTTATTATTTCTGAAGTCCAACACGTCTGGACTAAAGCTCAGTGTATGCAAGGCAAACTATGCTTTAATTTTACAATTGTCTGATGGGACTTTGCGATTTATTTGTTGTTACTTCCTTAATGAAGTTGCAGTCAGAGGCACTGTTTTGCTAAATGTTGTGTAAAAAGTAAATTGTAGCACAGCAGATGTTGGTATTTGGATGGATGTCGGTGCAATGGGGGGACAGCAACAGTCATCTCTGTCAGCTGTCTTCAGGCTCGGCAGGCCTGCTGCGTGGTTACTTTGGTGTGTAAAAACAGCTCGTTTTGCAACTGGGAAGTTTGGCATTACATTTGGCACTGAGCCATGTAGCTGGGTTAACACAAGTGTTTATCCAGTGATTTTCTCAAAATTGGTAACTTGGAGAGAATGTTATTAAACTTCAGTACAAAGAAAGGGGGAATATGGATGGATCTGTTTCTAAAAAAGGCATTGATGTTTATAATCCTAAATTCCATTTAAAAAAAAAATCTTTTTTTTCCCTTATCCCTGTCTTCTTTGCTTTTTCATCATCATCCTTTTTCCAGCTTACTGTTTACAGTTTCCTTTTTAAGAATTAAGACATGGAAGCATACCTAATGAAATGCCATAACCACCTTTTTCTCCATCCTGTGTGCTGTCATGAATTAGGTGCAAAGAATAGAGGACTGCAAATGAAGCTGTTTAATTGCCACTGTCCAAAATTTGGTAGAAGTTCCAACTGCAGCGTGAAATGTTTGTATGCATATCTGCAGAGCAGTTGATTTCTGTATGATAAACTACTGTAAATTTTACCTTTGGGTTAAGTACAACAATCCTTGCAGGCCATCAAGAATTTTTCATAGAACTCCTGTTAGTATTGGATATGTTTCTTTATGGAAGTAGCAATTTAGACTGCATTTTCAGTAAGGACAGGCAGGAGCATGTAGGTAGTAGTTTTGCAGAGCAGCAGTTTCAATCAGATTTTATACCTGAAATTTGGAACCTGTTGATTTAATGTTCATTGGGAAACTTTATCATAAAGGATTAATTTTTCAAAACCATTTTAATCTTGTAGTGCATCTGTGATTAAATAACTAGATTACTTGGAAAGGCTTCCATGTCTTTTGAAATTGGGAAAATGATTACACTAGGAAATTTGGATTCTCTCATGAGGGGAAGAAAAGTGCATAGAAAAACGTTTTCTCAAACCATAGTTACAGTGACCCAGTAGTGGACTTGTGCTTAGTTAATCTTGTAGTTGAGCTGCAATTTTACCACCAAATAAAAATACCAGGACAGTAATTTTCATTTAGGTCCTTTGTCCTCTCTCTTTTTTTTCTTTTTTTCTCTTTTTTAAAGAAGAGGGTGTTACCTGTATTGTCCAATTTCTATAGCCAAATGTGTCTTCATTTAGAAAACCGTAATTTGCAATAAGTCTGCCCACAACCAAGGTTCATTTAGTATGCTGTGGATAAATGAAAATTGTAAGTGTTCGGTGACTGCTTTTTGGAAACATTTTTGTCTCTTAGTTTGATACTCAGGCTGTAATCCTGAAGTTAAAAAGGTTTTCTAAAAGGGAATGGGGAAATAAATGTGCAAAAGCAGTAAATAGGGGAATAATCTAAACCTTACAGCTTCCCCAGACCAGAGGGTGGTAGAGTCTTTGTGGCCAGTGTGACACAGGAAGATTTTCCTGTGAGTGTTGGCTGTGCCTGTGGAGGAGCAGGGTCAGTGCAGCGACCCTGTGCTCCCAGCCAGGCTCCATGTTAGCTCTGTGGAACATCCCTGTGTGTCTGTGTGTATCTGAAGGATACAGCTTCGAGATTCCAACTGGCTGGATTTGGCTGCATGTCAGCAAGGAGGTGCTGAGTGGGGAGCACACTCTCCCCACGGGCTGGGCACAGCCTGTGCCTCCAGCTGCCTGTGTTGGTGCTGGGACAGGAGCAGGAGAGGACTGGTGATGGCCACAGGCACAACTGGCATGGCCTGGGCTGGGGATCAGGCTGCAGCCTCTCCCTGCCCTGCCTGTGCTCTCAGCCCAGTCAGTGCCTTCCCTTCTGCCCACCAGAGACCCAGCTTGTCCCTTTGTCAACACTACTCCAATGCAGCTGTTTCAGCCAGAATTGTAGCCACGTCTTAAATCATGTCTAGCACAGTTCTCTGCTTCCCAAAGGTGCCTCTCTCCCCCCCACCCTCCTTTTCTCCTCCAGCTCCCCTCCCACCTTACTGGCAGCAGCAGGGTGGCCTTGCTTGGCTTGACCCTTGGAGTGGCAGAGGAGCCCCCAGCAGGTGCCACCTGAGCTGGAAGCATCAGCTCAGGGATCAGTGGCAGGAAATGCTGTAAAACAGGGTGTGCTAAGCATCAAACAGTGCTTGCATGCAGGGTTTTCTGAACGAGTGTCTGTACCTTCCTTGCCAGAAGTCCCTGAGGCACCTGGCTTTCAGGAATGTTACCCCAGGTGACCTGTAGGGCTCTTTATCTCTCCATTAAAAAAAAATGGAATTAATAAACAAGAAAATGGAAAATAAACAAGAAAAAGCAAAAAGCTGTCATTTAACAGTTTAAAGCTTTATTTATGGTTTTCTGGTGTTCTCAAAGTATGGCAATCTTACTTTCCTGGAGAGCTGTTGTAGTTGTTGCAAGTTCTACACCTAATGGGTAGCTGTAATGTGGTTAGGTGAGGGATGTGTTTTGGAGTTTGTTTGGCTTCTGTTCTTTGGGGACATCCTAGTGAGAGTGGGAAGATGGAACTACAGAGAGTGGACTGTGTTCAGTTATGGGATGGGGCTTTCAGGATTTGGGTGGATGAAGGAATGTGTGTGGTGAGGAGCAGTTGTGTGGTGTGCTGTGCATGGAAAACCAGGTGTGGAGGAAAGGTGGGGCCGATGTGGCAGTCCCTGACCTCAGAAGATCCAGTGAGGCAAGTACCAGATTTGATGCCCACAGAAACTGGTGTGAGTTTAGGGCAGGCTGGGGATGATGTTTATTTTAACACTGCTTATAGGAGAATAGAAAATGGAATTTCTGCCGTGTCCTCCCAAAACAAAAGGCATGGGGACTGCAGACTGGGAACTGTAATTCAGGCTCCCATCTTCTGTGTCCATCTTCTCCCCACTTCTGTGAGGGATATACTGTTCATTTTTTATGCTATTTTTAAAATGAAAAGTGACTTGAATGTAGCAAGATGCTGTTTGCAACAAGGAAATTAATTTATAAAGACCCAAGGTAGGTGGGTCTTTATTGTGTCTTTTTTCAGGTTGGTCTTTATTTCATTCATCCTTGTGTAAGAAACAGACCTTTGTGTGACTGAAATGCATTCTCTCCTAGAGCTTGGAGCTGTTAGAGAGAAGTATAATGAGGTTAATATAATAGATAACTTCGAGGTTAAAGAATAGTTGTGATTATATGTACGTGTGTTTAGTTGTGTTTTAGGCATGTTTCAATGTCGCAGGGCTAAATTGTGGTACCACTGAAATCCAGCACGAATTTTGCTGTTTGCTTTTATTAAGATTCAACATTTTTATTGTCTATTTTAAAAATAAATGAGATGTAATAGTGTGTCTCACTGAGCTTGTGACCCTGTTGAGGCAGCAGTGTGGATTGTGCTCTGCTTTAGAGTGACAACACACCTTGGTTCAAGGCAGAGAAATCCTTGGCAGGGTTTGTTATGCCTGTGTTACTCGGCTAAGCTTAGCACCAGAGCTGCGGTGGCTGTTCTGCTCTTACGCTACTCAGTGGTGAAGTTGCTTTAATAAATTCTCAGCATGCAATTAAGTTACTTTGCAAAATTCCTCTGAAGTGAGGCAGCACTCCTGTTATCTGGAGGAGATTTTCATTGCTGAGTTTGGGGTAGTGACTCAGTAAAACTTATCTGTGGAATACTAAATTTGGAGGCGTAACCAGGAGGTTGCCATGATAACAAATATTAGGACTTGCTTTCTGGGAAGTGCTCCTAATTTTTCCATTGATGGCCATTAAATGCCTCAAGATAAATGAAACTTTTTATTAGAACTAACATGGTCTCCTTGTTCTCCTCCAGGATTTTGTAGACTTGCTAGTGACTAAATGAAGAAGGGAAATCCAAATTAGCCCCAGCCCTATAAAGACACCACCTCTTTTTTAATGTTGTTTCTTATTTTTTCCATTGAAATGTTTGCTTAACTTAGCTTTCATTCATCTTTCTACGAAATATTTATCAGTTTGTATAAACATTTTAAAATTCTACATTGATTTTATTTTCTTGGCGCTTTTAAGAAATTTCCTGATGCACAGCATGATCACACAATTACTGGTAGAGCTTTTATTGTAAGTGACCGAAAACAACTCTGTGAATTTATTTTGAAAATTAGGACTCAGACCCAGAAGCTAAAGGGTAACAATGCAATGTGTTAATTTCTTGCTCTCCATAAATTGCTTATTTATTAAAACCTGTGTTCTGCTGCTTAGTTTTTACTAAGAGAGCTTTTCCCCTCTTCAAACTGCTGCTGTAGTTGGTTCATATCTATTTTAGAAATGCTGCTGTTTCCATAAATCTCCCCTAATGTCCTTTAACCTTTTTTTTCCCTCCATTTCTTTACAATTCCCTGCGGTTTTGATTCACTTTGTGAATGACACACTGATGTGGTAATGGGAGCCTAGAAGAGCAAGCCAGGGACTCAAGGAGTGGTGGATGAAAAACATCCTCAATGTGGATGTTTTCTGTTTTCTTTCTGGCTGTGTCCTGCTTTTTCCTTCCCCTGCTCCTGCTTTCCCATGGGCTCCCACCCCCCAAGCTACCAGGTCATCTCTCAGCCTCACCAGCTTTGGGATTTTAATGTGGAACCTCTGCTGAGTACTTTCCAGGTTTAATATTCATAAAACAAATAAATTCATCATAAAAATCATTCTTGCCTGAGTCTTTGACTCAACTAATCTTTTTTTAATGGGGCAGTGTGAGAGAAGGGACCTAAAATAATTTTTAATCAATTCATGATGCTTTTCCTGAACATCCCCTATGTTTAGGTCACTTAAGGAATAGAAGTTAAAAAGCTGTGATTTCAGTCTTAATTTGTTCTGGAAGAGCTTTGGTTTGTGTATGTTTTTTTGCTTTGTCCCCTCAGACCCTCTGTGCCAGTCTCTAGATAGGTTTAATGAAGAGCAAAACTGGGTGTGTGATAGTCAAATCAGGCATGTGTTCAGATAAGTGCAAGTGTCATGCCTAAGGATTCGTAGGCAAAAAGGTAAAATCATTGAGTCAACTTTCAGAGGCTGTCTAGAAAAGCCCATCCTTGTTCAAATACACCAGGGTGTGGTGTGTTTGGTGTTTCTGGTTTAGTTTCTATTTTTCTTTGTATTTGTAGTAGACATAAAATCTGTGGAGGACCAAGTCACGCTGTTTGTATAAGTACATGGGGTGTATTTAAGAGCCTGATCTGCAGAAATACTGACCATATTCAGACTGAGCTTGAGGAATAGTTGTAGCCACCTCCTTCCTCTAAGGGAAGATATTAAAAAACTTGCAGAGGCTCATTAGCTTAAGTGCCTTGTTAGCTGCTTGTGCTATTTTCCATCATAGTGTCAAGGTAAAAATTACTTGGGGAGAAATAATTGTTGTAAGTATGCTTAATTCATTTCAGTGAATCTGACACCTCCTCTGTCATTTTTATTTATTTATAAAAATGGGAGAGAGTTGGGCACCTGTCAAAAGCAGAGAAATACATGATGGCACTTTCTGCTGCAGGAATGTTTTATTTTGTTAAAATCCTGTAGCTGTTTGCAAGTTTATTTCTGAAGATTTCTTTAATTGTGTCGGATGCCTCATGGTAGTTTTAAGTCCTTTTGCTCACACCATGAGGTAGTGAAGATGCAATTCACTCTGAGATTGTTTTCAGTATAGCTTAAGAAATCACTTTATATTTTCCTGTAATTTATGTAGCTATCCTTAAAACTGCTGTTTTTAATGAAATTTCATTTACATCTTCTCCCACTGGAGACAGCTGTAGGTTAGGACTAGCCTGACTAAGCTGTGCCAAAGGTAGGAGTAAGGAGTTTTTTACATGCTGATTAATTCTCTTTTGCTCCTTTGGGAATATCTGGTATTGCTTAAATTGATTGCTGTAAGCAATATGGCAACATTTTTGACCTTCTAAACTGAAATTCAGCAAAAAAAGAAAAATATAAACCTCCATGTTTCAGTTTTACATAACTATACAATTTAAGTATAGTGGTAAAAAATAGAGGGGTGTCATCTTCTGAAGTGGTGGTGTTGGCTGGTGATCGCAAACCCT
This sequence comes from Fringilla coelebs, assembly GCF_963513975.1. NCBI lineage: Eukaryota > Metazoa > Chordata > Aves > Passeriformes > Fringillidae > Fringilla > Fringilla coelebs. The sequence continues at coordinate 8,861,349 of NC_140034.1, forward strand.
TGGGGAGAGATAGAATCTGAGAACGTGGTAGTTGTCCATCCCCTGCACAGAGAAAGTATTGGGTGAGAATTTGTTTTTCTTTCTCTGTAATCTGGGTTCTCATCTCTCCCATGGCCAGCTTTGTGAATCAGAGCACCCGTTGCTTTCCTTAGGTGTTTCCTACCTTTGCTGTTGTGTAACTACAGACAGCAGGGGCAGCTTCCAATACGTTTACTTTTCTACAGAGCTTTGTGGGAAGCCCGAAGCCAAGGCTATGTGCTGCTTTCTGAAGCTAATTTACAGATGTGGGGTGCCAGATGACCAGGAGTTGTCTTCCCACAGCTCCCTTTGTTGCTGGAAGACCAGACAGCTCATCCATCACCCTCTGCCCCACCTCTAGTGCCCATCTCCCCCCTCCCCAATATTCCCCCAAGATATGGTAATGAAGCAGGTGCCCTGGACTGCAACTCTCCCTGAGCTTGAGAAGCAGCAGGAGGTTTAGAAAAGCTGAAACCAAGGAGGAGGAGGCGGCACTTCTGAACCTGTTGGCAGTCACGTCAGTCACGGCCATGCACCCCACAGCCATCCCACTGCCTGCGGGGGAAGAAAGTGAGGAACCGATTTGTCGCGCCCCAGTCAGCGCACTGGGACTGTGGGACCCCACACTCGGGCCGTGCCGGGCACGGAGGAGCTGAGCTCTGCAGGGCTGGCCGGCTCGGTGGTGGCCGTGCACTGAGCTGTTCCCACAGCGCTGGCCTGGCGCGGAGGCCGAGGGCTGCGGGTGACCTCCCCGGCGGGGAGCAGCCCCGTCGGCAGCCCCAGCCACCTCATTGAGATTCCAGGCACAGGGAGCGCCTCTGCAGCTGTACGCTGGAGGCGGTGGCCGAGGAGGCATCCAGAGAGGGGCCCCAAAAAATCGTCAAAGAACCGGCCCCTTCGCTGCGCCTCTGAATAGGCAGACAAACCAGAGGTCCTCCTCTCTCCGCCAGCGTGTTGGGAAAGACATTAACATAACCTCTTTTTATCCTTTCTTTCTAATTTCCCCAAGCTACAGAAAATCTAGTGTGTTTAAATATCTTGTTCTGACAGTTTGCATCGGGGAGGGAAGAGTGGTGCACCAGCCTGGTGGGTGTCTGTGCAGCTATTTTTATAAAAAACGAAACATACTTGAGCTGGGAGTTTTCATTCAGGTCACCCTAGACTAATTGTTTGGTGTCAGGTCGTTAAGATCCAGAATTAGCTCCCTGCGCTTGGAAAGGGCTTGCTTCCGAGTGCTTTAGAAATGCAAAGGGCAAGTTTTCAAGCACTGCTTTCTTTTTCCAAATCTGTTTTGATTTCAGCTGGTTTTGAAGCGAGTGGACACTTACTCAGTTTACTCAAGCAGTAAGAACTAACTGTAAATCCCCATCCCACTCCTCAGCACGAACGAGGTGGCAGCTCCTGAAAGCTTCACATCTTTAAGGAAATTGGCGTCTGTTTCCCGAGCCCTTATTAGGCCGACAGGATACAGACCACTTCTCATGGCCATTGAGGCTCAGAACTGAGTCACTGTGCCTTTGATGGGTGGCACATTAGCGCTTCGATTGGCATAACTTTCATGTTCCCTGGGTCAGGAACTGGGGCTGTACGAGCAGGGAGTGCCCTACATCATCAGAGCGTGTGGGAATGTAGAGAAGGCTTGCATAACTCAAAAGCTCTAATTTTTTTTAGTGTTATGCTTAAATGCAATTAAAGGTGCTACTTCTGATGCTCAGAGCAGAAAGTTTAATGCATTATTTATTGGTAGATTTGTGGTAGCCACTTGACTGCATTTCATATAACTGAGACTTTGTTTTCAGTCAGTGCTCCTGGGCTTGTTACTTGGTTACTTTGGGCCATAAGAAAGTTAATAGCCGGCCGGGTGCTTTTGTAAATATCGAGGGTAGTAGCATTGGATGCTGACTTGGGTAACCTAATGATTTTTTTTTTTTTTTCAAACCATTGGTATGTATGAGTTGATTAAAACAAAAGCAGAGGCTTCTTAAATATAGTCTGTTCTGAATTAAAGGGTGTGGTGTTGGCTTTGAATGAGCTTGATGCAGCAACAAGCATGCAGCAGTTGGTAAATAAAGATGGATTTTCTTTTGTTCTGCTGGTGCTTGCTGCTCATTATTCTCCACTTACCCCGTGAGCTTCCCAGGGAGTGGCAGCTGTTTCTGATGTTAGACACTCTATCAGTGGTAGACAGCTCCAGATTCGGTGAGATACTGTTGTGGAGAGGAAAGGAAAATAATCTAACCCTGCATTATTGTAAATCCTCAGTAGAATTAACTTTTCATGAGCCAAAGGAGTTTTGTGTTTAACTTTTTCTGAAATATTCAGGCATAAGAGTGCTTTGCAGTATGTGTTACAGCGAAAAAGCTTTTCTGGCATGAGATGGATTTACATTCTGAGTGTGTGTTAAGTATTTTAATGTGCAGTGTGTGGGGGCAGGCTCAAGGCAATAAAGGGAAATCAGTCTATAACAATCTTTGTGTATGTTTCCAGATATATACAGTTTGGGAATCTTTGCAATTTGAAAATTGCTCGGAGTAAACAGAATGATACATAAAGATTTTAAATAATAAAGCTAGCAAGCTACAGAGGAGTCTGTTTGGTTCCAGGATTTTATATGTAGGATTTATAACCCATGCTTTTGCTTTCCTGTCTCTGCAGTGTTAGCATTCTGTTACTGAAAACAAAGAAGGCTCTGCCAGGGCATTACACAAGCAATGAATCACAGAGGAAAAAATGTTTTGCTTTGTAAATTGTTCACTTTTCCATGGTGGATCATTATTTTTTTTTTAGTGTTGTCTGATAGAATTTGCCACACATGCTTGCATTTACTGTACTTGGTATGATTCTTTCTAGTGTGACTACATAACTACTAATATTAGTGACTTCAAGTAACTTCTTCTTGTGATTCTTAAAAACAAAACCGCAACAGGAACAAAGAACACAGGGCAAAAATTGAAACAGCTCAGTTCACTCTTGAGGCATGACAGCTTGCTGAGTATATTGGAGGAAGGAAAAGGTGTTGATGTTTTTTAGACAGCTTTGTCCCAGCAGTTCCACATAATTTTTTTTTTGTCTGTATTGACAAACTCCTTTTCTGCCTCCAGTTCTCAGATTTGCTGTCACCTTTTGATGTGGTCCTCGTGGGCTGTAGGCCATTTATAGTCTTTTAGCTAATAATAAAAATATAAACTTGTTACTTAAGAATATGCACGTGGTACATCTTTTTGATGATTGTTGGTGAATCTGTGTTTCTGAGCTTCTGCAGAGGAATGATAGCTTGGTCAGGCTTGAATGTAAAATTATAATTGGAGATCATCTCTTTGGGAAGTCACACACCAGGCAGTGTCTTGCCACTTTTTTTCAGGATGCAGAAGTACAACCTTAGTGTGTTATATAATAAAAATTTGTACCACAGATGCTGCACTGTGCCTCATACTCTCCTTGGCAAGAAAAATAATCAATAATATGTTGGATTGCCATATTACAGTATTCTGTAAGCTCCAGACACGTGGAAAAAATTTTAAATAAAATCATGTTACTTATTTGCAAATTAAAAAGGTGGATCAGGAACCATAACCAGCTAAAGCAGTGCTTAAAGGAAGATCCAAGTAGAATGATCCCTGCAGAAAGGCTGGTGGTAATGAAATCCTTGATTTTTCACACAGAAGCAGTGAGTGTGGAGGAGGATGCTATATATGTATGGAATGCACAATTTTAAAGACTGTGTGATTAATCCTGTTAGAGGATGTGTTTCTAACAGAGAAGCAGATCGGTGGGATAAAGCTGTAAGAAAGTATGAGAGCCAAACATAAGCATCTAATCTTAGAGAAAGTCTCCTATGACAGTACAGTCTAATTCTGTTTAAAATTATGAATACTTCACTGCAAATAATCAGATAATAATTTCAGAATCTGCAAAAAATTATTGTCCCCTCTGTAAATGTCAGTGGGGAAGATGTGTAGCGTAAATGAGGGAGTAAGGGAAGGAGAAACTCTGTCTTGTCCCTGTTCAGATATTATTTGTTCCATCCAATCTGGATTTAGTCCTAAGTGCAAATATGATAAGGGGTGTGTGGTGGTCATTAGGTCTCCTGGCTGTGCTTTATGCAAGAGAAGAAAATACCAACGAGTCAGGTGTGTAACAGCATGTTCCAAAATCCTGATGGTCTAGGCAGCCACCTTCCCAACCTGCTTACCTGGCAAACCTCTAGTCAAGAGCTGGGCTGAACATGCCACATGTCTTCTTGTCCCTGTAGTCACATCTGTGGTGTAACTGTAATGAGATTGGAGTAATCTCACTGATCTGGGCTGAGTTGGACTGATAATTTAAATGTGAAAGGCTTCATAATCTCTCGCTGATCCCAGAAAGTTTTCGGCATTTAATTAAGGTCAGAATTAAAAAGATGATGACAACAAAACCTTCTACATTTACCTTCTTGCCTATAAATGTTAAACCATGACAGGTGAGTTCTGAAATTCCTGGAGTGATGATGACACTTTTGTAAACGCCTTACAGGCTGGTGTAACACTTAAAGCAGTAACAGCCATCTCTAAAAGAAACAATGAGAAAGTTTGTGCTACTTTTCCTCTCTTTCTTGCCCCATACCTGTTTCATTAGTTCAAATGGATGTTTTCTGCAGACGTGGCCACTGCAAAGGTGACTCTGTGTGGCTCTCCCTAACAGTTCAGTAGCTCTTAGTTTTTGTTTTAGATGAGGAAGTTGAAGGCCCAGTGAGGACTAAAGAGGTGAAAGCAGCTGGTGGGGGCTGTGCACACCCCTTTCTGTGTTGTGTGGGCGTTGGGGTTGCTTCTCCTTCTGTGTGCAGGAGGGAGAAGGATGAGTCTGAACGGAGAAGTGACACAGCTGCTGCCCCACGCAGGTTGAAACTGCACCACAGACGGAGAGGAGGTCTGCGGGGACAGGAAGGAGACAAAACAGCTGCAAGGGAGTTCCTGGGGCAGGGTGCACTTTGCTGGGAGAGAAATCACCAGCAGAGGAAAGCTGAGCAGCAGGAAAGTATGAGAGGAGCCTTGGAGAACAGAAGAGCAGCAAAAGGTTGCCAGAGCCAATAAATCTGGTGAGCCTTCTCCTCTCACCTCTCTTGGTTGTTTGAAGAGCTTGCCAGCAGGTGAACCTGTGGGCACTGGGCACCAGCCACTGCAGGGCAGCATTACAGGGTGCACAGGCATGGTCCTGCTGTGGCAGGCTAGAGAGGAGTTCAGCTCTTAGTGTGCTCTCTCATCTTCTCCCCACTGTTAAACAAACCAGTGAGAAACCATACATAAGGGAGGAGGGCATGGTTGATGTGTGGCTGTGGGTGCTTTGTAGTTGACCACTTGCTTTTAAAATTTTTATATCAGTTTTTGGGGTGAGCAGAATTAGAAAAGTGTGGCCAGTACTGTGTTTAGAATAACACCTCGAATGAGATTTTTGTGACTCAGTTGAGTGGAAACAGGACCTTTTAGGACCTAGAGGGGCAGCTTGACACCATGAAAAGCTATTTGAGATTCTTGAGACTGCCTCAGAAAACAATGATCTGGTAAATGAGAAAAAACTCATCCAGAAGAGCCATCGAAGGGATTTCTGCTTCCTTCCCTGAAGACCTTAATAAAGCCAGTAAATAACAGGTTTTGATTAACTCTTTCCTTCTTATTCTGCTGCTGAACATTTTGAATGTGGCTGTAATGCAGTCACACAAGTGTCACCTGTGCAGGTTACTCAGATGAGCAGTAGCATGGTGTGAGCAATGGGTGTTTCCTCAGACAAAGAAAGGTGGCATATCTTTCAGAGTAGATGTTTGTTTTCAACTTTGTGGTGGCTATACATCATCCAGTGTTTTCTCCTTCATATTGTGATATATCATCTTGTGTTTCATGCTTGAGATGTTGTGAGAGAAGTGAGTGATGTTATGTAACATAAGCAGAGAATTATCTTCTTATGGTCTGAAAGTGACTGTTGGTTTGATAAAGCAGTTGACTAATTAGTAAATTACCCATTCTTGTTTAAAATACTTGCGCTGCAAAATGTAAATGAAAAAAATTTCTCCACTTGTCAGTATGAAAAATGACAATAGCAAAAATAATACATAGGACATCTGCTCTGATTTTTTTAAAATTTAAAATGCATTTAAGGCAGATGTTGCAGAATTTGAATGGAAATCGAAGTAGATGGAAGAACAAAACATAGCTGTTTACCTTTTGTGAAGTCCCATTTTTATGGCTAACATCGCTATCAGTATGTGACTCAGTGCCTGTATTTTTCCACTGTTTGTATCAGACTGAACTGAATGTTCTTACAACTGCTGCTGTCAGGATGACATATAGTTCCAATATTAACAGAAATTATTGGTGTGTCAGTATTTTGGGGTGTTTTCTCATGTTGTTTCCCTTTGCCCATCCTCTCTTTCCAGGAGAATACATCAAAACATGGAGGCCGCGGTATTTTCTGTTGAAGAATGATGGCACCTTCATTGGCTACAAGGAACGGCCACAGGATGTGGACCAGCGGGAATCACCTTTAAATAACTTCTCAGTAGCTCGTAAGTGTTTTTAGCTGCTTCCTTGTCCACTTTGGGCTTGATATCTTCTTGTTGCATGGCTGGTAAGCTGCATCAGTAACATTCAGATCAGCCCAGAGCGCTGTGTCTAAACACAAAGTGTGTTTGTTTTAGCTGATAAATCCCACTGTGTTTCTCAGGAATGACTGTAACGTGAAGGTTTGATGCTCTGCTTATTTTTTCTTGTTTTTTAAGTTTTCTAGTAATTTAATGTTTCTGGTTATTGAATAAAATGGGTTTGTTTGTTAATATTTTGTATGTATGTTAGTCAGCAAATTGCTTTAAAGTGAAAATTCACCCAGGTGCATGTACTTGGTGGGGTAGGTAGAGCAGAAGCATTTCTGCCACCAGATCTGGATTCCAGTGGCATTGACATTGGTTAGAGTTATTTAATTTTTAGCATAAGAGAATGCAGAGTGAGCACATGTTTTAATGAAGCACACTTGGATTTTCTTAATTTTGAACACAAACCCATAGTTCTTCTATCGAAGCCAACAAAAGGGTTTGGAAATAATAACATCTCCTAACCTCTGCACTCTCTACTATGAAAACATTTCCGACTTTGCTCAGGTGCTGCAGCACAGGATGTGATAGAAAACTCTGAAGATAATTTCCTTTTCTTGCTCATGTTTTTAACTTTTCACTGTATACTTCCAGCTTTTATTTTCTCCTGTTCTTAATCTTTCCTGTCTCGTGATCTGCCTGTGTCTCATTCCACCACTTAAAAATAGATCATTGTGGCACCTGTTATTAACAATGATCTGTTCCATGTTCCTGGTGAGTATTGGAAGCAGACAGAAGGGTAGGGGCTTTCCCTCTTCATTACAAGGTAGCTCAAAATACAGGGGATTCATCTTTGTAGCTGATCATTATGCAGGTATTTATTTTGAAACACCCTGCTCCTGGAAGAGGGCTGGGCAGCAGTAGGAATTAATGGAAATGTTCATTATTTTTCCTCCAGTAGCAGCACATACCTGTTCTGATTGATGATGGGAATAATGGACATGCTGTTTCCTGGTGCCTCTGTGCAGGATTCCAAGAGTGCTTTGGGGCTTTTTGTGTCGTTTGTGAGGGAGAATTCTTGTAGTGTTTTCATTTCAGTAATGACATGGTACTTTCCTCTTTAGGCTGGTATCTTCTTACAGATCAAGAAGGTAAAGCAAAGCAGAAAAAAGCCATTAATTTATAAATTAATTCAGTACTTGGTCTATAGCCAGAGGCTTTTAACAAATGCACTTTTTGGAGGACACTTCCAATCTCTTGCTGCTGCTAACTGCATTACTTGGGCAGCTCAGTGCTAAGGAGTAAAAATGTGTCCATCACCTTTTCTTTGTCTAAGTTGCCTTTAAAATGGGTTAACTTAAATCAGTTTTCTCAACGGCAGTATGGTGCTGTTTTGGCAGAATGAGCCCATCAGTCTCAGCATTTATAGATAAACAGGTTTGTTACCATGGCATTGGAGCATTGTCAGAGAAGACACAGCACGTGCCTATAGATGAGTTGTAAGAGTTGCCTGTAAGAGGCGTCGTGGGCTGGGTGGTGGGTGGGAGGATATTCCTAGCAGCGGCTCTTGCCTGGTGGCAGCTCAGCAAGGCCTTGAAAATTGGAGTGGGGCCTCCTTGTTAGAAGTCATTATTGTGGATTTGGGCCTACAGAAGCAGCTGTTTCCCCACCAGGATTTAATTTCTCATGTAGGCACTAGCAGGCTGTGCTGCCAGCACTTCTGTCCCTTCTGGGTGCCCTCCACATTTTCACAGATTGACAGAATATTCTGAGTTGGATGGGACCCATGGGATCATTGAGTCCAACTCTTCATGTAAATGGCCCATATGGGGATTGAACCCACAAACTTGGTGTTATTAGTGCCAGGCTCTAACCAGCTGAGCTCATCTCAGGGATCACTGGATGTATTTTGCACCACAGGCTTTCCCTTTGAACTGGCTTGCCTGATCCTTTCATTCAGGTTAACATGTTGCCTTAGTGTGAATGAATTTGAGCTGTCTCTGGAGGAAGGCTCAGGCAAGAGCACAGGCCTGCAGAAGCTTTCTGCCAGTGAAAAGTGGGGGAAATTATTTTGTAAAAAAATAATTATTTTAATTATTAAGATTAAACATCTTATAAAAATTAATCTTTCTGTTTCCTTTTCGTCCAAGAGACCATGATAGCCCTGAGTTTTTTTGTTAATTAGTGAACCAGATTTTTTTTTTTAATGAGATGGCAGGCTGTCTCTGTCAGTCTGTTCTTTGGAAGTGGTCCCATGTTTCTGATTAAAATCTTTACCCTCTTCTGCTGTACAAAAATGTAGGCTTTTTTATCTTTGCAAGTAAAAGGAGGGTTTTTTAAAAGGGGAATTTTATTACTTGTAGTGTAAAATTCATATTGAGTGATTTTGTCAGCACATGAGAAGTGGGAAATAATTAATGAGAAAGCTATGACAGAAGATAACAAGTAATGGTCACCTGTCTTTTCCTTTAATGGGTATGAAGAAAGTATTAGCAATAAATAGTGTGTGATTTCCATGTGCTTGACAGTCCCTTCTTTCTCCTACACTGGCCTTTTCCTTTTGGCCTGTGAGGGTTTTAATCGTACATTTTTGAAAACTTGTTTCTAAGTCCCTCTAGCTAAAGAGAGGCATACTATTTATTTTAAATAATCTTTTCTCCACCTAATTTTCCTTTTAAAATAGCCATATGCTAATGTTTGCTGCGTTTAAGGAGTTTATTTTCTCTGGAATTAACCTATTGACGATTTTTTAAAAAATTGACAACGAACAAAAAACAAATCCAAAGTAACACTCGTGAAGCATGGTGCCTGAGTGTTTGAATCTTATTTGTGTTTTGTGTTCTTACTTTACTACTAATAAGGCAGAAGTAATAAAAAAGTCTTTACCTAAAAGTTCTTCTCCAGAGCTTGTGCAGATGAATAACCAGTAGAAGCTGAGTTGTAAATCTGTGAGATAAGTAGCCTTCATACCAATTGTAATCTCGGATTATCATGTATGTCTCCCTATTAGGTTATAAGCCTTTAAAACCATATAGCTGAGAAAAGCAGTATATTGTGAAAAACCACATGGAGAGAGAGGCTGTTCCTGTTAGAAAGGGATTATTGCTCCCGGCTGTCAAAAAGGAAGATGGACTGTGGTGGTTTTGTTGTACTGCTGAAAACATAATTGCTCAACAATACGAGAGCTCCTTTTGGGACAGGATTGTGTGTCTGCAGTCAAGCATTTTTCAGAGGGCACAGGATGGCCAGATTAGTGGTTGGATTTTTTGTCTGCTGTTACTAAGAGCCACCTTTGTGCAGATCTGTAACTTGGTGCTCCTGGCCCCTCACTTTTGCCATGCTGAACAGTTCAGAGTTGAATCTATCCAGTGGTTTTAGCAGAAAACAGACACTTCAACATAATATTTGTTTGTCTTCCAAAAGTTTTATTTTTTCATCATTCTATTTTCCTTATTTACCTTTTTCTTTTTTTTTTCTGGGTGGTTTTTTTTTCCCTGTTTCTCCATACCCTTTCTTAAAGAAACCAAAGCAGGAATAGGAAGGATTCTTCCTTGACATTATTGTTTTAAGTGTGATGTCATTATATAGGGAGCAGAGTTTGACACTTTCATCAAAAGTAATCTGCCTTTTAGCTTAAGTGCTGGGAAAGCAAATATTGTGACATTTTAGAAAGTCACTGGGATAATACTAAGTGTCTTTCAAATACAAAATGGTAATTTACATTTGAATGCCTTGGTGTCTATTCCTGTTAGGAACAATTTCTCTGTCCTACTTACTTTAAAAGACCAAACGCCAGGAAAGAATCAAGAGGTTCTTTAGAGAAATTTAAATAATTTTTAACAGGTTGCTGTTTATAGTACCTACTCTGTTGCAAATGGGGAATACTTACGTTGGCCTGTTTCACAGAAAAAACTTCTTCAAAGTGCGTAACCTTCAGCCCCTAATTGAAATTGAATGTTTTTATAGCAGAATCCCCAAACATGCCATAAATCAGACCTAATACTACACAGCATCTCTGTCTGTGCTCTGCTGGAGTGGTGCACATTGCAGTAATACATTGATGATTAGAGAAGGTGGATTTTGGATTTCTCTAACTTCAGCTACAGTGAAGAGCACACAGTTGGGTTTAAAAGTAAGAAAAAAATACTGTTCATTCATTTCATTGATAAAATCCATGGGATTATCATACATAGTGAGAAACAAGTGGTAGTTTCAAACTCCTAGAACCTATATGGTATGGCACTTTGGTAAAGTAAAGCCTTCTGTATTTCTTGATATGTGCTGTTATGATTGAGCAGGGTAATTAGACAGCATATTGTTCACTAAACAAAACAATTCTGGGTGACATTCCTGAATTATAGTGGTTATTAACTGACAAATCTCTATTATTCATCTTGCTGTACGCCTTAAAGATTGCTGGATCAGCAAGCTTAACAAATACCAATGGACAGTGCTGATTTAGGGGAAGAGTGACATGTAATTGGTCCTTGTCTGTAACAGAATAAACCTTGTGTGGTTTATCATGCTGAAATTAAATGGTTAAATCTAGAGTTCATGGCTAGTTTAAATATCTATGCAGCTACTTCAGAATATGAATCTAAAGTGTTTTTAAAATCTAAGCAAAACCTCTCTGTTTGTTTCTTTATGATGCTGTACTTTGGGATAAGTATGGGAGAACAGCTCTGGATTAGCCCAGGGTTAGGAAATAGGCTGATGTTGTTCTTCGAGTCTGCAGCCAGATTCGGTGTCTTAGGGCTGCATTGTGCAGGCTCCTAGAGGACAAGCCCAGCCTTCCTCTAATCACGTTAGGCAGATAAAAACGGGAGGCAGAACAAACAAACAGCAAAAAAAGAAGGGCAGCTAAGGAGATGGGAGGTCTGGAAGCAGGAGTGAGATCTTTGGAGTGGATTTTATCAGCCCCAGGCTCACGGGGCTGCCCCAGCTCGGGCAGTTGTGTTTGGCTTTCACAGAGGTGGCTGCAAGGCTGAACCCAGTGCGGCCGCATCGCTGCGTGGACGTTGTTTAATCTGAATGAAGGAGTGCCATTTATTGCACTAAAGGTTTTGCATGACTCATTAATAAACTTTCTCTTATCTAATTGGAGTGCTTTAGTAGGATGCAGTATAACCTCAGCGTGCTATTAAAGAAAAATTATATTTTCTTGTAATGAAAAATGCAGAGTTACTAATTGAAAAGCTTATAATTCCAGCAGCAAATGAGGCATGAAATATATTGCCAAAAATACAGTGCTCAAAAACACTGGCAGTAAATATTTTATCTTGGTGCTAATTAAGAGCTTGAACTTAAAACTGAGCATTCTAAATTTACACAATAATGAAATTAACCTAATGGTACCAATGTAACCTTATGTTATTCTGGTGGATTCTGTCCTCCACTTACACATTGCTGATGGTGGAGGAAGTTCATAGCTCTAGCAGTAAACAGAAATTTCTTCTTGTCTTCATAGTGCCTTTTTATTTATTTAGGAGTCTATTGAGAAACTGAAGACGAAATAACAGCAAGCTTGTGGTTTCATTAACTGCAAGGAAAAGAGTTTAATGCAAGAAAAAAACTCCCACAATTTTTTTTTTCCCTGCTGACTTGGTTTCTTAATTTGACTTTCCTCTAGCAGGATCTGTTTAATTAATTAGCTTTTCTATTAACATTTATCCAAAAAATGTGGTGGTTTGGCTCCTGTTGTTATTTCATTGATTTTCTTCTGTTTTTCAGATCTCTGTTAGTAGAGCTAAAGTGTACCCTTTATCCAGGAGCATTTTCTGGCCCAAATTTGAAGGATAAACACTTGTAACATCCTAAGAGTCTTAAAGTAGTAGATGTAATTTAAAAATTAAAAAAAATTTACACTCAGCTCTCAACAGAACATTTGATGAAGGAAGTGGTAGCTTAGCATGCAGCTGTACTTCTGTAGCCTTTTTAGGCTGTGCTTAAAGCCTGGTAGGGATGGAAGCTGCTCGCTGCGTGTCCGTGCAGCACCCGGCTGCGGCAGCTCTCCCAAAGGCTTCTGGAACGGGGTCTTCTCAGGGGGTGCCTTTGCAGTTTGATGTTCCCTCTAGTGTTTGAGGACTGGAAATGCTGAGTCTGATCTTCATCAGGTTGCTGCAAAATGATCAGATGTTCTACTACGGCTCCCTGGATCCCATGGACAGGGTTTTATGCGGGAAAGTCAATAGGAGGGAATGTAGGGGCTTGACTTCAGTTTCAGTGTATGTAATTGCTACGTTATCAAATGGCTTTGGCCATGTGCTGTGCTCTGGATGACCTTTAGAGTATAGGACCTGAGTCTGAATGGCTTCTGTGTTATCACATCACATTTCTGCTTACCTCTATGGGCAGACCAAATGTGGAGCCTTTCAAAGCAGAATTTGATTTCAGAGCTGCTTAGATGGTTATCTCCCAAGCTATTTATTGGTTTCATCAACACAGTAAATTGTCTCAAGTCTCCTAAAGAAGTACTTACAGAGATTTCTATGGCTGATTAATTGCAACAGTTTGCTAGATAAGAATAAAGACAAATGATTATTTAAACCTGCTTATGTACCATGACTCTTTCTTCCTTGATTGTGGTAGAGTGCCAGCTGATGAAGACAGAGCGACCTAAACCAAACACATTTATCATTAGATGCCTCCAGTGGACCACAGTAATTGAAAGAACATTTCATGTGGAGACTCCAGAGGAGCGGTATGTTTCATTCATATTTAATGCATAAACTCCTTGCAAAAGCAGATGCAAGTGTTCAGCATTAATAGTGAGTCCTCTGCTGAAGCTCTTATTTATCAGATGATGTACGTCTGGACTGAAAAGTGACAAAGAATTTTCGAGTGCCTTCAGTTTTAGTGCATTTTCCAGTATAAAAGCAGCCCTAAAGGGAGGGTTTCAGAGAGTGGATTTTGAGCAGTGTTTGTAAGTGAATTGTTGCTAGGTTGGGTATCCAAAACGGACAGGTGCAGGTGTGTACCAGCACACAGGTAGTTATTTCTGGAATGTAAGGTTCATTTCTCACTGGAAATGTTGTGGTATGTAAAATGAAGGGTTTTTGACCTGGGAGTTTCTGGAAGGATGAGCACAAATGAAATAGAGATTGAGGCAGAGTTGAGTTGTATCAAAATAGTGACCTTTTAAAGTCTATTTAGACACCCTGTTTCTAAAGGAAAAGTTAGTTGTATCATTGCTGATTGCTAATGTTTTATGCAAATTAGATAATAAAGGTGATAGTTATCTGCTGCAGGTGCAGATTTCTGTTTCATCTTTTAGGAAACAAAGCTAAGAGCTACATCCTGTGCTCTCAACATTGGAGAACTGATCTCTTACCTCCAGAGAAAACAGTTTTCCAGCACAGCTATAATACAGCTACTGAGTATTTAAATATTTACTTGGTTTTTAGAAACTGAACTCAAATTATTCGAGTATCATTACCCTAAGGGAGTGGGTATCTTAAAACCCTGGTCCTCCCTAGATATGATCCTAGCACATGTTTATTTTGAAGACCAGTAAATTCTACCAAGAATTACTCACTTATTTCTTTCATAGCCTTTGCATGCACTTTGCATACTCCTTATTATTGCTTTTCATTCTGTTACAATGATCAGAAGAAGGTTTAGTCAAATTAAAAGCAGAGAAAAAGAAACTTGTCCTTGTTTCTTTTAGGAACTTCGTGGTCAGTGACCCTAAAGGGAGTGAATAGCAGTTTCCACTTGGGGGAAGATTGTATTTCAATCTTGTTTTGTTCCCTCCTAGCCAATTAAGTCAGCTTTGTGACACTTCAGGGCTCAGAGTGTTAGTCACCTCTGTTGTGTACTCTTGAGACATAAAAGCTGAGGGTGAAATTCTGTTCTCCCAGAAATCAAAGATACTCACTTCAGGAGGGCTGAGATCTCAACCAAGTCAGTAACAAAAGAGATATGAAGGTCAATATGCCTTTAGCTTTCTATATACCTTTAGAACCAATGTTTGCTTTTTTGAAAGAAATGGAGAGAGAGAAGTTGTGGAAAAAGAAGTTATTTTTGTAATCATTTTGAATGTAAAAATATGACTAGTAAATAAGGGAATGTGTTAGGGATGGTGAATGGAGCAGTCTGTGCTGGGAGTATAGGGAGAATGTTCTGAATGTTTGACATTACCTTGCTGCCCCATACAGGGCTGGATGAATTGTGCACAATTCAAGCAAAATCCAAAATAAAAATGCACAAGGCAGGAAAGATCTTACGTGGGGCAATTTTTATTAAAATCTAATGTTGATACTTTTTCCCATGGACTTTGCTTCCTCTGGGGAATGATCTGCCTCTTGCATCCATTATAAATGGAAACTCACATGTTCAGATATGATTTTTTAAAAAAACCAACTTCATAGGACCAGTGAAAAATTGGACATTGATAAGGATGGCATGGCTGCACTGCAGATTGTGCACAGAGCTGTTCAGCATTAGCTGCTGCTGTAGTAGCAAAATATTTTACCTGGGATGTCCTTAGGAGAAGAATTTAATGAGTCCCTAGAAAACACCAACTAAATCACCACATCCTGTTCCCTGCATATACAAAAGAAGTAAACATAAAAGTTCAGACAGTCTACTGGATGTGTCTTCAGCCCCTGTGTGTGTGTCTTTAAAGCCTGTCCTGAGACCCTGGAAGCCCTTAGGAGTTGTATTCTTTATGTTCAATAAATTTGCAGTGAAATCGAGGGAAGGCCAAGAACTTTCACTTCAGTAGCTTCAAAGGTGTGAAATCTCCCAAAGGACACTGGAGTGGAAGTTGTCTCCATGGGAGTTGAAGGGGTCACTGTTAGAGCACTGGTTGCTGAAACAGCTGTGGAAACTTTAGTGTAACTAAGACCTGTGCCTAAGATGAAATGTCACTGGTTTTGCTGACATTCTGCTAAAGTTTACACAGCAATTGCTGTACTAATGTCATCACCTTTACAACAGAAGAATAACCTAAGTGTCCTGAGCTTTAAGACCTTTTCCAAGAACATCTCTTGCCACTTTAGCCACTAAAATTTGGGATATGTGTGTGAAGAGGGGCCAGAGTGTCCCCAGGAGTTGGATGTGTGTTTCAGTGCACCATAGAAATGTAGAAACTGCTTTAATTGCTTTGTGTGTCATATAAGCCTTTTGCTTTTTGGTTTTGGCAAGTCTGTTTTGGTTATGTAAATCTCTTTATCACCAGGTCATATCCTGAGCTGTTGACTGAATGCCCATTAGAAATTCTGTTACCCAAAAAGTCTTGTATTATGTCCAGACTGGGAGGACTTCAGTTGTCTCTTGTTTCTAGTATGATTAATAAGATTTTTAAAATGCATTTTTACAGTGCTTGAAAATGCACATAATTCATCATATCTTCCATTGATTCATGAGAGAGTATTAGTGGCTCTGGATTCCTTGGTGATCCTTGCCATGGCAGATGGTAATCTAAAGCCACAAGTAATTAATGCCTTTGCCTATATTTTGCCAGGGAAGAATGGACAAAAGCCATCCAAACAGTAGCAGACAGCCTCAAGAAACAAGAGGAAGAGATGATGGATTTCAGATCTGGCTCTCCCAGTGATAATTCAGGTGCCGAAGAAATGGAAGTTTCTATGACAAAGCCAAAACACAAAGTGGTAAGTGGGTATAGCAGGAATGACTGCTTCTTAGGTCTTCTCAAATATAGACAAGAAGTAAGCTGTCTGTACCCCTGACAATTACATGATTGGCTGTAGATGCAGCTTCTGGAGCAAACAGTTGTCTCAGCTGAGCAGAGCCTGCCTGGGTCGGCCAGAGTTCTGAGTTCACGTGTCCTTACTGGATGGCTTTCAAGGCCAGCTCAGGTCTGGGTTTGGTTTGCCCATTTTCCTATGGTACAGAGCCGGAAACCAAAGCTCCTGCTGGACCTTGTGACACTCTAAACTCGTTGGAGGCTGGTGCAGAAGTATTCTGGTGGATTTGCAGGATTTAGGGTGGGTCCATGGATTTTATTGCTCTGGATTAAGGGTTTAGGCTAACTCCAGCCAGCCACTGCAGTGTCTGTCCATAGTGCTCCTACAGCTTGGGGTTTTGCATTAGGCACTACATAGTGTGAATGCAGAGGGGCAGCTAAGGAATGACCTTCCGTGACATGAGTATGTGCCTGAGGAGATCTTTGCCCTTTTGAGCCTTTTTAGGTATCCGTCTTCACCTTCCCTTTATTTCTTTCTACCCCATTGTGTTCTCTTAGCATTTCTGTTTTTGAAAGTGTTCCCACCTGTTCCTGCAAGAGAGAATTGATAGAACCTTTCCCCATGCAAATCCATTGTCTGTGGATTTTAGGTGGCCACTTTCTTGTGTCTTCATCTCACCATTGTCATCCTCACCCACTTTCATAAGTTTGTTTCAGTTTTGGGGGAACTGATGAAGTTTTATAAAAAGATATCCACCAGTGTCTTCACTAAGCTTATGTGATACCCTTGTGTCATGTCAGTGCTTTCAGAGTGATGTGGTTGGCTACTTTAATGACACTCTGAGTCAGAGCTTGCCAGCAGGCTTCTGGGTCTTTGGCTGAACAGATCCTGCTCTTGCTGAGGAGACCTTCATAGAAATGCAGGAACCACCTCATTTATCAGATGGATACAGTCTTCTGAAGCAGTGACTCTCTTCCTTGACATGTTATTGAGGATAACCAAAATTATTATTGGGGTCCTGACATCAACTGTATTGAGCAATTTGGCAGAAAATCTCCTCACCCAGCTCTAGGGAAGAATATGGAAGATTGCTGTTGGGGACATCTTAATTTTCTTCCCAAACTGAGGCTGCAGCAGCAGCATTTGATTGTGTCAGTCCTATTGTTGCTGTGTTGGCAATGGTCACTGATCTGATGGCAGTGTCTCTACTCAGCCTCTGATTCCTCCAATGTTTTTCCTCATGGTGAAACATATCAGAGTAAATGGTTGATCTGTGAGGCAGTGTCAGAGTCTGGAAAGATGTGATGTCTCAGGATATTTTGGTGTGCATGTGTGGGGGAAGGGGCAGGTGAGGCCTTGCTCTGGTGAGACAGTGAAGTGCCCCACCTCTCCCCAGAGCCTGTATCCCAGCCTGGCAGAGCTGCCAGTCACTGACACACCAGAGGCAGTGCTCCATTCTCCCCTAACCCAGTTCCTGAGAGGCCAGATGACCACAGTCCCACATGGGGGAAAGACCCATGAAGGCCAAGGGATATTTAGGGCCAAACACAAGGCCATCACCTTGTCTAGACCCTCCCTGTTCCTGGAGTTTCTGTCTGAGCTCAGCTGGAACCCAGGAGTTAATAGCTGTATGTGTGCTTTTCTAGATTTTTCCTGTCTTTTTCTCCTCATTCCCTCTTGTTGGAATATTTTGAGTAATTTACCATCAAATGGATTCATAGTTTGCTAAGGTGAATGGTCCAAGTTAATGTTTTGAGAAGTGTTTTATATTGATTGGACATTGTAGTAAACCTTTACCGAAGTAGCCTGATTTTCTAAAGTTTGCCAGCAAGTGTTTTGTGTTGTTTTGACCTCTTGAGAATATCTGGTTGGTATTTCTTCTTTGTGTCCAGCTCAGAATAAGGAGAAGGTAGTTTTCTGTCAAAACCGGTATTTTCTGGCAAAAAAGTCATGAAATCCCAGGTATAGAAGCTTGATCAGACACAGACATGTGGTCTGAGAAAATCTGGCAGAAAACGCAGGTATATATTGGAGCTTTGTCAAAAGAAGAGAAAAAACTGCCTGGTAAGGGTTCAACTTCGGAGTCCTCAATGGCTGCCCAGAAAGATAAAAAGCACGTGTTGGAAGGGCCAGAGAAAGAGCTGATGAAGCTGCAAATTGCCTTGGAGGCTGAAACAATAGCTCGCCTCAGGGTGGAGTGAGAATTAACAGCCCAAAAGCAACTAGCCCGAAACCTGAGAAACCTGTTAAACAACTTTGTGCGGGGAACCAAAGAGCTTTAGAGTTGCAAATTAACTCCATTGAGGAAGCTGTGGAGGATGAACCAGGGAATCCAGCCTAGGGGAGGAGTTGTGCCTCCCTGAAGGTGATTTCAACCCTCTCAGCTCTTCCGAGGAGTTTGAGGCAACAAAGCCAAACGCCTCCCCAACCCATAAACTCCGCCCATCGGTAAAAAATGAAGAGGTGGGACTCCCTGAGCATGATGTCACTGATGTCACCTCCCTCCACTCCTAGGAGGAGGGATTTGACTCGGCAAAGCCAACCCCCACTGCCCCTCACCCCTGCTATCCAGAGGCAGAGCAGATGGTGATGATATCACACTCTCCAACAGAACTGGTTAATTTGCAAGGGAAAATTTGCAGTCGTCCTAAAGAAAATAAAACTGAGAATGTTTTGAAAATTTCACTGATGGGGAGTGAAGCAAAGCTTTCTGAGGAAGAAGCAGTCTATTGTGTGAAAAGTTTAAACCTGTTTATACTAGAGTTTATATTTGTTGGAAGGGGGAAAACTCATCCCTCTCCCCACTCCAACATGTGGCAAAATTACTGAAAGTATGGCAGGCAGTGGGCTTCCAACCAGTGCACGGGAAACAGCCAGTGCCCTGTTGGCCTTCTCCAGTCTTACTGTTATTTATTACAAAATTTAAGGATCAAGCCCAAGACAAACTCTGTGCCAGCTCCAAAAAGTGGGAGAGGGTGGTGAATTCAAATACTCTCAAAGTTTCCCTGTCTTTGCAATGAAGCTTTGCAAGCTCCTCCTACACTGCCCTGTGCTGGCAGCAGTGGGTATTGAGCCTTACCAACCGCTAGAGACCAGAGGTGGGACTGCAGAATCCGTAACCTCTGGGGGAAAAAGACTTTTGTCATTGTGCAAGTTTGTTGTTCTGGTCTTGGTAATAACTTTCTTTGCATGTTCAAGTATATCCTGACCAGGCAGAAGACTCAGTGAATGTCTGGAAGTGGAATAAGGAGCTGCTTAAGCAGAAGCGGAAAGGACTAACTATACACACAGCTGTGAGATCTGCAGCTGGAGACATCTAAATTATGTGATTAAAGTCAGCTCTGGACAAAGAGGAGCACAGAGGGACTGTATTGGACAATACAGTAAACAGCAAATCCATTGGAGAGAAAGCTGCAGTGAAGTCTGAAATCTAAAATTAAATACATTAAATGGTTTATCATCTTTATTTTCAGAACAGTGTCCCCAGTATGCCAGCAGTGTTGTTTGCTCCTGCTTTAGTTAACCATCCTAGCAGGACTTTGTACCTAACAATTGTAGTAGCAAGTGTGGTTTCAAGGTAGTGAGCAAGAAAGAAAAGAGAGTGGTGTCCTTTTCCCTAAGGACCAGTCTGACATCACACACACAGAATAAATATATGTTATTGGTTGGCTTTTGGACTGGAGTCCAAATTTGCAAAATTGGATGTAACAGAATATGTAGATCCAATTAAAACTGTTTTGTCTAAAGTGAAAAGGCCTCAAAAGAATGGCTAGGTCCTCTAATTCAAGTCGGCCTACGAGGCTCAGAATGCTCATCAGTGTTGTTAAGATCCTAGATAACTTAAGTTTCATTAGTGATGGTTGCATTTTTTATGTGTTCTAAGGTTATTTTCACAGACTGTTAATTATTCAATTAAATTTTCTATAGCAGAGAACACAAAAGATTGCCAAGTAGATGCTTCCTCTTTTTGAAGTAGGTCTGAGTGGGACCAAGTTTTCTCCTTCTAGAAGTGTTCCATGGGAGGATGAAGTGGTGATAGGACAGGGGAGTTGCTGTCCTTTGCTGCATCATGCATTTTCATGTTTTTTATCTTGAAGGGTTTTAAGATATTTATGTTCATATATGTTTATGTAAGTTTGTTGCTGCAAAATTTTGAGGTGTTCACATTTTTCCTCCGGTTGCCAGAGTGAGTGGAAAGATTCCTCCCTCCAGTTTAGTTTTGGGGGCTCACAGATAGGATTTCATATGATGATGGAAATAAGTTTGTGTACCTCTTCCTGTCTTCTCAGTGCAGAGCATAAAATGACTGTATTGAGGGAAGCTTGTGTAGTAATGGTAAGCAATGTGTGAGGCATGATTGTGCACAAGAAGAGGATGTTGAACTGTTGGTGGCCCTGGAATGAAGGAGAAAAAGGGCTGACAATGGAACTGATGTGGAGCTGGGAAGTTCCAGCTGTAGATGAGAAAGGCATAAGTGACTAAGGGAAAAAAGATTTGGGGTTTGAGAACTGCTGAAGTGTCTGGTAAAGTTGGAAAGTATCTGGTCCAAGCTCAGGACCTTGACTAAAGTTATGTGCTGAGGAGGTTGGAATGATGGAGTGTTGGTATGTATTGGACCCCACCCCTGAGGCAATTCAGACAATTACTTAGTAGAATTTTACTGAGTGTTGTTTCCCATGGTGCCCACTGACCTCTTCCTCTTTCCCTGGGTGCAGGTTCTGGTAATCCCCCTGAAACCGGCTTGGTGGGAGGGATAACAGTGGTAAACTGGGACATGTATATTTGTTCAGGTGGTACTGATACCTGGATCTATAAGATAATGGACTCCGAAAGGCAAAACAGCCTAACTATTGATCCTTACAGAGTTTGACAAGGAGTGCATTGTATTGCACTATCAATAAGTCATAAAGAATCCTAAATTGAACTCACCAAGCTATTTTGGAGCCCAGCTTACAGGTCCAGCAAGTACCAAAAATAATTGCTTAAAATTGTATAAAACCTCACAGAAAAGGAGTGCTGTCTCAAGAAACACACAGGAAATCATGGACCGAACTGCTGGACTCTTCAGGCACTGCAGCTGAAAGAATGGTTCATGAACTCTTCCCCTGGATCCTGATTTGCATCACACCTCACCTGCAGGGAGGAGGGAGTGGAAAGCACTGCTTAGGAGGATACTAACTAGACTTATGTTCTGGTTATTGGAATAGCAATTGATCATTGTATGAGTTTTAGTGTACTTTCCTCTTCTTTCCTTTCTGCTCTGTCTGCTAGATCAGACCACAAGAGGAAAGGTATCATTACTGTGATCCCGTCTTGAGGCATGGGGTGGTTGTCAGAGTCTGGAAAGATGTGATGTCTCAGGATATTTTGGTGTGCATGTGTGGGGGAAGGGGCAGGTGAGGCCTTGCTCTGGTGAGACAGTGAAGTGCCCCACCTCTCCCCAGAGCCTGTATCCCAGCCTGGCAGAGCTGCCAGTCACTGACACACCAGAGGCAGTGCTCCATTCTCCCCTAACCCAGTTCCTGAGAGGCCAGATGACCACAGTCCCACATGGGGGAAAGAGCCATGAAGGCCAAGGGATATTTAGGGCCAAACATGAGGCCATCACCTTGTCTAGACCCTCCCTGTTCTTGGGGTTTCTGTCTGAACTCAGCTAGAACCCAGGAGCTAGTAGCTGTATGTGTGCTTTTCTAGATTTTTCCTGTCTTTTTCTCCTCATTCCCTCTTGTTGGAATATTTTGAGTAATTTACCATCAAATGGATTCATAGTTTGCTAAGGTGAATGGTCCAAGTTAATGTTTTGAGAAGTGTTTTATATTGATTGGATATTGTAGTAAACCTTTACCAAAGTAGCCTGTTTTTCTAAAGTTTGCCAGCAAGTGTTTTGTGTTGTTTTGACCTCTTGAGAATATCTGGTTGGTATTTCCCCCATGTGTCCAACTCTGAGTGCATTAACCACTGGAAAGCCCTTTCGAAAGTCCCGTTGAGCAAGTAGATAGAGACCTTACACAGAGTCATTTTGTCTGTGGTTTTTGGTACTGTTCAATGCAGCACAAGAAAACTGATCTCTTAGAGAGGTGGGGGACATCAGAAAAAAGGTGTGGGTTTAATCCCTGCAATCAGAGCCGCATGTGCCTTTTAATGAATGTCTGCACTGGCTAAGAGGTCAGAATGGCTGTGGATTAATATGTTCAGTGTTACTTGTACAGTTCAGTGTTGAATCATGCAACAGAGCATTCAGTTAATTGAAAGCTTATGGTTTTCTGTAGATAGGTTGATTGATTATCTTTGGGAGTGCACTGGCATTCATTTTTGTGGAAGAATCATTTCTGCTCCTGAATTCTACTAAACAAAAGGATTAAAAAACCCACATGTGCGACATATGTGATGCATTCTCACGTGAATGAGAAATTCTGGTCTGAGAATAATACACTTCTTGTTAGATCATGTAATTCATTTCTTCTTTATCTGTATCGTTAACAGACCATGAATGAGTTTGAATACCTTAAGCTACTGGGAAAAGGCACTTTTGGAAAGGTCATTTTAGTTAAAGAAAAAGCAACTGGACGGTATTACGCTATGAAAATTCTGAAGAAGGAAGTCATTGTAGCAAAGGTGAGTAGATGGGAAACTTTGGGAAGGTGTTTGCCCTTGATACAGCCTTTGTCAAAGTTATGGGAAGGATTCTCGGAGTAGTTGTAAATAATTGCTCCTTTAGTGTTTGAAATGGACCCCTGATCTGGGGAATCACTTTGCTGATTTCCTTCTGCTTGCGTTTCAGGATGAAGTAGCGCACACGCTGACAGAAAACCGGGTTTTACAGAACTCTCGGCACCCGTTCCTAACAGTAAGCATTTCTGCCTCTGCACAGTGTAACTTGATATCCCCGCCACCAAGGCTTTCCTTATTTTTTGTTTCTTACTTAATGCATCTGAGGTCTGTGTTTACAGAGTGGCTGTGCACTTTTGTAGCCTTCCATTTTAGGGGTGCATAAATGAAAATACTTTTTCAAGTTTTCTGATTCTTGCAGGGCAGGTCCTCAGCACCTCTTGAAGACAGTGTTTCAGGCTGTGGTTTGACATTAGAGCTCACCCATTTAATTGCTATCTTGAGAGGAGTATCTGCTTTCCTTGCCCTTCTAATGTTTGGTCTCCCCTTTGTAGCAGAGGTCAGGATGGCTCTGCTTTTGTGACAAATTCAGGAAGATATACTGGGGAGAAAAACCTTTGATTTTGTCTTTGTTGTTTTTTTTAAGCTCCCAGATACAGCTCACCAGTGGAATCAGAGCACTGGTAATGCCAGCCAAAGGATAGTGGTAGGAACATGTGTAATGGGAAGGAGAAGAGCAAGACTGTGCTTTATCTGCTGCTTTCCTTTTGAATTGTAAAGTCAATCCATAATCTCATTTTAGACCTCCAGTGCCAGCAGTCTCTCTGGGCTGAGTTCAGATATCAAGTTCCATCTCAAGATTTTGTTTGTCATATTTACTACAAGTTGTCTCTGAATTTTTTACAACTGCTTAAAGCCTCTAAGAGACTGTGTAGGATCCTGGTTGTTTCATTTGGCCAGGTACAAGGGCTTAGCTGGAACTCAGACCTTTTAAGCATGACCTCTGGAAGTAAATATTGCTTGTGTTGAGTAAACTCAATGATGTTGACACATCTAAAACCTGGTTCTTCATTTTTCCAGAAAAAACATGACTGGTTGAAAAGTGCCACCCTTTGTAATGAAGACAATAATATCATATGTAGTATTTTCTTTTTAATGCTTTTATAAACCCAAGTATCCAGAACAATGGCTGTCTTGAGACGTTAGCTACAAGACTGGGTCTAGCTTGGGTGCTTGGAAAAGGTTCTAACCCAGAGAGTAGTTGGACCCTGGAATAGGCTCCCCAGGGAAGTGGACACAGCACCAGCTTGACAGAGTTCAAGAAAAATTTGGACAAAACTCTGAGGTCCCTTGTGGGATTCTTGGGGTGGTCCTGTGCAGGGCCAGGAGTTGGGCTTGATGATCCTTTTGGGCCCTTTCCAACATATTCTGTGATGAAAAATCTTAATACTATGGCAAACAAGTTGATGTTACTCTTGCTACTGGAATATGTGTGACAGGACTATGCACAGGCACCTTGTGACTCTCCATCACAGCCTCCATCTGGTCTGCTTTTGTGAATTGCTCACAAATTGGTATTGCCAGTGTTGGCCAATCCCCTGGCAGGCTGTCAGCAGGGAGCAGTTGCAGGCAGCAGGGCAGAGGCCAGGGTGCTGGTGTGTGAAAATATGTGTGTTTCATATGAGAGGTCTTGTAGCCAGTGTGGTGAAACCTTGTGCTCTAGTGTTTGGTTGTGGCCTCTTTTCTGTGAGTTGAACCTGTGGCCAGAGGAGGAAATTTCAGTCACTGTTGGTAAACTTTGAGTCCCTGTTAATGGGCCAGGACTTTGTTTTGCAGCATTTTAGGTGATGATAGCTTCTGCAAGGAATTTGTTTAATGTTTTATTAAATTTATTTAGTGAAATAAGTTGGCAGTGAATCAGTCCTCAGGTGCAACAGGAAAATAAAAGCATTATATAAGATTTAAGGACAAAACGTTCACTAAAATAGAAAATTTCATGTCTGCTTCTGAAAGTCTATTAAAAATGCTTTTTTAACTGTCACTGTGATTTGTCTTCTAAGTTTTGGTTTAAATCTGTTTCAGGCTTTAAAGTATTCCTTTCAGACACATGATCGCTTGTGTTTTGTTATGGAGTATGCTAATGGAGGGGAGGTAAGGGAAATACAACAATGTTTAATACTTCAGGATTTTCCTATTCTGCTACTAATTTTGCTTGACATTATTTAGCTAAGGCCAGTTTTTGAAATTCTAATTAATCCAAGTTGTCTCAATTAAACAGAACTGTTCACAGGTTTAACTAATAAGAAGAAGTAAGGCTCTTAATTTTTTCAACTCCATTTTTAGAACATAGAGATTTTGGGCATAGGTTCATATTCTACATGACAGCAGGATATTGTAATCTGACATTCAGAAGTTCAAGAAGGCAAGGTTGCTTTCTAGTTGCTCTAGCTGTCAGACAAGTTTTAACACTTAAATTAATATTGTGAGTATACTTGGGAGAACTAGAAACTGCTGACTGCTATTAGAGTAAGGAAGGAAAAGTTGGAATATTAACATTTCTCTTAAATCATGCATTAGGCTTTAGTTTTAATATGTAATTATAGTTCAGTCAAAAATAGTTTTATAATTTTCTGAACCTGTAAGACTGTAGTACATGAACTGGTTATCACTGTGTGTCTGTGAATATGAGACATAATTATCTAATAATTTAATTTATGATGCTTTTTAACACATTTGGGAACTCAGCTGGGTGAGGGTGGGAAGGGATTTTCTCTTAGTTAATAGCATCTTCCAAGCAGGATGGCTTGTGAACTGCAAGGCATAATTTAGAAACATTTACAGTTAACAAATTTCTGTTCTTGTAGTTGTTTTTCCATCTGTCAAGAGAGCGTGTCTTCTCTGAAGACCGCGCTCGGTTTTATGGGGCTGAGATTGTTTCAGCGCTGGATTACCTGCATTCAGAGAAGAATGTGGTTTATAGAGATTTGAAGGTACGTAGAAAAATCATTTTCAGGCTTTTGGGGTTTGGCTTTTTGTTTGTTGTTAAAAAAAGCAAATGATCCTGAACTATTAAGAAATCCTTTCCTGACTGAACTTTATCCAAACTGTCGTTGCAGCTGTTGGGCTGGACTTTACAGGATGTCTAAACCCTTTGATAGTCCAAGAAGCTGCATAAGGCATTTATTGTGACTCTGGCAGCATTTCAGAGAACTTGAAGGGTTACTGGGCTACAGGGGTTTCATTTTCACTTGCCTCCTTATGTTCTGAGAGAAACTTTGCTGGTGCTTCTGCACGGTGGAACATAATCCTGGTCTTACCAGAGAGATGGAAGTTCACACTGCATGGATGTTGTGCTTCCTTGCAGTGTGCTCACATCATCTCCATAGTTGCTGCTTGCAGTTAGAAAACTGCCTATGCTTCAAGTTACCCATTTGTTTGAGGAGCACAGAAGGGGAAAAGAAACCCCAACCAAACAAGGTATCTCAGGGCAAAGAGACTTGAGAAATGCTTGTGGAAAATGCAACAATAGCATTTTCTTTCCTTCTGAGAAGAGTTTTCAGAACAGGATGAAGGGATCCTGGTAGTTTACAGAGCATGCTTCATTTTAGAATGTCCCTAAATAATGTTCTCAGACTATGTCAGAGTAATTTTGGGATCTCTGCTGGGATTTTGTCTCCATATCACTGTGATACCCCTCTAAAGCACTTCAGTTGATACACTGAGGAAACTGTCCTAATACTTGTGTGACTTTCTCAAAAATTAGAGGCTCTGGGTGGTATGGGTACCATATGCTGAGTAAATACATATACTGATTCTTATTTAAAGGGTCTCTTTGGAAGTGATTCCTTAATCTTGCATATGATTTCTATTTTATTTATTTTATGCTATTACTTACTGGTACAGATTATTTAATAAAATCAGAGTAAAAGCCGGGATGAAGTTGTGTGAGGGGGATATTTAATATACTTTCTAAAGAACTGGTGTTCTATTGATGATGATACTGTAGAAGCATAAATACAATGTTGATGTTCTGCATTCTTTCTGTATATATGGTTGGTTACCCCAAGACTACAAGTTAGTTACTTTATGTTCCCTAAAGAACTGAGCAAAATGTTACCAGTGTATATTTACATTTTACATGCTCTGGCAGCTGCTGTGGCTCTGACCCCAGTGAGATGAGGTTCAAAACTGAATCTGTAAAATTCATGTCTTGGATTATCCTGCTCAGGATTAGTGTATATTACAGGTAATCATGTATTTTAATTTGGCTTTTCTTCCCAGTTGGAAAATCTTATGCTGGATAAAGATGGACACATAAAAATAACAGACTTCGGACTGTGTAAAGAAGGCATCAAGGATGGAGCAACAATGAAGACTTTCTGTGGCACTCCAGAGTATCTTGCACCAGAGGTATGTTTATGTTGGCTGCTGTGTTAAATTGCCTTCTTTCACGCCTTCCGTGGTAGCAGTAGGAGTACAGAATAATTCCTGTGCCATGATGTGCTCATGCACTAACTGCTGTTATATAATTACACATCCTGAGACTCCTTTATTCATCATGATCTGGAACACATCTTTAGCATAATGATACATGATAATTTTTTGGCGGGGTAGTTTCTTCCACTTGACAGAGTATGTACATTTTACTGGAACACTGCTTGTTTCATGTGTCAAATATATAGTTTTTAAAAAAGCCCTTTTAATCACTTCAAATATTTCATGATAGATTATCTTTTTTGCAGCTTTCTATGTGTTTTCCTATTTGAAAGGTTATCAGTAGGACTTCACTTGAGAAGTAGAAGTATTGTCCCAATTCTTTTACTATTTGAGGACAGTAAAAGGTGACATGCTTTCAGAAACAGGACAGACCAATCTGTTTCTGCATTATTTAGCATGGCATGCATTAAAAGTTCTGACTGTTTTATGACTATAAAAGCACGAGGTATTTTTCAGTGTTGATTTGAGCACTCCAGTTTCAGAGGAAATGAATCCAGGCAGGGGATCTCAGTTCCCAAACAGTTTTGGGTAACTCTTTTTTGTGTGGATTTTTTTTCCTTTTCAAGTGCAGAATGCAAATGCATGTTTGCAGGTTTGTTCCTGGAAGCACTCTGAGTTGTGCAGCAGAGGTGGTGTTAGAGCTGGGGGGGAGTTGGGGTGGATGAGAAGTGAGGTCAGGTTGTAGGGGATGCGTGTACACTCGGTGCTCTGGGCACACTCCGAGCTGTGTGAAAGCAAACTCCTGGACTCTAGGGCACGAAGCCCGAGCCAAGGTGGGGTGCCTTGCATGAGGGCTGCTTCCCTTGGAGTGGGGCTTTGCTTCCCGTGGCATTTACATTTCCATCTTGCTCAGGGCACACACAGAAGTGAGCCTTGGGCTGCAGGCAGGTTATGGATTGTTGCCACAGCTTTCCTCTGAGAGGAGACTTGAGCATTGCAAACCTGCCTTGAATTGAACTGTGCAAAAGTAACAAAGATGGGAAACCAGCGTGGAGGAGGAATATTTCTGCAGTGAGCTGATGTCTTTGCTGATCAGCGCTTTTGTGCTCCCTGCTTTCATAGTGGTGGCAGCATGCTCTTGGGTTTTGTTTGGTTTTGGTTTGTTTTTTTGGTTTTTTTTTTTAACTCCCAGCTGCTTTCAAGGGCCTCCAGTCCTTTGTAATAATGAAGAACATGGGCACCTGTCGAAGTAGCTTGCAGCAAAGAGGCGGAGCCAGTCTCATGATGACTGCCAGCTTTTCCATGGATCACCAGAAGTCTTCAGTGAATCTAAATTGGGGTCCATGCACCACAATTTGAGATTTACTGATGCAGAGAGTAATTAGCAGCATGACGGAGTGTTTATTATTCATAAACATGCCTTTTATTTCAGCTTCCCTCTTAAAATCAATTGCTCAACTTCAGTTTCTCATCAAGGATTTTATGAGGATGTTAAAAATATTTATTGTTTTGGTTTGGTTTTTCCTAACTTGGAATGTAGGGATTCCCTGTGCAGGCGGTTGGGCTGTTCTTTCTGTTCAGTTACTTGCTAATATTTTTTCTTTTTTAATATTTATGATGAGTTGGCTCATCCAAAAACCCTGAAGGACAAATCCTTTTGATTAACTCAGTTCTCTCCCTTACTTGCAAGTCCCATCTGTGAGCTGGAGTGTTAGATTCTGGGGAGGCTTTTGTCATCTGGTTGATAGCATGCAAAAATCTGGAAATTGTGTGCAAATGATCTTCTGTGCATTTAAGGTCATACATCCTTCAAAGCAGGGGTGTCGATGCTCCTGTCTGCATTTGTAACTCGAGTCTGGCACAGCAGTGTGCAGTGTGCCTGTACAGTTGTTGTGTCGTTGTTTTTAGGTTCATACTGGAATCTCATGCATGGATGACAGTGACTGAACCATGTCAGCTTTGATGTGTCAGATACATCAATGGCTGTGATGTGTACAGCTGTTCTGCCTCTCTTTTGAATTCCATCTCACAGCAGTCTAGAGCTGCTCGTTAAGAAATTATGATCCCTTAATTTAAGTGAAATGACCTTGTTACTTTACTACTCCCCAGCTATCCAGTGTCTTGCAATAAATCATGGATGAGTGCAATAGTTTTTTGTTATGGTGCAGTTTTGAGACTCACACCATTGCTCTCTTCTACGCAGTCACTAATACGATGATATGCTCATTGTGCTAAAGAACTTTGAAGAAATAAGCATTCTATATTCTGTTTAAAATTAATGGAGGTGAAGGAAATTGTTGTAGTTAGTAATCTAGTTTATAATACAGAGTATTAATACACTTTTTAAAGTGACATGTGAAGTGTTTACTGCATTTCAGAAGCACCTGTAACATTAACTACGTGCACAACAAAGGCTTCTGTGGTTTTCTTTTTCTTTCAGTCTCTCATATTGCATCTCTTGCAGCAGTTTAAAAAACAAAAATACAAATCGGAGACCGTGTGAGTGTTTTATTTTAGGCAAGCCGAGCGTAGGGGAGTGTGAACAGGAAGCGCTGGTTGAGCGGGGTGACTCAGAGCGGGAACTGCGTTGTCACACAATCTCCCTGAGCCGAGGGCTGCCGTGCCTCGGGAAGGACGGGGCCGGCTCCTGGAATCCCAGAGCTGCATTGTCACACAATCTCCTCCGTGAGCCGAGGGCTGCCGTGCCTCGGGAAGGACGGGGCCGGCTCCTGGAATCCCAGCCGGCGGCAGCTGTGCCGGCCGCGTACATGGAGGGGGCAGCTGCACAGCCAGCTGTCGTTTGGTGTGAATCATACGGCCGGGGATGCTGGAAATAGACCGACGTGGGGTAATCTAATACCTGGCAGCCTTTTGATTTTTACTGCAGGCCCTCTCCCTCGTTCAGATAATTAAGGGGAATAATTAGTGAATAAAGAGAGGCAGAGTGCAAACAGTTGTTATATGAAGTGCCTTGATGGTTCTTTTTTATGTGCAAAACCTTTATATCAAGATTTATAAGACGTAAAGATCTTGCTTTTGTTAAACTTGCACCGACTTGGGCTCTTTTACCTTTTTAATTTTGAATGTTAAGTATTCTGAATTGCAGGAATGTAAAGCTCACACAGACGCTGTCCAGTGAGAAAACAGGATGGTGGTGCAGTTGTGGTTCATGCTCTCAGCAAGAGTAAGCAGCTCAGTGCAGGCCTGTGCAAGGAGTAAAGATGATAACTAAAACCTGAGGACAGGGTTTGGAACATGAGATGTTGGTGTCAGCTACGGACAACTGCATAGGAGACACAGAGTCTAGAGAAGTCCTGGTAACATCCACTGCACTGGCCACAAAACACTCCCCGCTCCCTTCAGCAACCCTCTGTGCAGAAGATCAGAAATGCACTGTGGCAGGGCTTCTCTGGAGCAAGCAGGAGAGGTGGAGAGAGCTGCTGGGGTCCCAAATCCCTGCACCAGCTGCTGCTTTTCTAGGTAGAAGTACCCAGGGGAAGGGAAGAATGAACTGTGCTGGGCTCCTTTTGCTGTGAGACCTGGCAGAAATCCACCCCACTGACTGTTCCTGTGTTTGCAGCCCTCTAAGCAGAGGCAGAAGTGCCTTTGGAGCAGGGCAGAGGGTTGGAGGGGAAACATTTCCAGACAATTTGGCTGCCATTTTACAGCTTGAGAGCCGGTCAAATGTTAGAAGTGTTGTTCTGGCTTTTAGTGTTTTATATAGATTAGTCATTGAGTATTTGTGGGTGGTCTTTTAGGGTGTGCAGAGTCACCCCCTTGGGGTGCAGGTTAATAAGAAAATGGTGGATATGTTTGGCTTTTTGCTTGTGAAGGAGCAGGTTGATGACCTTTTCTCCCTGTACTGGCTCCTTCGTGGGTAGGGGTTTTTCTAAAAACTTGGATCCTGTTTGGAACAGTTTGTGATGAATAAGTGAGAGTGAGCTAGGTCTGTAATGTGAGAACAGTTCTTGGCCTTTGGACTTTCAGAGGTTGTGCTTATCATGACTATAACATGAGGGAGGATGGGAGAAAGAAGACAAGAAAGGTGCTGTAACATACCTGCTGCCTCCTTTTCCCCCCTCTGCTCACTCAGGATAGTGAGCATGGATGCCAGTTCTTTTCACATGGTTCTTCTGCAAATACTCTGCTGGTGTAGATATGGCTGTGTCATCAAAGATGGACTTGCTGGGGTCAGTTTTGCTTCTTGAGTTGTGTGTTCATGCCTGGTGTAGGAGTATCTTCTAAAGCCTTTTCCTTAAAATCTGCAGGTTCTGGAGGATAATGACTACGGCCGTGCAGTGGACTGGTGGGGTTTAGGAGTTGTGATGTATGAAATGATGTGTGGCCGGCTCCCTTTCTACAATCAGGACCATGAAAAGCTCTTTGAACTCATCCTGATGGAGGAGATCAGATTTCCACGCACATTGTCACCTGAAGCAAAATCCCTCTTGTCAGGTTTGCTGAAGAAAGACCCTAAGCAAAGGTGAGGCTGTTGCTTAATAGTTGCACTTTTTAAAGGTATTTGAGACAAAACTGTAATTTAATTTTTAATCCATTCAAATTGATTATCCAACAAGATGCAGCAAATGGATCTGCTCATTTATTTTTAGCTTTTTAAATGAGCTGACAGCATAAATAGTAATGCAAAGGAGCTTTGGTGCTAAACTTCTGAGTATGGTGGCTGCCATTACAGTAAAACTATAGCCTGGGGAAAAGCAAGTTAACCTACCTTTGGCTGTAATGAAACCAGTGGCTGCTGTGATGCTTTACCCCAAATGCTTTTGCCTTCTGTTGCAGTTGAGACTGCTGTCCTTTTCCTGAATTTTTGTCTAGTTATGTGCCAGTGTTTTAGCGTCCTGCTTTGGACAGTAGGTGGTAGTGTTTGTACCATGTTTGTAGTGGAGTTTATACCATGCTCAATTGACTTCTCCTATTTCCTCCTTTTGTTTTTGTTTTTCTTTTATTGCTGTATTTTTTAAAAAATAACCCTTGATTTAAAACCAGAAAAAAAATCACAAAAGAAGCCCCTAATGGCTAACAAACAGAAAATGGAACAAGATCCAAAAAGGATGTTGACCTTCACAGAGATAAACATCAGTTTAAAAACCTGCCATCTTGTCAACCCAGACATTTTTAAAACAAATAATATTGTGACTCTGCCCCTGGTCTCCTGTTCTGAACCTTCCACTGTTAGTAGGCCCCAAATAGGAAACCTTTCATGTGAGGTGCAAGCAGAGAATTCCGGTTTACTTTCTGGTGTTTGTTTAGTCTCTGTGCTTGTGTGTAGCAGGGAAATGAGATTTGCCACTACCTGGATACTTGTAGCAAGGATTTCTGTCTGTAGGCTATCTAGGATCACTGTAGGCTATTTCCTTCACTATTTTTTGATGGAAAATCCTGTTGGGAGGTGTCATAATGCAAATCCACAGTTTTTAATGTTGGAGGATCCATCTTAGTGGTGCTGTGGGGAACATGGCCAGCCCTGTACAAGGTGGCAACAGCTGCAGCCCCTCCTGAACCCAGTGCCTGTGAGAGGACCTCCTGGAGAAGGTTGTGTAATTGATGAGCAGCCCCCAGGCTCTGTGCTCTGCGAGCCTGGCTGCAGCTCCTGCCAACAGCATTCCTGTCCAGTAAAGCACTGGGTTAAATGCAATTGTGACCCTTTCATAGCTTATTCAGGTGGGGCCTTTCAATCACTGGGAACACAAGCAGCATCTGCTGCAATTTGTTCTTAAAGGAGCATCTCTGATGAACCAAAATGCAATTTGTTTACAAACAAAGAATACCCACTCGTTTCTAATTACGAGATTTTCCCAATGCCAATAATTACTCCACATTATGCTCACTTTATACAAATAGCCACTTCTTCACATGTATCTTCTGCAGGCTTGGAAGCAGTGCTGCTCTGATCTGGTGGACAGATGATTTTCATGCTGCTGATAGAAATAACTGTTGACTAGACAAGCCTGCACACATGCCTTATTGTAAATATGCCTAATTACACTGGCGCTTCCCAAGCTTTTTGGACCGTGGACTGTTCTTAAATACTGGTTTCTCCCCAGTCACTGTTCCCATAACTTTTTAACTTAAGCAAATACCCTGCCCTTTGCGACATTTCAGGCAGCATGGAGAACTGATCTGGAAGCACTGGAGGTGGAAGTCCTGCATCCTGCCCTTGTAGTGTTATGTTCTTTTTTCTGGGTGGTCTGGGTGCTGGCGAGGGTGCCTGGCATACTTGGTAGGTGACTCACAGTGTGCTCATGGAGCCATATGGACAAAAAACAGCCAGAGAGCTACTGAAATACATTCACTGAGAAGTTATATAATGTGTGATAGTCTGTGCTTTGGGGAGCCCCTGTGTAATTCAGCAGAAATGCCTTCTGGTGCCCAGTGGTGGACAGAAGTTGGTGTCATTGTAATATTTGTGGCAGAAAGTGTCAGAATTAGCAGCATAACTTTGGATGAACTTCAGAGTGAGATGGAGGAGGCAGCCAAAATCATGAGAAAAGGAAACTGGGAGATGTTCTCACTTCCCATAAAATAATAAAAAAAACCAACCAACCCAACAATTAAGGTTGATATAATGAAGCTTAGTGCCAAGGATACTTTAGGTTAAATATCAGGGAGCTAGGTAATTGTGATCTCTGTCAGTCACTTAAATCTTAAAAATGACCTGTTGCACCTGAGCTGGATATACTGAAGCAGTGTTAGCACACTCTCTTCAGTAATACCAGTTCAGTCTCAAACTCCCAGGCAAATGGAGAAAATGTGAAGAAAAATAAATTGCATTCTGCTTTTAATCACGGCTGTTTTCTAAATTTGGTCATATGAAATCCATTTTGTAAGAGAAAAGGAATTTTGAAGTTTCTTTTGGGATTGATAGAAGTTTATTAATCTTGTAATGTGAGCCCTAATTTTCCTAAGAAGGAAAAAATCTATTCTGTAAATATTTCCTGTTAATGTGACCTGAAATTCCCCTTTGCTGCTTTGTGACATGGATCAAATGAAAGAAGGTAATCAGAGCACTTTTTCATACATGAAACAACAACAATTTTTTTACCTTTTATTGTTCTTCCTGTGGCTGTGGAGACTGCAACCTGTGAAAGTGGGCATGGATCAGAGCACCCTGTGTAAACGGGCTAAGTTTAGATGGGTGGGTGGGTTTATAATCAGTGTCTTGCAAGCTCTGAATCTTGGCAGGTTTTTAACTTGAGAGAACTTCAGGATGGTTTAATCTGAAGTTCCTTGTCATAGGCCAGGGTTGTTCAGCCTCTCTCAGATGGGCTTTGTCACAGGCTGCTTCACCTGCCTCTATGGTGCTGTTGGACCTTGCCATTCAGCAAAAATGAGAAGATGATGATGCAGCATTTCAAAAACACCTATTCAAAAATCTGATGCCTTCAAAGAGTTGCAGTTGTGGCTTTGGAGAGCTGAAGCTGCTCCCTGAGACCTGGTGGTCAGTTCCTGCAGTCACCTGGAGATCTGGTACTTTATTCTTCTCTAGCCATGATGTTTCTTTCCATATCCACACGAAAGTTTGGTCACAGATGTTCAGGAATGTCAGAATTGATCAAGCCCTTACTTGTATAACAGTTTGGTTTTTTCCCTAGTGAAAGGAGGAGATTTGTAGTTAAGCTGTGTGTCTGTGTCCACTCTGCTGCTCTGCTACAGGAAGGTTAGGTGGCTCTTGAGCACCCTTGCTCTCAGGCACAGGGAGGTCTGCAGCCCTCACAGCCACTGCTGGCATTGGAAGAGTTAGAGGTGACACTTGTGGGGACTTGAGGGGCCTGGAGATGGTCCCAGCTAGCTGGTGGCCAGCAGAAGGAGGTAACCTTGAAGAGCTGGTCCTCTTGAAGAGCACACTTGGGTGCCTTGTGGACATGCAGAGTTTTGGAGCCACACATGACAGGTGACTTGTGTTTGCTCTGAAACATGTGTGTCTTGAGTAGGAAAGGGCTTCTGTCTCCAGACAGCTTCAGGGTCCTGTGTATCAGCTGAAGTGCAAAATGCTCATGTCTTCAAGTTTCACCAGGTGCTTTGAGACAGGCTGAGATTTAGCTCTTGTGTATGATAATTTTAGTCTCAATCACTTCTGTCCACAGTGATTTAGACAAACTCAAACAGTTCTCCCACAGAGATCTAAATTGAAGCTGAGAAAAACATAAAAGACAAGTTTACAGGATTTTTTCTCCCAGCTTTCCTGAAATTACTATTTTAGAGACTCCCCAGGCTTCACCAACCTCAAACTTGACTCCTCTTGATTACTGATGTTGTGAAGTGGGAGCTTTTTCAGTGCTTTTTGGATCTACCATGTTTGTGTCACATACATGTGGTTAATGGAGAAGTGGGGAAGTAAAGCTCAGCAAGGAGCTGGGAGTTAGCTGCATTAGGCTTTCCAAAAGTTTTAATCTCTGAGCAGGAAAGCACCCAAAGACTGTGTGTACAGGGCTTTGAGAAGAATGTGGCCTTTTCCTTCCAAATATGGAGTCTTCCAGTCATGCTGTTCTCAAAGCCAAAGACACCTCTCTGTGCTGATAGTGCCAGTCACAGGAAGCTGATGTGCACAGAGCTCCCAAATCCTTCCTGTGGCTCTTAGAAGCCTCTGAAGGTAAGGGCCATAGTAAAATAAGCTACTGGTGTCCATCTTGACTGTATCAGAGAAGGAGAAATAGGAGTCTGTGTGCTTGGAGCTGGTGAACACCAACAGCCTTTGCTGGGCTGTTGTTCTTGAGCTTGGTAGGGATGTTTGTGCCATGGTAGAATCAGGTTTGGGGGCAGGGCTGACTCAGAGAAATCATGTGAAGACAGGGCTGGAAAACTAGGAGTGTGCAGGTTTCTTTTTAAAGAGCTGAGAATGGACCTGGGAACTGAGCACTGTTTACTTCTACAAGTAAGTGGGCAAGTAGAGATACATTATTTTTCATGCGATCCACTAATTGCAATCTTCCTGTGCATTTACAGACTATATTTATATTTTTATATATATATATATATATATGTTAAAAATACAGTAAAGCAATTTTTAAAATTTATTTCTATATGATATATCTGTGGAATGATGGCTGATTGCCCTCAGTTTATGGAGCACAGACATTTGCCATTAAATGGTTAAAGGGACTTAAAAGCAATATGCAGTTTCATAAAAATTTAAAATGTGAAAATCATTTCATTTTAATATTGATGTTGCACTTTATTAATAATTTTCACTTTTGGATTTAACTAAAATAAGAGAGTGTCTTAAGTGTAGATAGAAGTTGAATGAATAACCAGAATTATTTGGCGGTTAGGTTTTGAGGGATGTTTTCTCTTGTTTTTCTTTAAATTGCTTTTTGGCTTCCATACCTCCTGTTCTATTTCTTTATATACTGTAAATTTCTGTAGCTTTTGCTTTTCAAGTCCTATATATACTATTTTTGGTTCTGAGGACTTAAATGTGCAGAATTTAACTTCATTATCCAGGAATCTCTTCAGAGCTCTTATTTCTGCTGCTTTTTACTTTATTTCTTGCATGTCTCTATGAAAGACAAACCTGCTGCTCTTTACATTCTCACTGGTGCTTAACCATGATTTTTGTGCTAGTTGCCAATTTAATTGTGTTGTCCTTGAGACGGACCCTTCGTAATAATTCTGGAAAACAAAACTATTTTTGGATAAATCCATATCCAAAATACGAGGTTTCTGTTGTTTCACCATTCACTTTGACTGGATTTGTGTAATTTTTAAAAGGTAAGTAAAACATCTGGAGTCTTTCTTGGCATTTCCCTGAATATGTGTTTGCCCTTCATGGAACACAGGCTCGCATTAGATAACATATTCTGCAAAGCACTTGTACATGGCTGCAGCCAGCCAGCCTTCCTGTCTGCTTCTGCAGAACACATTCAGGTGCTTCTTAGCTCAGAGTCACTGCCGAGCTCCTGTGCAGTCTGTTGACATCTGTGGATAAAGAGGATTGGCTCCACCCTCTTCATCAGCCATCATCGTTGTGCTGTGGAAGCAACAAGGAGTCTGGCAGAGACTTGGCAAAGCCACTACACCTGGAGGGAACCAGCCGAGAAGTGATTACTCACAGAGTTTGTTTCTGTTCCCAGGCTGCCCTGGAGTTTGTCTCTGTTCCAGGCTGCTCTGCAGCTGTAGAAAGTGCTGCCAGGCAGATGGGAGAGCCCTCATCCAGCTTGGTTTGGCCCTGGGGCTCTGGGATGGACTTGGGTTGGTCTTAGAGCTCACTTGGGGAGTAGAGAGTCACCCAGGTACTGCAAGGCTGGGGAGCTGTTCCACTGCACATTTCCTAAAGGATGATAAGGAGCAAACCCCTTAGGTCACTGTGGCACTGTAATGGAAGGGGGCAAGGAAGCAAGCACAGCCCCTGGACTGTCAGGCCCCTGTGCTGCTGGGTGTCTGTGGTACAGCTGTGGCCTCTGCCAGTTTGCCTTCTCTGAGATGGTGCTCAGGCATGGCCGAGGGCTTGAATGCATCAGGATCCATTCCCAGTGAGCACTGAGAACTAAGTGTCACAGTATTTGACATTTCCATGCTGAGCTGTCATCTAGTGCTGTCCCAACAGCATTGTGCTTTCATGCTGCATTCCAGAGCATGCAATGTCAAGCTGTGAAAAGGCCACTTCAGTGGGTTTTAGCACAGCCTTCATATTTTCTCTGATATTTTAAACCAAACTCCTCCCCTCTATCCCCAGATAATCATGAACTGGGGCATGGGGTTACCACAGGTGGCCCAGAGGACATTCAGGGCCAGCCAGATGTTGTGCACAAGGGATGAGGCATGGCCAGGTCTTGGCTTCAGGCCCAGAGAACAGGCCTTGTCCCTGATGCCTGTAACAGTATAACTCCAGCCTGGGTCTTGGAGAGTCAGTGCTTCAAGCTCTTGAGATGGGGTCAGTATCTCAGCTTGCCAGTGGCACCAGGCATGGGAGAACAGGCAGACCCTAGAGAT
Organism: Fringilla coelebs; assembly: GCF_963513975.1. NCBI lineage: Eukaryota > Metazoa > Chordata > Aves > Passeriformes > Fringillidae > Fringilla > Fringilla coelebs. Next base: position 8,899,566 of record NC_140034.1, read on the forward strand.
CAGCCTGGGTGAACGTGGTAACACCTGAGCATTGTTTTAACCTTGTTACCTGAGTCTCCTGCTGGTTACCCAGTATCTGCTTTATTTCTCCATGCCTCCTTTGCTTGCAGATGTGGTTCGGTCTTTTAGAGAACATTTTAACCTCCACAGCAAAATTTAAGCATCAGTTAGCTCAATACTGCAGCAAAACTGATTGCATCTATAAGCTGTGTGGACAGTTTTATTTTGGAATAAAAGTGCTTTATCTTGATATACCTCAAGTCAATAAAACACCCTTTGTATTTTCCTGAAGCCAAGGAAGAGGAAAGATTTGCATATGTTGTGATATTATCACTGCAGTTGTCAACTGTTTTCTTTAATGGAAATTTAAATCAGGTTGCATAAATCAGTTTGCCTTAAAAAGCCTTGTCTCTCTTTCACTTCAAATTGAGTTTTACTGCTGGCATCACTGTGCTCTAGAAGACTGTAAGGGGTAGTTGCATGTTAATGTCGAGAGAAGGATCTGTGGCTCAGACTTTTTACTTTACAGGATCTGCTGTGGTCCCCAGGACAGCATCATTCCTGAAGGGCAGGTTTTTTGAACTGTGGTTATTGTTTTTTCTTTGTCTAAGAGAGACATTTTTTCTAATTCTGTTTGTTAGCCTGTTTTTAAATCTTTTAATGGAACTGTGTTGAAGCCTAAAATAGGCCTTGCAAAAATACCAAACACACAGCAAATGCTAGAACTGCTCCCAAATGCATTATATAAACTCAAAATTTCTTCAGTACACTGCAATAAAAATTGTATTAGAAAAAATAACTGTACTCAAACATTTAATTACTTATTTTGCATCCTACAGGTTAGGTGGCGGTCCTGATGATGCCAAGGAGATTATGCAGCACAAATTCTTTGCTGGCATTGTTTGGCAAGATGTATATGAGAAAAAGGTATTTATACAACTGTTCTCCCAAGGTGAATTGTATCTGTGGATGTATCAAATGTTTCAAATTTTGTTGCTCCCTAAAGGTACACAGAAACCCTCCACAGATAAGGTTTGTAGTTGTTTTTAGCAACAATTTAAAATACTGTAATCAGATTACTTCTGGATTTTTATTTTGCAATGATAGGAGTATCTTTTAATGAGATACATGGTTTTATGGCTGAATAAATAGGATGTAATCAAAATAGCTTCCAAATTTAGAGAGTATACAAGCATTTAAAATGGCTTTTCCTATGAACTCTTGCTGCCATTTCTTGCTGTTGACTGAGGCATCCCTTGTAAATCCAGAGCTGCTGCTGGTTCCTGAGCATCTGAAGCCAAACTTCCTAGAGGGAGTAGTAGAAGATGGGCTGGGCTCTTCTTTTCCATTTCATTTTTCCTGCCTTTTCAATCTAATGTTGTCAGCATTCAAGACAAGTCCAAAAACTGGACTTACATCAATCCAAGCCTAATACTATTTTTTGTGTGTGACAAAGGACTGATACTGAGTGTCTGCATTTCATGGTATTTCTCATGGGTTTTCTTTGAGACCCACTGGCTTTGTTGGCTTTTCAGTGAGAGCCACTGAAGTCAAAGGGCCCAGCCCTTCCTGTAAGAATGTGTTTCATCAGTTGTCTGTGCCTCACTGCCCCTTCCTTCTCAGATAACTATTTCACACCTCCAAGATGCCCTGCTTTGTGCTCTAAGGGTGGTGTGCTGTTGTCCTCTCACGTTCCTCTCAACAGCCACATTCTCATAACACTCGTGAAATGCAGCCAAATGTGGGTCTGCTGATTCAAGGCTCCCATCTACTGGTGCCACATGATCTCACTCAATCCCAGCCCTTCCTGATTTCCCTCCTTCCCCCAGCAGTCCCTCGTGGTATCAGATCTCATCTGATCTCTAAATACAGTTTGGTTGTCCCTCCAGTTGGTGGGAGCAGGTAAGAAACTTGGCAGAAACTGAGTTCCCATATTGTAGTGGGAGCATTGTCCAGTGCCTGTATACAGCTACAGAGAGTGCTCTGTTTCCTTCTTTTCTTTCATTTCCTCACAGGTCTGTGTGGCTAAAAGAACTGAAAAAATCATAAAAAAGTTTTTGTGCCTTGAAAGTGTGGATAAGACGTTATGACCTCAGCCCTTTCAGAGCATCCCTTGAGGGAGAGCTGCATGCAGTCATGAGGGCAGGAGAGAGTTCCTTGGAGTTTATTCAGTATAACATAAAAAGTAGATCTGAATTCCAATTCTAAACAGGAAATTGTCCCCATTTTCACCCAGCTGACAAGCTGAATGCTTGAGGGTTTGCTGGTTTTATGCGGTTTAAGGTAAAAAGCTGACAGTGGGGCTCGAATATTTTGAGTAAAGTTATTTGTCGTTTGGTAGTAGTCCCAGTTCCCTGAGCAGAAGAGGTATCATACAAACTGGAGGCAATGTTTTATTTATCTATAGGACTCAGAAAGCCTTCCTAAATTGTTCCATAGTGGTAAGGATTCAGATTATTCTGAAACCTATCGGGAAATTCCAAATACTTGCATCTTTCAGAGAAAACTGTGTGCTAATTGAGACTATTCCTGACCTTGGCCTATCCGAGAGTCTAAATCCTGGCTCTGCTCGTGTCCCATTTGTGTTTGCACCTGAGGTAGGCACACTGTGCACATGGAGAGCCTGTGAGTAGTTGCTGCCTGCATTCTGGTGGTCCAAAGAGGGCCTTGCAGCATTTACCTGAAGTGCAGTCCCATGGATTAAAGCTGCATTTTGTCAGCTGCTGAGAGCTGTTTGTGTGCTAAGCCTGGTTCCCCACCGTCTCCAGTAATGCTGGGTATGTGTATGAATATGGGCTTGGGTAATCCAGAACATTTGCTTTGTAATTAAGCTTTTTGGAAACATAGCTTTGCTTTAAATTATAAGGAGCTTTGAATAACTGGGGTTGTCCCTCAGATTTAAAAGTTTATTAGGCTCACTTGGAAGAGTGCTGTCTGTCTCTGGTGCAGAGAAAGGTTCAGTTTAGTTTGCAGTATTTTGCCCACTGACAAGCAAAACGTAATCAAAGAGATTTTAATCACATGGGGATTTTTTTCAGGTCCTTTTTCTCTCTTAAACCAGCATCAGCCTGTGGGTACCAATGCTGTCTGCAGCCGTGGGAGGCTACAGGTGGCACCTCCCTGCCAGTTGAACTGCAGAACTATTGCAGTGACAGCTTCCCAGTAAAGTGACAAATTTGCTTGTTAAAGCCAGCATTGGAGCTTTCTGCGGCTTCCCCTCTGTTTCCAGCTTAGCGCTCAGAATTTGACAGCTAGGGGGAAAAGATGTCTTGTGGGTGCATCATAATCTGTCTCAAATTGCTTTTAACAGATACTAAAATAAAAAGGAAGATGATACAGGCAGCGCTAGCCCATTCCACATGTGTGCTGGCTTGGGATTGCTGCTCCGAGTCGCTCCAGTGTGCTCAGTTCAGGTGGCTGCTGCAGTGCCCAAGTCCTAAATCACTCCGAGCTGTGCACAGCAAGCAGAGCAACTGGGGGCACTGTCAGTGCCAAAACCACCATTAGCTTAAAAGGACAGATAGAGCTTCACACACACACATGCGCAGCCTGTCAAACCCAGGGTTGCTTTGGGAAGTAGGCAGAAGCTGCTGCAAGGGGAGAGAGAGAATAGAGTTACATGAGGAAGAATCTTCCTGCTCCACAGGGCTTTTATATGTAATATGTTGGTGTGATTTGATTGAGAAGTGTTATTAACATTATAATGTAAAACATTCCCTCTTCGGTAGCTTCAGGGACTGCAAGGCTCAGAGTAACTCCTGACTTTGGGATATCCTATTTCCATTTTCTTTTCCTTTTTAAATTCAGGACATAAAGACTGCTTCTAAGGATCTAATTTTTTTTTGTAAGGGTAATGTACCCAGCTCCTTTAAGCCATTCTTGGGCACAGAGAATTGTGAGTAATTGGGAAAAAAAGATGCTGAATATATACTATGATTGTGCTCTCTTATAATAAACAGAGCTTTTATGCTACAATTTTAAATAGTAAATGCTTCTTTGTATGTGGGACCACTGCCATATGTATGCATTGCATTTCTTACTGTCTTTACATTGAAAATGAATGCATTTGATTGGATTGCTGTTTGTAATACAGGACACTGTTAGGTGCTCTCAAAACAGATCAGAAAGACCATCCTGGTGATAGGGAGCCTAAAAGTTGACAAACAAATGATCTTCATGTCCAAGCAGGAGGCAAAGTCAGGGGTGGGGAAGAGGTGTTTTGTGTATTCAAGATTTGCTGATGTTTTCCAGGTAGTGATTTCTATTGGTGGTGTTGTTGTTTGTACAAATGCAAAGTGCATGTCTTGGGGTCACTGCATAATTCCAGCTGGAGCAATTTACCATCCACCTTGCTAAACCTCTCCCTGCAGTTTTGGATTGGAGGCTTGACACTTCCTCAGTCACGCTCCTGAATTGCTGCCCGGTGTGGCTGCGTGCTATTAAAAGATGGCCACGCGTAACCCCGGTGGTGGGCGAGCAGGATCTCTGTCCTCGTGCTCGGGAGGGCTCAGAGCCCTGTTCACATCCTGGTTCTGCCCCCATGCAGGGGAAGGTGGGCAAGGTCTGAATCCTTCTCCAGTGCCCTCCAGAGTTGTCCACGTTCCAAGTGTGTGCATCTGTATGCAGCCAGCTCCCCATCCTGCTTCCCAGGCGCGCTCCTCCTCCAGCCCCAGCCAGGCAGCTCCGCTCCATCTGGAGCTGCTCTTGCCAGAGCTTGCCTAGGTACACATGGATGATTTCCAGCCTGTCTGCCTGAGTTTCAGGAATAAACCCCAACAAGTGCAGCTCCTGGTGTAGCAAGAGGAGGATGTTCACTGCTGACTGGGCTCAGGTTTTTGTAAGCACTCCAGGTTTTCAAAGTTCAGAGTTGACATCAAAGTGCTTTTGGGGACTGTGGTATTTTCAGGGTCCCCCGTGGCAGGAAGGAATGATGAATCTGACTCCATGTTCTTAGAAGGTGAATTTATTATTTTATGATTATATTATATTAATGAATACTATACTAAAACTATACTAAAGAATAGAGAAAGGATACTTACAGAAGGCTTAACAAAATACTAATGAAAAACCCCTTACTTTCTCCAGAGTCCCAACACAGCTGGACTGTGACTGGTCTTTAAGTCAAAGCAATTCACATGTTGGATAAACAATCTCAAACCACATTCCATAGCAGCAAAACACAGGAGAAGCAAATGAGATAATACTGTTTTCCTTTTTCTCTGAGGCTTCTCAGCTTCCCAGGAGAAGAAATCCTGGTGAAGGGATTTTTCCAGAAAATATGACAATAACGGGGGACCAGGAATAGTAAAGCTTAGTGTTGCTGCTGCCTTGGCCTAGATTCTGCTGAGTTGGTCAGACCTCAAGTGTGTGCATGGGCACAGTAGCATTGTAGGTGAAACTTCTTGGTGAATGTTACAGCCCTTGTGGTGATACACAGGGCTAGCTGATAAGTTTCATATCATTAAGCATCTTTCTTACTCCTTAAGCATCTTCATCCTCCTTAAGCATAAATCTGACTAGATGAGGTTGACAATTTCCATATAATGATGTGGGGAGCTAGTATGTGTTTTTATTTTTAAGCATTGGTCAGCATGTTATTACTTGAAGAAATGTTAGGATTCAAAGTTTTATTTGTGCAGTTAAATCCTAGGGAAAGAAATGCCTTAAATGCCCCATAAATAGTAAGTGCACACCTAAGTAAGTATTTTTACTGTATATGCTTCCTTTGAGAACTGGTGTTTATTTTAGATTTTTAGGAATGTAGAAGAAGGCACTGTAGCTTATAACTGTAAAATTCTGCTTGTTTCAAACAGCACTGCAAAAACCTGTAAATGGACACCTTTTTTTCTTTCCTTAGCTTGTACCTCCATTCAAGCCACAAGTTACATCTGAAACAGATACAAGATACTTTGATGAAGAATTTACAGCACAGATGATAACAATCACTCCTCCTGACCAAGGTAAAGTTTTTCCAAATGTTTCCTGCTGTGTTGTTCACACCACCAGGAATAATTTGCTATGATGGGTCTCTTCAGCTCATATGAAAAAGTATCAGTTTAAACTTGAGGGTTTTCCATGTGTATTTAACCAAGAAGTTGGTAAAATTAAAACCTGCTTAATAAGAGTGAAATTATTTGTACTGTGGTCTTTTCCAAATCTGTACACTCCCACTGGAAATCAGTGATAATTATGTTTAGCTCATGTCCATATCCACATGCACTGTGTATATGCAAGCAGTCAGTTGAGCATGGGCTAATGTCCCATCAAAATATTGTATTTTTGTGATAAATGAACATGGTTGGTACTCTCAAATGGCAATTCCCAGAAATTCAGAACAGTGAGTATGGATTTAAGCAGTGCAGCTCCCAGCAATTTTAAATGGACATTTCTGAAGTAACTTTACTATGCATTATCTTATTGTTGATTTGCTGAAAACAAAACTGTGTAGCAAATGTTACCTAGTGTTTCTTATTCCTCTTTCAGATGACAGCATGGATTGTGTAGATAACGAGAGAAGACCTCATTTTCCTCAGTTCTCCTACTCAGCCAGTGGAACCGCTTAATGTTTTGCCATTCAGAAACAAAACAGACTGCATTTTGGGGACCTTACTTCAATGGACACTAGAGAACTTTCTATATTATCAAGTTACAAACTGTGTTTGTATTACGACTTAGATGAATTTGTAGGAAGCCTCACAGATTCTGTATTTAAAACAATTCTTTGATGCGTTTTTGAGAAGGAGAACAAATCCATTCTTTAAGTATTATGTCAAGGCTTTTATGCTGAATCACCATAGGTTTTTAAGAATATACACCAAAACTGTTTACTTTAGAAATAATTAAGGTATTCAACATATCAGCAACTCTGACCAGAAAATCCCCTTATTTTATTTATTTCATACAGTTCATTATCTAAATACAGAATCTGCACTCTGATCAATTAGATTTATATAGGAAGATATAAGACTTTAGTAGCTAGTGCAATAATATAAGCAACAAAGTGAACAAACTCTGGAGGGTTAAGGTTCAAACTCATTTTGGACAGCAGTGAAGTGTCATCCAACTCCAGAAAACCAACTATAGGAACAGCATTAATGGCCTCAGTGAGGTAAATCAAAAAGCAAAAGTTATTTTTGTTATAACATCTGCTACAAGACATTACATATCAAACTGAATCCGGTGGGATTGCCACGCCGTACAGATGAGTATTTCATTCTAGACAGTGCATTTAATTATTCCGTTTGCATAGAATCTAGGAATACTTCATAGGATTGGCTTCTCAGAACCTAGAAAACGCTTGATTTACCAATCTAATATGAAAGGCAACAACACAAAATCACCCACTTCCACCACTGTACAGAAATACCACACAGGTCTAAGTGAGAAATCATCCTCATGAGCGAGTCAGCCAGACACGAGTACATTTGGCACTGAAGTAATGACTTGTTGCCGCTTTTTTTTTTTACGAAAAGATATATGAATATATATAAACACTTAATGAATTTTTGCATCATGCCAGATCATTTCTTCTTTCTTGAGTGTGCATTAAAGGTATCAACCAACAGTTCATGGTGCCTTCTCACTCTTGAAGATTCAGTTTAACAGTGTTTCCCATGTATAAAAAAAACTAGGTTGAAACTTCATATGTGTTTGAATAATAATGGTGTTCAAAAAGTGAACTCTTTTTTTGTTTTTCATTTTTAATCTTAGTGGGAAATTCCCCACACCCTATTTTTGTTGTATCATGTTTCTTTGTAATTTTCATAAAAGCAGTCTTATTCTGTCTCTGCTGCAAATAAAGTTATTCCATTGTAGGTTGCGTTCTTTAAATTGTGCTTTTTTTTGGTTTTTTTCCTTCACTGTATAAAAAATGATGACATGTATTCCAGTTTAGTAGCATTTAATATTTTTATTTGAAAGGAATTATATTATGAAAACCCTCTCTCGCCCTCTCCATCAGACACTGCTGTGCTTGCACAGGGAGCCCATCATCTTGGCTTTTTTTAACAACATTCAGCTCTAGTTCTACTCATGATATGAAAGTTTCCCTCCAAATACTTAAATAAAATTGCTTTAAGAGTTAGGTCCTTATTTCTTGTGATAGGAGCCTTCTGAATTTGTAGAGATGCAACAACTGCTCTAGTTTCTCAAGTGTGATGTGCATATCACTGAGGGATTCAGGTTGTTCTGTTCCTCCTCAGTTGTTTCATCTCTGTGCTGATCAGTATGCAAAGATAATTTTGGAAAACGCTTGTTCAGAGAAAAGCAACCTGTGCCAGGAATAAATTGTCTTGAGGTGAATGAGGACTGGCCTTGTTTTGCTGCCCTCCTGGTGCCAGCAAAAGGCCCTGATCTGCAGAGGTATTTCTGTTCCACCACCCGGGCCAGTCTGTGCTGCACAATCTCTAACACTCTCCAGGCACTAATGTTAATCACAGCTGGGAGGTGGTTACAGAAGGCTGGAATGTCCTTTTTCAAACAAGAATACAAAGAACAAGATATGAACATCCAAGAACAACTGCAGTGTGCTTCAGAATAAGCAACAGGAATTGCAACTGTGGTAAACCATTAAACATCCAGCACGTTTTTTGGTTCAAAGAATAAGCTGTAATTCCCAGTGCAATTGACTGTGTGTTTATGTAAGGAGGGAAGGGGAAGACGAGATCTGTGTCTCTAGAGACTGGTGCTGGACAGCCTGTCCCGTTCAGCAAGTCTGATCTAACTGCTCTCCTTCCTTTGCTTCCAAGCCTTCATCTACATCTCCAGCCAGCCCAGGGACCAAGTCCAAGGAAACTCTTCTGCAAGTCTACAAGTCTTGACAAGTTCTGAACCAACACAACTTTGTGCTTCCAAATAAAGGCAACACTACTGAGCAAAGGTTACCATTATCTGCCCCAGGAAAATCTGCTCTGTCAAATGCAGGAGCAGGCATGGATCAGGTTGTTTTGTTGAGGCTGATTATGTCTCACTATTTTTCTGCCAGTTGTTGCTAATGGATTTTTTTAATTCCCTTATATGAAATGGAACTTAAAAAAAAAAAAAAAAGCTGCCAGAAATCTCTGAATCTTAGTATGTTAGCATCTGGGAGCTGTGAGGGCCACACCTGAATGCTGACCACATTCCCTCATTTTGCCAGTGATTGTTCTAAATACCTTACTTGTTGTCCATAACTGAATGGTTATGGCTGTTACAGATGTATATCTGCAAACATAAAATGTGTTCTTTACATTTTTAACACAAAAAATCCTGCTGCAAAAACCTGTGACCTGAGTGTCATTCACCTCAGATTCTTTTTGTACCATATATGCAGAGACTGCTTAAATCTTGCATGTTTCTTTACCACTTTGATTTGAAACCTCAAAACTTTTCTAACAATCTCTACAGCCAGAAGCTCCCCATTCTTCCTTCGGGCACTGAAAAATGTCATCTTGCTCTGGTGTTGCACATTGCAGCAAAGCTGGTGCATCCCAGGTTCTGAACACCAGTAGCTGATCTGTGTTACAGCCCAGGAATGTTGTAAATTTGAACTTGAAGAAAAACAGGAAAAAAGCCCCTTGGCAAGAGCACATGAGTAAGTTCTCTGTGTGCCTGTGACTGCAGTCTGGAATTGAGGTCAGCTGGGCAGTGGTTGAAACAGATACACTCCTCTGAGTTCTGCTTGAGGTTGAGACATGGGCTAGAGCCAGGTAATTCTGCAAATTCCATTTTATACTCCTGGTGTAACTAAAGCATCCAGTACAATCCCATTAGGATATGACAGGCTGTTCTCCCTTTAAAGTGGATGAAGATAACTCTGGTTCATAGCATTCCAAACTTTGCACAAACGGTGACCTCTCCCCTCCCCACCCCTCCCCCAGTACAATAAGCAGCTTTTTCTTCATTTTTCTTTCTGCACCTTCACTCCTCCAGCAGGTGACCTCCTCCTGCTCTCCAGCTCTCATACTGGCCTCGAGTCCTGGCTGGTTTTGAATTCATTCACAGTTTTCCACCTGAGAAACAAATTACGATAGTTTGTGGAGGTTTGGGGGCAAAACCTTGCCTGCACTGTTTGAATTGGACGGTCCTTGCTTTAACTAGGGGAATTTTTGCTGCTTTGGATTGTGCCCGTATGTTGAAGTGCTCAGTACACCAGCACTGTGTTTTCATACTCCTGAGTGTTTGTGGGGCCTTTTCAATCTTTGTCAGAGAAAATACCCTTTGCTTCTTAGAGAGCTCATGCCAAAACAGATTTTTATCTCCAGTAGCTGGCTGTAGGATGGTGGTCTCAGATCAGAGGTCACAACCCACAGTGGGAGTGCAAACTCCAAGGAGACAGAGGTGCAGAGGGGGAGCCCACACACAGGAGGTGCCTGTGCAAGTTGTACAGATCTGCCTGAGAAGTTTGGGAAATGATTTAACAGGTCCAGTTTAGTTCACTGTATCTAGAAGAGCTTCAGAGGTAAAAACAAAATTGAAGAAACAGGCGATCTTGTTTCTTCAGCGTTGCAAATGAGTGTTTGTCTTCCACTTTGAGCTCAATTTTTGTAATAACAGGTTAATTGCCACGAGGAGTAACTCACAAGGAACACACAGTGCCTGTAGCGAGCGGGGTTATTGTCCCCCTGCAGCTGAGAGTGCAGCCGTGTGCCCGCTGTCTGCTGCAGCACATGCTGCATTCTAATCAGGTGATGGCTTCTTGCTCTCTGCCCAAAATTATTTTCAACAAATGCAATTTTTTTACAGCAGTTCCTGCTTGACACTTTTTAAAATTTCTGTAACTGATGGTCGCCACTCTGGGTTTGTGAGCGTGGTGGGTTCTTAAGGACCAAATCAAGGTATTCATGTGTAAAAACTCTACTTCCCTCTGTGGTTTTTCAGCCTGCACATAGCTCAGTTCTGTTTCCCGTTTGCTGAAGTGCTGCTTCACATGGGGTTTTTTTGCCTGTAACTGGGTTTTTTTTGCCTCCCCCCCAAAGATGGGCTTTGTGTTAATGTAACCCTGTTTTCCACACTTTCTTCGTGTCTTTTGTCAGGTTACTGTAACTGCTTGTGTTGCATTTCTTTGGGGATTTGAGTTTGTTTCAAGATGATAAATGGCAACACAGCATTTGCTGCATTTTCTGGATTCTGAAGGTCTCTCAAATTCTCTACATATTAATACATTCACCCTGCAGAAGATATAATTATTTTTATGTTGGAGTGAGAAGTCTTCACAGAGGACATACAAACTCTTCCCCAAACACTGTGATCTTTAGTTATTGGTAAACTCCCTGTATTTATTCCTTTGTGCTGCTGTGTCCTTTCAGTACTGATGCTGTTACCCAGGAAGTTGTGTAGTACTGAAAAAATCTATATCAGAACAAAAAATAGTGAATGTGATCATCAGCAGAGTGCCTGAGAGTTCATCGAAATTGTGTTAAAATGAACATTAAATCCATTCTTAAACATGCTGGACTTGATGGTCCTTGTGGGTCCCTTCCAGCTTGGCTGATTCTGTGATTCTGTGCCCCTGCTCTGCATTAGGACTTGCTTCACTTCAGAGGTTCCTTACTCTGAAATGGGCTTTTTATTTTAATATATTGGGACACAGATCTGACTTCAGAGAACAATTTCAGCACTTTCTCCCAAACACGGGGCTGGAGTTCATACAGCATTTGAGTGATTTTTTTTTTTTTCTCACATACTTGATAAATTGCTCCAGTGACTTTTAAAGACTTTATAGATGTGCAGAAAGATCAGAACATTAGCCCTTCAATGAACTTCCAGAACAAAAAATGGAGTGATATTATTAGGATGGTTGCAGCACTCGGTAAGTTTTCCATATGATATCTTTATCTGTTGTGATTGTTCCTTATTCTGATGATATTGGGAGATATGAAACTAAACAGGAAGACAGGAATACCTGGTGCCCATTCAGTAATGGGTGTAGAATGAAACTGAGTAAAAAGCAGAGAGAACAAAGTCTCTTGGAGCAGCTGCAGATTGGAAAGTTGCAGAGGAAAGGAAGTGGAAGAAAGCGGAACAAAATATTCTTATTTACGCATGTGAGGTCATAAATTTAATGTGTAACTAAGATAAAGGGATTAAACTTAGTATCTCCCTTTAGTTGATTGTAAAACTTAGAATCAGGTTTTACTTTCTGTGGTGACTTGCTCAATATGAAGGAAGTGGGGATCAAAGGTGGCTGCTTGGTATTTAAAATGATCTTTTTTTTAAATTCCCATAAGCAGCAAAGGGAGTTGTAACAAGGGCGATGCTTCCTGGACTGCCCAGTGATTTTTCAGGTAACTTTGAGAAATCTCTCATAGCTGTGCCTTGCTTGAGGTAGATGAGGCATCCCAGCAATGCAGGAAAGCACCGAGTTTGGCTGGAGGTCAGTGTGTGAATGGCAGAGCTGTCTGGGGTTCCCCTGTGCAGAACAGTTGTGTCAACTTTCTTTTCAGATCACTGACTTGGCCTTTATTTGCAATCTCTCTTCACAAGAAAGGAGCAGTCAACAAGGACACCTCAAAAAGGGTGAAAACCCTCGATATAAATCCATTTCTTTTCCTAACGGGTTCAGCTGCACTTTTCTCTGAGCAGCGCTGGATCCGCGCACGCAGGCTGGTGGAGCCCCAAGCACCCGAGGGCTGCTGCACAGGAAGGCTGGAGCAGCACAAAGAAGCTTCCAAATCCCCATCTGGAAAAAGCCCCCACAGGAGCACAGGCAATGGCAATGCCATCTGTCTTCTGCTGAGCAGATCTCCTCTCCTGGGAGCAGGAAAAAGCTGGCACATGGAGGTGGGCTTTCAGTTCCTGCTGCATGGAGGTTGGATGCAGATTGCTGGGTGGTACCTGTAGAGACCAGCCTGCACTATTGAGTTCCTTCTCCCTTTTTTCAGGTGTTTTTTTTTTCAGAATTCCAGTTCTCTTTATTTGCCTTTTGCCTTATGACATCATTCTCCCATCTATTCCCAGCAGATAAGGAACAATGGATTCCTTCTTCCTCTTCTCCCTTGCTTTCATTCTTTTTTTGTGCCTTGCCCTGTCTCTCATCTTCTGCAGTCCCTTCTAGAGGGTGTGTTATCAACAGACAGAATATCTCTTTAAATAATTATTTTCCTCATGCTGGATGCTCCTTGGGTCACTGTGGAGACTTCATCTGACTCCAATCCATAGCAACACTTACACTGTCTGTACAGACCCATGTCCTCAAGGTTCATGTAGACTCTTGACTGGTGTATTTTGGCATGAAGTACTGGCCTAAACAAAGAAAAGAGCAAGTCTCCCACTGAGTTTTAAAGTGATTTCCTATTCCTATTGATATTTTTAATATAAATTCTGCTACAGATAAGAGGAGGAGATAAGTGCCCAGTGCCTTTTGTGTGTGCACTGTTGCTCCTTAGTAGAGTTAGAAGGGAATTTGGTGACCCCTTACTGGCATCCATTTCTGTTACAGGACATACCCAAATTTGTGTGAATTTCCACGTGATAAATATTAAAAAAACCTGGGGAAAACAAAACAGAAAATTTGTCTGCCCTTTATCTCACTTTGCTTTGCTTTGTGGTATGAACTATCAAGTTTAACCTATCTAGAGTTCTCTAAAAATGTAGAGTTAAGTACCTGATAAGACACTAACTGAAAATTGCTGATGGAAAATATTTACATCTTCTCTTTAAAACTCTTACAAACACTTAAGAACTCATTAAAATGTGGGAAACTAAACCCAAGCTACTTCAGCATCCTCAAGTTCACTGCTTCAGTCTGCAGCCTGTATATCCTGAGACCAATTTACCCACTTTTCTAGGTGTGAAAAGTTTGCAGTCCAACTCAACAATATTGATAAATCTCTTGGAACTCGAGACTTAATCATGTATTTTCTCATCCTACTGCAGAACCAGGGAAAGCTTCCCCTCTCTGGCAGCCAGCCCACATTATCCCCTGGGTACCCACTGATCTCATTTTCTAAGAGGAACTGAGGGGGAATTCCTGCCAGGCAGCTCTGTGGAAGTTGCCCAAGAAGTTTTAACACCCTATTCCTGGATGATATTGTCCCATCCTACAGTTACCCTGCTTGGCTCCAGCTAGTCTGCAGATGCAGGTTCAAAATAAAATCAACCTCCATTCTGCTCCCTCCCCCCTTATTTGGGCAGCTAAGTGAAATCCAAACATATGGACTCCATAAATCCTTTGTAAATGGCCTCGTGTGAAACACTCAGCCAAAGCAATGGTTATCATTAAACAAATAATGACACCACTAGAGCAGAACACAAATTACACACGGGGGCAGATCCTCAGCTGTGCAGCCCAGTTTGCCCAGTGACACCAGGCTCACTGACACTGCTCCCTTGGTGTTGGGGCTGCCTGCTGTGAAACCAGCCTGGAATCCACACAATCCTCCTGCAAAGCTTTCAGGGGTGCCCTTGCAGGGCCAGGCTCTGAATGAAAGGATGTTCTGCAGTGCTTGTGGAAGAGCAGGACGTGAACACTAGGACAGGTTGCCCAGGGAGTGGTGGAGTCACCCATCATCCTGGGGGTATTTAAAAGCTGTGTGGATGTGGCATCTGGGGACAGGGTTTAGTGCAGGGCTCAGCAGTGCTGGGTGAATTGGATGGATTTGATGTTTTTTACAACCTAAATGATTCTATGGTTCTGTGACAGCAAATTTTCAATAAACACAGATCGGAATCAAGAATGCATCCACAGCTAGGCAAACCAGAGTAAAACAACTGAAATAAAATACTGCTGGAGACAGGTTTAAATATAGACTGACTCGAAAGCACGTGAAGAGCTGTTCTACTGCTGGGGCAAACTGTCTCTCAGTAATATGAAATGCCACAGGGAATGTGTCAGAATAGTTTGCTACAACAAATAAACACACACACACACCCCAGCCCACTGAATTTTTTCAGTAATTATAAACTCTTATATGCAATCTAGGTAATCCCAGAACTTTCTGAACAGTTATGAAACTGTGGAGCATGTTGCATTAAAATATGTATCAAAATAATCATCTTAAATTTATTTTACACCTTCCAAGGAACTCAGTTCATCACACTTTTGCTTGTGTGGCATCTGACCAGATTGTCAAAACCCATTCTTACGGGGTACTGCAGGGTACTATAACTTAAGTGATTCATGCATGCAGCTGTTGGAACTGCTTGTTGGGTTGTGAAAAAGCTTGTGGTGCCAAGTGCTGATCTAGGAGAACTCAGATCTCCATCAGCCGCCTTGGCTCCGAGTTGTTACTGAACAACAGATGGTAGCAGGAGTTAAGCAAACTAAGAAAATATTCTAAGTTAAAGGCCTCACAAGAACTGAAATTCTTGAGAAAATACAGAGAACAAGTGTTAAGGTTGGAACTAGTTTTCATGTCCAAGTGATGTATGCCACTAAACTTTAAAGGGTGCTCTCATTTCTGGCAGCACTCGTTTTGGTGGAAGTTTTCATTTAACTTGGGCAGAGCAAACATGTATGGAATTAATATCACAGCCATTTCAGGGACAGCTCAGATCCACGACTCCTGCTCATGAAGCTGCCCTTGCCACAATGTCTGGCACTAAGGAAAAGATGAAAGAACCCCAAGTTGTGCTGTTTTGCAGTAGATTACAAGCAGCAGCAGCAATGAAGGGACAGCATCACGGGCACTGATGATTTCTCCAGCAGAACAAGGACAGCACTGCAGTTCACAAATGGGAACCTTGTTAGTGCTAAGGGGAACAGAAGTGCACAGGCTATGACTGTGTCCTTATCAGCAGCAACAGCACAGAAGGGACAAAGCCAGTGCAAGATGTAAGAAAAACTGATCTAGAATGATCCCAAACATGACAGTGCACAGAGTAAACAGAGTGAAGTCTTGTACCAGGGAAGAAAGGAAGTCCCTCTAACTCCACGTTCAATAACTTCTAGTTTTTGGTCTCACCAAGACAGCACACTCCAGCATCAGCTAGGTGAGGAACAAAAGGTATTTTCAGGACTTACAGAAGTTTGTGTTCAGCAGTGCTGATCCAAAGTCACAGGAATAAAGCAGTTTTCTATAATACTTCTTTACTCCATGCCCTGGCTGAGCAAGAAAGATCCTGCATTCCTGTGACCCATCTCAGTACACAAATTTCTTCAAAGCAGCTCTGTAAGCAGCAGTACAGGCAACTACACCCAACTGAAACCAAGTTCTCTCATTTTTAGAGAAGTGAGGACTTCCAGAACAACCTGGAGTGAAACCACTCAACAGAAGAGAAAACAATTTACAAAGGAAATATTCAAACTGGCTTTCTTAACATTTTTGGGAGGAGACCATGAAAACCTGCACATTGACTACATATTTTCAACCTTACATTTTACTGTACTTTAACTCTTTATACTGGTTATCCTAACTGATCCCAGGTTTCTAAGCTTGTTTTTACTGCATTTAAAAATACTTCAAAATCTATTTTGGGGCAGTAAATAATCTTGCTATCATGGAAAGCAAAATGAGAACAATCAGATTACTCATTTGGGGAGGTATTACTCAGTGCAAGAAAGTGTGGGAGAACCAAGCTCAAATGAATGAAATGAAACTCACTGGGATGAAATACATAAAAGTGCAATAAATTCTGTATGTAAACTACTTGGTTGAAAATTGAATCATTTCTTTAGGTTCAGAAATCAATATTCAGCAAAGTGCTGAACTCTACAGCGCATCCCACCAAAACACCTAAGGATATGAGTAAGTTTGATCATATCAGTAGTTCTAGCAGAGTAAACAGGATGTAAGAGTGGACATACTCATAGCCTTTTACCAGTTCCTCATTTTTGGCAGCAGCAATCAATGATCAGGAGAAGAGAAGAAGGCAGCAGATCTCAGACTGCTGAAGAGTTTCAACAGTCATATAAACTCCTAAGTGTGTCCACACCTCAACACACAACCTTGCACTCCTCAGAAACTCATGAAATCCTTCTGCTTTGGCAGACTCTGAAGAGCACAGATGTACCTCGTGTGACCTGGAAGTCATCAGGCTTCTTGTTCCCCTCCGTGGTTTCTCTGCACTGCAGGGTCTCCAGGGCCACCAAAGCCTTGTGTGCTGCAGCAGGAGCAGCAGCAGCAGCAGCTCTGGATCTCTGGCACAGGGGGGTCTGTGCTGCCCCTGCCCCTCAACCCAACAAGGTTTGCCTTTCCTGGGGCAAGGACACCTCCATTTCTCTCTCATCCAGTGCTGCTCATCTCATCAGAAACACCAGTGAGGTTGGTCACATGTCATAGCTCCCTGACAAATCGGTGTGACTGTTCCCAATTATGTTCCCACCCTTCCTGTGCCTGGATGTGGAGCTGGACACAGCTTTGTGAGGATTCACTCTATAACATTCCTGTGGGCTGAGGTCACACTGACCAGCCCATCATTCCCCAAATTGTTCTCCTCAAAGACTGGCTCAACTCTCACCTTTTTTCCCCCACCAGGACCACACCTGAGGTGCCACTGCCAGTCAGCACCCCACTGTTACACTTCCTGGTCCAGATTCACAGTCCTACTCTTGGCATGGACATCACTGTACCCTTTGAGATCGTTATGAGAACTAACTTGAGTGGGATGGTAATTCAATGCAAAGAAATGTATAATGGGAACATTTGGTTTGGATTTTTTTTTGGTGGGTTGTTTTTTTTTGCTGTTGTTGTTGTTGGGCTTTTTTTTTTAAAGTGTGACATAACTTACATGTTGGCATATAATCACCTTTATTTGTCATACTGATACATTAGAATTCAAAGAAAAAAATGGGATCAATTTATGCTTTTGCATCTGATTTACATTTTGCTCTTGTCTTTGCAGGCAGCAAAATGGTTGGTTTGGAATTTCAGGCCATATTTTATGAATAGTACAAAATATCTGGGATTAAAAAAAAAATCTGTTTTGTGAACATTTGACCTACAGATTAACGAGGGGAATATTTTAAAACACACTTCCTCTCCAAATTAGCAGTCCAATTATTAAAGTATCAATTGAGCAGTGAGGACTTCAGAAAACACCCAAGAATTTGGGTAACAATAGCCATAAACCCAACGTCGTGCTGCCACCCTGTGGCTTGAGGATGAAACTTCTGCTGCGAAGGTCGGAGGAGGGATTGTTTTATCCTAAACCTCTAATCAGATTAAAGAGCACTTCTGCACAAGGAGCTGCTGGCAGCTGGAGGAATTCAGTGCAAGTCTGAGAGAATTCGTACAGAGCAGATCAGGACAGTAGTGGTGCAGGTTACCAGGGGGACACCTGCCCTCAAAACCTTCAACTGGGTTTTTGTCAGGGAAAGAAGAACCAGAAAAACATCTGTATCTTACAGAACAAATAAATGAGAAGGGGATCATGATTTAAACTATGACACTTGAGCAAAACAATGTAAGAAAATACAATTAAATAAATCCTAAAATTTAAAGTAAATCCTATAACCACAAAATGTTCAAGCAATAATAAGCTCTGCAAGAGATAAGTAACTTAACATCTATCACAGGATTTTAATGCAAATCACAGCCATGAGAATAAAAACTTTTAATAAAAGTGTAAGACATAATAATTTGATTCCAGCTGAGTTTTTTCCCAGAGGAAGAAAACAAAATAACAAAAGCCCAGAATACACACCACCAGCAAATATTAAAGCTTGTATTACAATTGTAGCAGTTCAAAATGCAATCAACTGTAAAAGCTTTGGAATTTTAATATCTATCAATATAAAATATCTATACAAAAAAGTTATATATGTGTGTGCATGCGTATTAGCCATTAAAATATACAACATTGTGTGATCATTCTCACCCTATTGCAATTTTAATAACGTAAAATAAAAAGTAATTTGGAAGAATTTTATTCCAATTTTCTACCCACAATTTTTCTACCCTACCAAGTTTTTTTTCTTTAAATGACACAGCTCCTACTTATTTTTCAAAGAATCATTTACATTTTCTGAGGCTTCTTGGCTGCTTTTAATAGGTTAACCAATTTACCTCACTAAAAACAGTGTTCAAAGCTTTGCTACCGTCCCCTTGCCAGTAGAAAAACCCTAAAGAGAGTAGAGGAAAGCAGGTACAGGTGATCTTCCTCAGCCTCATCTGTCCTCACCCAGAAGCCTGCTGGGAGCAGGATGCTCTCTGGGAAGAGCCCCCCATATCCCGCTCCTTTTCCGAGCTGCCACAGCCGAGGTTGTGCTGCCAGGTTGGGCTCTGAGTCCCTGTGCGGCTGCAGCAGTTTTGTTCTGCACATGTCTGAGTGCTGCTGTTGGGTGGGTTGAGGTTTTCCTCCCTCTCCCTGGACAACCCTACATGTTCCTGCAGCAGCCTGGATCTAAGCTTAGTCTGACAATCCATGGTAAAGCACTGCAAAGAGCAGAGGACAAAGCCTGACAGAGACAGAACAAGCTGTGTCTGCCACACTCTATCCCTGTGGAGCTGCCCCAAGCACAGAGGGCTCGGTGTCCAGGCAGTCAGCGCTCTTGGAATCCAGATGGGTGGCAAAGGCAGCACAAAGAGCTTTTAGTTGCAGAATTTGCCATGATGAAACAGTGTCACACCTAACCAAAAGCTACAGAGCAGCAGTAGATACAAGTTTGTACACATACTCCATATGTGGGAGCTAGTGACAGGTAAGTTTTGCTGGGATTCAATTTTTTAATCCAGTTTGATCCTGTCAAAACCCAAAGCCATCACACAATAACTGGTAGGGAGCATGGTGAAAGACAGAAGTATTTATTCCTTGCATGGTGCTGGCATTTGCTGCTGTCTCACAAATCCAGCCAGAGGCCAGTTGAGCATTTTCAAAGGAAAACAGGCCCAACAAACCTGGGGACAAAGATAACTGTGTCCATTTCTATTTCTTGGCTGCACATCTTCAAAGTAAGATTCAGAAGATTTAAGTCCTTTGCATATTGCTGCCACCTGTGATGGCAGCAAACTCAGCACAGAAGCAAAGCATAAATGCCTTGCCCATACTTGTAAGGAAGAAAAGGACATTGTCTCTCACTATCACCTGCATTATTTGGGCTTCATGTCCAGTCCTGAGATAAAATACAGCTGCATCTAGTTTTCACTGTATCATTCCATTCCAGAAAGGAATACCAAAAAGAGCCTATTAACTGGCTGCAAGTCAGGGCCCAAATGTGTAGGACACTAAAACAAAAAGGAGGGGAAGAGGCTGAGGTGCTGGCTGTATTAAACAAAAGACACATCAATCACAGAATGGAGAGCTAACATTTATTTATTTTTAATTTTCACACTGTCTGAATCACCTGTAGGATGGCTCAGTTTTCTCTTGGAAGAAAGCACACTTCTGGACTGAACTGCAAAATATATTGGAATTCTTTTGTGCACAGAACAAATGCTATTGCAGGAGACAGCTCAAGTGTATTTGATCTTTTCAGTGAGATTTTTTACAATGTTGTGGGTTTGTTCTAATACAGTCTGGAGATACTGAAGACTACTGCAGTCATTAACCACCTAAGACTGTCCTTAAATATCTGGTGTCTATGAAACCACACATTTCTAGAATTGACTCAGTTATTAGTCTTAAAAGAAATTGTTTTATCCTGATCAGATCAGCTGACTTCCTTTTGGACATAAAGGTCTGCTCTTTGAGACATATGTCACCAGTAATGATACACAGGCCTCAGAAGTTTCTCATCCATCTGTAAAATCATTACTGGAGGATATTTTTACCCATCAATATGCTGGCTCCTCAGGGGATCTCCTTCCCTTGGAACAGCAGGCAAACTTTGATTTTTGACACTTTGCACTAAGTGGGAGGGGAAGAACATGCAATTACAAAAAAAAAAAAAGCACAGGATTGAACCCAATTCCCTGCTCAGCTCATAAACCAGACAATTTCTCTGGCTCTCATTTACAGTCCTAGGGGTACCCTATGTGTTGTATTGTAACTCTATTACAGCTCAATGATCAGTGGCAACAGAAAAGTCCTTGTGAGGAGGAGTTAATTAGGCAAAGAGAAAAATCTTAGTACTTCTCACCCAAAGATTCTTCCCTTCACACAGTTTTTTTTTTCCTGTAGGCATTATAAAGATTTACAAACAGTTTCCAGTCTTACCTCCCATTGTTTATCTGAGAACTGCAGGACTAGAAAAAGAACTTTCCTGAATATATTTGAGTCTTTTGGTAGACACAGGCAGTTTTGTCACCTTCTGAAGCCAGAGAATCAGATGTGGTAACCACTAAACCCCATTTTCACATGTATGAAGGACCTCCTCTATGCAAGACTTGGCCATGCTGTTCTGTGCTCCTGCTGCCCCTCCCCTCCCAGCCTCTAACCTTCTTCCAGCCCTCCTGCTTTTCTTCTCCCAGCTCTTCATGCTGCACTGGGTATCTATCCTAATGCACAGCCATCTTTCAAGCAGCTAGAGGATAACAAATAAGAACATTAGGCCATGAAATTTATGTCATTGTTTACAGAGGACAGCTTTCTATGAAATACAGCAGTGACTAAATGAGCCAAAAAAACATTTCTATCACTAGTTTGAAACACAAATCATTTGTAAACAACATGTCTCATCGCTCCCAGAGCCTAGAAGCAAAACATTATTTTCAGTCTCTCACCCTCAGGAGAGAGTAAGAAAAAGCAGACACATACTTAAAGATTTCAATTCGAAAAATATACTTGACTGAAAAAACACTTTAGTTCACTGCTTAAAGCTTCAAATGAAACAAAGCCAATTTTTAAAACTCTTTCCTAAAACTAACATCTAAATGGAGTAAACCACAGGTTCTTCCCATCCATAAAACTCAGCTTTGTGGCTTAAAATAATTGCCACATGAGCAACATTTTTATCTGTCCTGTGATACCAGCTGGGAACTGCACCAGAGATCTGCCACCATCCTGACTTCATCTATTAGAGCTTTGGAAAGACAGATAATGCTATGGAATTCCTGCACATTCCAACTAATTCTTTCACTACCAAGTCACCTGACTTGAGACTTTTTTTGTTTGTTTGTTATGGGAATGAAGATAAGACACATTTCACAGTTGCTCAAAATGAAGACTGGAGTAAGAACCAGTAAAGTCTCCCATTTTAACTGGCTCCAAAACATGCAGAACAGGAAAACCAACCAGATCCATCAGCATGTCCAGGCTGGCACAGATGGACAGTCTAAGCTGGAACAGATGGTTGGGAGTGAAGTGACCCCCCTCAGGAAACCCTGAAGTGCACAAATGCTTTTAAAGGATGCCTGCATAGTTATACAAAGTGCTACACAGGCTAGAGGGGATGTCATCCTGCACCTCACTGTGGCTGATACACCCAAAGCCATGACACTGCAGCTATGAGCTTCTCTCCTGCAACAGCCACCCCCACCCTTTGCTAAAGCATTTACCATTCTCTTTGGGTAGCTGCAGGATTCTGACAGGAAATACCCAGAAGGTCAAATAAAGGTGTCCCCACGAGGGAGAAGTCAGGGTCTCAAATTGCACTGCAATGGACTTTCCATCTCTTCAAACAGAAATGGCTAAAGGGGAGGGAAACAGGTAAAACAAGGTTACTCCACCCAAAACATACTAATTACAGTTGAGAAGACTGGGAAGCATGAGTGGCAGGCTTTGCTTCAGTAGTTCAAGGCAAAGAATTTGAGAAATAGACCATTAGCTGTGCCACAAGGATTTCTTTTCTTGTGTGTGTCAAACCTATTCCTTCTATCCTACAATCTGAAATCAGCCACTCAAATCAGCATTTTCCTAAGGCAAAGACCACTGTAGTTTTCTCTTAGGCAGAGTTGGTTTGCCAGATGAAAAGTGGCTTTTCTAATGAAACACAGCAAAATCAGTAAAAGAAACCTACTTTGAGGGGCTGTCCAGCACTACTTTACTTCACTCTTACAGCACAAACCATACTAAGGCTCTGCAGTGATTTGAAAAGAAAATGAGGAATGAGCTGGTTTATGGAGAGGTACACCTGAGTGCTGACCATTTTTCAGACCACTTCATGAGCTATTTCTGAGTGGGTATTCAGAACAATATGAAGTTTACAGTGTAGGTGATAAACTCATACAGATAAGTTGCTTTTCAAGAAAGACCTTTCACTGAAGGTACTGGAAAATTTACTAATGAGAAAAACTTTTCTGCTCCAAGCCTGGTGTGCAACTGCTCTTTCTATCAAAGTTACCTCAGGAAGATTAAAACCATCCAAGCTGTCAGTAAACACAACATGTTTGTGATAGCTTAAAAAAAATTTAACCAGAATCAGCAAATTCTCTTCTTTGGAAAAGCCTTCAGGCCTGGCTGATTTTCCTAGTAAGTTCACAAAGAAAATATTGTGTGTCCAGAATGGATTCACACTCACCTGAAAGCACAGAAGGAGCAACTGATTTCTATTCTGATCCCACAAAAGTGTGTCCTAACATGACCAACAAGCGAAGAGAAAATTCTGAATCCTGTCTCACATCAGGAACACCAGGTAAGAGCACAGAGTGGTCTCTTCCAGACAGGCATATCACAACTAGGGAAAAGGAGAAAGCCGACTCAAAATAATCTAAAAAGCTTTAAAATATAAATGTTTATTTGGCTACAATATTTAAAAGTACAATATAAAGATATAAAACATAGAAATTCCATAACTAATTCACATGCTAAAAGGATTATTTGACCAGCTGCAAGGAGAAGACTTCATGAAATTCATGGATGTTTTAGCCACAAGGGTTATTTCATCAAGTTTCAGACTTGAAATACTGAACAACCATTGCAGAGAACTTGCTCTCCCACATCACCATAACTAGGGGAAAAAAGAAATAAAAAAACAACAAAAAAAACAGAAGAAACAAAGTCAGAGTGCCTACTGTTTCTGGAACATAACAATGGCACACTACTTCATTATCAACTGCAACCACGGGACTCCCACACAGCACACTCAGTATTTCTTTGTACCACAGAATTGTTAACAATGAGGGAAAAAAATTAAGATTATTCCTTGGAAGTGCATGCATTCAGCACTGGCCAGCATGCTATACTGCTGGTGGGAAAGCAAGAGAAATTTTTGCCTCCTACAGGATTTAAGAAAGAAGCTGAACTAGACTTGTACTATGGTTGCTTAGAGTGCTTCACACATGCATCTTGGTTTGCATGTTTCAGACAGTTTTACTGCTGCTAAAGGATGGGAAGACTTTAACTTCTTTATGTGTATGAGGTAGATATCTGCTGCACCCGACTATCAGGCCATGTGTGATTAAAATAAGCTTCCAAACTCGAAAGGCACTTACTCAACAGCGGAGCACAAAGAGCAGGTAACCGCGTTACAGCAGCTGCAGAGCCTGCTGCAGTTCTGGCAGACGAGCCGGTCACACTGCACACACGCCTCCTTCACATCGGCCGTTCTCACACACGACGAGCAGGCTCTGGACGCTCCCAGCGGCGGAACTGCTTGGCAAAGACACGGTAAAGAACGGATGAGCTTTACAGCAAGGCGGAGAAAGCAGCTGGGAAGTCCCAGGAGCTGCAGAGCGCGGCGCGTCCGTGCACGGCTACAGGTGGCAGCACCTCGCAGGGCGCTCGGGAATGCCAAGGGACAGAGAGCGCCGCTTGGAACTTTCCTGGTTCTTTCTCTGCTCAGTGGCAAAACTAAGGGATGTCAAAACAGAACATACACGCAGCAATTCCGAAATCAAATCTAACACTTCCTTTAAGGAAAGTCAGTAAAGAAGAACTACACAGCACAAAACTACTCATCATAGTACAGACCTCCTTGGGAGGGGAAGCCAAGGGACAGCACTGGTCTCGTAGCGACCAGGGACAGGAACAGAGGGAATGGCCTCAAGTTGTGCCACGGGAGGTTTAGGTTGGATATTAGAAAAAGGTTCTTCACCCAGAGGGTGGTCTAGCACTGCAACAGGCTCCTCAGGGAAGTGGTCACGGCCCCAACCCTGCCAGAGTTTAAGAATCATTCCGACAACGCTCTCAGGCTCACGGTGGGAACGTCGGGGATGTCCTGGGCGGGACAGGAGTTGCACTTCGATGGGTCCCTTCCAGCTGAGGGTATCGCGCGGTTCTGCGACACGGCCCGGCACTCACCCCTGTCCGCGGGCCGCCGCCGCAGTTTCCCGTCGTGGCCGATGAGGAGCTGCCCGCTCCAGCGGGGCCCCTCGCCCTGCGCCTCCCCGGCCGGCCCCGGCTCCGCCGCACGGGCGGCGGCCGCCGCGCCCTCCATGTACGCCTGGGCACCCCTGAAGAGCAGCCGCCGGGTCCTCTCTGCCGGCGGGAGAGGACAGCAGAGTCAGGCTCCCCATGCCCGCGGGCCGCGGCGGGCCGGCACATCCCCCCGGCGGGGCGGCCGGCCCGGCGCTCCCTCCTCCGCGCCCCGCTCACCGAACACCTCCCGCCGGTACTCCTCGCCCCGCACGCCGCGGCTCAGCTCCCGCAGCCCCACGCGGGTCTTCAGCTGGAGCGGGGCCGCGTCTCCGAAGGGGCAGGAGCGTTTCGGCATGGCCGGACCGACCCGCGCCCGCCCCGCCCCGCGCCGCGTCACGGCCGCGCCACCGCCTCCCTCACATCCCGGCCCGGGCGCTCGGGAACCGCGGCCGTTCCGTTCTTTCCGCAAGGAAGCGAAAGCTTCGACCGCAGCGGAAAATTTCTCTTCCCGCCGCGTCCCGAGCGCCCGGCGGGGTTGGCAGAGGCGCCGGCCCGGCCCCGCCGCCCCGCCCGCTGCCGCCGCCCCTCAGGCGTCACCGCCGTGCGCCCGGAGCGGCGGCGCGGACTCGGCGGGGCAAAGCGAAACCGCTTTTGGGACTCGCGTTTGTCAATAAACTCAGAATCACGGATATGCTGGGTTGGAAAGGACCCACGAGGATCATCGATTCCAACTCTTATCTCTGCACAGGACACCCCAGGACTCGCACCCTGTGCCTGAGAGCATTGTCCGAACGCTTCTTGAGCTCTGTCAGGCGCGGGGCTGTGACCGCTGCCCTGGGGAGCCTGTTCTAGGGCTCGACCACCTTCTGGGTGGAGAACCTTTTCCTAAACCTCCCCCGACACAGCTTGTGCCCATTTCCTCACGTCCTGTCGCTGGTCACCAGACAGAAGAGATCAATGTCTGCCCCTGATGAGGAAGTTGTACCTGCAGCGAGGTTTCCCCTCAGTCTCCTCTCCAGGCTGAGCAGACCAAGTGTCCTCAGCTACTCCTCATACAGCCTCCCCACCAGACCCTTCACCTTCCTCGTGGCCCTCCTTTGGAAGCTCTCTTATTGCTTTAATCCTTTTTTATTTTGTGGCACCCAAAACTGCCCCCAGCACTGGAGGTGAGGCAGCCCCAGTGCAGAGCAGAGCAGGACAATCAATCCCCTCCCTCGTCCGGCTGTCCATGCTGGGTCTGATGCCCCCAGGACAGGATTGTCCCTCCTGGCTGCCATGCACGGCTGACTCATCCCCAACTTCCCATCAACCAGGACCCCCAGGTCCCTTTCCTAGTTCCCCAGTCTGTCTCTACATTCAGAGTTGCCCTGTTCCAGATGCAGAAACCAGCACTTTTCACTTACAAACTTCATACAGTTGGTGACTGCCCAGCCTTCTAATTTGTCGAGGTCAGTCTGCAAGACCTCTGCCTTCCAGGGAATCAACAGCTCTTCCCAATTTTATCTGTAAACCTACTTAGTATCCTTTCCAGTCCTGCATCCAACTTATGAACCCTCTTTTCCCATCTCTGCAGGCCGCCACACTACACTGGGCTCACAGAGCTCTTTGTACCACCAAAAAAACCCTGCCCAGGCTTGGGCTGTCTGAATGCTGTGGAACCAACAAAAATGTGCACAAGCTTGAGAATTTCCTTTTTGAAAGACCACCAAGGAGGCTGGAGAATCCCTGTCTGGCCAGGGGGCTCTGTGGGCTCCTCAGCACCAGCCAACATCAGGAGTGGGTTCACCACTTATGGGCACAATGAGTTTTTGGGGACTGACACCCAGTTTCAGATAAATCTGGAGTTCTCCAAGACCTTCTGCTAAGAAAGGAAATTACTGAAATTAATTTTCTATTTACAGGTGGGCTCAATAGCACCCGAGGTGTGGTTACATGGGTTAAAAGTATCAGATGCCATTTCAAGTGGCAGCCAGTCTGGGTACTATGTATATTTTGAAAATACATTGTTTTCCTCAGGGCAAACAAGTTTAAAACTGTTGGAGTTTAGCTGCTGGAGTTTTGTGTCCCTTGAAGGTGATCTGTCAAGACAGTTTTATCTCTTCCTGACACTTTCATTTCTTCCAGAGGTCTTTGAATTCAAAACTTCCCCTGTATGTACTGTGGACAGAATTGCAACCAAGTAAAGGAGCGATTTTTCCATTAATGAATTTACAGCCTGCTAATGGTGAAGGACTTGTTCCTAGTTTCTTTGTTTTGTTCTGGTCAAAAAACAAGTTATCAAGTAAAGACTTATGTTTCTTCCTGAAAAAAACCAAAGAAACAAAACCTCTAAACACCAAAACCCAGACAATGACAACCTTCTCAAAAAGTAGCGACAGAATCAGTATTTTTTAAAAGCCTTTCTTTCATTCAGAAACTCATAGAAACTTCAATGTACATTTTCAAGACTAGCACAAGATTTAGAATGGCATAGATTAGTGTGCTGAAAATGGGCCACAATACCTAATGGACTAACTCTTGTCTGGTTTCATTGCTTGAGTTCTTCCAAAACGTCTGAAACCCCAAGACCAGTAGTACTGAGCACAGTGCCTGACTGTGGCTGCAGACTATCCTGAGTTGGAAGAGACACACAAGGATCATCAAGCTCTGCATCCTGGCGCTGCCTAGGACAGCCCTAAAAATCACACCAATGCCTGAGAGCATTGTTCAAACACCAAAATGATGAGAGTGAGTTGCTGAACTGTGAATAGTTTGCAGGTACAAGCACTCTGGTTTCATACATGCTAATGTAATTTTTAAATTATTTTCTGAAGAGCTGATGAGCCTAGCCTTCTGGTCTGTAAAGCCAAAGCCATGGTTGGAATTCACAGCAACTCCCAAAAATCCCTTCTGAGCTCCAAAATCTTACTCCTGCCACTATTTCTTTATCTGCAAGGATTTCTCCTTTGGCGTTTTCTGCACATACTTGCAAATGCATGCTTAAGGATGTTCAGCAGACTTTTCCAACTACATATTGAAAACGCATGGCCTTTTCTTTCTGTCTAAAGAAACTACTTTTTAAATATTCACTAACTAGACACTCTGATGTCCCTGAAGTTCCCTGGGGAATATTGGTTAATTGGAATGTAATTGCAGTTGGAAAGAGCCCTATCAGGATAGAAGACAGTGGATGACATGTTTCATTAACATGGCATCAATGGAACTCAGTTGTCTGAGAACATGGATGAAATAAGAAGAAAGAACTAAAAGCACTATTTCACTTGTGGGGAAGGAGTGCTCTGAAACACTGATCTCAAATATGAAGTAGATTTGAAAGGGAGCAGCTCATGCTGCAACCTTGCTGCTGGTGCTGTCATTGAAGAGTAAACTTAAGGGCACTTTTGCAGAATCACAGTATATTCTGAGTTGGAAGGGAATCATGTCCAGCTTTTCCTGAGGGCTGATTACATTGGACACATTGCCACCACTACCCCACTGCAGGAATCTTCTGTTGCAGCTCTGAGTCAGCCTAGGGTGGTGACATCTCTTAATTGCTTTGTAAGACTCACCTTCACCAACGCCTGCTACTGACCAGCTCTGTCCTCTTTGCAAGCTCTGAGGGCAAAATAATTCTGTCTGCTCTGTACCAGCAGGCCTGAGCACACTGCAGGGAGGGAATTGGTTCACCTGCCTGTCTTCTGAATTGTTACCCAGAAGAATGGTGCTGGGGGTTTTATTAGTTCCAGAGCAGTGAGCCTTGAGGAAGATCCACTGGTCATTCAGAAGCAGAAAATTAGTGATCCAGGCCTTCAAATACTTTACCTATCCCTTCAGCTTCACTTATACCAAAGCCCTCCTCTCCATGTGTTTATAGTAAAACTTCCCAATTTTTTCTATTCCTTCATTACTAGGCCATTTAGAAAGATATAAAAGCACATCACATGGAGGTGGGACTCTGCCTCCTCCTTTAAATAGGGAGTTTCCTTGGTTGAATTGGTATAAAATGAGTGGCTTTTGGCCAACTCCCTGGTTCTTCTTTAATATTTTCATGCTAAAATGGTCAAAGAAATAATCTGGAAATTCTTTCACGTGGGAATTATATGATAGTAGCTGATATAGTTGGCCATGTGCCAGCATGCAGTCTGTATTTTGTGGGATGGGCTATCAGGATGGGCACACATCCCCTGGCAGGCCTAGGGCAAAGCACCACACCCCATGTGCTCAGTCCCACTGCACTGTGCCTTCTCTGCTCTGCAATATGGATCTGACGATAAAAGAACTCTCCTTGCATAAAACTGCTTTCACTAGAAGAGCTAGGGCTGTTTTCTTTCTTCTGTGTCCTTTTCTTAGTACATGTTTAACAGACATGTTTACAGCTGGGATCAGAGGGCTACACCTGGTTCAGACATTATCTGTTCACAAGAGCATGTTGTTTCATGAGGACTTGCTAGCACAGAGTTCATGCCCTCGTCTTGATGAGCTCTTGATGAGGTTCATGCATCCAAGAAATATTTGACAAGCCGGTGATATGCAGGATTAAGGGCTGGCTCTTGGGAAATGCTGCTGTTAAGAGAAGGCTCTGCCATCTTGTCACCCCAGCCAGTGATTGCTCTTAAATTAGTACAGCATGGTTGAGTTTCAGAGCATGTTTTGTTTCTGCCAGCCCTGAGATGCACCAGTGCTGCTTAGCAGATCAGAGCACCCAAGGGTCCCACTCACTAGAGGGCACCCTCAAAACTATAAATTATTTTTGCTGTTACAAAGATGCTATTGTTCTGCTGACAGGGGTTTACAAAAGGGCTGCTTTCCCCATTTTTTTTCACGGTTGTTGTTGTTCCTGGCCCTCCCATAATGTGCTTTCATTTCCATCGCACTGTTTTCTTTCGGTTAGCTTCTTTCTAGGATATTTTAATCTGTCATGGAAAAAGGAATATGAACTCTGACAGTGAGAACTGCTATCACTGACCTAACACAGTGCCAAGGGTTCTGTTTTCTTTCTCTGCAGAAAACAATGTTTTTGATTTAATGCTAGGTAGTTGTCCTAAGAATTCTTTAAATATTTGTCCAAGTAGTGCTATCCATTATTGACTGCGGATTTACGTGGGAGAGGCTCTGAGAGGTAGCTCTGTCCTTTCACTATCCCCGCACAGTACAAACATCCTCTCCCACACATGGCTTGGGAAGGGATGCACAAAACCTTCCTCCCTCCACGTTCCAGATGCATCCAGCCCTGCTGTTATTATTTTGTTTTTATTTTGGAAGTGAATCCTTGCTTCAAGACAGCTTTATGTTGTTCCTGGTATGCTCTCCTCTCTCCCTTTCCCAGAGCAGCCGTTCAGCTGGAATAACTCAGGGTGCATCTGCTCAGCTCAAAAGGGCTGTGTCAGTGCAGGCTGGCCAAGAACCCAGCTCTGCACTCACCAAGTCTAACAAACCATCCCCAGCAGCAGCCCACAGAATGTGTTTATTTTAAATATGTGTGGCTGTGTTGTCAGCCCTGCACAGAGAAGATCTCTGTGCACAGAACAGAAGCTGCACAGAGTCAAGGCAATTCCCTGAATGTTGCCAGGATAACAGGCCACAGCTAAAGGGACCATCACCACACTAATATGGAAATTTCCTGAGCACAGCCTTTGCAGATGAAATCCATTTATGCAGGGAAGTCTTGAAGGCACTCATTCTCTTTGCTCTCTGCTGAGCAGTTTGCATGAGTGGTGTGGTATAAGCTATAAAAGTAATGATCAATCCTAGGCCTACCATCCAGGGTGCCAATTAATAGAATGAGACTTTTTGTGCTGCTGGCATATTTCCTCTGCATGGAAATCAATGCATTTTGCACAGGGCTCAGACTTTTAACAGTACCAGCTTTAGTATTTTAATTACATAGTGTGGGGAAAATCAATCTCTAATAGACAATATGCCTTATCCTATTTGTAATGCCTTAACTAGCTAACTTCTTTTATTTCTTTCACTTGACTTCTTTTCCATGTATATTAGAATCTATTATAACTTATTCTATGTATTTATGCTCAGTAGCTTCTAATAATGTATTTACATTAATGTTTTTGATTTTTTTTTTCTGCCTGAAGATATCAGAGAAGATATTGTGACACAATCCTATCCTTCTTTTTTTCTTTCCTATCCATCTGCAAAATTTAGATTCCTAGATTTTTGGTGAAGGTATTCAGTATTGCCTCTTTTTCTAATACTGATCCATTATCACTACCTAAGCTGTAGGAAAGGTTACTTAAATGTACAAATGTAGCACCACTGTAACTGGTTCAAACATAAAACTGTGTTACTGGCATTGAATAACTGATGGAATAATGAAGAAGAGTAGCTTGACATTCCTCCTAGCTCTTCAAAATTCACAGCCCCCACCCAGTTTGTCCCAGGCACATGCTGTTCTTCAGGCCAGGTCCAGCACCCAGCACATAAGCTTGCCATTTTATTCCAACTTCAGTTCTTCTGGCAAAGTTGGAGTTTTTACCTATTCCAGTACCCAATATACTCAAGTAGAGATCACTGAAGGCACATTATTTTTTCTGCAGAACATACAGTACTAAAAATCAGTGGACCAAATACTCAGGGAATGGGTTTGCTGTCTTAGTCCCCTTTTCCAATAATCTCCTTTGGAAGCTATAGATAGAAACTTAATGCTGTTTCAGAATGACAAGGCAAGCCTTTTGTGAACTTACTCGGTAAATGTCTTCAAGCTATATTTTATCTCAGACAGACATGACTGAGGCCCCGTTGGTACAGCCACAAACTGAATTCCTGAATTCTGAAAGAGCCCAGCTTCCAATGAAAGCAGGAAACAGTGATAAGAGTCATTGCCAAGGTCACCACAAGGGCACAGCCTCAATGGCTGGGAGAAATGAAGCAGCAGAAAATTGGAGTACAAAATCTGAGCTGTTTTCAATGCTATGGGGCGGTAACTGAGCAGATCTGTGACTGTGGTACTGACATACATGTGACTGTGCCCTGGGAGCAAAACGAGTCTTATCTGTAGCAAGGCAGAGTCTTGAAACCAGAATATCACATTGTCTTGGCAACTCTCCCTTTCTTCTTCACCTATTTGTTTGGGATGCAAAACATGCCATTACAATGGATGCATTACAGTGGACATGTGGCAGGAATCTGTGGTGCTACTCATCAACATGAGTAATGGGAAACACCTTCCCTGTCTCTCCTGGCCATTATCCCCCTCAGTATAGCCCAGCAGACCATCTGCTTTATTCAAGATGCAAATGCACTCTTGGCTCATGCTCATCCTGACATCTCATTTAAACCTCAGGTTGTTCTTGGCAGAGCTGCTCCTTAAGCAGGTGCTTCCCAGCCTGTACTGAGACTTGAGGAACCCTGGGCCTCTTCCTGAGCTTCAGGAGCTTTCCACGGCCCAGCCCCCAAGCTTATCAATTTTTCAGCCATTCTGGAATTCAGAGCTCAAAGGGCAAGTTTCCATTCAAGGTGGAGGGTTGCACTATTTTAAGAATCTCAGTGGAAACACAACTCTAATTATTATAGGTTTGACACAGTGAGTTTCCTCTTCAGAAGCAAAGAACATCATGAAACACCTCTTTATGATCATGACTGGTAATACACTGTATTTCCACGCTTGTCATTTTGTCAGACTCACTAAAAGCTGATTCCAGCACCACGTGCTTGAGATCTTTTCCATTTACAGGCCAGCCAGGCTGACAAACCTCAGTAGCAAACACCATTTCCACATATTTCAACAATTAGGCCCAGTTAGCAGGACAAGTTTTGCCTTCTGTAGCGAAAAATGTATACTGCCACCTCTGCAGTCCTCAAGACAGTCCTATGTATATATTCTGCAGTCCTTAAGAAAACTTGTCTCCAGTGACTGAGCCCAGGGTATTTTAAGGATTTCAGCAGCCACCTAAACTGTCTGAAGCACTCTGCCACTCCTCAGGCACTGTAAAGGTATCACCAGAAACCCAACACAGCTGTCTGAGGCTCTATTTACAGCCCTGCAATGTAAACTCTGGTGTCTACGCTCAGCTCCTGAAAGGCAATGCCTGTCACAGGAAGGCTGCATTATCTTGAGACTATGAAAACATTAAAATACACAAGTGTTTGGGTTTTTTTCCTGACAAAGAAATTTTCTTGTCAAACACATTTATTTAGACAGTGTTTAAATTTGTACTGCTTTCAAACACTGAAAAATGCAGCCGTTGGATAAAATTTTTTACATTAATGGAAGATATAAAGTACATATGCTTACAAAAGATCTTCTCTCCTGTTTTATTTTTCTTACCATCTCATAGAGCTGATGGGCAAATATTTAATTAACAGTGTCTGCTCCAGAAATCTACAGACATTAATAACCTATGAAAGTATCTTAGAACAACTAATTTCCTGTAAGTATATAAGAGATTAAATGGCAAAATCTGGCAATCATTCTGTAAAATATGCTCATTATCAAAGCTTGTTTGTGATGTATCAGTGATTTGGGAACAAAAGGATCCAGTTCCCTACCTCCCTGAAGCAGCCTGTACAAGGCCACTTTCCTCATAGCATAGATCCATGCAGCACCGTGTCAGTTGAGCAGGCTCCATGCTTCAGGCATCCTCTTTGTCACTGGGAATCTGGATCTGATAAAGAGACAAAGCAAGCACTGACACACTCATTAGTGACCAACAAACCACCAGGCTACACCCCTGATGAACTACCACAAACAGGCACTTCTAGAAATGAGGTGGTTGGAGCTGAGTTTCCTTTCTTGCCTGATGCCCAGTTAAAAGGGTAATGTGAGCTCATCCTTTTTGCCAACGTCTGACACTTTAAACCAGCTCTCTGATGGACAGGATGTGTTACTGTACAGGAGGCAAGGCCACTTCCCCAGGGAATAATTAGTGGGCTAGAGCTTGACCCCATGTAAAGTATTACTGTCAGAGATTAGGGGCAGGAATGTATTTTTTTCCTCCATCCCAAACATCAGGCACAGCTCTCCAGCTTGGGGTTTTTTTTTGAAATTTTTTTTTTTTGGTGTGTGGTTTTTTGGGGGTTGTTTGGTATTTTGACTTGGGCATTGCCAGCCTGACATGGATTTAGATGATGCTACCTAAGATGCTTCAGCTACTAAAGACCATTCTATGTGAAATTATACATATGTGTGTGTGCATATATGTACATAACTGATGCAAAGGAAATGAAGAAATACTAATTAATTAGCAGATCAAGTCTCTCACAGGTCTCAGGCATTGCCCTCAATGGTGTGTGAGGCATTGACCTGCTGTTATTTACTGGAAAGATCACTTACCTACTGTTTCTGACTCCTTCTAAAACATAGGAGAAAGGAGTGGTTTCTATGGAGGCTCTGGAAGCCCTAACCAACTTGTCTGAAGCCCAGTCAGTTTTAGAGGTGATAATTGTTTATCTGAGCCAGTATTGACCTTGGCTTTCTCTCAGTGTTGTTGATAAAGAGCTTCATGGAGTTCCCATCAGTTGTTCTGAACCAACTTTTATTGCAAGAGTTTCTGCATCACTTAGAAAATGTATTTTTCCTTATAAAAGCATTGGTCACTCAGGTGAGCTAATTAAAGATGACTAACCACGAATCCCAGTGGTAAAGGTAGATCCCTGCTCAGTCTGTAAATGGGAAAGGGAGACAAAGTTTGTGGAATTTGTGAAAAAAGGCCAAACACTGAAAATATCTAGGCTGAGAGAAAACATACCTTCATTCATTAATGCTGCTACTTATTTTCTAAAATTCATGAACTATTAAACCAGGTTTTGAATGAAGTATATTTTGTTAAAAAATAAGAGGAATGGAGACCAAAACTGTTACTTCAAATCTCTTTTAATACATCTTCAAGGACAAAATAAACAGGTGTGGATCAAAAATAATTTGAAAAAATCTGCATAAGGTGTAAGTATAGATTGCACATTACTATGGAAATGCTTCATTTTCTTTCCTGTTATAAAGTGCATTATGGCAGAACTGTAAGACCGTATATAGCCAAATACAAAAGCTTCCAAATCCTATCCTGAATGTGTTAGAAAGTGTGAATCTCACTAGGAAGGCCATATTATGTCAGAAAATATCTCAAAAACATTACTGTGCAGGAGTGAATCTGTAACTGCTGCTTTTAAAAAACTGTAATCTTTACCACAAATTACGGCTTTTCAATAAACAATTTCCCTTATTCTTCCATCCAGATATCAAAGAGGATGATGCATCAGCCAGTTTTAGCCATTATTATTGAATTTGGCTGGGGAGAAAGAAGAAGTTAAATTCATCACAGTGATTGTTATTAAATGAAATTCCAAACAATACAAAATAACATACATGGAAAATAGCCAAAATTAAAGGAAATTTATGTTAAAATGTTCCTGTTAAGCACTGTGTCTCTCAGTAGATTAAAGAGCTTTTTCATAAAAGCCTGAAAGTATTCACATTTAATTCAATGACAGCACATGTAAAATTTAATAGGAGTAGAACTTTTATTTAAAATACCCATGCTATGAAATGAAATGCATGATATTATTTTTATGGTAACAGAGTAAGTCATGGGATAATTGCCTGTTACATCATGCTCACTGACAACATCACCGGGTTTTTTGATGAATCCTTGAAAGCAAGGACAAGCCATGTGGATCTAAATGGATACTTAATGGAAAAATAAAAAAAAAAAAGATTAGGTGGAAAGTAATCCTGTGAAAATTATGCTATAAAGCTATTGTCTCCAATATGCCAAATACTCAGTTTGGAGTTGATAATTTAATCCAGTTATTTAGCACACCAAGTGGCTTGTTAGTCACTGTGGACTTTGCCTATAAATCAACCAAAGTTTAAATATAGTGGCCACCTCTCAGCTCAAATGCACAGAAGAGGATGGGGCCAAGAAAAGGAGCAGCTCTAGATCATTCAAAAGGCAAATGTCACAGGGTTAAGCCATGTGAAAACAGAACTTAATTACTGTATCTCCAAGCATCTTTATGCTTAAAGTACCTCATATGAATGAGGCACACTTCACAGTGCTTGTGATAATTAGCACTTACCAAGTACCTTTCAGAAGTGCTTTGCAAACATTAAATAAGGTCAGAAATCTCATTGGTCTTTCATCAGAACAGCTATAACTATGATGGGGAGAGCTTCCTCTTCAATTCAGATCAAGGACTGCAGGGCTTCAGATCAAGACCCAGGGAACTCCAAAAGGCAGTGTTGAAGAGGTGAGGATGTACTACTGATTGCAATTTTACAGATTGCAAAACCAGCAGCAGTGAGATTAAACAATTTGTCAAAGATGGACAAGGAGTTAAAACAGAAGTAAGATTCACAGCTTTGGGATCTTTTTTGTTGATTTTTTTAAGAGAAAAAAGTATTTGCTTGTGCATTAAGCCAGACTGGGGCATGGAGACATTGCACCAGAGCTGGATGTGTAAGAATTCTTCATTACAAGCAGCAAAACATCCATAAACAGTTGCATTTAGTCCTTTGCACTGGTACTTTTAAAAGTGCTTTTTGACAGAAATGGCTTTGAACATTGTCTGCTATTTGATACTGAGTGAGATGAGACAAAGGGGATGAGTATGGCACATTCTCCTGATAGGTTTTCCTTTTTACCCCATTTCTAATGCCAAGTGTCATTGTTTTGTACCCTTGGAGTTACCATGTCAGAAAAGGGCTGTTTTTACACACTGCATAATGGCACTACTGAGGATGTGATGCTATTTCTACACCCCATGGGAATGATACAAAAATATTGTTATAGCTCTCTGAGACATACACAAAAATGGAACATCTACTTGGAGAATTTTGCAGTTAGGGAATAACTCAGTCTCTAGAATGATCTTGTTCCTCTACAAGAGGTAGGCCTTTTTTGAGAGCTCTTGATGCATAACCATTACAAATTAGAAGATCCACAAAGACGTCCAAGTACATTCTTGAAGATTCTGGGACCTCTCCACAGCTTCTACATGTCCCAGCCCTGGCTGCCACGTGTTATCCCCTTCTATAAATAGGCATTACATTTTGCTGAGGAAGGTCAAAATGTGTGAGGGGTGTAAATACTGCAGCAGTCATCATTGAGTCATGCATTGATTTATTCTTGGAAACCTATGAGCTGTGGAAGCGAGTGCCTTACAGAGCCACAAGTCCCAAGTTCCTCAACAGAGTACCACAGTAGAACTTGGGAAATTTCAATCACAGGACTAGCAGGAAGAAATGTCCCAGGTTTGTGGAGAAAATGCAGCATGCTGTCTCAGCTCCACTCTCCTCATGTGTTTTGTACCCTGAGGATTCTCCTCCTTCCACCTTCACTCATTCCTTTTCCTACTGCATAAAAGGGAGGCCACACACCTGACAGTCTCCAGCCAGTTAGTACACAGAATAGTTCAAAGAATTATTAAACAGGTCAGCTTTCTCCAGTTTGGCCTCTTTACAGATGTTATCTCAGTTACTTGAATAGGCTTTGTGATAAATACATTTTACATTTTAGCTGCTCTCCATTCATTTAAGTAGGCTATCAAAAAACATTATATAAAAATTACACGTAATTGTGTTTGCCTTGCTTTGTGCAGTCAAAAATACCCACCTAACTGTATTTTATAAACTGAAAATCTTTATAATTCAACCAATTTCAGTGCATAGTGTCTGTTGTAGTACTGCCAACCCAGATACATAGATATTTTAACATATGAAGAAAAAATCCAAGCTTCACAATTCTTAAGTTACCCAATAATTACTGCAAGAGGCTTGATCCTGGTTTCAGCAAGGAGGAATACAATATAGGTGTAAAGTAAAGGTGTATTTCAAAAAATAACATGGATCAATTGAAAAAAATTATTTCCCTATTTTGTTAGGAGTGTTTTTTTGACTTTTTTGATGATGGACACCAAGGAGATTTTACACTGAATTTACTGAGAACTTAAATAAAATGTTACAATACAGAATATATGGTTTTTTTCTATTTAATTCCTAGAAGAATTTGTTTGTTTTAAATAGCATTTCCATTTCAAGAGGAAGCAGTAAGGAACAGATGAACGCCAAGTTGTGCTTCTCATCACTGAAGTTCTTCATTTGTTTAAAACAGCTGGATCATCGATTCTCTTGATTTCCCAACTCCAACCCATTTAACTAGGGAGAAAAACACATCTGTTAGAACAATTACTGAGAGTAAACACTATAATCAATGAACTGGAATAATTTTCACCTTTCATCATGCTTCACTACAGACTGACCAATTTTAGGGACGAAGTTTCATTGTCAAAAATCCCTCTACTCCAGCTGCACTACTGGACTAAAAGTGCAGTATACTGAAGTTTGAAAGCATGAAATAATGATACCATAAACACAAAGCATTGCAGATGGAAAGCCTAATAGAAGGTCAGGAATGTTTGTTGCAGGTCTAAGTGCAATTGTTTTGAGTGACAGCATGTTTAGCTACATCCCTGCAGAGAGGAAGCCAGAGCGGTGCCAGACTCTGAAGTCTGAATGATGTGGAACAAGAGATAGTGATACCTACATACTGTAATTTTTTAAATGTAAGGGTCTAACTATAAACATTATCCAGTGGGAACAGCCACCTCAAATTCCACACTGTTGCTGTTCCACTGCAGTTTTATTGCCCATGCTATAGAATTGACTGTGGGTAGGTCTCCTTTAGCCATCAAACCTAGCAAGGCATCCTGAGTTTGCACAGCAAACCAGAGGAATAAAGGTAAGGGGAGCTGTATTTACACAACCCTTGTGTGTCCTTGACCACCCACAGGCCATTCTCTGAGTTTCAGTCTCTGCTATCAGATGTTTCCTGACCCGTGACTGATACAGGAATTGCCACAGCTGTAACCAGCCTGTACTCCACTGATGTGACCTTTGAGGTGCTTTATGGAAAACAAAAGCACACATGCCAGCTGTCTAAGCTTGTTACTGTGGAAATTCTCTTGCAAACGCCACCATTCATGCCACACCTAGCTCTTGGCACATCGAGAGCTCTAGCAGCTAGATTTGAAGAAAACTTTGCAGATCGATGTTAAGATTCTCATTTTTCCAAAGTGGAAGAACTGTGCTAAGCAATCTTGTACCTGTTATGCAACACAATTCCTTGTATGAATAAGAATGGAAAAAAAACCAAAAGAAAGACATCTAAGTTCAAACAGGGATGCAGTGCATGATGCAAAGAGAAAGGGGGAGATGAGGACATCAGCTTAACTACATGCTGAAGCACAGTGCACAGACCCCTAATTTTCACTGACAGAAGGTGGCCATTTGCCAAGAAGAACACATGTTTATCTTTCCCCTGGTTAAATCCTTGCCAGCAGCAGCTTGGAGCTCTCTGCAGCACTGCAGACCTGCCTGCTGAACACCATCCTTTGCTGCTTCTTGGCAAGCTGTCATTTACCCCCATCAGCCCAACCACTGGTACTTTCATTCCCTCCTGCCCAAATAAAGTGACTTTTAACTACCAAATTGAGCACCTTCAGAGACCTGTGTCTGTCTGATGAGGCATCCTCATATGGACACCTACAAAGAAACATACCTGGCACACCAACATGGTTTTCCACACAGCGGATGTAATTCTGGGCCTTGGGTGGGAGGTCCTCCCATTTTCGTGCTCCAGTTGTGTCAGCTTTCCATCCAGGCATTGTTTCATACTCTACTTCTACCTTCTG
This sequence comes from Fringilla coelebs, assembly GCF_963513975.1. Lineage (NCBI taxonomy): Eukaryota > Metazoa > Chordata > Aves > Passeriformes > Fringillidae > Fringilla > Fringilla coelebs. The sequence goes on from NC_140034.1 coordinate 8,939,217, forward strand.
TAGTATCTCCTGGTTAGCTGTGGAAAAACAACTTTTGTCACAGTTGATTTTAGCTGATCTGCCTTAAGAGAACAGATCTATGGCTCTTGACCAATCAAGTCTTTTGACAACAATTAAAATCGGATATATGAGGAAATAGTATTTTTACTGGTTTATTCAATCATTCACTCCTTTATTCTTAATTGAGATTAAATTCTGATACTTAAGAAGATGAATCTGATTCAAGAGGATCCAGGCATACAGTTTCCTCTTCCAAAAACTGTAGAATGTACTCTATGCTGTCAACATGGAGTCAACAACACCACAATTTTATTTTTGAGGAAATAAGATTTTTTGAGGTTTACAGTACTTCCACTTTTTGGTTCAGACTTGCATTGAATAAAACAGCAGATAAGGCATTACTGTCTCAGAAAGTTTCATCTTTACAGAACAAGGTTAAACCAGTCTTGTGAAAAACTCTGATGTCTACAAGCTTTTCCTCACTGGAATTCTCATTATGTCCACAGCTAGGACCCACCAAGAGTGGTGGGAAAGCTGGCTACTGTCAATCCACCTGTGCCTCAGGAATCCCCTATAGATCAACAGAAAAAACCCTTTTCTTGGCAGAGACTGTTACACATATCTTGAAAACATCATTAATGTAAAAAAATTATGTATCATTACATCTGGAAAGTGAATCATTATTGAGGGGGCAATATATATTTTTATTAACCACAGTATTGTTGCTGTTAATAAAGCTTAATAAAGCTATCCAGAAGCAGCTTTATTCTGCTGGTTTCCATCTTGTTTTTGTACAGCTTTTATTTCAATTTTGCTTTATTAAATGCTATTGCCAATGATACACAATCACTGACTCGAGTCTTGCTGACTTTCAGCCTCCCGATTTTGCCAATAAAAAATCTAATGGCGCAACACATAGAGGCCCTAACACAAGATTTTATTTATTCTGAAGTTCTTGCCATTGTACACAGATGCAAGGTAAATGGAAAATGCCAATATAATGGTACAGCAATCTTTACACAGATACTGCAGCTCCATAAATTCCCATCAAATGTCTAGTGAAAAAGAAGTCAAGTCTGATTTTAAAAAGCAAAATTGGTGTAACAGGCAGGAAAAATAAAAATGAACATAGAGGTTTAACAACTTACCTGGAAAATATGGAATTCTTTTCCCACCCAATTTGTAGGCAACACCAATTTTAATTTCATCAAGGACATCAAGAATATCCAGTTTTGTTAATGCCAAACTGCACAAAAAACATCAGTGAGTTACACACATGATGAATCTCCTTTTTAATACTCTCCTTCTTTTTTTTGCCCTTTCAAAAATCCAGCTTAAGCAGCCCAGCCAGAAGAAATACACAAATGTATTAAACTATTGTTAACTGAATTCACACCTCTGGGATGAATACTCGACTGAGATACCAAGACATTTCCAAATGCTTGGCTGCTCACACAGGTGCACAGTGCTCAGCTCAGCGCATGGAAACACACTGACTGTGGAAAGGGGCACCTGCTGGGCCTGGTTTGGATGGGTATGACACATGACATCACTGGCAGGGACTATTTCTGTTATTCCTACTGATTCACAACAACTGTCTGACAGACTTAGTGACTGATTACACTTTTATACCAGAACAAGCATAGTCTGGTTACTAAAACCACATGTGCAGCTCATTAGGAAGGATCCTATCCTGCCTTACAGTGACTGGCCTGTGCTGTCAGTTTAATGAACCTTATTAATTTTGTGAAGGAGTACATCAGGAGACAAAAATGGAACCTCAAGAAGAGGCATTTTTCCACTGTATTATTCACTGAATTGAATAAAATTGCATTTTAAAACTAGTCAAATTCTCCAAAACAATATTCTAGATGTTGCCTGGCAAAAATCTGAGCAGCTAAGGATTTAGACAGGTATGTGCATATAGTCCAGACTATATGTGCTCAGTAAGTACATGATGAATGAAAGGATTAAGAGACTTTTTGAGAAAGAAGCACCATAGAGCCAGTTCTTCAACTTTTTAAATCTCCCCATGTTTTTTTAGTTATCACAGTTATCAGAGAGAATATAGTTTTGTTGATAGGAGTGCAGTAATTATACAGAACTGAAATGGAAGGAAACCTAATGCCTTCTTAAAATTTTCCACATAAACTAGAGCTGCATAAGTTAAAGCAAAACATAAATCCAATAAAAAAAAGCCAAAGCCAAAATCCCCTTTTGATAAATTAATGAACAAGACCGTTGTTCCTTTGTAACATTAGTAGCATAAATGATATTAAATTATGTTTCAGTCTTTAATATATTAAAATGCTCAGGGTCACGAATTTGCATATATGGACAAGTTTGCCTGAATGCATTAACCAAGGAAGCTACTCGGTCTCAAAGAAAATAAAACTTAGCACATTAAAAGCAGAATTTATAACACAATATTTCACTACCCCTTTGTAAATAAATTAAACTGTTGAAACTGGAATGAAGGGTAGGGGTTGCAACTGTGGCACTTGCTGCACCCTTGTATCACTCCATTAATTTCAATTATCAAGGCAGTAGCTCCAAATGATGCAGAATTTGTCCTAAAAGTAGGATCCATTAGTCAACCAAACCTCAAACCCAACAGGTTTTAGACCATGGCACAAGTCAGTATGAAAGCACTGGACCAAAAACACTGGAGTAAACTGTGAGAAAACCAATATATTGATCCAATCTACACTGGCCATCTGATGAAAGCAAAGTGAAAACATGTACCAAAAAAATCACAGCTGTCATGTTGCAAAATCAATTTGAAAAACAAAAAAGTCAAAGGAATTAGATTATAATTAGCATTAACAATTCTCAGTTGCCCACTGTGCATTATTGTATTGCTTAAAATGTGACACTTTACTGGACTTATATTAATGTTACCTACATATTTATTCTGCGAAGCACAAAATTATCCCTTCCAAATGTAGCGCAAAATCTGTGATGCTTACGCAGTGAATCCGTTGATCATATGAGCATATTTCAAAATGACCAGATCTAACCAGCCACAGCGCCTCTTTCTGCCCGTAGTTACCCCCCATTCATGGCCACGGGACTGTAAAAGATCTCCAATTTCCTAGAATAAGACAGAGAGAATGCTGATGGTGTTTCACTGAAAACATGGCTGGAAAACAAATACAAACAAATATAGATGAATAGCAAGAAAAATACAGTTGTGCCAATTTGAAAGCTATTTTTCCAGGGAAAAAAAATTACCAGGAGAGACCTAAGGCAGATAACAAATCCCCTCATGCACAGGATTTTTGTATTGCAATCACTAGCATTTCAAATCATGTATTAATTATGACTTTCGTGTTCCAAGGAGAGACTTTTCTCCCTTCCTCATCCAATAGGGAGATTTTCTTGACAATTCAGTCCTTCATAAAATTTCATTTGCATTTAGTTTCTTCATTTGGTCTTTTGACATCTTGTTGGGGTCAAGACTGTAAATGCTTGGGACAAGCCCAATGCTTGAACAAGGTCTAGGTCAAAACACCCAGGGCTCCTTGCTTCTACCACAGTGTGAGACTGCCAGCTGTTCCATTCAGACTGGCAGTGGCTATACTGGGGTAAAAATAAAGAAGGTAGAAACTTTATGTTCATGATTCATAAACCCCAAGGATACCATCAACTCATCTGAGCCATTAAAGAAAGGATTTCAGTGACTAAATCCTTAAATTAGATTCGGAACACTGCCCTAGAGATTGCTGCATGCATAGCTCACAATCAATATCCTGAGCTTTCTAGTTTCTTGATAATGAAAATACAGCAGACAGTTTAAAATAAACAAAATCTCTCCCCTTCTTTTTATCGACCCATTTGTGCATGACTGGCTGACACACACACCACATTCATTCTATAAATCACACAGAACACAGGCTGTTAAGCACAGAAGTTGTTCTTGTAATTTAAACTCTTCTGGGATGCACTTGACAGTTCCAGTCCACAACAAACTCTCTCCACTGCAATACACCTAATGATGTTACATAAGAAGATGACATCTGTTTTCACATTGATCATTACAACAGAAGCGTGGTCACTGCAATGAAATATCATCACACTCATGGTTCTCTGCTCTCATGACAAGCACCATAATGTAATTATCTTCTCTTCATGGGTGTGATTGCTCAGCATTATTATCACTGTGCTTATTTATCAGTGGAAAACCCTTGCCCCATTTTGTCAGGACTCAGGACATTCCTCTGGCTGCTCTGGGTGATTCGAGACCCTGGCAGGGGGCTCAGAGACCTTGGCACGGAGTCAAAAACACCTGTGCCTTCGATTTTACTCCATGGAAAAAATTACCAACTTTGTGTGAAGATTTACAAGCCACGGGAGTTTGAGGAGAATGATAGTTAACTTGTCACAGGATGAAAAAGCAGAATTTTGGGGTTTTAGAATGGGGGTTCAGGAGGCAAGATGGAGGAATCTGGGGGTGTCCTGTCCTCCTTCTTCTTGTCCTCCATCTTCTGCTGTGATGGTGACACTTTTGGATTGGTTTAGAGTAGAGACAGACTAACATAGGTGACAGGTAGCGGAAAATTATTGTAATTAAAGTATACATAGTATGTAGTATAAAAAGTTAACAGCACCCCAAGGGTAGTCACTGTGCCACAACACAACCTGCTGGACAGATCTCAGCAGGTCAGAAAGAATGCAATAGATAAGAAAAAATAAACAACGCTGAAAAGCAGAACCGACAAATCTCGACTTCTTCGGTCGCTGGGCCGAGAAAAAAAAAGACTTTCTAATACCTCGGGGGTCATCCCAACCACAGAAACCCGAGACAGTTGCACAGTTACTTGTTGCCAGCTGTGTACAGCCCATTTTGTAACACTAAACCTACATTGATCTGCTCGGTGGGGAAGGCGCCGATGCCCACGCGGGTGGTGTAAGCCTTCACCACGCCGTACACATCCCCCACGTGCTGCGGAGGAACGCCCAGCCCGGTGCACACACCGCCCACGGTGCAGTTGGAGGAGGTCACGAAGGGATACGTGCCTGCCAGGAAAACACAGCAGCACAGCCCTCTGTCAGCAATGGTAAGAAACAAAGACTGTTTTTTATCAGTTCAAAGAAGGTTTTCGCTTCTATGTTTGGCTTTAAAGCAAAACTGGAACGGCAGCCAAAGAGGGAGGCAAATTCTTTTTATTATATGTCATTCATCCTTTACAACTTTCACCGAGGATTGCACACAAGGGAGAAATTCAAAAGCATCTCAATACCACTTCCATTAGGCACGGGATCTATTATATGATGCTTCTGCTGTGTAAAGCTTTTTTTTCAACGTTCTGTGTATCACAGAAATTATTTCCATTACATTCATGGTGAGCCTGGTGTAAAGGTCACAGGCTGGCATTCCCAATGCTCTTTACAAGCAGCTCTGAGTATTTGCCGCAAATTGCCTAAGTCTTAAGAGGTTACTTATGATCTCTACACAGTGACTCTGGACTGGAGAATCTCTTCGGTCCTTAATATTTTTTTTTATTGATTTAATTAGACTTTTGGTAAGAAAGCAGAGCAGAGACCAACTGTAGTGGCAAGACTTAGAGGTTGCTGCACCAGTTTAATCCTCCTCCCATGGCAAAGGAATTACCTAAACTGCACTGCAATGAGTACCTGGATTGTTTGGCAATGTGCACACACATTTAAAAGCAATCAAGACAAGAATATCTGCAGTGAAATTTTAGCTGCACTGGTATAAACTTCAGTAAAAATCAATATTTAAACCCTAAACACTAACCCTGTTAATGATACAATCTCTGTTTTAATGAGCTTTACTTCTGGGAGATCTGTTCCTATTAAGGAAAGACTATTTTCTCTATTTTCCTGCTGTTTGCAAAGTCAATATAAACACAAATCAAAATAAAACTGATCTCTTAGGAGTTAAGCTGAGTTTAGAATATAACGTACCAAAGTCAATATCAAGTAATGCTGCATTGGCTCCTTCAACAAGGATCTTCTTTGGGGAGCCATGAAGAGCTTCATACATAAAATACACACCATCTCGAACCATGGGTCTTATTTTTTCAGCATATCCCTGCAAATAGAGTACGAATGTCAGCTTCCCCAGACAATAGCTGGAAGCAGAGAACACTGTGTTCACTTTTGAAAGACAAAACATACAGATAAGTCTAAGCTTCCAGCCTCAAAAACGATGTTTTCCTGAAAAATACAACTATTAGTTTATACTCCTTTCAATCTGTTGAACCACTCATAAAAGAAAATATTACTTATTATGGCATTAGAATGCCATAATTTCTGCATCATTTCTGTTCACAGAGATGCAGTATACCTACTGAATTTTGTTGCTATAGTCTTTAGATAGTGTGCTATAGTCTAGCCACACTGAGAATGGGACTCAGAACTAGTTCAAACACCAAATGAAAAACATATCCATCCTTTTGAACATTAAAAAATATCTTTAGGGTGTCAGCTCCAAAAACTTATAAGAAAAAATGTGGGAAAGGTAAGAGATATTTTCAACATCCTCTTTGCTTACATATTCATGAAAGCTGTTTTACCAGTGGCTCTTCCGGATTTATTTGTATTTATTAAAAAGACAATATTCTTGTAATACCAGGATCTTGAAACATGCTTCCACAAACAATTCTTCAGTAAGCAAGGAAGTCCCACTGACACACTGGACACCAATTGAAGTCATCACCCTGCATTCTCTTGACTTCTTTGATACAACAGTCATTTTAAACAACATTCAAAAAAGGAAAATATTATAGGAGAATTAAATCCTCCACAGAGCTTAACATTAATGCCTACAGCAAGAGAGCACATTCTACTACAAAGCATAGCTACTGTTTATTAAAAGCTTTTATAGTAATGAACATATGCATTTTCCATCTAAATTAGCTCAATAAGTGGTATGTCTGGTGCACTTCATTTTTACCTTTTAAAATGAAAATAAATATTTCAAGTAATAAATCCTTACCTTTAGCTTTTTCAATTGTCCTTCTGTATCAATTTCCAATGAGGGAAACATTGACTTGTACTGTTGTGCCAGGTTTTTAAATCTGTAAAGAATTGAAATTGTATCTATGAGGAACATAGTCACAGAATCACAGAACCTTTGGCAAGAACTCAGTTTATATTATATAGAGTATATACTGAAAGCTATAGGGAGAAAATAACTCAGGAATCTGACACCTCAACCAGTGCATTTCCCAATTTTCAAAATTCCTTTTTAAACTATGAGAAACTCTGTGAAGTACAGGAAACACACATACACATTCTTTCCAGTTTTCTTCTCCTTCTAGACAATTTATATACAAAATTCAGACACATATTTAAAAACATCTCCTTAAAAGCAAATATGTCAGGCAAAATGTATCACTCTTTAACACAATATTTACAAATGAAAATAGTTGTACCTTGAAGAAAATTCATCAAAGTCAGAGAGGAGGTCACAAATCCGAAGGCCTGTTCGTGCAGCTTTGGAAGAATATGTTGGTCCAATCCCCTTTTTTGTTGTGCCAATACTAAGTAAAAAGAAACATCCCCCTCAAAATGTATAAATACATGCAAAAATACACTTTATGCCAAGTAATTTTGTCAAAGCAAAATCATATAATGGGCAGGATATCTGAGACATAAAAAGATATTAAAGTTCTATAATAATAAATATATTATATTAGCACCTTTCAGGCTTTGCATAAGTATTGCTAATATTTGTGGTATTCAGTAAAGCATGAGGCCTTGGGTCTGGCTGACAGTTTGTTCACTAACATAAGTAGGAACAGAAGCCCAGAATTATTAACATCAACAAGGCTCTTCAGAGACACACAGCATTTCTGTTTTCCAAAATTACACAGATTTTCCAAATTTGCGTAGCTATTAATAAAATGAGGGTGTTAAAAATATTTACTTTTTGCCTTCTTGTGCTTGACGTTGCACTTCCTGGAGCCCATCTACTGCCTGGTGAAAGTCAAACACTGCAGTGGAAAATCAAATGGATATAGTGAGACAACAAAGGAGAAAAGTATTCTTTGAATCACAGACATCCATAATTCCAAGACAAAGTGCCTCTGCTGTCATTGACAGTGCACAGGCCTCCTCAAGTGAAAACAGAGGGAGTATTCCTTAAACATTGTGAAAACATGTAAAACATCACTCTTCAGTGGACACAGATTCCATTATCATGCTTCAGGTTACACAACATAATAAGAAGCTGTGTTAGACCAAATACACAGCTGCTCTGTGGAGTAATAATTTAATTTAGCCTCATGAGCTAAGCAATCATTTGTGAGGGTTTTTTCCCCTTCACTCTTCACTTACCTATATGTGCTCTATCTGATATAATCAGTCTTTTCTCCCAATCTTTCAAACCTGTCAAAAGATGAAGAAAGGTAGGATTTCAGCTGTGCTGACTGGTTGAGCTTTGACATTGGCTTTTACTCTTTCTGTCTTTCTGCTAGTTTATATGGCTTTTTCTTAAGATAACTGTAGACAAAATGGATAAACCATGAAACAGTATCAAACAGCAGCAGTGTTTCTGTTGAGAAACTTTTCTCATTTTTGACTTATCAGCTTTCTCATTTTGGTATGGACAAAGATACTTAAATGCCAGGATGCTGTGGCTTACACAAAATTCTTTAAATAAATAAATAAATATTCTTGTTTAATTTGCTACACAACACATCATTTAAACTCTATTTGTGCCTCAGAAAATAGAGAATTTCTATATAGAAGCATAAAACAATCTAAGAAGTAGAAGATCTTGGAAGGTTAGAGGGTCTAAAGCCTTGCTCAAATCAGAATGAGTTTATATTTGGGCATAGAAATTTTGGGTTAAATCATCCCTATTTGAGGTCAAGGAAAGCTTAGCACACACTTTGAATTGATTTTCTTTCCAATGTGGCATCAAATGCCATAAAACTCCATGAAACCCGTGAAAAGACTGCTTTTGGAAATACATCTAAAGACTACCACACATTTCAACATGTTAAATACTGTTTCCTCATTTAAAATCCAGAATGTTATTAGTGCACTAATACTTATGGTCAGAGAACAGCTTACAAAAACCCTCAGTCTGGTTGCCAATATAAAGGTAGGTTAAAATTTACTTGATACAAACCTTTCTTTTCATTCTTTTCAGCTTCTTCAAACAGGCCTGGTAAATGTATAACCACTCCATTACCTTTGGGAACATAAATGATTTATTTTAAAGCAAGGAATAAAACACTTATTTTTAGAATGTAAGGCTTGTAAGGCCTTTTAGGATCCAAGGCCTCTACTTGCTGTCTAAAATTTTATTTAAGAAGTAAAACTAGAGTTCACACAAAGTGATCTTGACAACTTTTTGGATAAATCCTGATTTGGGGTAAGCAGCTGCTGGGCTGCTAAGCTCAGGAAAAGCAGAGCTGGTTTGTTTCAGGCGTGAATGCCAGGCTGCTGCACAGCCAGCTGAGGTAAGCAGATTCTTGTCTTTGTTCATGGTGGACTTTGCCCTGCAACTTCAGCCTCAATTGTTCACAGGAAAAAGCTCAAAGAAGTCCCTGGCCTTACCACACTGACAAGCCTGTGTGAAAATATTTAAATCTTCTTCAATACTCAGGTCTTTGTTTTAAACTCAGCTCAGACTAGTGCTGTGATACATTAGCAATGCCTTCCCCCTGCTTTTGAGCTACAAAATAGAACCCATGAGCGATAAAGAGCAGTGCTGGCGAGACATGGAGGATTAGTGATGCAGTGGGCTGGAAACAGCTGCTCCCTCCTTCTTGGGAATGTCAGAAATATATGCAAGAGCCTGTCTCAGCCTAAATTTAGCATAACTCAAGTTATAGTCATTACTAATTGACAAGGGAGTAAATAGGAAAGCAAGACAACACCCCATATTTAGCTGAGAGAAAAAAATGTTTAATAGATTCTAGTTATCCATTTGGAAATTATTAAATGGAACAAAACTGAAACTCTATGACTCACTAGAACTTACACTCATTTCTTGAACAGTCTGTACATGATTTCTCTCAGAAATAATCAAAACTTTGCATAAGAGGCTTAAATTTGCCTACCATTTAAATATGAGTTTAATGTCCAGTGAATGCTGCAAATCTTTTTATGATGCCATCTGCACCAAGTATCTTTATAGCAAAATACAACATCACCCTAAACAGCTGGTGATGTGAACAAAAAGGGGACTGGATAATGACCTTCTAAGTAGAGCCCTGCATTTTGGCACCTATTTCTGAAGTCAGTAAAGAGCTGTGAAAGATAATTTTTATTATTTATTTAGCTAAGTCCTGGCATTTGTGTGCTCAAGGAATAGTAAATATATTTCTGAAATTATAAAAAGAAAGTACAAGTAGAGGGTGGGATCCAAGTTTTACCATAAAGTATAAGAAGGAACATGATAAGATGTTCTTGCTTTCAGTTTTCTAACAGTGGAAACTAAACTGACACTGAAAGTAGAGTAACTCTTCATGTTAAAGCAGCAGTGACATAAAAGTCAAACAGCTGAAGCTAAAGCAAATCTGACTGAGAGTCATGTTTTTCTTTCCTTGTTACTACAAAGTACAGTTCCAGCTATCCACTGCACAATGTCATTTTTATAATAATTTCCAAAATGTCTTACCAATAAAAGAAATTGCCTTTGGATTAATGATGCCACTAGGAAATAGGTGAAAATCATATTCTTTCCCATCAACAACGACAGTATGGCCTGCATTATTCCCACCCTGCAAGAGACAGAAACATGTGAAGAATAATGGTCTAACCTCTAAGCAGATAATTTGGCAAGAGCATCTCTTTTTATTTATACATGTCTTTGGTCACTATTTCTTAACATGTTTTAGTGTTGTAAACAGGGGTGAAACAGGACAGTGAGGGAGTTAAAGGTGTTCAGCAGGACTGCAGAATTGTGAAGCAGAAGGATACCATGAAATCAAGGCAGGGCTGGGGCAGAGCAGGAGTTAATACAGGACTGGTGGCATAAGCTAGGCAAGAACTGAAGCTTTCTGGGAGCAGAAACTGGAATTAACTACCACTTTTGGGGTCCTGTCTCCGACATGCCTACACAAGCCCATCCTTTTTAGACATCTTCTGTGCACAGACATTTCCTTGAGTTTAAGCCCAGTATTTCCTTTTGAATGGAAGCTCTTCCCACCTGCCCAACCACAAACAGCTACTGCTTCTCTTGGTGTTCAAGACATAGGCTCTCTGTCAGGTTGGAACCATGTGCAGACTTTGCAACTACACTGAATGACCTTGTCAGTCACAGAATATCCTGAGTTTGAAGGTACCCATGGGAGTCCAGCTCCTGGCCCCACAGAGGACCACCCCAGAAAACAGTCAAGAAATGATCTTCCCACTTACCACCATCACCAGCACTTTATGGAGTCTGCTACAATTCATGACTTACATGACTACCTACCAGAACCAAGAATAGGAGCCTGTATTTTCCTTACTAAACTGCTTTTCCACAAACTCTTTTAAAAGAGAATTATGTGGCAACACAGAAATTTGGAAAGCAGTGAGCAAATCAAGGTAGTGAGTTGATTTGACCTGAAATATTAAGAATTAAAGGTCTGGTTTTCTCAGCAGGCTTAGTGTTTTTTCCTGCTGTGTCTTAATGTAAGTTTGTCTCCCACAGATAAGGTTGAAACCTGACTACTCATGTGCTGTGGTGATACAGGCCTTCAGTTTTCTCAAATGATTACAATCTTTGATATGAGAACTGAATGATTTAAACTGTCTAGAAAGAGGGCATCTACTGGAAGGGGAACTGAGACTGCCACTGGTAATTTGCAGAAAATAAAGAGTGTTGGCTGAATGAGTAGAGTTAGATAAAAATGCTGAGAAAGAACAGTCATTTATGAAAATGAATACTAGAACACAATTTAATTCTGAGTTTTAATTCATTCTTCATTTACTCATTTGACTTTTTGTTTGTAAAACACAGGAAAATGGCAACTGAAAATCATTTCAAAATGTGGATGAATGCTGAAACACAACATTAAGAAAATAAGAACTATGGCTTACAAAAAGAGAATGTTTTTTAAGCAGTGTGATGGAGAACTTTAGGAAATATGTCCGCAAACATGATAAAAAGAATTTTTATGCTCTGGAACATTTGAGTTCAACAATTAAGTTTAAACAGATAAGCTGCTAAGGGAGAGCTGAGGAGTTAGAAAAAATAGTACACACAGATTTCATTTGATGTAAAAACTGATGGAGAGCTCATCCTTGGGATGGGAAGGATTTCGAAATGTCTTGCTAATGCAGAGTTATAACTTGTCCAGAGAATCCTGGCTATTTTTCTTGCCTCCCAGATATAATAAAGCAGTTGTAGGAGTCTGGATCTAGTTAAAAGCACTCAATTATCTAGGAGGTTAATTAATCAGGCAGGAGAGTACCTTACATGATATATAAGAGGTCTGAATCTGGTGGATTGCATTGGTTGAAACACTGGATTATTTTATTATCAGGCTGAGAATAAAGCTAGTAACTTCTTCTGGGACTTCCAGCCTTCCTTTTCTGCTCACCTATAGACAATGGCAAGACAGAAACTTTAAAAGAATTAACTCCATCATTTAACACCAATTTAATCTCTACTACAAGCAACAATTTCCTCTTTTGCTCAGAAAATGGGGAACCAGGCTGCTTCAAAAGTATTTGTTGTCACAATGCTATAGCTATACTCTACTTTTCTTAATCAACATGAACAAACGAAGTCAGGCTTGAGGACTCACAATCTGAGATAGCAGCATTCCTAAATTATAGTCAAAGGTATTTTCTTGTATCCTAAAATTTCAGAAGGCGGGATACACTAGTATGAGAATTCTTATGAAAAACAGTTTATGCTTTTGGAAAATTCCCTGAATAACTGACACAGAGACAAATGCTCTTTCCTTAGCAAATGCTTAAAAATGGATGTTAATGAAGCAGCTTGTAAAAGTTGGCATACATAAAAAAATGCTGAAGCACAGAAACACCATCAGATATTGTACATCTTCTAATAACCAAAATCTCTGATAGAGTTTCAGTCCATCTGGATAGAAAACACACATCAAAAATTCAGTGACAAACCACCTAAAACAGCATTTCTCCAATTAAAAACCAGTATTGACATCTCTGTAACTGCATTTTGCACTGCTCCTGTTGCTCTGTTTCCTATACAAGTGTTTTCCAGGTATATTTTTACAGCTTAACTAATTATACTTTTATTAATACAATTGAAGTGATAGCAGAGCATTGAATTACTCAAGAGAAATGACCACAGACTTGCAAAACTTGATGTTGGTTTGATGAAATATTTTCTGTTTATTATCTGGTCATCTCAGTAATTTCTCATGTTCAGTTACATACATATTCTAACAGCATATTGGCAGCCTAACAGCTGAGATATTAAAGACATCCACTCCTTTTCTAATTTTACTCCAGTTTTTTGAGTCAATATATGGCTTGTATGAGCCATTTCATTCATAAGTGAACCTAAAAACCTTATCTGGGGTTTATTTGAGGACTACACCTTTGAAGGTGCAGAGGACTGCCTGGTACACTGCAACTGTGTGAGCTCCCCTCCTTCCCTCAAATAGTATTTCATTAAAGTGCTGTGAACACTAGCACACCAAGTGACAGTGTTCTCTGGACCCTCAGAATGCTTCCTTCCTCTTGGACCAAAAAACTTTTAGAGCCTCTGCTTGGCCCTTGTTTCAAACATGAGAACATCATAAACTTCCACCTAATATCCAGACTCTGCCATGCAGCACTGAGACCACCTGAAATTTATTTCTCTTCAACCTCTCGCAGCTTCCTAGGTCCCTAGAGATGGTATTTTCTGCAGTTCCTAAAAAATGTCTCTAACAAAGAGAATGTTAGGCAACAACTTCTGATAGATTATTCATCAGTGCCGTTTTGGCATGATCTGTATTGTGAAATGATGGCATGGCTAGAAATAAGTTGCTGTGTAGTCTGGGCACCCCCATTAAACCATTCTGCTGTAGGAAATGCTATTCCCAGGAAGGAGCTGTTCCAGTGGCATCCATATACACTCTTCACACACTTCCTCTGCTCCAGAGTGTGTCCCTTCCACAGGTGCAATGGGGTTGGAGGTTTATTTAATGATTAAACAAATTATTACATTGTACTCAGATAAAAACTGGTTTTTTTTTCTGTAAGATTTTAATCCATATTTTCTGAAATTTTATAATCCAAGTGTAAAATTACATATTGTCCCAGTACTAGAAAGAGCTAGAGGAACTAAACTACCCCATGAACATTGTACAGTCTTTTTCCAGTACAGCATTTTGTTAAAAAAAAAAAAAAATCATTTTCCAAGCTTTTTATGTACTGATCTACTTGTGGTATTGGATTGATGTACTGAATACATCAATCCAATACCACAAGTAGATTACTATTCCAGAGTGCTTACTATTGATTACTATTCCAGAGTGCTTGAACACCCGAACTGTATCAATTGATTATTATTCCAGAGTGCTTGAAAACCAGAATTGCATCAATATACTAAACTGAGAAGCTATATTTTACCACTGTTAACAACTGTAGCTGGCATAAACAGCACCAGGGAACTAACAATTATTATGAACAGGTTGCCAGAGGACAGTCATTGTCTTTACCGTAGAACTTACAAAAGGCATGAAGAAACAAACCCACCTCCCAAACTGCTTAAAGGCAGCTGCTTTGGCCTGTATTGTTTTCTAAATAATCTCTTTATTTTCTGCAGCCAAAACATCCCAAGACAGAGAATTTCTCTTGAGAGCAGCAGTGAGGCTGTTCAGTACCTGCAGCAGGAACTTGATTCTCCCAGTTAGCCTAATGACACATGCTTGAATAGGGAGGAAGTGTGTCCTGATGCTCACAGGTGCTTCTGTCTGCTCTAGCCAGGCAGGCAGTGTGGAGGAGTGCTACCAGATGCTTTCCTGGTTGGCACATCCCTCATTGGCTCAGGGCTCCTCACAATGCCTGAACACAATTTGTTTAAGTAGATTCATAAGAAAAATCATCAGATCACATACAAACCTTAAAACCTGATGATTGTTTCAAGCTATGAATAGAGTGGGAACAAGAAACAGGTTTATTTTTGATGGGTCCCACAGTGATGAGGTCTTACCCTCCTCCAGTTAACAATGGGGAAATAACAGAAATTGGTTACTGAAGATCTGCATCCAACACCACCGCGGTGTGACACACCAGCAGCACACTTAGCCACTGTTACATGCAGTGAATGTATGAAATATCACAACTAGGTATAAATACACAAATTAGAAACAAAAACGTAGTTCAAGGAGTTATCTGTGCTAGGAAGCACATGGGGCTGTCTGAGCACAGTTTCAGTACTGGCTGACGTGCCTGAGGCAAACCTCGCATGTATAAATGGGAATATCAAGTAGGAGTAGAAAGATTGTATTACCTCTCCTTTTGGCAGTCATGCAACTGCCACTAGAATACTGTGTCCTTGGTACGGGGACAAGATTACAAGATGATCCCCTCTGGCATTATTATATGAATTTATAATCTATGAATTGAAATACCAGCCACAAACCAGCAGTTTGGGAAGCCTTCATCTGAAAACAAATGCTGTGACTCCTGCATATCTCTCTTCATGACAAGTGTCCCAGTAATACAAATTCCAACCATCAATACAGCAAAACATTTTCTGAAATTCAACTTTATTTGCAGGCCAGATACCTCTCATCATACTATCAAGCAGGCTACGAAATACTTCTGTTTTGTTACCAGAATTGAGTAATTCTGTTCAGTTTATTGTAGCATTTTTAATGTGAATAGACAAGAAAAAACATTATTACATAAACTGTTTATTCTCTTTACAATTTAATTAACAATGGCTATTTCTAACTTACATCAGCAACTGCCTAGAACTAATTTGAATAAATGAAGCTAATAACTGCTACCAGCATGACTGGCTCTGACATTAACTTTATAATAATATAGATGCATTGACTTTCATGGGATTTATTGTTATTTACACCATTGCAAATGAGGTTTGAGCATCATTGGTATTAAAAACATCCAGTCAGACAAGTGCAACGTGTACTGCTTTGTACACGTAGACCCTTCAACACAATGTCACTGAACCACCTAACTTATACAGATGTGTGAACACATCTGTCCATGACTGCAAGTGCTGCACATTCCAGCTGGAAGGTTGTTGCCATAGGTGCTTTTTAGTTTCCCTTACTAAATTGTAAAAACTGGAAGGTTTTTTTGCTATTTTTTTTCCAGTTTAACTATTGCCAAGTAACATCCAACTCAGATTTCAAGAGGTGAACCATGACTTTGTTTTTTATTTTTTAACTCAACCCATTGGGAAGAGGTGGGTTGGGAATATTCAGAAGTATCCTTAAGACCACAAGAACTGGGGAATGGTGATTTTTAAAGCTATGGTGGTGACAAACAAATGGTGTGAGTTGCAGGTGCGTCGCCAGACCCCAACCACCCTCAGCCAAATCTAGTTTGTTAGGCTCTTCTTTCCCAAGACTGTGTTGCTGTAATGACTTCAAGTACAAACAACTCTGCACAGAACTGCTCTGACTCCTGCCCTGTTCAAGTGCACCCCTTTGTTGTCTCAAAGGAGCAAAATCCACAGGAACCCACTGTCCCAACTAAAATAGTGATCTTTTCAAAAACTCCCAAATTCCCATGGGAGGAGACCTTCTAAAACCTCATGAGATAATTAGTATGATTATAAACACAAACATTCTTGAGAACAACTGAGCAAGATTTTTGACCCTTTAAAGGAACATAAAATTATTTGTAGCACAAATAAAAACTCTGACGCTTATATCATATACTGCACCAATAATGTAGTATTATTTCTTTACTACAAAAAATGATCCTAACTTATACAGATATCTTGGTCTTCCTAAGCATCTGAAAAATGCAACTGCAAAAGCCAAGTCTAATTCAACTCAGGTTTCAAACAACAAACAGTGTAGGCAAACTAGACACGCACTGGTTATTTTGTCGCAAACTGAAGTAATTGTTTTGTCAAGTCACATCAAAACAACATATCACAACAGACCACTATATAACAAAATACATATTTACTTCAGCAACAGATGCAAAGAATATAAATTCAAGGTGTATTGGTAGAAAATGTTGGAGTGGAAAATACATTCTAATGCTAGCAGAATACTAAAATAAAGAAAACCAAACATGAAAAAAGCCTAGATAAGTCTGCTCGTCTTTAATTTTCTCTGCTGAAGAAGCATAGTCACGTCCCTGTGGGAAGTAATATGATCCAAGGATATGAACATAACTTTTCTTATATCCGTAAACAAGTTAAGAACAGGAATGAAATAGAACAGATGTAATTTCAGTTTAATTTTCAGCTGTTTTCTTTTGATGCTTGTAGAGGATAATAAATTCATCAGGCTTTATAAAGGGGATTGAAAATTAAGCTTGCTTTCTTATGGAGATTTGGAAACTTTAAACCTGACCTTCTCATACAGTATTTATAATCCTGGTGGTCCTGAGATGATCTTGCTGATGCCCAAAGGAAAGGCTAGTTTAAAATAGCAGTGTCACCATGTTGTTCTAAAGCTTAAAGTGATATAGTGTGGCATGTAAGTATGGATAAGCATAATGAAAAATAAAATTGGATAAAGTACCTCAGAAGCAACAGATTGCTACAAAAAATTTTTCAAATTTTGAAGGGTGGACTACTTCCTTGTAGGTAAAGAAACAACTCACACTCTCCTGTGTTGAACAGTGAAATAAAACCTACTTGTGTTTTTGCAGGGAATTTTGCAAAAAATGACTAAGAAACCTGTACGAGTGTACATGCAAGTGGGATTATCAACCTTCCCAAACATTTGAGAAATCAAAAACAACAGTCCTGCAGTCACTCTACACTCATGACTTCAAGGTCATGAATCTCTTCACTGAAGATCATCAAGCACTAAATCATTAGGAGATTAAAGCCTTTCCATGCTACTTTATCCTGGGAAAAATGACACTAAACATCACAGTTAAATCTCATTGAAAGGAGAGCAACACATGACACACAGAGAAAAACAGCAGCAAACCAGCTCCTGTAACTCCACATAATCATCACATAAAACTGCCCTAATTTAATCCCTGCTGCAAACAGTTCCAGTAGCCCATGATCAATAGGGACAAGTCACAAAAACGTGTGGCTGCTTCCCCTGCCCTGTCAGCAGCAACAGGGGAACAAAGGAAACCTCCCCATCTCGCACCTAAAGCACCCAGAGAAACTACTAGTCTGCCATTTCTGCCACGCTTGGCTTTTATTGTTCAATTGCTTGCCCACAGTATTTTCCTTTGCATTCCTCAAAGCACTGTTACTAAAACAGATGAAATTTACATTGTATTCATTAAAACACTAACACAAGGAAATGGGGAACCTACAATAATATACAACAGTTACTCTATGGAAGCATTGGGCACATCCCTTCACTCTTGCTTAAATTGTTCTTTAATGTTGCAATGCTGCCTCAGACCAAACATGTTGCCAGGATTTTCTTACTGGTAAAACAAAGTTATTTGTTTATGTCCACTACATAGAGGAAATAAGCCACTCCACACCCTTGGTTTATGACCTGGTTAAACCTCTCAGTCCAAGGAAACCAACCACAAAAGACCTTTTCAACCTCCTCAACTTTTCTTCACTATTAACATCAGCTTTAATTTTTGTCCAATTTTTGTAATGTGCCTCAAAAGATCAGATCATCGCTGAAAATAAAGCAATTCTTAACCTGAAATCATAGACTTGATAGAAGAAATATTTTTAAAAGTGACTGCCTGTTTTCTGCAAAACAGAAACTTTAATATGAGAAGCTTAAGAAATCTAATAACAGATCTTAATGCAATCACATTCTTACCATTTGGTGTTGCTCCTTACAAGTCACTTCTTAAGGGAATGCAGATAACATCAGACAGATTGTTTCCAGATTTCCAGAAGGCAGAATTGTCACAGGACTGACACATCCAGCATTGTCATGGGCAATGGGCACACTGGAACAGCAGCACCGAATGACAGCTTGAAAAATTTCTTAAAAACTGCCTTGGTCTAGTGGCTGCTGCTGAATCACTGCCACTGGTGTTGGTGTGAAGGGAAGAAAGGCATGCACTTGTGTTGCAGCTGGTTCACACATCTATTCAGTAACCATGATGTGACCTGTGACAGGTAGAGGTGATTATCAAAGGCCCTCTACACACTCAGTAGCAATAGCATTCCTGTCTTTCACCTTATGCTTCTGGAAAATTTTTCCTTTCCTTTGAATTTATCAAGTCTATGGGGCATTTTTAGTGAAAAGTTATTATTACAGTGTACCTTATGTAGTCTCATCTTAAGGAAACAGCTAGAACTGCATGACAACCAGCTGGCCTCAGTTAACTGAGAACTTATGATGTGTGACTTTTTAGGAACAGCTCTAGTCCAAGCAGGCCCTCTGGAAGCACACCACCTTGGCCCTTGGCACTTGTGACAGGTGACTCTTTGATCATACTCCAAAACTGATCTGAGAGATCAGCTAATTAAAACCCTGGTAGCTAACACCAGTCACCAGCTCTAGATTTGAAGGTAGACACAAAAGAAGCAATGAGGTGAAGTGAGAAAGGTACATCTGGAATGAGAGCTACCCCAGATAAAGTCACAATCTGAAATCAGGTTTTGATCAACACCAAAGCTCTCTTCCTATGTTAGATGTACCCAAATTACTTCATGTGATACTCTGACAGTATGCTAAGAGGCTACATAAAAAGTGAACTCCCATCTTTATGTCAGAATATTCTCTTAGTTAAAAGCTCTAAACAAATACACAAACCCTCTTTTTTAAAGAAGCATCAAAATGAAATATGTACCACTGACATCTTTGTTTTTACTCTTTCCTAAAAATATATCAGGGATTAAAAGTATGGCATCATGTGACAGCTCCATGCCCCAGGAGGCCACAATAAGAAAGAAATATTAGCCTTTTATGTTTTTCTTCTGAAATTCTTTGCTTGCTGAAAGAGCAGTTTACAGGAAAAAATGTTCTTGATGTTCTCCATTAAATCTACTCAGTTCCTTAACAGCCTGCTGTTATTAGTTTGTTTAGAAATACCTTTTCTGCTTCTTTATATGGCTTTGTGTGCCTGTATATCTGGTATTTTATTGAAAGCAGCCTGTGAAAAGTTTTGTACAGCATCATCCTTAAGAGCATTCAGAGATCTTTTACCCTTTCTGAAACATCCTCTTTCACAAAGAATGTTACAAGTATAAAGGTGAAATGAAATCAACTACTTCTGGCAAACTAATATTTCATATTTAAATTATGTTACATATTTCAGTGTCACTGAATGGTGCGTACCTAATTATTTTGAACTCCGACTGTATAATCTAAGCCCTGGTCAACAAATTAAGTCATCAATTTATGTGAAATCCTTAATGCTCAGGAAAATTACAGAGGCTGGGGTTTCAATGCAGAATTTTCTTTTAATATACTTTAAAGCTGCCTTTGTGCCTGGGATGGACTTTTATTGCCACCCACCTTCTTGCCTTTTAGTCTAGTATCCCAGAAAATAGAATTTCGTTTCCTCTGCAGCAACCGATGTCACAGATTATTTTTATACAAACAACACACTAAAATACTTGAGAAACATTTAATGAAAGTTATTTCCTTTCATGGAAACATTAAGGAATTACTGTTTTTTAAAACCCCTTTCAAACTCAAATCTGGTCCTGAATTTCAATCCCTACACAGAGAGGAGGGCAGCCTCACCTTTTTAAAAGTTAGCTTGAAGAGGATCCTATTGGGATGAAGAATTACTCTAGCTGGTACATGATTTCAGAAGACCTGAAAATCCATTTTTCAGATATTAATTTTCAAGCTTTCTCTACTTCCTTTTCACTGCGGACTAAAACTGTTCAACATAATTTCCATCAATGTCTCAGAAAATGGAGTGGATAAGACATCAGGTAATAAATAATGTTGACAATCATCGTATTCTAATAAAAGAGTCTGGTGCAAATTTTTCTGACATTTTCTCTAAAATCTCTCATAAGTCAGTCATTCAGCATTTCTTGTTTAAGAAATTGCTTCTAATACGCAAGTGCTATGGCACTGAAAGTTTTTCTTAGTTTCCAGGGGCAATGTGAAGCAACAAGGTTCTGGTCCAAACACTCAGCTTTTTCATGGCACTACACAGCATTAATGAAGTGCTCCTCAAACTGATTACATCTGTAAGTTAATGACCTGCCATTATCACACTGAGAGAACTCATCAGTACTGTTCACATCCTTAAATATGTGCATATCTTTACTAAGCCTTAACAGACTTCTAACAGAGGCAAAAATCATTCGCCATTATCTACTTGCATGATTGGCTTTGAAAATAGGAAATATTAAATTATTAAAATGGCACAATTAAAATTACCAAATGCGCAAAACACCCATTGAAGTATTAAAAAAATACAGTCCTCTTTAAAGTTACATAATATTTGCCACTCAAAAATAAATCATGACTCATATTTTCTTTTTCAAATGCTTTATAGTTGGCCCTAATCCTGAAGACATCTCCTTCTAACCAGTGTATCAGGAATGCTATTGTAGTCTCACACACACTGTATTGGGGAAGACTCTTTTGAAAAGAGCCCAGAGCTTTTCTAGCTCCACCTGCCTTCCATCCATCCCCATCTCATCAGGCTGCAGGAAGACAATCCAATGTGCCCAGCAGCACATTAAACCATCTAAGCCATCACACACTAACCCTTGAGGCATGCTCTCACACACGCTCCTGTATCCTTCACAGGGCATCCTGAGGCTGCACCGGGGGGCCACGCTTCCAAAGTAGCTGCTGGATGGACAGCAGATCTGTCCTGAAAGCAGCTTCAGGGCACCCTACGACACTGAGCCTGAAAAAGAACCAACACGACTCCTTGCAATAGTAACAGTAACCCCATGAGAACTCACTGTTTGACAGGGGCCTTTATAAAATGCTCCTCCTCAGCTAAAACTTTTATTTATTTTTTTCTCACCAAAGCAATCCCTAGGCCTGAGTTTAAATTCCTAGTAACACATTACTGGGGGAGGCAAGGGAGAAATAAATATGAGGAAAAAAAAAAAGGTATGGTCCTGGTAATGCATATTCATTAGCTACCTTTTGAAGGGAAACTTCTCCCCAAGGTGATTCAAGATCTTGGGAGTTTAATGTCCCAAATGAAAATACTTCCTCCACCTTCTAAATATTTAACCTGCATGATAACATTTATTTACATAATACACTTAATTAGAAAAATGTCCTTGGATTTATTACCTTGGATTCAAGGATGTATGTAGCTTTTCAGTAGCTATTATGCATTTTAAAGCAGAATAAATTTCATGGTACATACCAGCTAAGCTGGACTAAACTGACTACTTTTTAATGTGCTCGCATAGTTTAAAGAGACAACAGACAGAATATTAGCTGTATTGGTCTAATATGTTCATAACTAATGTTTGAAAACAGTTCTTTAGAAATTATTCTCATTATTGATGCCCCATCCCTGGAGGTGTTCAAGGCCAGGCTGGATACATCTTTTAAACAACCTGGTCTAGTGGAGGATGTCCCAGCCCACGGCATTGGGATTGCAACTGGATGATCTTTAAGGTCCCTCCCAACCTATTCTACAATTCTATTTGGAATCACCTACACGTCTAATTTCGTTTATATTATGCAAATACATTGTTTTGGGAATCCTTACAATCTATTCAACTCAAAAATACCTACAAACAAAGTCATGCAAGATGTTTCCTGTTTTCATGCAACTCTAAATCCTTATTTTTACATGAATTGTTTTTTTTCCCCTATTTTACTCATGCTCACTTTTATATTTATTTTTTAGAATAAACTTCCAGGCACTTTGCAGGGAACACAGTCCGTCCATCCAAAACAGCCCCTGCAGTAAAACTTTGGCAGACTTCTGAGGTTAATTACGGCTGGCCTTCAGGCCGGCTCATAGCGCTTTTCCCCGGAGCAGCAGCACGCCCAGAGACACCCAGCCAGCCCTGCACGGGCAGGGGAACATCCCCGCAAGCCCTGCGCGCACCCCGGGCCGCGGGGCTCGGCTTCCCGGGGCAGCCCAGGGCCGGAGCGGCTCCTCCCCGGGCAGGCGGCCCCGGGCCCCCGCCCGCCGGCACCTCGGCATTCAGTGTCGCTTATCGTGAGGGGTCAGCTATTTATATTTATAGCTCAGGGCTTGTTTCTTTCCGAGTGGCATTTGGAGGCGCAGGCGGGCTGGGCCGGCCCGGGGGGTGTGTGCGGCACACGGCTCCCGCCCGGGCACGTTCGCGTCCCGCCGCTGGCTGCGGGAGAGGGACGGGGACTGGGGATAGGGAGCGGGGAGGGAGAGAAACAGCAGGGGCGAGGAGCGGCAGCTGGAAGGAAAGAGCGCTGGAGGGAGGAAAGGCGGAGCAGCGGGGGACAGAGGGGACCCGCACGGGGAGGAGGGCGCCGGGCCGAGAGAAGCTGGGGGAAAGCGGGAGCCGAAGGGAACGCAGGGTGAGGAAGCGCCGAGGGGGTGGCTGAAAGAGCCGGCTCGGCACCCACCTGGCACCGGCACACAATATCCGACTCGGTGGCCAGCAGGTCGACCACCTTGCCCTTGCCTTCGTCCCCCCACTGCGCCCCCAGCACCACCGTCACTTTGTTACCGCCCGGCTCGCTGCGCGCCCGCTTCAGCCCGCCGGCGGCGGGGTGGCCGCTGCGGTCGTTGGACGCCCGGGTGCCCGACATGCTGGGTGGGAGGGTGGCTGTGGCCGCAGCAGCCGCCGCCTCACGCTGCCTCGCTCCCCGCTGCCGCCGAGCCCTGCGCGCTGCCCGCGCCGCCGCCGCCCGCATTTAAGGGCGCCGCCGCCGCCGCCCGCCCCGCGCCGCGCTGACGTGCGGGGCCGCTGCCCCCCGGCCTCGGCCTCGGCCTCGGCCTCCTGCCCGGCCGCGCTCGCTCGCACGCACGGCCCACACAGACCGACACACAGACACACACACCGACACACTGACACACACGGTCTCTCTCACAGCACCTCTCACACTCACAGTCCCCTCACACACACACCACACGCTGTGCTCCTCACAGACACAGACCCCTTACGCACATGCTCACGGAGCACCCACCGAAGCACGGTCCCCTCACAGTCACGGTCTCCTTGCGCACAGGCACAGCTGACAGAGGCGGTGGAACCGTGAGGACTGCACAGCCCCAGGGTGTGCATGTAATGGGCGCCTCAGAGGGATGCAGGCAGGCCCTTTCACTCTCAGACAGACACGTGAGTCTGAGGTGAGCCTGTGGTACTGACAGACAGACAGACAGACAGTCTGTGAGGCGCTCTCACGGAGAGATCTGAAGCTGTGTCACTCTGTCAGGGAGAGGGCTGCATGGCAGAGTCACAGCACACGGGTGGGTTCAAGGCGTGTGGCAGTCACAGCAGTCTGAGGCCGGTGAGGCTGTGTCACGCGGATGTACGGACACGTGTCCTACTGAGGTGTGTGACTGTCACTGTGACACTCACAAGCACGGTCACTGTTACTGAGGTGTCAGGGCACAGGAGCTGTTGTCCCCATGAGACACACACACACACAGAGTCCTGAGGCGCATGACCCTGTGTCACTGGCAGACAGACAGGCAGGCACTGGCCCGAGGAGCACAGGCTGCTGTCACTGCAAGATGGATGCTGCCCTGAGGCATTTGGGACTGTTGCTGTCACACATGCAGGGAATTG
Organism: Fringilla coelebs; assembly: GCF_963513975.1. Taxonomy (NCBI): domain Eukaryota; kingdom Metazoa; phylum Chordata; class Aves; order Passeriformes; family Fringillidae; genus Fringilla; species Fringilla coelebs. The sequence continues at coordinate 8,963,926 of NC_140034.1, forward strand.
CACACTCCGAGAATCCTGGCATATGCACAGGTACCCTCGGAGTACCCTGTGATACGTGACAATCAGAAGGAAAGGGACAGACACACAAGCTGCTCCAGCACACAGGGATCATGAGACACAAACATCCACCCACTGGCCTGAGAAACGCAGGCAGGCGCACTCTGAGTTTGACTGACACACACGTTAGCCTAAAATACATATGACTGTTGTTACTGCACTGGCACTTACCCTGTTGACAGGCACATGCATAGTCTGTTCCATGGCCTGAGATGCTCGAGACTATTTTGGCGAGGCACACATGCACACCCACACATACACTCACACACTGACGCCAAAAACAACCTGCACAGGACCATCCATTTGAGACAGACAAACAAGTGAGCATGTGGAGCCGTGTCACAAGGACAGATTTAAGCACCCACTTCTCAGTTGTGACAGGCGAACAGACCATGCCTGTCACCTATAACCCCTTCCCCATGCATGGTCACAGGCTAGGCTTGGCTTTTTCTGCAGCACATGCTCTGTAGCTCCAGGCATGTTGGCACAGTGTCCTTTATAAAAGTGAGTTGAAATGTGTAAGACTAACAGATTATTCTGAGGCACACGCACCGGTGTTGGTGTGAGGTGTAAAAACGCATGTATGTACCAGCACACACACACACACATGCATGGAGGCAAAACAGCAGAACACACCAGGCTGCAGCTTCAGTGCAGGGGGAACTGCACCAGCTGCTGCTTCCATGCTCCTCCTGGCAATTGCGTGCGTGTGATCCCTACCAAGAGAGCAAGGGACAGAAATTCAGCATTTTGCAGTGACACATTGCCTCTCTTACACTCTGACTCAGATGAGATGCTGTGTTATTTATGAGATTACACAAGCTCATAGTTTGTGCAGTGGTCAAAATGCAGAAGGGTAGTTCCACTACCTATTACTCTGGCAGAAGGATGAAAAGAAACTATTGGAATACTCTAATGAACTCCTGAGAAATAAAAATATCCAGTGTGCACAGCCCACTTCAAAGATGCATTTTTAAGCCTTGTATATGTGCATGTAAAGTTCTACCCATTCCTATAGACGTACATGTATGTGTTTATGTATGTGCAGGTATAGGTCATAATCCAGACTCCTGCACCTTGTAGGGATTCATGATGGCAAAAGGAGGAGACATTTGCTTTACTTCAATTTTCCCATTTGCAGTGTTTCTTCTAGGAAAAAGAGGTAGGGAAAATTTAACACTCTGTATGGTCCAGCTGAGTATGGCAGGAAACAGTGGAGGTAATAAATATGGAAGACAGGAAGGGAGCTCCTGATGTTTGAGCCTAGTTCTCTGGCTTCTGCAGTCAGTGAAATCACACAGCACCTCGCTGTTCCTATTGAATAAGTTCCAGAGCTGTTCTAGTTAGAAACCTCTGCTAATTTCCAGCCTTCTGGCCGATTTATATCCATATGTTCTATGCTGATGTTGCCATTTAGTTTAAATACTTCTTCCTTTCCCTTCCCTGTATGTTTATTTATAGACATAATTATATCCAGTCTCCAGCTTTGTTTTGTTCAGCAGAAAGACAAGATTTTTTTGCTCTTCTCTCAAGGCAGACTCTCAAACTGCTGATCACTCTCACCTGCCAGCACTGCACCTGTTCTGATTTTTGCTCATGTTTCCTGAATATGGGTAGAGAGAATTGTACACTGTGGTCCATGTCAAGTTCCCTGTTACTTTCTACCAGGCAATTAGTCTTCTCTTTTCACATGGAAATATCTCACCTAAGATATTCCTGGACTTGCCAAGTTTCACATACGTGGTGAGAGTCAGCTCCTTTCTCACACCTCACTGCAGTGCTGGTATCTCACACACTGAAATACCGCTGAGTCTTTCTGCTATTCACACTTCACATGCACAATTCAGCTGCTTGGCATTTCATGCATATATTCACAGCCAGATGCCACATGTGATCTATTGTGGCCTGTGAGATGAGACTCCAGCTTGGGTTTTAGAATTTTGTGTTATAGAATTTTAACCTTTATTTTTATCTTGAACATTATTTCAGTTTGAAGGATGTGTGGTGGGCTGACCTTGGCCGGAGCCAGTTGACCCCTGAGCTGCTCTATTGCTCCCTTCCTCAGCAGAATGGGAGCAGAGAAAATAAGATGATAAAACCCCTCATGGGTAAAGGTAAAGGCAGTTTTCTGAAGCAAAAACAAAGGTCATGTGCACACAGGCAAAGGAAAAGCCAAAAAGATATAATTCTCTACTTCCCATCAGCAAGCAGTGTTTGACCACTTCCTGGGATGCAGGGCTTCAGCACATTTAGTGGTTGCTCTGGAAGACAAATGGCATAAATAATGAATGGTCCCCTTCCTCCTTTCTCTTCACTTTACCCAAGCAGACCCTTTGATCACTTTGGGTCAGCTGTTTATGTCCTGGTTATGTCCCCTCCCACAGCCTACTTGTGAAGGAAGGAATGTTGGAGAGATGATGATGTGTGAGCACCACTCAGCAGTAGCCAAAACACTGATGTGTTACCAACACCCTTCCAGCTACCATTGCAAAGCACAGCTCTAGGAGGCCTGCTATGGGAAAAATTAATTCCATCTCAGCCAGACCAAATACAGGAGTTAGTTACTGTGAATTCTTTTAAGACATTTGGTTCCTTCAGGCTAATATGCACCACAACTCCTTGAGCACAGGCTCTTTGGGCTTCTTGCCCTGGTACCAGGCAGTCTAAAACTGCCCAACATCAGACCACTTGAGCTTGAACTTCTTCCATCTCACGTGGAAGCACCCAGCACTGGCCATTTTCTCTTCCAGCCACAGAGTGACAGCTTGTGGACCTCATCTAAAATTTTCTGCACTGGTCTGTCATTCCCTTAAACATATGCAGCCACTCTGGTCCTGCTGAGCAACAGAAATTATTGTTAATGACTTCTCTTTAGCTGCCTTTGTAATTGTTCTCAGCCCATACTCTGCACTACATTGAGTGTCTTAATGAAGTCCATGTCTACTGCATTTCATCTGTCTTGATAGTTGTCAAAGGGAGCCAGTGCCAGAGTGATCTGGTTTGGCTTTTGCTTTTCCATTTTGTAGTTTACCATGGTTTCATTTACCTCCAGGCTTTATTTTCTTTCAAAATTTCCTCTAAAGCTTCCCTTACCATTCTGGCATGTTTCAGAGTTTTTTTGCAAATTAATAACAAAATAATTTTGTCCATAAAATAACAAAAACTGTGCCATCTCATTGTGAAATAAATATTTTTTGGGTATTGTGTTTATGGTTGTTTTTACAATTTGAAAGCAGAAGCCCTAAGGACAGTGAAATGTAGCAGTTGCATCATTCGTTCCTCACTGATTCTCCTCTAATTCTCCTCAAAACTGATGACGTGCGAGTCAGCTCCACACAGAGAGAATACAAAAACATCCTTTGCTTCAAAAATACGTATTCCTGGTGATGTTCCTTTGCAGAAGAAGCTATTTACAGCTATATTTTGGAGTCAGAGAGGATGTTGGTGCTCTATTTATTATTTTCATGGCATTTAACATTGCCATTCTTGCATATTTGTTTTATTTCTCTCTTTATGGTACTCTCTATACTATACCTAGTTGTATAGGAACTGAAATATTTTTCCAGATTAATGTTATTACTGTTCTTGCATTTGGTTGGGTTTTGGTTATGCTCTGTTTTTTTTTTAAAGCAAATCATCCTGATGTGACTATGTGTAAATTGGCCTGCTTAAGGACAGACTCCAGTCTTTTTGACAGGAGATGACAGACTTTTCTGCTGTTTGGTCTTTGTGGCCCTCAGCCACAAAGAATACATTTATAACTTCCATATATCTTCCAAAAAGGTACATTCACTGTCGTTCTGAGATGGCCATAAACTCCAGTTTTATTTTCTTTCTTGTGCCACCAATGCCAAACCTTCTGTTTCTGTAAACTGTTTTACTGGACACTTTGAAAGCAAACTAATCAACCAGGGGAACACTTCTCATTATAAAAATTCAAATGATTTAACTCAGCATAGAAACAATACAAAGCAGGTTAATTACTTGAAAAGAGACAGCACGTGCCACACTTTTAACACCAAGTTAAAAGGAAAGTTAAGTCCACTGAAATCAGTGGATTTAAATTGATGTGTGAGGTGGAAAAAACAAACTGATCTCCAAGGTAGATTTTGCTCAGTTAAAAGCAAATGTTTGACTTTTAAATTGAGTAAGATATTAACAGTGAGGTCATGCAGAGTGCCATGAGACTTGTAAGGGCCACAGGAAAGCAGCAGCTTTGTCCCCTGTGAGTCACCTGGGTGCTGGGTACTCATAAAGAAGGGAATGAGCTTGTAGCTCAGTAATCAGAATTGGTGTCTCTGTTACTCCGAGCTCCTCCATTAAAACCAATTCATCTGGCAACACTTGACCTTTGCAAATTCACAGGAAAAACATCAAGCATTTGCCTTCTCAGATAAAAAAATGCAGTGCTTTTTAGTTCTGGGTGACTAATAAGAGCAAAATACGTGCGCACAATTAAAGCAGTGCACTTTAGATTTACTTCAGAATAAATTAACCCAAACTATACTGTTTCTTTTCAGAACTGCATTTTTGCCAAACACCTGTTTGTTCACATCCCTGTTAAAAATAGTAAAATGGTGCAAAAGCACATGAAGATCTATACTTGGAGAGTAATAAAGAGCTAATTATTTGGATAAAGAACACATCAACTCAGAAAGGCAGTATTTGTGGTTCCACTTTATTTTCGGTTTCCATGAAAGACTTGAAGCATGCAAAAAAATGTATTTATTGAATGTGCAGGTGAATGAAGATGACAGCAACAAGTATCATGCTGGAGAGCACTCTGCCTCTCTGAAAAAGGGTCAAACTGTTAACATGTTTGCAGAAGAAGCCAAGTGTCTTGCTGAGATGGAAAAACAACCTGTAAAATGCAGGCAGGTGTCCTTTCACTGTCCTGAGCCTTGCTGAAGATCCAGCTCTGCAGAGTGCAGAAGATGAGATCCAGTTGAAAAAAGTCAGGAAGAGATCCACAAGTGCATGAACGCAGGTGTGGAAAATCCTGAGATACAAATACTAGGAAAGCCCTAGGCTGAAAAGCTGTTAGTCCAATAAAAAGAGACCAAAGGTGACATGATAACAGCCTGCAAATATGTAAAGCTTGCTGCAAATTACAAGGGAGTGCTAATGTGTTTTCTCTGTGGTGTGTAGGATGAAATGAAAAGTGTTTGCATATTTTATTTGATTAACAAACTAATCTGATAAGAATGGACAGGTGTGTAAGGCTTTAGTAAGCTTGAAACAAAAGCTGTGAATAAGACCGTCTTTGCTCCAATACTAGTCATAAGGATCACATTTGAGCACAGCACCAGCTTGTCCAGACTTCAGGATTCCAGTTGTCCTGGGGTATTTTTGAGAAGAGTTTAGGCAGAAATGATTCAACATTAACTGCTTTGAATTAGATCAACTTTACTAACTGTGTATGTCCCAGTGCTGTAGGTATTTTCTGAAGACTTTGACCCAAACTTTCCAAGGTACATTGAGAGATACACCTGTTTAGATGCCCAGGTCAAATAGTTAAGCAACATTTAAGAAGTTATTTAGCTGCCACCTAAACCTGCAATCATTTCCACGTGTGTGAGCATGCTCTCCATTCAGCCATAAGCTCTCACATCAGGTGGCTTTGCTACCAAATCCCTCCCTCATGAACATTCAATGTATAAACCAGAGCAAATACCCCACAAAATTGTATTTGGACAGTAACTCCAGATTGCATGAAGATTTAAGAGTTTCAGGTGGCATGTGACAGACATTGCTGCCTTAGATCTCTTTTTGCTGACTAGAAATGCAAAGGTTATTTTAGTCTCTTGCATCCTAGACTGAAACCTTGAATAGGTGAATGGTTTGGGTTGGAAGGGCCCTTATAGATCATCTCATTCCAAGCCCTCTGCCATGAGCAGGGGCACCTGCTGCCAGACCAGGTTGCTCCAAGCCCCATCCTGCCTGGCCTTGAACACTCCCAGGGATGGGGTGTCCACAACTGCTTTCTCTCTGCCCAACAAATAATCAAGCTGACACCAAAACTAGAGGTTTCTTCACATCATTTCAGCTCTTTGAGTAAACATTGCACACATAAATAAGATTTCATAAAGCCTGTGGAAAGATTTAAAGACAAATTTCAATGAGATGAGCTCAACTTGAATCTTTCCTGCCAATAAAGAGGTGGAGATTATGCAGGGGGATGTATATTTTAAAAGAGATTAAAGGAGCATTGCAATTGGTTATTCTCATTTATACCTGTGAGAGCATGGCCTGAAGTCTGCCAGGCTCTCGGTAAAAAAACTGTGGCAAACTCATTGAACTCTGGGGTACAGAGTGGTACCCAAGAGGGTACAAGATTACAGGTACAGGGTCAAGATTTTTTTTTTTTTTTAAGAATTTTAAAAGAATTTCCTAGCTCTCACAGGGAATTGATTTAACTGCTCAGCAGTTTTATATTGCCAGATGCAATTAAGAAGCTTGCTTTTCCCCTCATTTATTCACCATCTTTTTAGGAGATTAAGATCCAGATAATCTGTCCTGTCATTTGCACTTAAATAAAATAAAAATACCATTACTGTATTCACTCTCAGCACAAGAAAAGCACTTGCTCAGGATCTAGTAATATGTGATTTAAGTCTGCAACTAATAAGCCTCACAAATTCAGGTACTTTTGTTTAGCTCTGTTTACTAAAATGAAGATATACAAAAGTGAAATACGTCCTGAGTTACAAACACTTACTAGAATACAATGCAATTGTAAGTAAACTCTGCACTGAAAGTTGTACTTATCCTCCATACACAGTTTCTAAATCATTATTATATGCTTTATAAAAGCCAAAGCAATAGAACAGTGACCCAGTAAGATTTAAGCAGCAGAATATCAGCTGATTTCCCCAGCTCTTGAAAACTAGATGCTTTTACTATTGCAAGAGCAATTCTTGTTGCTGACATTTTATCATATATCAGCTTGTAACTTACAGCCAAACAAGTAAGTGCTGTTGAAAAACAGACAATAAGAATTTTGCCAGAGGAAAGCTCTTGTATTTGACCTTGGATATATCAATATATAAAATTGAATTAGGAGTCTGCTTTTTGCAGTTGCTTTCTATGTGTAATGATAGCAGTTATGCTCTGGAACTTCTGTACTGTTCATCAAAAATTTATCTGCTCTTTATATTTTAACAACATTTAATTTTCTGCCGCAGTTACAGTATTATAGTGGCATATGTAAATTCTCACCAGATATTTAAATGCATATTTTCATGTTTTGCTCTTAAGTGTTTTTGTTCTGTTGCTTACTCTGATCATTAGCTGTATCCCCAAATTTCCCTTAGAAGCAGCTAATTTTTCGCCTTGGTTAGTAGCTAAAGAAATCTCCAGCTGTTATTTCTCTTGCAGTAACATATATACAGTGTATGTTTTTTTTTTGAAATAACATATATAATATAGTCCTTGCAATTATTTGATAGAATTCTCCAGAAGAATTTAAATGCCAAGTAATGAAAGCTGCTGCAACAGAAGCTGAAGAAAATAAAGCAGGGCAGTTTCTTAATTCACTATGAAGTGAGGGGGGGGGGGGGGGGGGGGGGGGAATCAACAAATGTATATATATAAACGTGTCCAAATGAGTTAAAAAAAAAACCCCAGCCCTAGAATGTCTGAGTCCCTGGAATCAGCATGAGCCTGTCACCAAATTATTTTGGAAATCTTGTCTTAAATCTTATTCACAGAAAAGTTGTTTTCAATTTATGGAATCAAGTAAGATATTGCTCAGTTGTCTAAATAGGACCTTCCACTTGAATTTTGATAGCTGTTTTTGACTCAGTTTTGTTCTCAGCAGCTGAAGCCCTCACTTGTGATCTCTAAATACATCAGCAATGGGTGCTTCTGACTTTACTCTCCTGTTTGAAATCCAGAGAGCGAGGTTATTGCTGGCCCTAAGGGACATTGCTGCTGTGTGCAGTCCCTGGCAGATCTGTCAGCTGCAGAGAAATGATCCTCAGACAACTGGACAAACCAGATATTCACACTGACAGAGCATGTGACTGGACTTAAGGTCAGAGATTCAGAGACTGCAGGATTGGGACCTTTAAAGATCCCTGCACAGGTTTGCCCTGTGTGCTGTGTGGCACTGGCACTAAGGGAGATACCTGCAAAGTTCAAGGGTTACTTCATTCTTTGTGGAACCAGGCCTCGACAATCCCAGAAGCACAGGTGGATAGGGGTTCATCAGATTTACTCTTTTCATTCCTTTCTTCAGAAAATAATTACTGAACTTGCTTATATGATTAGAGAAACCCCAAACCCCCATTTTACATAGAATGAAGAATGTTAAGATGAGCTTCAGCATCCTGCCATGCCAGATCTGATACCTTCTGTTATTTTGTCAAGATACCCTGAGATTAAAATAGATTTTAAAATTTCTTGTCTTTGTCACCACTGCTATGCACCTTTCTCTAAAATCAGTACCAAAAAATAATTCCGACTCTAAATGCTCTTTATGTTCAAGTTTATACTCCCCAAGAATTAAATCCACTTCACCTTTGTTCTCACAAAGGAACAAAAATAATGACAGTTCCACCCAAACTATCTTCTGGAAATACAGAAGGTTCTTCTGGTTTGGTGCTCCTTTTCTTTACAGGGCTGAAGCACACCTTTAATTCTTACAGCTGATAAATGTTGCTTCCTGTTTTTTTTTTTTTATCATATACTAGGTTACTCTTTTGTATTTATAGCAAAAAGGTTTTTTTTTTATTTTAACCTGCAGCTTTACATTAAGTGTATTATGAATCCAAAGTACGTAAAACATATTTGTGGTAGAAGTTGACAAGACAATATTGAAAACTTTGTTTTGGTCAGTTTTCAATGGATTTGATGTACCTTAAAAATGTCTTTCTAAAAGTGAATAACTGTGAAAGAGGATCTAAAACGAGGCCATCTATTTAGACGCCAGATACAAGAAAATCAACAGTCTTCCAAGGGCTGAATATCTAGCATAAAATTTACATGAATTCCACTCAGATGGAGTGGCTTCTGATGGCTTCATTGCAGTGGTGCTCTGAAGAATCAAGAATTGTAACCAAACATTATTGGCAGAAATCTTCAATAAAAGTAGATGCCAAGTATTTGCCAAAATAAAAAATTAAAATATACACATGCCAATATTAACGGACATGCTTCACACCCAAGAAGGCCCAGCACATCAAGTGCTTTTCTGCATCAATCAGCACAGACACTTCTTTAAAATCTGACATAACTCCTTTAAGGAATCAGATCAGAAGAAAGCAAATGTTGTGGTAACAATAACACCGGACACAACTTGCCTACTGTGCTGCATGGAGTTCAAGTGTGTGCAGTTTCTATAACCCTAAAAGTATCCCAAGAACTATTCAGAACAATAGCAGGATATCCTCCACTTCTGAGCAAAGTAGGGGTAACTTGCTCATTGGTAGTGGTATTTTTCCCTAACATCCCTATCATGATTTCTTCCAAGCATTCTCTTGCACTTTAAAATTTATAATTGATGTCTCACTATGCATCTCTTGGACAACTACATCATCCAAAGCTAAGTCACTCTCATTGTACCAGATCAGCCAGAGTTGATTAACAAAATTAACAAAAGATTAGCTAATAAAAATAATTAATTGCTAAATGTATGACACTTTCCATACTCTCCCTTTAGCCTCTTTGCGTCTTCTCTTTTAAAGTGTTTCTTCCTTTTCTCAGATTTTGCAGCTTGTTCCTTCCTTTCTTGATTTTCCTGCATTCAGACAGAATGACAAATAAAACAATAGATAAGAGTTTCTGAAGGAAAAGCTTGTTAAGAAACTCTCAGTTTGCAATGAATAGGTATTCTGAACATGCCCTGTGTGCACTTAAAACTCTCAGCTGGTGGGGTTTGAGGGTAAATAGCAGAACAGAGCTTCCTGGTCAATCCCTTTGGCTTTCTCCATGTGATGATGTTACCAGCAAACTATTTCATCAGCTTTAACTGCAACTTTCAACTATGGACTGAAATGCATTCTTCTTAATTAGTCCCTTTGTCCACAATAGAGAACATTAGTTTAACTTAATTAGCATTCTAGAGATTTATCCCATAGCAACCTTGTTTGTATTCAGGGATTTCTACCAGAATTTTCAGGAGCTGTTCAGCTGTGTTAAACAGCAATTCACAGTTTCTCTTCAGGCTCTCATTAAATTTGCCAGTAGTATTTCTGCCCTGCAGTTCAGGGCCAGAGTCCAGGCTGGATGTTTATTGGTACCACTCACACAATTGCCAGAATGGCATAAATCCTGTTGGGATTTATGTAGATAGGCAGGATTCTGGTTTCCACAGAGCTGCTGGTACCAGAATAATACAATTAATGGAGGAAGAAAAAGGATTGGAATGATTACTGCTAGCAAAAGAAGATGATTATTCAGTGGAAGAGTATTCCTGGCTTTTGATAACTAGTACAACAGTGGGAGAAGGTAGTTCTGAACAACTGAGATAACTAGAGTATAACATAAAGATGATAAAAGCCATTTTCTTAAATGCTCCTGCAGTTCTTGTTCCAGAGCTGCATTTGTCACCAGAACATTGCCATCGCACCTGGAAGCTTGCCTGCTTTTGATAGCAACCATTGGGTAGTTAATTTACACATTGCAGGTAGATTAGTACCTAATAGGCTGCTGTGTCATATGACAAAACCTAATAACATCCAGGAAGATGCTGATGATTTGGTGCAGATAAGATTTTTGATGAGATGTGTGGTCTGCTTTGCAGAGAGTTTGAAGCAGAAAATACAATTTTCCGTGATAGTGATAAATCTGTTTGATTGCTATAGATCATCTGCCACTATTTCCATAAGATGAGCTGAACAATTCCAAGAAAGTGTGCACAAGTTTATAGAACCAGCCTTCATAGAAAGTAAAAATCTAGGATCCTTTGGTCCAAAGGAACTTTCAAACAAAGAAAACTTGTGCGCAGTAACAGTTAATATGTTTGAAATATAGGAGCATTAGAAGCTCAAGGTTGTGGAAACTGTCACTGGGTGCCTTGAAAAGGAAAAAAATCTGTGCACTCTTGACAGAGAAAGAAAATGATCAATTTGCCCCAAATAAAGGGTGCTTCTGAAAGAATGGGCAAAGGAGAAGCTAGAAGCCTCCCATCAGTATAAGGCTCCTATGTGCTTGCCTGATAAATTCCTGCTGTCTTAGCATAACATCTTTGAGATACTATGGCTTCTGGGAGACTTACAGATTTGTGGGCCCTGGGAGAATGTCTCTATGTAATATGCCATAAGAAATAAAGGAGGTGAATTCAGGGATATGTTGTTCTGCTAATTGAACAGCACACACAGTAGTGAGAACAAGCTAAAACACATTAGGAATAAATTGATCAATTGAGCAAGCCTGAACCAAATTTTTCTTCAGAAAAATTGTAAAAAAACCCAAAGAACATAACAATTCAACATATACACACTTTAAAAAGTTTCTTCAACACAAGAAAGCTCAAAAAGGTACGGTGGTATTAGGGCAGAGGAATGAATACTCACAATCCCTTCTTCACCTTCCTGGATTAGTGAAGGCAGCTGCAGGGATGAGATTTGGTGAAAGAGGGAGTCACTTTGGATTTGCACTTTGTGGGATGTTAGATACTTGCTTGATTTTTGAATTAAAAGATGCTCCAGGACAACTTTTTATCCCCACAGTATCTAAAGCACATCCTGTTCCAACGCCATATGCACCCTACAGAAGAGCAGCTGCTCCAGTGTGGTTGCCCTAGGGGAGGACACAGAGGAACTATCCCTGTGCAGAGCTGTCTGTATAACCTCTGTCAGCAACTGAATACTTCCTAGAGCAGATTCTGTGGAACATTTCTTTCTCCTTTTCCTGAGATTAGACCATCTCTTTGCTGGGAGGTCCCTTCTAAGAACAGCTGCACATGCTAAGGGAAATCAAATGTTTCCCACAATCCCCTATAATCACACAGTGATTATTTTCCCCACAATTTTACCACTCAGTTCTCAGTAAAACTCCATTTCTGATTTTTTGTCTTTGAGCTGAGGAGCTATTTTCTCCCTGTCTCCTTCCTCCTGCCATCTGCTTCTTTTATTTTTTGAGAACTGGTGAAACAGTCATCAGCCCTGGGTGACAAACCAGCTCCTTTGCTTCCTTTCACTGTGTCAGTTTTGGATATCATTTGGGTATTTGGAAAGGCTTTGTTGATTTGGGTTTTTTTCCTCCAGGTAGATGGAGAGAAAGATGACAAAGTCTTATTAAAGTAATTCCATTTGTGTAACTCAATTTTTTGTTACCTGAAGGATAAGAGATCAGAAAGAACCCTCAGGGAAGGGAGAATGTTACGTTGTTCAAACAAAATCTAACTCCAAATCTCTGTAGATAAGCTTAGGAGACATGAAGAATCACTATTTATCAAAACTATTTCCCTTCTTATTTGATATGAGAATGGAAAGATAGCACTAACGATTTTGGCAGTGCTAAGAGACCTGCTTTACACAGAAGACTCATCTCAAAATAAAAGTTACACCTTAGCATTAAAGCTTAAAATAAATGGCACTGGGAAGAGATGATGCCTGTGGCTGATTCTAGTGTAAAAATCAAAATCACAGAATAAAAAGATGCTTTAAAAATTAAAATCTTCAGCTTTTCAACATGTTGCCATTTCAAGTAAAAATAGTATCTTAACTTTGGTGATAGTAAGAAAGAAAGGCAAGAGGAAGAGGAGATTAATTCTAGATCTGTAGTGGAGGAGAGAGGTGCAGACGACATGTCTAATAGCTGTGGTACCTTTGAGGTGAGGTGCTGCTGAGAAATGGAATGCAAAATGAGATGAAAGGGAGTTTACATTTTGGGATATAAAAAGAAGCTTCTTTCTAGTTGCTCTGACCTGGCTGTGAGCAAGAAGCACCCAGAAATGTAGTTTGAATCTCCTGCAGCTGTACTAGGACACTCCAAAACCTTTACTGGGACTGTTTCTTGAAAGAACTACCATTGCTGAAATTACCCTTCACAGTAAATTTCCACTATACCTCTCCACAAATGCTGACTCAGTTCTTGACTCTCAGTTCTTTCCTTCGTGCCTAGAGTTTTAGGAACTTTAAGGATCAAGCCTATTGCAAAACATTTGTGGTTTGTAGGGTTAATTTTCCACACTGTCTGTGGCAGTATCACAATTTCAGAGCCTAGGTAGCTGGATTGCTTGGAAAATTTCAGCTCAGTGCTTTTTTTTTTTAAGAAGTATGTAGTGGGAACAGTAGAGGATATATTTTTTGTCTTTCATCTTCTATAACTTCTCAGAAACTTGATTGTTTTAATCTGAATCTATGATCTGCCCTGAAGCATTCTCCCAGTCTCTCTTGGCAGCAGAGCTGTCTGTGTTCTTGCAGAACTTCTTGCAATGCAGATGGTTCTCTCTACAGAAGGTTTATCCAGGCTAGGGCTCTCCTGGAGTCAGCACAGGAATGGGTGATTCTTGCTGTTAAAATATGTATGAATGTGAAGCCACTATCACCTGGCATTAGGAAAACCCTAGTCCAGGTGTGAAGTGTGTAGCAAGGGAAATGAAATAGAGGTTTACTAGAGAGTTTACAAATTGGAAGGTGTTCTACACAACTTTTATGGTGAAGTTGCTGTTCTCTTACTCCTTATTGCAAGGAGTGAAGTCCTATAAATTAAGAAATATAATCCATTGGGAAATTTAAAAGGGTTTTTCGGAACACAAAACACACTCTTTGGAGCTAACTAGAACAATGAAATACCAACACATAAACACACCTTCCAGTTAGGCTTTGCCTATTGGAAAATTTACCTTTTGTCTATCACCAAAGTCTATAAAGCATGTCAGGTTGCTCATTCTTTCACATGCCACAAAGGTCCTATTACATTGAGGTCTGGCAAATAATTTTCAGTGGGAGAAATGGATTTAAACTGTTCTCAACAGCAAAAAAAAAACCAAACCCAACCCTCCCACGTCCCAAAATAAAAAAAACAACCCAACCAACCAACAAAAATAAACCCCACAAACAAACAAAAGCCCCAGCTTTTATATTTGCCCACATACTCATTTTCTGCTGCAGTTTGCAAGCACATAAATTTACTTTCATTTACTTCCGCAACCAGGGTTACGTAGCCCAGTTTAGAGTAGAAGAAAATAGAAATTATTGCTTGATTAAAAAAGAAAACAAAGTTCTTGGCCTATTTCTAAATAGTCACAAGGACAAACTACCTGTAAGGTCTTGAGGAAGATCTCTCTGAAGGTTTTCATTGTGCTGAATACATCTTCCAAAGACAGTTTTTTTCGGTCTTCACAAAGATAATCTGCAAGTTCTTCCTTCTTCTTTTCAATGGTGGCAAATTCCTTCTGCAGGTCCTTTGAAGCATTGAGGCTGCCCTGAGACACATTTTGTAACACAATTTATGCATATTAAAAAGTAGCATTTTCTGAGTTTCCCAGAAGATTTCAGCCACTTAACAGAGAGCAGTCAGTTTTTTAAAAACTAACAACTAAGATTGGTTCACAACGTGTGATATTTATTTCTGCATTGAACCATCTGCATTTTCCCTCATTTCATCATACAACCATGTGGAAATGTGGCACAGCCTGGGATGACTGAGCAAGGGACATGCAGCAAGAGGATTTCTACCTTATGGCTTTAGTTAAGTGACCCATTCTGAGATTATGAAAATCTAGGATGTTAGGAAATATGATTGGGGGGGGGGGGGGGGGGGTAGGGAAAAGCATGCTGCAAATCTATCCACTTTTTCCCCCACAAAGCACAGTGAAACAAAACATGTTTCTGTGCTGCGCTGCTCTTATTTATAGTTGCAGCTTTCATCTCATTTTTAGGGCCTCCTTTCTTTTACCCACAGAAAAATCTGTCTGGTTCTCAGCTGTTTCCATATCCCAGTACCACATTACAGAAATGGAGGAAAATGTGGGAGGGTGGTAATGACTCCTTTCCCATAGGGCTTTATATCCAGTTGTAACCTGAATTACACTGCCTTTAAGAAGAGAGTGCTTAGGAAGAAAGATGGGAAATGTGTCACACTCACATTACCTACTTGCACAGATTTTCCATGCTGTATTTTTAAATCTTCTGTTGACAAAAACAAACGTTTCTCTATTTCCAACAGCTTCTTCAAATTGGCACCTGCCTCGGCCTGCATGGCATCAAAGGGGATTCTGAAAGGTCCAAAAAAGGGGCAGTAAATTGAAGGGATAAGTCTTTTGTTTGCATTAACGTAAAAGGGTATATAAACATTATCATCTCTGCAAATGAACGTGGAATTAATTGTCCAGCCCAGCTTTTGCAGGTAGTTCTTTTCTCTATAAATGCTTTTTTCACGCACACAAACCCTCATCTAAGAAAGACTCTGTGCTTTTGCCCTCACTACCTCCCTGGATGGACTGTGGAAGAACCTCACTGTCCTAGTATTCAAAAAACGCCAAGAAAATTCCAGCCTATTTTTATTCATAGGCAACACAAGCTCATCTCCCCTGTGCCAACACTGTCCTTATGTAGCTGGTTCTTTTCTCTTCTTGCCTTTTCTCCCCAATCTATTTATAGTCCAAAACTGTATCTCCTCTCTGTGTTACTTTAGCTTGTGTGGAGATCCAAACACAAGCACTGCCAAACCAACATCTTCTGTAGTTCTGAACTGCTGTCTGGGCCAGACGAAATTTACTGAAACAGCAAAGCCTGGCTTGGTGTTTCACAGTGCATCCAGATGTGAGCAGCATTAGGAGAGTCCCTTGCAGGATTTGCACCATACACAGTTCTAAAGTTCTGCACAGGTTGATTAGCAAATTTTGTAAGTTTGAGAGCTTGACTAAAGTAGAGGGCAATTACTTTATACAAAGAGTACATTTATGTCCTTGGCCAGCAAGACCTAGTTTCAGTCAAGAAAAGTATTTCTGTTATGACACAATCCAAAAAGAAATTCACCATCAAAAACCACATTCAGTTTAGCTTCTGCAAAGCTAACTCAGAAAAGCCACAGCATTTTTCTGTTTAATTATGGAATTAAAATACTTTCAAAAAATTATTTAGCAGGAACATAATAAATAACAATCCATTGGCAGATTTAGAAGTTACACCTTCTTTGAGTTACAATGAAATCTAAATCACTTCAAGGTTCCTGTGAATCATCTGAATTCATAACAGGATTAAAAATGTTAATCCTGGTGCTACAAATGTGGATTCTGATTGGTGTAACTGAACAAATCTCCATGTGATTCCTTTGAGTTAAAGAGAAAGAACTGATGATAGACTCATGAGGCTTTGAGGCATATGGGAGAAAGTCAAGTCTCCAGAACAGGTTTTTTCTTTCTACCCACATGTATTAGAAACACATGCTGATAGTCAACTCTGGGAGTCCTGAGGTGCCCCCCAGTTGCCAGCAAATGGCCCCAATCATTCCTTTCTTACATAAGCTTTGTGCCTGCAGATGGGCTTTCACCTAAAAATCACAATGTGCTGAATTGGAAGGGACCCGCCAGGCTCATCAAGTCCAGCTCCTGGCCCTGCACAGGACCATCCCCAAGAGTCACATTGTGTACCCCAAAAATATTGTCCAAACACTTCTTGAACTGACTGAGAAACCTCAGGGAAGATAAGTTTCTATTGCAATATGTGGAAGAAGACTCTGGTCCTTGAAAATGAGGGAAATTCACTATCTACACAGTTTTCTTCTAAAGTAGTACTGGATCCCCAGAAAGAAAAATCTCACTGAGCCCCACCAAAAAGTCTTAATCAGGCTGAACTATGAAAATTTCAACACTTTTTGGTGTTGAAGGGAACCACACTCTCCTACAGCAGAGAAATCCTGTGACCTTATTACACCACCATAAAATGACTCAGCTCCTTGCTGGCTATAAAGAGGTTGGCAATTCATACATGACAAAAACAAACAATAATGTCCTACCCCACTGCCTTGGAAACAAAGTCAAGATCTCTGGGAAGCTGCAGGAGATCTCTGTGTTTTTCTTCAACCTCCTAAAATTGAAGAGAAAAAATGGTTATCTTATACAGGCTGTCAGAGAGGATGAAAGTTTATCAGCTGGACAGCATCAGGACTGAAAATTTAACACTTCAGTTTCGTTCTTCAAAGTGTAGGGATAAATTTAGTCTTGTTCATTCTTTTTCTCATGTTGGCATCCACAGGGAGTTAAAAAGAAAGGAAAAGACTAATTTTAAGTGCTCAGGCTGACATCCCATGGGCTGCCACAGTGTGCAGGCTGACCTGAGATTTTGTCTTCATACCACAAAAATAAATTTCATTTGACAGATGCATTTGGGATATGTGTCAACACAAGGGAGCAGTTGAAGAAGAGAAAGAAAACAGCAAGCAGACATGTCAAGTGAACTTGAGGAAGGAAAATAGTGTTACCTCCCTAAATATTACTGTGCATGGATGTGATCTCATCTGCACAGAGAGCTGTGGCAAAGTTTCCATGGTATTTCCAGCACAGAGGCTCACCCTCCAGGCACCTATAGTGGGGTATTACTGAGGTAAAAGCCCCTTAACTTCTGGGGAATTAATATTTGAGGATAATGAACTCAGGATTAATTTCTCAGTTTTGTTTTACCTCCAAAATATGGTGAAGAAGAGTAATGTTGTTTTGGTTTGCTTTTGTTTCTGTTAGTTTGAGCAAGGCACTAATTTTAAAACCTTCAGCATCTCCAGTGTGACGCCCCTGGAAGATACAGAAAAAGGTTCCTTCCTTCAGTTTTCAATTCTTGCATTATTTTCTGTTATCTTTAGAATACAACAGGTAAAGAAATAATTTTACTTACATAATTCAGAAAGTTTCCAACTTTAAGAATCAATTGGCAGAACACTGGCAGCCGGTGACTGGTAAGAATTGCTAAAAAATAAGAAGAAAAAATTTTCAATAAATTAAATTAAATTATATGAAGTAGTATTTTCATTAGGTTTGACAGTGATGGTAACAAAATTTTCATCCAAGATTATGTCAAGCCATTGTTATGGATTTGGAAAAATACCAGTACAGAAATAAATCAGCTGAATGGAAATCAAATGAGTAACTGTCTATTGTGATCTTTTCTTTACAAGTAGATGGAAAACTAGTTTTTCCATTAAGTTTGGAGTATAGATGTGTCAACTCTGCAGCTATATTATGAAGGAGAACCACATAAAAGAAAGTGTATACATTTGTGAAAGTCTATAATCCTCATCCCAGCACATATTATTCTAGTTAAGAAAAGCAAAGGGCTTTGTGCCTCATTGTCGTTGTTAGTGAGAGTGATAATCAAAAGATGCACATTTTTGCAGGAGCATCTGGGGTAAGAACAAAGTTTTTGGCAGAATTAGAGCAGAAACACTGACCCTCACAATGGGCTGGAGGGGGAGCAGCGATGTCAGCAGGGGACTACAAAGAGCTGTTGATTGCACTCCAATAAAGAATAACCACAGCACTGACATCAGACATCCGGGTGTAGCCCTGTTTTGTGTCTAAACATAAAATTTTTCTGCTTAAGTGTTTAACAGGAGATCAATGACTCTCTAAAACCATTGAACTGAAGCTGGAATGCAAGAGCATCTTCAGTAAAGAGACAACTTAACACTAAAACCAGGGCTAATTTTGGGTGGAGGAGTCTCCTGAAATACTGGTGAACATCATCTGGGATGCCTTTTTGTGGCAGCCACATCAGATTCTGGTATGTCACTGTGTCCTGCTCCACCACAGAGCTAAGCTGGACTGCATCAGTGCACACTACAGGAAAAACTGGAATTGATTTATTGTTATGGACAAAAATCTCCACTGCGCACAAAAACGTAACCTATACTCATACAGGATCTGGCACTGACACCTCCATCTCAGGAGAGACCTTACTGCTGTCTACAAGTCCCTGGAAGGTTGTTGTCAGAGGGACTTCAGCCTCTTCTCCCAGTGAAAGGATGAGAGAACACAACCTCAAGCTGCACCAGGCGAGGTTCAGGTTGGACATCAGGAGGAATTACTCACAGGAAGAGTTGTTAAGGAGTGGAATGACCTGCCCAGGAAGGCAGAATCCCCATTCCTGAAGGTGTTCAAGAAACAACTTGGCACTTAGTGTTAAGGTCTAGTTGATAAGGTGTTGATGGATCAAAGGTTAGACCCAGTAATCTTAGAGATCTTTTCCAGTCTAAACGATTCTGTGAACCCTGGAAGAGTTCAAGGCCAGGTTGAGTAGGGCTCTGAGCAAGCTGGTCTAGAGCAAGGTGTTCCTGCCCATGGCAGGGAGGTTGGAATGGGATCATCTTTAAAGCTTTTTCCAACCCAAACCATTCTGTGATTCTCTGATGAAGGAAATTTCCTTATTTCTTCTCAGAGCTACTGCTTCAGAGCAGAACAGCACAAACCGCAATTCTTCAGAATGTATTCTAGGAGCAGGGATTTGCAGAATCATTTTGATGTTTGCTACACATTCAGCAATTAAAAGGTTAATTTTGATTAGATTATAGCATAGGCTACCACTGATGTTAATCAAGTAGAAGAAAGTGGCTGAATCCAGGCACTGGGGCAGCACTGATGTACTTACTTTCACAGGCTGTCCTGATGGCTTGTGCTTTTGGCCACAGCCACTCCAGCAGAATTTTTGTTTCCTCACAAATCAGCATACATTCAATCCTCAGCTGGTAGCTAAAAAGAGATCAGTGGAAAAAAAACACAACAAACACCACAAAAAACAAACCCCACAGGCCTGATTAATTGATTTGTGTTCAGCAAGAGCATCATCCATTTTAGGCAAAGCACAGTACCAACATTCTTATGGTCTCCTTAACGCTCTGACATGAGAACTGGATTATAAATAAATCAAACACAGATACTTCCAAAGCTGTCCTAGAAACTATTATCATCTCCTCTTTCAGAAAGCAATGCTGGACTGACATCTGGCAGTGACTACCTTGCATAATGAGGCCATAATTTTTTACAATTCCTGGGCAAGACTAGCCAGGATTTTATTTCTTTTTATCTTCGCAAACAAATTTGAAATATTTTGGCAGTGATGTCCTTTAATGACAAGTCCTTTAGGCTTCATCACAGATTAATATTGTGGAAGGAAAACATTTTCCAAAGTGCTTTTAAATCTAGCTAGAACTTTGAGAAAATGAAAAGCCCCATTTTCACCACCACGTTTTCAAAAAAGTGTCTCTGGTTGTGGCATGGCAACTGTTCATATTTATGGAGGGCTACTGCTATTAATTATGATATACCACCATCTTTTTGTGAGCAGCAGAAAGAGTTCTCTGTGTGCACCTCATTTGACTTGGTAAAAACTGGGGAGGTGGTGAAAGCACAGGCACTGCTGTGATTCACTCTTGGATTTGTGGGCTCTCCAGTGGGTGAACTGGGATCTGTAGCCCAGGGGTGGAGTGAATCAGCAGCCTGGTGACAGGATTCAGTCTGCAACTTCATGCCACACAGGAATAGCTGTTCAACAGTCTGTTCAATAGCTGTTCAAGGGTTTTTTCATAGCAAGGTTATTTTAACTGGAGTTTGCCAAAGGTGTCTGAAAGTCTCTCTGGCCTTTGGGGAGGAAAAAAAAAATTCTCACACAAGGTCTACAAATAGCAGTCAGATGATTTATCCTGAAGACTGGACGTCAGGAACGTCCCTCTATCACAGGAAACAGGCCTTAATTTTTATGGACAAGTCTTGTAAGAAGAACACTCATGGAAAGAGATAAGGAAGATTTTGCTTACCTGGGAACTTCCAAAAGATGGAGATAAAACTGATCTGCATTTGCCAGCTGTGATTTTTCTTTTTTGCAAGATTTCAGGCTATATATCTAACAGGGAATAAAAGAGAAAAATAACCACACAATTTATTTTAAGAGGGAAAATAACCAACAAACATTTCAGGTGCCGTTTTCTTCTTATAGGCATGAAACTGGCTTTTCTGAACTTGCTGTGTGCACAGGCAATGGGAATAAAGCAGATGAACAATAAATTCTACATATGAACTGGTTTGCAAGGGCAAACATGTAGGTTTTGTTTTGACTGGAAGGTTGTTTGCCTTTGTACAGCATCTCCTAGGATGAATTCCTGACCTGTAGGCAGAGATTCAGGAAGCTATAATGCAAAGACACTCAGAAACCCTTTAAAAAGATGGGTCCTTTCCCTTCCTCCCTTTTCAAACTTGCTCTGAAAGGCTGTCTATTCACCTATATCCTCAAATCCTACTGTGCTTCATCCACTTAATTAAAATAACAAGACAGAGAGCAGTACTTTGTCTACACTTGTGTTGAGTCTCCCGACACGGTCTTGCTCAACACCTTGGTGTGAAGAGGCCAGACTATTACTGGGATGGACTTCCCACCACTCTGCCTTGGAATTTCATTGACCTAGATGCAGCAGAAGGATGTGGGATCCAGTCATAGCTTCTTGCTGTAGCAGTGCAAGTATTCCCAGCTGAGCACCCACTACATTGAACTCCCCCAGAATGACATGTTAATAGATACCTCCTGGTCTTCAGGCAGCAGTTTAAGTAGCTGTCTCAGTATCTCAGCATCCAGCTTGGATCTATCCCCTTTCTGAATCATGGCAGCAATCTCTTCATTGGAGCTGCAAGAAGGAGAGAAATTATGTGGAGCACTGTGGGAGTAATGTGGCAAAAAAAGACCTCAATCTCTCTGCTGGCACTCCAGGAGCAACTAAAATAATTCATACTATGCTTGCCTGCCATTATAATTTGGATTTTCTTCCTCAAAAGTACAGTGGAGATATGAAAATGTGTTTATTTTAAACCTAAAGCATTATTCCTTATAATCTAGGTGTGC
Source organism: Fringilla coelebs (assembly GCF_963513975.1). Lineage (NCBI taxonomy): Eukaryota > Metazoa > Chordata > Aves > Passeriformes > Fringillidae > Fringilla > Fringilla coelebs. The sequence continues at coordinate 8,985,753 of NC_140034.1, forward strand.
TTTTTGGCCTTTGTTCATATTTACACAACAAACCCCAAACTCTGTTTTTACCGTGGGTGTTCAGTATCACTGAGAAGGTATTTACATTTGAATTCCTCCACCACTTGCAGCAAAGACAAGGATAAAACCAATAGCTCACAAAAGGTTTAAACTCAAATCCTTGCCTGAAACTTTGGCAGGCAACATGTGTTTGAAATTCTTCCAGGTTGCTGTGGTTTGGGCTCTGGAGAGCTGGGCTGCATTGGCCACCAGTGCTAACAGAGGCAGCACCCGGCTCCAGAGCAGCCTCACCCCTCCCAAGTGCAGTGGGACTCAGCTCTTTGAGCCCAGCTGCTCCCAGGAGAGCTCCAACACTGCCCAGGGAACCATGCAGGAAGAGGAAATAGCATCTGCATTAGGCTAAGCACCATTCTCCCCCACTGAGAAGCAGTTTGTCATGGAAAAAGAGTAATAATAATAAAAACATCCCTCTGACTGATTCTGATTTATTCTTAATGAAAAGGGATTTCTTGGCTGAATTTCTTCTTGGAATCCTTTTAACATGGGCCATGACACAAAGGGCAGAGAGAGAGCAGAACATCCATCATCATCCTGCCATAGTTTCAGGGAATCTTAAGAGTAAAGATGCTTTCCCAAAAACTAGTACAAATTCCTTTCCTCTCCCACCCCTCCATGAGGGCTGTGACTTGATAAATTTCCATTTGTTTAATTTTTCAAACTGTTTCCTATTTATAGAAAAACTGCACATAAAAACAATGCATGATTTTGAATCTGAACCCCTAGAAAAGCCTATTTAAAAGCAATGAAGTGACTTGAAACTTCCATTCAACAATCTTCACAAACAGCTCCTGCCAGAATTTGATATTTATGATGATAATTCCAAAGAAAAACATGTTTCTTCGTAACTGCACTGTTATTTATGAATATTGTTTCTTCAGGAATCTGTAGTCCATTCTAGATTTAATACCAGTTTGAAAAATGATATTAATTGTCTGAAAAGAGACTGTCACCTATCATTATAAAAATAAAAAAGGAAAAAAGGTTGACTCCTTTTTAAAGAAAGATAGTATTTACAAAGGATTTCTGCTAAATTAATTTCATTTAATAGCTGAATAAAAACATAGATACATCAAATCAGTCATTCAGATGTTATTCTCCGAATCTTACCACTTAAATTGTTTCAGAAATATGCTCAGAAGGAGGCTTTTCTTTGGACCTATGAATGTGATCTGTAAAAAGGAAAAAAACAGTCAGCTAGAAACACATTTACTTTGGATTTAACAGGTTTTCTAGGGCTTTTGTTTGTTTATTTGTCGAGATTTATTCTTTTTTGGTAATAATATAATCAATAACCTTCATTGATCAAATTCCAATGACAACAATACAGGCTATTAGATCTATTTCAGAAAGAGGCAAAGGCAGAGAGAAGGAAATTGATTTGCTTATTCCAGTTCATAAGAATTAAGATTGAAATTCCCATGTCCTCCCATCCTCAGATGAAGACCTATCCCTCAGCAGAGTTACTTCAACTTGTTTCATTCTAAACCTCCCCTGTGGTTTTTTTTTTCTAAGGCAACATCAGGCAGTGGATCTCAAAACATTTCAAACTTTCTTGTTATAAATGATTGGCAACAATAAAGAATGAATAAGCTTTTCACTTCCAAGAACTTTGCCATTTTCTACAAAAAGTGTACAGTCCAAGTACCTCTTTTGTTTTCTTGATTTTTGGCGCTCTTTTCTCTGCAGGAATCATTGATGGAACAGAGAAAAGAAGCTCCAAGCTTGCATAGTCAGGTTCCACAAGGTCTTTGCTGCTGTTTGGCATCACAGCCCATATGGAGTGGCTTTCTGGAAGAGAATAAAAGCTCAAGATGGACCACAGAGGTTGAGGAGCAGTTTCAAGGTAGTGTGATTTGTAAAAGGGAAAACACTTTTGAGGATGAATGAAATATGATGCTCATTAGCCCTGGACAAATGTGAATTATTTAAGAGTGACAACTCCCACAGAGAGCATCCCAAAGGTTTGAAGCCTAATTAAACCTGGAAGATTACTGCCACATTCAATTCACTGAGCTGAAGGCAGCAGATGAACTTAATGGGCTGCTCCAAATTGGTTTTGCTATTGCTGACCAGCTACACATTGGAGGATTGTGGTACCAAAACAGGAGATGCTACATCCAATTAGATAAACATCTCTTTTTGCAAGAGATAAGGATTCCCTAGCCCAACATTATTACCAGAATCATTGGGACCTATCCAAAAGACAAATAGAACTTCCAAACATGATCTTGTACAACACGGGAACCTTTAAGACAGGATCTCACCTCCTTTTGCTTTAGGAGAGATTGCAACAGTTACACTGAATGCATTGGGGAGGAATCTCAGTTTGTGTCTCTGCACAAAAGTGGTCCATGGCTCAGATTTTTTTACATCTGTGTTTATATTTATTTTTTCATAGCAGCAAGTTCTTGCCCCTTATGACCCCTTGCCCAAGGAAGAACAACTGAGATCTGTGTTGTGTGAACTGAATATTAAAAACTGCAGCAAAACTGGAGATATGTTTCCAGCCTCTTTGCTGGAAGTCAAGCAAGACCTTCAAGCTCCTTTGGCACACACTAACCACAGACCTTAGGGTTATTTTGTGTGTGTGTGAAACACCACACAAATCATATGCCTGTAATGAAGTTGGGGCTACCCTGAAGGTACACATTCCCCAGCCCTACTGACAAGAGTTTTCAGCCTCAGATCTTGGATGCTGCACCTTTTGGCTGTGCAAGAACATAAAAAGCAAAGTAAAACCATCAGCTGCGAGTTCACTCACTGGTGATGTGCCAGCAATTCATTAAGAAGAACCACAGAACATGACCATTCAAAGGATCTTTCCACTCAGAGCGTTTTGCAAATCTTAATCAGTGCAGACTCACAACACCCCTTTATCAGAGATTGAGAGGTTAAGAGAAGGGAACTTCAGCAGCCACAGAGCCTCAGCCCAGAGCTTCTCCCAATCTACTTTTCCCCCCACTAATTGGCAGAGGGCTGCCTTTCCATATTCAGTTTGTGATTATGATTGAGAGCAACCAATGGGACCTGACTTATGAGCGAAGGTTTATTCCCCCAGCATCAGTGCTTTCCTCTGAACCCATCAGCCCAGTGCTACAAACAAGCACGTACGTCTCACCACGTCCCAGGGGAGCTTCTGCCAGTGGAGCACCTTCATCCTCAGCGTCGGTGCCTTCCCAGCGTGGGGCTGCTCCCCACAGCCACAGGGAGGATGGCTGCACCCAGGATTGCTGCATGGCTGAGGGGTTGGGAGCGATGGGGCATTTATGCCAGGCATGGAAACAGGGGGAGGAGGCACCTTGCACCCAGCAGGCAGGGGTGGAGGTGGGGGCAGCTGTGAGAGCAGAGCTGGCATGGCAGACTGTTCTTGGGAGGAACAGGAGGCGTCTTTCTGGGAAGGTGATGTGCTCCCTGGACAATGCTCTGACTTCCTAGGAAGGCTCAGGTTTGCGCTGTGGTTCTTCTTTTCCAAGTCCATATTAACTTGAGTGCATTTGTTCACCTTTGGAACAGATCTTCTAGGCACTGTTTTGGGGTGATTTGAGCAGTGCATGCTTGAGAGCAGGCTCTCCATGGGTTGCCCCGGTCCCATTTTCCTGCTCTACAAGACAACAAGGAGGTGCATGGATTAGCAAAGTTCCTCATGACCGTTCTCTACTTGTAATTCCTACAGAGACACAGAAATAACAGCGGCCTTCACATTAAGGTAACCAACAGGAATATTTGTAACTGCTTTACAAGTGACAGTTTGTAGCAGTTTCACCTTGCCAAGGCAGTCCTTCTGTCCATAAGGCTCATTTTTGACTTCTCTCGATCCTTCTACATTCTTATAATAAATAAAAACAGACACAGTAAATGCTATCAGGGTAGTAAACCCTTACCTGGTTGTTTTTTCCCCTGTTGACAGGTGTTTGGTGGGATGAATGAAGGGGTGAAGAGATGCCTCCTGGAGAACTTACTACAGTTGCTCTATGGAAGGGACATCTCAAACAGCAGGGACACAGTCAACCCTGGAAAACCACGTTGCCACAATTTACCTTGAGTGCAGAAGGGTGCAGGAGATTTAAAGAGAAACTCTCAAAATAGCCTAATAAAGTAAACAAGCTACAGCTGAGGAGGAGGATTCAGGGTGAGCTGCTTAGGTACGTGTGAGTACACATGGAAATTACTTGTAAGCATTTCAGTAAATTTTGCCCTTAAACCAAATTTTAATCTAGGGAAAATCTTTATATTTGTCTTTAGACTATACAGTTTCTCTCATTGCTTCTTGCAAAAGACTGCAGAAGTCCCTGTCTTGTATGTATGCCCAGTTTTAAACATGGAGACAGTCCTACCAAAGTTAGTAGAGCATTTGCTAGCTCAGGACTTTGCTTTGTTTGCTTGACTGAGCAAATCTTTGCAGACAATTGCATTTCTTGGATGAGCAGTGTCCTGGGACACTTAATCTCAGTAGCTGGAGCTTCTGTGTGATTTCTCTATAACCTCTACAGCAGTGACCATCAAAAATGGCAGGAGCAGCACCTGCTAGAAGGGAAGCAGTGAGCAAAGTATCAGTGCTGCAGAAATGACACAGTAGGTGCAGCATTTTTAGGGACTATATCTAGGCAGAAACAAAGCCCCCTGCCATCCCATTATTGAGAAACACACACATTAATAGCATCAGCAGTTTTAACTAGGTGGGGACTTTCATTTCCAGTGCAGCTCAAGAGATTTTTTTTTGGTACATACACCACATTTATGTTATACTTATGAATGATGAGATATTATGAGGTATCATAATACTTATGAACCATTTTCCTCCTGACACAGCAATTTTGGGCAGTTACTAACACAGAAAAAACTCATTAAGGGACCTGCATTAAAACCTGCAAGTGATGCATCTCTAGTCCATAGTACACCTGCAAAGCATCTCCTATAATTTGGAACAGTTTATCTTTGAAACCTAGCAGCTCATAACGATGATAGTCTCCAGCTCCTACAGCCCCAGCAAAATTGTGAACCAATGCATCTAAGGCAAAAGAAAACAATAAAATTTTGATATCTTTTTTCAGTCCTAATTTAGTAAGAATGGCTTACATTAGAAACATTAAATGTTAAATCAGCCAGTAAATAACAATTGATTTACATACTAAATGGTACCACTTAAAATAACTAAGTCAAAGGCCTATAATGGAAAATTAATATTAACTACATTTGCAGTTTACTTGAATTAATTTGCTCCTGGTTTCCATATTTCTTTTTTGCACAAATAAGCAGTTTCCCCAAAGGTAAAGCAGGCTTACATTTAATTTAAATAAACAACTTAATGTATCCCCTTTAGGACTTCACAATCTTTGTGGTGAACTTGTACATATGTCTGTAATTACCCTAACAGGACAAGTGAAGGATTCAGCCCTATGAAAAAGCCTAATGAGAAATGAGAAAGCCTAATGAGAAATAAGCCACTTTTTGCTAGAAGTATTAGGAGTAAAATGAGCTGATTAAAAAAAAAATCTTATTAGAAATGCTCATGTTAAAATTCTGCTGCTTGTTTATTTTAATTAAGCTATAGGGAGAATCAGCAAGACTATTAATTAGGAAGCTCCTTTTCTTTTAATCAGAGTGCTCATCTAAATTGCTACAGGGTTTGTGTAAAGAAAAGTCTTATTTTTAAAAATCCTACTAACAAGTAGCACTCTACAAGAAACAGCTAATATGCTTTGAATGATAAATAGGCTTATAATAATGTCTCTCCAAAGATTATACTTTAGAGACATGGGTTTAGAAACCCATGCTTTTAAAAAGATTAAAGCTTTGGTTTAACTTCAAGGCAGCCGTAACTTACATTGCTGATAACGTTTAAATGAGCTTGTGGGTATATTTTAAAAAGAAATCTCTGTGTGAAATGTCCCCTTAGAACGTGCAGCCTCCCCTCCCCAGTGAATTCATACATAAATAAACACACATCTCAGAGCAGCCAGACAAACACTTGCACTGGTATCACTTAGGCAGGGGACAGAGATGGACTCAATACATCAGCCCAGTTCTGATGATGCTGTTGACTCAGTTAACTCGTGAAGCAATTAACTGTGAAGCTGTTTTCAGTGCTCTACCACTCCACCTTTTGTTTTATGGGGAAAGCCGATGATGCTTGAGGACCACGACAATACAGACTTTCATTTCCACTTTTTTATCTGACTACTGACATGCTAAAAATAGGCACACATCTCATTAGCCTTGAAAGATAACCTGTATTTTGACAACGTAGGGTTTAGAATTTTAAGTCAGATTAAAAAAAAAATCTTACCTCCGTAATTTGGATCATGTAAGCACTCCAAATTTTTCACTGCTTGTGTTGCTAATGGGCTGATATGGGGCTTGGTTTTCTTTGTAATGGGAATTTTATTCATTGGTCACTATCACACTATAAACAGGGTTTTTCAATGAATGTTTCAGAAGACCTGATATTTCCCCTTGTGTGCTATAAATACCTAAAAGGTTTCTCTTGAGGGGGAAGCTGTTTAAAAACTGTACCCCACACACATTCAAGGTAACCACCAAAAGCATAAACACAGAGCCAACACCTGCAGTGTAAGACAGTTTTGAGGATATGAAGATGTAGTCTTACCAAATGGCTGGAGTTGAGCAGCAGGAGGTACAACCCAACTGGGGCCAGGGTTAGTCACTTGTTTATGCAGACAGCTGCTCCCTAACTAGAACGAAGCTGTGGTTCATTAGCTCCCGATGGGCTCCACTTGCTCTGCTTTGGATTCAGGCACTGACTTGCATTAAGATGCTCCTGGTGTAATATTCCTCACTGTTGACTTTGCAACTTGTGTAATTTATTTGTGATGATTATGTTTCTTACAAGGATAAAAATAAGAAGTGGGAGAAAATAGAAATCTTAATCCTTTCTTGCACAAGCAATCTTCTCACTGTAAGATTCACTCTTTTCCTTTCAGATAAATTCCTAGGGGGTTTCAAGTTTCTTCTGCAACCTAGGGTCAGAGAGGCCTTTGGGGAATAGTAATTCCTTGCCAGTTGTTTCCCTCTTCCTTTTGTTTTGATTCTAGTATGGCTGCAAACAGTAAAGAGAAAAAGGGAATTTTCTTCTTCTTATTGCTAACAATATTTCTGTTGTGGTACTTTTCATCAGTGTTTGTCAAAGTATTTCAAATTAAGCCATTACCCCCATTTTAGAGATGGGGAAACTGAGGCACAGGTTCTCTGCTTGCCCACAGCCTCTTACGGAGCCAGTGGCAAAAAATGAATAATCTCAGTAGTCCAAGTTGCTGGCATTTCATTTCAGTGCTCTGTCTGTCAAAACCCTCTTTACTCTTTGCAGTCCACCTCTCATTAAGATCCAGCTACTGATGTGCCTCCATTTGCTCTTATCAAAAAGCTGAAAGCTGGAACCGGGAGCAGTTGGAAACAAAGTGAAAGCGTTCACTTTTCACTCTGTAACTGCCCCTGCTGCTGGCAGGAATGTGGCTGTGAAGTGTGGGTGCTTAAAGGCTGTGGACTCTGCCCTAGGGATGGAGTTGATGAAAAACTCCTCTAAGGGAACTGGCTCCACTTTTTGGCAGCTGGTGGTAAGGCAGGAGCCTTGGATGTGCTGCAGGAGGAGCCTGGGCCAGCAGCAGCAGCTGTGGGCGGCAGATGTTGGGAGCTGCTGCTGCTGAGAGCACTTGCTGATCTCTGGACCCTGCAGCAGTGATGAGGCAGCCCAAGGAACCATGGAGAGGTGTCTGCAGAGTATGGGGACAGACTCTGAGAAGCAGGAGGCTGGGAGAAGATGTGTTGTAGGATCAGCGGGGGAATTCGTAGACAACAGGGATGAAGTATTCAAAATTGCAAGAAATGTCAACAGTTACTTCAAATGGGCCTTGTATAGCTAAAGGGATTAAAGACAGGACATAATAGCTTTAATCTTTGGATATTTGCTAGGTTTGAGATAGGTCATGGTTTGAAGAGATTGCTGTGTTGGCTCTCATTTGATCTACATGCAATTGTGCTATGGTTTGCACCCAGACCTCTGCAGGCAGCTGAGTGTTGTCACAGAACATGCCCTGTGGAGATCAGGGTCTCTGCTCTGTCCTCTAGACCTCTAGAAAAGTAGAGTTGAAAATACTTAGAGGGAGAAAACTTCCTTCTTGTGCTGTTCTCCCTGTGCTCTCTCTCCAATTCAGGAGGTGTTTTAGAAAAGCAAACCATTTGTCTGTGATTCAGGATGGGTTTGTGGACTGTTGGTATGGTGAGTGCAGTCTCTACCCCTGCAGCATATTCTTCTGTGTAAAACACGGGTTCATCAAAGAAAATTAACACACAGACCTGAAAGAGTTTCCGGACTCTTATTACTCCTACCTTTTTTACTTCTCTTGTATCTGCTTCTTGCTGAAGAGAGAATCATGAAAACACTGGTTGGAAAAGACCCTGGAAATGGTTTTGTCCAAGCTCCCTTTCAGAGGATCATCATCACTGCTCGGGTTTTGTGTAACTGAGCTGTGAAAATCTGAACAAATGGAGGTACAAAACATGGCAAAGCGTATAAAAAAACCTGTTGGTCTCAAAGGATGAGTGCTGGGAATTGTGTGCTACTGAAGTTTCATTTAGATTACAAAATCAAGTTGTGGGTTTCAAAGGATTACAGTACCAGATTTCATAGACGTGTTCCCCTTTTTGCCTGTGCTGATTCTGCTTCTCCTCTTCCTTCATCTATTCTGACTGATGGATTGTCACTAATTCATGACTAAACTTACAGCAGATTATGCTGTATGAAGCCACATAAGTACCAGACAAACACATCAGGTTCTGCCTTCCCTGAGCAGGGCAAACCAACCATAACCATAATAATGTAGGTGTCATCAGCAAAGACTGCTGATCTTAGAAAAAACCTACTTTGACAGGCTTGGGAGTGTATCTAAACTGACTTGATAGGAGCTGACTGCCACAGGGTGATTCTTGTCTTCTGACTTTGAGTAATGCAAGCTGAGCCTGCCTAAAATCTCCATTAGAGAAGCACAGGGCTCCTGCTAATTCCCACAGACACCTGTCTCTGTGTGAATTGTCACACAGCTCTTGCAGGAGTTGTTTATGCTGCAGCAAAGAGAGCATTAGAGAGTTCCTAATGTGAATTAAGTGCTAGCATAGCATGGATGAAGGGGTGAGTTACTCACAGAGCTGACTGAATATATTGATTAACTTGAAGTGATCAAATTCTCCCCTGGTATCTAAGGTCTAGTTCCTTCTCTGTACTAAGGAATTGGAAAAATTTTTCTTTACTGTGGACCTCATTTCTGTTGCAAATCCTGCAAATCATGTAGTTATTTTGCAAGATTGACACTAAGAGGTCCTGTCACAATCACTGCCCCATTTTTAACCCTCTGTAGTCACACTGTTAACCGTCTGTAGTAATGGCAAAGCTGTTCATCATACCCTGCCCAGTTCTGATTGTCAGGTGACCAAACAAAGTGTGGTTTCTGATGGAGTTGGTTCATGACTGTATTTGCTTTCAGACACATTGTGGGGACATAACCTCATGACTAGCATGTTCACTCCTATGTCATGACAGAATGAGCCAGGGTTCCTACAGTGCTGATGTTCAGGCTTGAATGTTGTATTTGCTTGATCACTGTGCACCAGAAATATGAAGCCCTAGATCCAGTCTTTACATTTAGGTGGAATGGAAACTGGTTAATTTTCCTAAAACAGGCTTATGCATTTTTCTTTTATTTCAATTTATCCTGCCACTTTCTAACTGGAACAGAAGGTATTTCTCAGCCCCCTTGGCTGTATGGAATGTAGGAGAGGACCAAATGATACACTCAGCCCAAGAGATATTGGCATAGCTTTGAGATTTCAGCCAAGTAGAGTGCAAAGCTGTGGTGGTGCTCATGACCTAGATATAGCTCCATTTAAAACTCTCCTTCTTTTCATGGAATCATTAACATTGGAGAGGGACCTCCAAGATCATCAGGTCCAACCTTTGACCAAACACCACTGTGCCAACTAAACCACGGCACTAAGTGTTACATAAGTAGTTTCCTGAACATATGCAGGGATGGTGAGATGTCATGTAGAGGGAAAATTAGGAAGGCAAAAGTTCAGCTAGAACTCAATCTGGCCACTGCTGTTAAAGATGATAAAAAGTGTTTTTATAAATATTCTCCCCACAAAAGAGGGACAAGGAAATCTCCATCCTTTATGGGATGTGGAGGGGAACATTATCACCACAGATGAGGAAAAGGCTGCCTTCTTTGTCTCAGACTTTAACAGTAAGACTGGTTATCCTCAGGACAACCAGCCCCCTGAGCTGGCAGACAGGGACAGAGAGCAGAATAGGTCCCCCACAATCCAGGAGGAAATGGTCAGTGACCTGCTGTGCCATTTAGGCTCTCACAAATCCATGGGGCTGGATGGGATCCACCCAGTGGTACTGAGGGAACCGGAAGAAGAGCAAAACAACTGGTAATTATTACTAAGCATATAGGACAGTTATGCTTAGGTGCTTTATATTCTATGTGGAAAATATAGGACTTTGATGGATGAATTCTCATGAATTACAGATCTTCCCCATCCCTACCAGAGAAAGGAGACTCACCAGGTATTTATTTTTATTCTAAACTTTGAAATATTTTCAGTATTGGGAAAAAAAGGAAAAAAACAAACCTCAACTAAAACTCCCCAAAAACTAACCCTGAAAATCCATCTCATTAAACACATCTGATTTTTGATGTGAAATATTTGGGAAATACTTCTGCTGATTTCTCCCATACTTTCCTTTTATCATATAGCCAATGCTTAATAACACAATATGCATTTATTTGGCAGCAAAAGTGTCGCCCTGATTTTTTAAGATTTTCTAAGCCTTCTGATGTTGACATTCTTTTAGAGAACTTTCTCACACACTTTCTGTAAATAGCACATTGTTTTTCATTCTTTTATAGAAGAAGAGAACTTTGATAGACTGTTGGTTTGTCCAGTGTCATTGGAGGGGTGGCACTGTCACCCTCCAATCCACTGTCACTTTTAGAAAACTATAAATGTTAGAGTCAGAAAATAAACTTCCCCTTTTTGCTCTTCACCTTGAGAGCAGCAGTGTGTGCCTGTGTTCTTTCATGTTCCATGACAAAGAAGCTTGTGGTGGTCACAGCCTGGTTTACATCCCAGACTCCATGAGCAGTTGCTGTAATACACCACAAGAATTCTATTTTGAGGTCTGTACTCATGGTTGACTTAAAAGACCACAGCTCTGTTGAATTGGCCATTATATTCTTTTCACCAACAATTAATTTGGTTTTGCAACCACTGAAAAATCTTCAGGGTCATGAGCTTTATTTCAAGCTCATAAATGGAACAAAACTGCACATCCCAGTTGAATTTCAGTCTTTGACCTGCTCTGATTCTTTTCTTCTGTTCTTCTGAAATAATCACTGATTATTTCAGATGGAAGCAGAGCTGCTCTAGAGCAATAAATTATAAATGTTGTGCTTGAGGCTGCTGATTGGGATGTGATTGAATAGATAATTTACAGATGACTACTGAACAAAGAGCCTCTGGTGGCTCAAAATAACCCATTTCTTTGTAAACTCTTGAAAGCAGTGGAAATATAATACCAAAAGCCCTCTCTTTTAAAGCCAAGGTAAGCACACAGAGTAATAAAAACTCTGGCTGTGGAAATGAGCTGCTCCCTCTGGGTGAAAATGAGGGAAGCTGGAAGACCTAGATGGAGAAATGGACACATGCTGTAGCATCTGAAGTGAGCAGCCAGTGGGGCATCAGCAGGAAAGGTTCCCTAGGTAACACCCAGAGAACCTGTTTGTTCCCACTCCTGCATCTCCAGATGGTGATGCTCCTATTGATCAAACAGTGGGGTGGTGAGGAGGCTGTGCACTGCTAGCCTGGGCTGCACAGAGCTGGAAATCATGTGTTTAATACTCAGGTTTTTGCAGCTTGGAGACTAATCTGAGAGCAGCAGAGCTAGACTGAGGAGTAAAAATATGGTGCTTGGGTGATGTGCTCTGAGACTGGAAAAGAGGGGAAAAAGGGGGAGATACCTGCAGATGTGATAGAGTCCTGCAAATCAAAGATACCTGCAGATGTGATAGAGAGAGTCCTGCAAATCAAACCTGGGTGACATGGTTCTCCAGGGAGTGCTGGGGGTATCCCTGCTTCTGCCAGCAGGAATGAGTTTTCTGCTGCAACAGGGCTGTGTTACTCTGCAGTGTCTCCTGCACTGATCCTGCCCACGTGTCTCTTCTCAACTCATCTCTGCTTCTGTTGACCAGTTCTCAATGTGCTCATGGTGATGCCTTGGTTAAAACAAACCAGTGATTTAATTCTTGGCTTCACTTCTAAGTTTTCTGTATTACAAGGACGTTACAAGTCCTATTAAGCAGAGCAAAATAAGCTTTAGCCTGTACATTAGTTTAGCCACAGTGAGTTACCATACAAAAGAACAGTTCTGCAATGTACCCAGCTCTTCCACTGGATTTATGTTTCAGCACGTATCACACCACAGATTCAACAAACATAGATCATTTTAAATGGACAGCTATGTACAAAATTATTATACAGTGTTATTACAAAACTTGAGAAATAAAGCTCTGAATTTTGAAAACACAGTACTGCACAGTCCCAGTTTTAAAGCCAAAGTAACATGATTCCACACGTTCTGCAGCTTGGACACAGACTCTCGAGTACAAGCAGCTGACAGGATATGAAAATATGTCCAGTAGAACACTCTGGAAAACCTCTTCCTTTTGCTTTAGTAAGAGAAACCAGGGCCCTGGTTCTCCAAAGGTTGATGGATGCATCAGCATGTGTGACAAGACATATTAAGACTACTGATGCACTTCAACTTAATTGCACATAAGTATCATGTAGGAGCCAGACACTGTTTATATGGCCATATGCTTAGTAAAATACATACTTTTTCTTTTACTTGCTTTTTTCACCTGCAACAAATTTCCCTTGCTTTAAGTGATTGAGAGTAAAAATACATTTGTCTAATCTGGGTCTTGGACCTGGTCCAATATAAGTCATCAGTAGGCAATGAGAAGAGGGACTTAACACACCTCCACTTGTGATGGTACAGCCACTGCTTAATTTATATCCCTAATTTAGTTGAGGCACTGCTGTTTTTAACACTTCTTCAAGGGCTAAACACTGCAGTCTGTTCTTGGGCCACACTCAGCTGTCATTTCAAGAGGAGTTTGGCCTAAGAGCAGGTTGAAAGACTTGGCTTCCAGGACAGTGGATGACAGGTCTGACCCTCTCACCACGACAGAACCATCCCCTGCCCCCACAGGTGCCCGGTGCAAGGCACAGGCTGAGGGGTCCAAAGTCTCTGGGGAGGCTCTTTAGGTCCTGGGGAGGGGAGTGAAAGGCTGCATGAGGAGAGGCTGTGGGTCTTCACAGGGCAGAAGTTGTCCATGGTGGCATTTCACTGATGCAGAACCTGGAGTCTCAGAAGCTGGCAGCACTCCAGGGACACATGAGAGGTTCTCTCATACCTTCTGCCTTGCCATGACACCTGCAGGAAGAAGGGGAAATGCAAATTATTTGCAACTATGAACAAAAGTGGTGTTTTTGCAGGCATGTGTACCTAATGGCTGAGGTGCTACCAGGGAAATCAGTTTCATCTGTTCCTCAGATAACCTAAAAACAGATAGTTTGATGTACTTAATAAAAACCTCATGTTTCCAGAACCAGTCTTGATACTCCAGAGTTTGGGCAACTTTGCTTTTAAGTTTAGTTCAATAACATATATCCTTCTAGGTATTAGACTGCTGAACTAACTAAATCAAGAGGATTTAGCAGGACTGTCAGAAGGATGGGGCAGCACACTGCAGCCTGTCTCACTCCATAACTGAATCAAACACCAGACATGAAGGCAAAGGGCTAGCAGGAAGATGAGCATTGGATTGATGACATTCTCACAGTCTACTTAAAAACTGCCCACAGACAATACTGGATCTGCAGAAGGGGAGGTGAAGCATCTGTCCCTCAAGAATTAAAGGGAAACCTGGACTCTCAATCCCTTCTGTGTCCTTGCAGGGGAAGGTTGATGAGCCACTGTGCCATGTGCACATCATAGCTGCCCTTCTGCTTTTTCCCTCCCTCCTCACCAGGCTGTGGTCTCTGAGATGCTCTGTACTCCTGGTTTGGTTTTCCTTTTATTTTCTAGGGAATAAATCAAGTAGATTTGTGAGCAGGGAAATTACTAAAGCCCAGTTGCTCACAGACTTGTGCTTTCAAGGCTTTTCTCTCCCCTAACCATTCCAAGTGACACAAGTGACATACAGGGGGGAGGAAAAGGGGAGCTGCACAAACAAACATGAACATTTGTCTGTAGGAATTCTCTAGGGTTTAAGGCAGGCACACTCAAAGAGCAGCTCCCTTGAATTCAGGTGTTTGTACACCTCTCTTTTACTGTCACCTTTATAAAATGATTCTTTAAGCTTTGTCTGGACTTGGCTGGAAATGAGTTGAGATGTTACCAGGGTGCACACAGTGTGACCACCAGTGCCTTGATCCCAGAGGAAAAACAGATAAACCATTTCCTTCAAGAACATGAAGAAAATGTGGAATACCACTCTTTAGATGTAAAAGCCGACATTTAAAGACATTATTACAGAAATTGCTGCATAGCAAGATATGGTCAAGGTGAGGCAAGAACTCAGTAGCTGATTACAGTCTTTTACTGCTCTGAAATATTATCACAGAGTCTCAGGCTGTTCCTGCCCTCTGCTGCTCTCAGGGAAGCTCTAAAAACTCAGAAGGGTTTGAGTCTTGATCCCTGCAGCTGGATCTGCACAAGAAGGAAGAAGGTTTCTGTGGCTTCACTGAGACCTATTAACTCCCACATCAGCAAATCCACCAGAGAAAGAAATATCCTGCACCAAAAGAGAACTAGTGGGGACCTGAACAGACCATGTGTGCTTGGGACAAAACATAAAACAAAATTCAGGTGGAAGATCCTAGGAAAAAATATTGATTGGTAACACTCCAGGCTTGCTGAATCTGTCTTATCAAGAAGTTCTCTCTTATCTGTCTCATCAAGACAGGAGCTGCATTTGGGAGAGGAAGCTCTCTGGCAGGAGACTAAGACAAGCAAATGGGTTTTTGCTTCTGTTGCCCTTGCTGTGTGACACACAGAAGAAGAAGAGGAAAAAGAGAAGTGCAGGTTTCAAGGTGCAGCTCCTTGCTGCCCTCCTGGCATCAAAGCCCAGGTAGGCTCTGCTGGTGCAATGCCAGGCACTGCATTCCAAGGGTGCAGTGAAACTCCTGCCTGACTTCATAAAGTCCCTGTATGCCCATGCATTTGTCTGTGCTGCATTTCCATGTCTTCCTAGGACAAAGCAAAACTGTTTCATATATTTTTTCAAATATGACTTTTTTTTAAGCCTGTATGCTTAAAAAAAAATTGAGTTAAGCTTAACTCATGGTTCCAGCTGCCCTTCCAATGCAGCATGTCCACTGGTCCTGGTGTACTTCTCACCTATGCTCCATTGCTAACATTTTCTGTTCCTGCAGGAAATCTTCCTTAGGATTTTTAAACCAACAGAGCTACTTCCTCTTCATGTACTCCTATGGTACTGCAAGAAAAGGGCCAAAATGGGGACAGGAGCACTGAGGACTGTAACTACCCAATGCATATCCCATTTTCTCTTGCTAGCAGGGATGCTCCAGGTGCAGGAACAAAAGCAGTCCTGTGGGGAAATCCTGCACAGATTCCTCCTGTCTCTGTGCAGGAGCAGGGCTCCCAGCTGGGCTCCCAGCCCCAGGGAACTGGGGATGCTGGACAATAAATACATTCCTTTCAGGAAACAAGACAAAGAGATTTGATGATATTGATTTAGTTCATAAGAGATGCTCACCAGCATGGAAAGGACAATGCGTAACTATGCAATTTCAGTACAGTGGGGGCTTCAGTTGTTTATTTTTCTTGCTTTTCTTTCCACTTGCTTTAAAAACAGCAGAAGTTTTGCAAATGGAAGTCTCATCCTAGAACTCCTTTTGAGGGGCAACTGTATGTTGCCAGCATCAGTGAAGGATGCAGGGAACTTGTGGGCAACTCTGGAGTTGAATTTAGCTTTGAGTGGGAGCTGGTCCCTTGCCCCAGCTAGTATTTGCCCCTGGGTCCAGTGTTTTATTCCCTTTTCCAGATACCCATATTTAAACAGTGCTATAGAAAGTAGTTACCCACAAGCAAACCAAATGTTCTTTGCTGGAGGTAGGTACTGAAATTGCATTTTTACAGTTTTTGAGAAAATAATGTGATCAAAGCAAGGACTTTGTTCATCACATGAAGTCTGATTGTTTGGTTAGAATAATGGCTTTTAATTATCTGCAGGGAGAAGCAGTTTGGTTGCTGCTGACACAGAGGACAAACATGTGGGCTGTGACCCTGTGACGAGTGGAGATCAGCACTGACTCCACTCAACACAAGATCAACACCCTGGAGGGTAAAAATCAGAGTAACAAATTTATTTCACATGTGTTTGTGATTAGACACAAAGACAAAAAGCTTAGGTGATATGCTGAATACTGATTAGGTCTGTGAAGTCCCAGTGCTGTGGTTAGTTCACAAAAAAAAAAATTCTTTGTGAGTTTACATACCTCATTGTGCCACACAATCTTTTTTTGTTTTATTATCTCCAGAATCAGTCTCAACCTCTGCTTTTGAACAAAAGAGAGACACTAAATATATCTGATCATGGCAAGGCTAAAGTAACAACAGGGAACTTTTTATGATGAAAATACTGTCTAGTAGCAGAGAGGCTCCTAAGAACATAGAACCTTTGAATGGTTTGGGTTGGAAGGGACCTCAAAGATCATCTAGTTCCAACCCTCTTGATGCCATCCCTGGATGCCCAGGGAACCCTGTGGCTTTTGCAGGCTGGGGTCAGTTCTTAAGCTAGAAGTCCTAATTTCAGGTGTCAGGAAAGCATTGCCAGGGCTGGGAGCATGGGATGCTCCCATTGCTGCAGCTTCTGCTCCTCAGATGAAGCAAGTTCAGGAACCAACATTACAGGAAATCCCTTCTCATTTGTGGCTTGTTTTTAACCAGGGGAAAGTGGCATGTTCAGAAATGTAAATTACTACAACCCCGGGGCAGAAGATGTTGCATTAAAAGGGTAAGTCCCTTTGCAGCAGCTGCTCAACCTATGCTGTCTTTCCCAGCAATGGGTATTCAAACCCTCCTTTTTTTTCTCCTCCATCCTCCTTGAAAGGAAAAACATCAAGCATTGGTAAGAAGGGACTTTCCCATTTGCCTGCCCATTTGTTTGACCTCAGTATCTTGCAGGAAACAGGCTTTGGAAAGTACACTGTAAGTTCTAAAGGCTGACAGACCCATCTGTCTTCCCTACCAGGCATCTCCAATTTGGGATTAAGGTATCCACCCAAGGGTGGTAGGATCTAAAGGACACTCTTCCCAGTTTTGGGACTGGCTGAGGACTTTTGGTAAGAAGAGGGGGGCCTGTGTGGCTCCAGAAGCTGAGCTCCCTCCCAGCCCCAGCAGGGCAGCCCAGCTGGAGGATGGATCCTAGGTGGAAGCATCAGCAAGATGCTCTTTGTCAGTGCCTGACCTTTCCCCCTCCCTGTGCAGTGATGGTTTGGGGCCTGATGTTCAGAAGCCACCTAAAGCACCCCTGGGGCAGGTTGTCAGGCAGAGTGCTGCTGCAATGAGGGGAAAAACCAAACAAGCCCAAGGCAGCACTGATGTTGCTGCTTTTATGTGTTTACAAGTAGTTCAGAGGGGTGATTGCTGATTAAGTACTGAGTATTAACTGCTCTTAATCACTGCTCTGGAGCCTAATGGAGCTCTTGTTTGCACATAACCGTGCCTTGTAGCTGTCTTTAGCACACTTGACAGATGTACTTATTGCCATCTTTAGTGCATGTGTAATGGGCTTTTGAATTATTGATTCATCATTACTCCTTTATAAACTACTTATAAATGTCACCAGAATGAACTATGCTTGTGTTTTTCTTTTTAAAGCTCTTTCAGGTTTGAAAAATATAATAGCTGCACGAAACAGTGTGACTCTAGGGGCAGGGGGCATTGGGCCTTGAAGTGGAAAGAAGCAGATGTATATTAGGAAGGTTCCCACGTTTAAGTCAGTCCCTGAGAGCTATTTTATAAAATAGGCTACCTGAGTAGCTTTTGCTGTGCCTCTTCTTCTTCTTCCTTTTCCCTGATGGCCTCTGCTTTTCCCTGTCACTGTGAGTTGGCTCTGGAGGAAGTGTTGCTGAGCAGGAGGAGTCGGTGGCCGGCTCCTCTGAGAAGGACTTGTCTTGAGATGTGTCCAACAGCGAGTCTGCCCCAGGATCTTCATTTTCCTTGGTCATTTCCTTTGACTCTGCCTGCTGAGCCTCATTGCAGGGGGCAGGCTGAGCCCTCTCTGAGCCATCAGTCGGGCACTCCTGGTCCTGGGCTCCTGACACGGCCCCGTTGGTGCAGCTGGGCTGGTCTCTCAGAGCAGGGGCTGAGCTCACAAAGCTTATCCTGGTGCCCATGTCAGCCACAGAGAAGGCAAGGGAGCCGCTCTTTGGGCCGGGCTGGAGGCTTCCCACGCTGTTTGCCTGCTCCATCCCAGGGCCCAGCGTGGTCTGACTGGCTCCATCAGCTTCCACCACGCTCTCTGAGGGGCTTTTGGTCTGGGACCCCAGGGGCAGACTTCCTCCAGCACTGTTTGTAGATAAGAGCTGGCCTGAAGCTGAAGCATTTGTAACACCTCCACCTGTCTCCATTGGGGCAGTGGTTGAGGGAGGAGGGCTTTCTGAGGGATGATCAGCCTTGTTTTGCTCCGTCTTGCCATCAGTCTGCTTCCCTGCTGCTTGTGGATCCTTCGTGCTCTGTCCTTTAAACAGAAAACACACAATCAGCCAAGATGCACCTACCCTGCAGGGGTTACAGGTCAGCAGCTGCCTGTGCAGGGAGCACTGACCCAAAAGCAGCTCCAGTGCAGCTCTCCAATGCAGAGGCAGCACCAGTTTATCCTCCCTGGACCTCCCCTCCTTATATCCATGTGGCCACCCTGGCTGGACTCTGGGCTGCAGCTCAGCAAAGCCCCTGATTTGTTTTCAGCAGGTGTTAATGTGTCTCTGCTACAAAAGGGCTGATTTCCATGGAAGCTCCAGGTCCTGCAAGGAAGCCTGAAAGTCTACAGCAGAAGAGAGAACCTGCCAGTGAGGTCCTGGGCCAGGCTGGACTGTTGGCTTGGCTGTGTGAGGACTTCAAGGCTGCCCATTAACCAGCCTTAACCTGCCCTTGCACAGCAGGTCTAGGAGAGCCATGGACAGACCAATGTCCTTGGATTTGCCTAACTGCACTGACACTGAGGTCAAGAGAGCAAAGAAAAGCTAAACCCATGAGCTGTCTCCTCACAAGCACCTGAAGGATTTGGGTACTTCTGCAAACCAGGTTTCTTCTATTTTTTAAAGGGTTTCTTCAGTCTCCCAAGTGTAGACTAAGATGGGATGCAGCAGTCTCCAAGACAGAAACACACTGTGCTACTGAGACTTGAGAGCATGCAGGGCACCTGTGTGGGGATAACAGCAGCGCCCCATCAGCATGGTGCCATGGCTGACACGTGGGTCGAGCACCTCTGAGGATTTATCAACACAGATGCAGGGCCATGCTGCTCCAAATTCCTGCTAATTTTGGGACAGACCTGGCTAGCAACAGCTCAAGGCTCTCTGCACCTCTTCTCCTTGGCACTGGCTGCAAAGCCTTCTTCAATAAAATGCCCCAAATGCAAACACGAAGGCTTCTGGCAGGTGCATGCTTGGCTCAGGCTCATGGGCAGAAGGGAATGAAGGGCTGCAGGTACAGTCAGGTCTGTGTCCTTACCAGACTGGCTTTCCTCCAGGCCTTCTGCAGACAAGGCTTTAGGAACTGCCTCTGACTCGTGCCTGTTCTTTGTCTTCCTCAGCGTGAAGCCTTTCCTGATGTCGGCGAGCAGGGCGTCGATGACACACACCTCCTCCTGCTTCATCAGCCCCTTCTTGACTGGGGGAGAGAGGGATGGAGTTACACCTGCCCCTGAGACAGGCCAGGAGCCTGCAGTGATGCCCCTGCTGGAGGTGGCTCCTGCTGCCCCAGCACAAGCAGGGCAGGAGCAAGGCACCTACAGCAGACCTGGGAGCAGCTCTGTGATCCCACAGCAGTGCTCCATGATCCCACAGCAGCCCGTCCTGGTGAAGACAAGGGATTTGCTCCCAAGTCTTGGTGCTACAGCCTGGCACCAGTGGCATCAGCTCTGCTTGGTCATGTGCCTGTCTGTCCCATGGCCATGAAATATTCCCTGTTTGTTATCAATCAATCAACCCTTTTTTTTTTTTGAGGAAAAATAACTTTGATTTTTTTCTTTCCTCTCTGCTTCTTCCAATTGCATTTTTTAGTCTTTCATTTTATTCAGAAGAAGGCATATTTAAGCAACATGCAACATTTTTGGGACAACTGTGGTGAAGAGAGACTATTCAAGTATATACGAGGACCTTGGATGGTGGATAAGTCAAATGTTTCTTTTTAGATTTGGGATTCAAAAGTTATGTTTAGAAACTGGAAAAGTTAACTGAAATATTTAATTTGTGGTGATTTTCTTTCTTCTTTGCTGTTCAGTCAGCAAACCTAAAATTAACTTCTCTGCCCAGCTGCAACTGTGGAAAGTCAATTCTTAGCTAGGGCTGCAAGACACCTAAAAGCCTTTAGTCAGCCAGCACCTAGAAACCTAAAAAATAAATTACCACTGCTGGTCCATTAAAGCAGGGCCACCAAAGAGCTCCTATGGCTCCATTTCTATTTTTTGAAGCCATTTCAGATACTCACTGACTTTTCCATTTTCTCCCTTCTGTCTCTTCCCCTCTTCTTCTTCTAGCTGTTTTTTCCTCTTCTCTGCTTTGGCAGCTTGCTCCTTTCTGTCCTTGTTTTCCTGCAGGGAGGTAACAGTGGCATGAGAAGATTGGGTAAATGTCTGCTAAAGAAAATGATGAAGAGAAAGGAGATCCAAAGATGAAGGAAGAGAAATTCTGGCTTTGTCCTGTGCAATAAATAAAATGGGCATTGGGAATAAGGGCAGTCTTACCAAAATGTGAGAGGGGACTGCTGACTTGGCCAGGACTCTGCCACATCCCAGTTGGAGGTGGCAGGGGTGCTATGCCTCACACAGCTACCTGCAGGGTGCTCACCTGCCTGACCTCGAGCTGAGGTGAAAGTGGGAGATACTGGAGCCACAGTTTTTACCAAACAGGTCGTTTTTTTTACTACATATCCCCCTTCTGAGCCCGTGTGCTCAGGATGGAGCAAAGGGTTAAGTTTTGTAAGCCCTTTTCTCTACAACTTGCACACTTGGCCCAAAAGCATCTCTGTGACTGACTCTGCAGCTGAAGTTGCAACAAAATCACAAATCCCTGGTGTTTGGGCCAGGCCCAGCAGCACCAGAACCTCCATCCATGAGGATGCAGTGGAGGAGGGATCAGACACCACTTCACTGGGAGACCTCATGCCAAGTGCCAAGAGGAGGAGGCTGTAACCAGATTCCTCCCTGGACTGGGGTGCTCATCCCATCCCTGTCCATTGGAGGGGAGGCAGCTTCCAGCACTTGGGATGCTCAGCATCCTGTGCGCAGATTCCAACCTTCAGGGCTCGGATGAAGAGATCTCTGAAGGTCTTCATGATGCTAAATATGTCCTCTAAGGACAACTTGCTTGGATCTTCACAGAGATAATTTGCAAGTTCTTCTCTCTTCTTTTCAATGGTTTCAAATTCTTCTTCCAGCTTTCTGGAGGCATCAATGCTGTCCTGAAAGACATTAAATGCACACTGTAAAACACCATCCAGAGGACAACGAGTGAAGTGCACTCACAGAGGAAGGATTAGAGCTTAGAGCAGGACTCTGGGGCCAGGCTTTTAACTGCAGCTTTTGGAAAGCAGGTGGGAAGAAATTAAGATTTGCAGATGATCTTTACTCTTGGCAATTGTGCTGTGCCAATTTATGGGGCAGTCTGGCCAGAGCAAGGCATGGAAAGCTCCATGCAAAGCTTAATCCCAAGCAAAGGAATCACTCTGGTGATCCACACAGAAGGTGACCATCTTCTCTTAAAGTGAGGAGTCACAGAAGCATGGACAGAGCAGCTGGGGCACACACCCTAAGAAATGGCCTCACCAAAGGTATCTAGGTTTGGGGTGCAGCTGGCCACTGCATGTTTGGGCTGTGCAGCATTGCATCTTATTTCCAAATCTGAGAGCATGTCTTGTGGCAATATTTCCTCCCCTCTCATGAGGCTCCTCAGCTGCAGGTGTACCATGCACCTCCTCTCTGTAACGGGGGAGATCCAAGGCAGCTCCATTACTGACCTGGATGGGTTTCTCATACTGTTGTTTCACATCCTCGTTTGATGACAAGACTTTCCGCTGAAGCTCCAGCAACTTCTTTAAGTTGGTACCGGACTCCGTGCGTATAATATCAAGATTAATTCTGAAATCACACAGAACCCTGCCATTAGCTGACACTCCAGCATCTTGAGCTGACCAGGGAGTGGACAAGTCTGAACTGGGGGTTTGGTCACCCCTCTGCTTCCCACCACTCCACTGAACTGTGCTCTGAACTCTCTATGCATCCAAGCTCAGGGAAAACAGCTTCCCCCACAGTACTCATGGAAAGGCTGCCAGGCCTACCTACAGTTCTGTGTATTGGGTAGATGAGTGCCAAAAAAGCCCACCCTTCAAAAGGCTGCTCCCCACCCACCATGCTCAGCATTAGCTCACTTCCCCTGCCTGGAGGCACTTCAGAAATGTCTGGGTAGCTGACCTTCACCAGCTCCTGCCACCACAAAGGCAGTGCACATTTCAGAAGGGTCTGGGAGGCAGTTTTAACTGACTGCTCTGCAAATTTCAGTCCTAAGTGTTGCCAGCTGTAGTAGAATTATTATATATTAAAGGGCTTTCAACATTCATCAACAGAATCTTTCAGTTAAAACTATGTAAGATGCCATCTTGTTAATCTCTATACCAGCTGTGTGTGTCCTAATTTCTGGTACATTGTTGATGTGCATGGGGTTTATTTTTGTTTTTAATTCAAAGGAAGTGACACACAATTTTACCCTGCTGCTTTTGAAACATATTCAAGATCCTTTGGCAGTTCCAGTAGGTCCTTGTGGCTGTTTTCTACTTCCTGAAGAGGAAGAGAGAAAGAAGTGTTATTTGGTGTGTGGCAGGAGCTGAGGGGAAGCTGGGGGAAAGGCACATGGACAGAAGTGTCCAGGAAGGATGACTGTGCTGTGTTCTGCTACTGCCCCCCTGTCTGCAGTTTGCACATTCAGAGAGGAAAGGCGTTTCCCCTGGCTATAAAAACACAGAGGAGTACTGAACCCTCAGAAATACTCGTGGTTCAAAGCAAAGCAGAGCTCTTGTTGAGCACAGAGGGAGGCAGGACTGTGGTTTGATGCAATCTGACACTTCCCACAGCCCCAGAAGGGTACTAAAAGGCCTTGAGTCTTGCATTCTTTACTTTCACAGCTGTCCTTGCTGAAGCCACTGCCAGCTAAAGCAGGGCTTGAACATTTGTAACTGAAACCAAGGGACATTGATGAATGAAGGTGGCAGAGCAGAGCATGGAGAAAAAAGATAAAAACAGCATTGCAGGGAATAGGAGAGCCATAGGGGCTTGGAGAGAAGCATGAAAAGCCTGAGCACAGTCTGGAGGAAAAGGGAAAGTCCATGGAAAGGCAGAAAGGCTGAATGGGTACACATGAGCCAGGACAGCTTTGTGCTCTGTGGTTTGCAGATTGCACAAATATGAAAGGAAGTTGCAGACACTGTGGGAAAAGATGCTGGAGGGAAGCAGATCAAGTCTTAAACTAAGGAGTAGTGCCCACAAGCAGCCTCCACCAGAGTCACCAAAGTGATTCAAATTCTCCTGACTTGTGACGCTCTGGGGCTTGCCAGGGAGGATGTGAGTATGAGCATGTGGCATTAGCCAACAGTGGAGTAGAAGAAATGTTTCATCTGTGATAAAGCCCTCCCTCTTTCCCCACTGTGCAGGACTTGGCAGTGGTACCTCCAGAATATGGTGGAGCAGTGTAATGCGGGTTTGGTTGGCTTTGGTTTCTGTTAGTTTGAGTAAAGTGCTGATTTTAAACCCATCGGCATCGCCTGTGTGACTTCCCTACAAGAGAGAAAAAAAGCAGATGTAACTCCTGTGTCCACCCAAATTACAGCCCTAAAGGAGATCATTCACAGACTGTAAAGGGAGGAGGAGAAGGCAAAAAAAGTCCTTACGTAGTTCAGGAAGTTTCCAACTTTGAGAATCAGTTGACAAAAGACTGGCAGGCGATGACTGGTCAGAAGATCTGAAAAACATAAGGGATTTTTCAGCAAAAGCCTCTGTTACACCAGAACATTTTCTAAACTGCATTGAAATTGGGATTCTGAATTACACTAATCAAATTTGGTATTTTGGCTTTGCAGCCCAATGCCCAACCAGCAGAGAAACTGATTCCATGCAGATTCAGTTCCATGGGTTGTCAAAATCTTTGTTGACTTATGTTTCTTTCTTTACATCTGATCTCTCATTTCCTAATGGTGAATAACCTGCAGTTGGACCCTCCTCACTAACAGCAATCAGGGTCCTGACTTCCTTGCAAGTTTCCCAGGGTGGGCAAGGGTAACTGGGCTGCAAATTTAATCTTGCCAACTTTTAGCTGTGCTGTGAAGCCAGTTCTGACTGCACTATGATCACCTGCCACCGGACATGCTCACCCTGTTCCTGGTCTCTCATGGTAGAGGTGATTATTGACCAGGCATGAAGAGTGCAGTAAGTCCTTGCTCTTATGACAGGGTGCTGCAGTGCTTTGCTTTCTGAAGCACTCAGCTTTGAGGCAAGAACAGCTCCAAAAGAACAACTGGGCTGCTGGGAAGTCACTTAGGGGGAAGCTTCAATTTATCCCAGCAAACAGCTGGAGAAACCCCCAGCAGGAGCTGGGGGAACTGGCTCTGTAGGACAGGTGACACTTGACAGTGCCAAGAAGAGCATATTGCTCTCAGAGGAGTGGGACCAAAGGTTTCTGCCACATGAAGCCAAAATCTATTGCATAAAGTTCCTGTGTACTCAGCATATTGGAGCATCAGCAATTTATAACCCAAAATAACAACCTTTTTCTTCTGGTTCCATTTCTAGGCAGGGAAATACTAAAGCAGAGCTGCTTTTGGGGGAAGTTTCCTGGCAGTAGAGAAAATTGCTGTATGAAGTTCTTAATTTGGGAAATAATGCTGGATGGATGAATTAGCTGCATCAGGGCCAGCTCTGCTGTCTAAATTCAGCTCCTTTGAAAGGGCTGATGAAGTTCCAGCACATCACCATTCAAACTGTTTCAGGGGAATACATCTGCTGCAGAAAAAAAGGGATGAGGATGACAGAAAATAATCTTTGGTCCTGTTATGGGCTTTGACCATCAGTGGAGATACCTAAAGTTGCATCCCACTTGCAGCAAACCAGGGAATGGACCACACAGGAGCTCTTTGGGGTTTGGGCAGTAATACTGCAGAGCTCCAGGAAGTTTTGTGGGGGTTAAAATTTCCTGTCTTAAATCAGAGCCAGAAATAAGCTCAGGTTGTCTATACCTTCACAGGCTCTCCGGATGGCTTCAGCTTTGGGCTGAATCATGTCGAGCACGACGGCGGTCTCCTCACAGATCAGCATACACTCAATGCGCAGCTGGTAGCTGAGGGTGGAGATGGATCCTCAGCAGAAAGGCACTGGGATCTCAGCCAGCACAGCAGCCCCTTTCCCACATCCCCAGCAAGCCCATGCCACCCCCAACATGCCAACCACATCCCCACCAAACCACTGGTGTGGCTGTGGAGGGAAGCGAGGGGCTGCTGCTGGCCCTGAGGACCAGCAGGGATGGGGGTTCTGCTGGTGCACTGGGATCAGCAAAGGGAAGAGTTTCCCCTTCTTGGCACTGCATTTGGCACTGCCTTCCACTAAGTTATGGAGCCTCCTTGGGCAGATCTGACCCTGAGTCTGGGCCAGCTTCAGCTGGTTCAGAGGGAGAGGATGTGCTGGATCAGGAAGAGCCCTTCACCTAAGGGTGACAGGGAAAGGGAGAGCTCCAGGGTGGAAGGGGAAATCCACCAGTTATGTCCATCAGTATTGGTCTGTGAGGCTCCCATAAAGAAACATAAACTTCCCAGAAACAGATTGGGCTGAAGTTTATGACTAACAACCTTACCTGGGAATCTGAAGGAGGAGAAGATAGAACTGATCTGCATTTGCTAGCTTTGATTTCTCTTCTTTGAAGGCCTTCAGGTTTTCTATCTAATAACAGAAATAAAGAATCAAGACTGCAGGGCTGCTCTATGTGCTCAGCTCTGTGAACCAAGGGTAGTGTTCTCCTCCTGACCTCATGCTTTTCAGGCAGCAGCTTCAGCAACTGCTTCAGAACCTCAACATCAAACTTGGTCCGGTCCCCATTCTGGATCATGGCAGTCACCTCTTCATTGGAGCTGCAGGGAGGAGGAGCAGAGCCAGCCATGAACCAAAGACCACTTTCCAACTATCAGACACTACCAAGAGATTTATCTGTGCAAGCACTCTGTGCTTTCCCTAGTAAAGAATCACAATAATCCAAAAGGAAAGGCATCTCCCCACAATTAACTCAGAATCAGGACCCAGATCCCTGCTATCACCCAAATCTTGTTTCTGGCCCTGATCAAATGACTCAAGGCCAGAGATGAATCCTGCAACTGAGATCCTTTCTCTGAGCATTTTTTTTTAATCTTAAAAGAAAATGGAACTCTTCATTTGTCCATTGGCCCTGATTTGATGAGGGATTTGACCTCCAGGTGTGTCTCACAGTCTAGGTTGCCCTAGGAGTCTGTGCCAACTTTATCTGTAAAATGGAGATGTAACTCCTTTGCCAACATATGGGGAAATTGTATGTAAAAACATAATTAAACCCCTAAACTCAGTATTTTAAAAACAGTGTAGGACAAAATGGGGAATGTTTTAGATGATTCAGTAGCATGGACCAGCAAAGCACATTGGCTAAAAGAGATTTCGTGAAGACCTTCCAGACACTGCAAAACCTGCTCAAAGTTTTGTCAACTGTCACGAAAACTGCCCATATCTTACCATTTAAACTGCTTCAAAAATATGTTCAAATTGAGACTTTTCTTGGAGTCCAAAAATGTGATCTTCATTAAAGAAAAAGAAGATATCTCATATTAGATGAGCTGTCTGCAGGGATCTTTACTCGAAAAAACGAGGGGGTCTCCTCACCTCCTTTGGCTCTGCCTTCACTGGTGCTGCTGTCTTCTCCTTGGGGGTTGGCTGTGGGAAGCAGAACAGCTGCTCAATGCTGCTGTAGTTGGGCTCTATCATCTCCTCACTGCTGCTGCTCACAGAAGCCCACATTGAGTGGCTCTCTGAAAGAAAGAAAAAGTGTTCAGACTGGCTGCAGGGACAGCTGAAAGCTCCTGGTACCTGGGACAAGGTGGGCTGCTAGCAAGGGACACTCTTCAGGACATGAATGAAATAAGAAGAGACATATTAGTCTCTTAATATGACATATTTATCCATATATGACACATTTATCCATATATAAAACTGTGTTCTCCTCCATGCTGGGCAAACTGGATCAGCATGACAAGGACCTCAGAATTCTGTTTTTAGTTCCCTGGTTGATATTATTTTGGCTTCCTTGCATCCTAACAGAGGGACTGGACACAACTTGGACATTTTCTGACTGTGTCCTTCTCAATTTTTCATTTTATACTCAAGTCTCCTTGTATAAAGCTGGCTACAAGACTGCTTGAATTAATTTTTACTGCAATTTCTTATATTAAAAAAAAAATCATCACCCTGTAGAAGCCTCTACTGCAATAATCCCAACATTTTACTGCTCTTGTGATTGAAGACATGCCTTATTTAGATTTCACCTCTGCCTACTATCTTGCAGTGGATGCCTTGCTTCTCTAGGACAAAGCTGACACAGCTTGTCCAAGCTTCTTCTCACATTTCATGCTCCACTTTGAATCCACTAGTAGAGGGAAATGTAACCCAAAAATCAAGAGATATGTGATGTGATCCTCGCATGCACTCTTACTCATGACTTTAATACACCCAGACAGAAGCACAGATGAGCTGGGTAATAAAAGTCTGGGGAACTCAGATCAGAGCCTGATCTAAGGCACATCATAGTGTTTAGGAAAATATTCCCATCCCTTTCTCTTCTTGTAAGTTCAAAGTATGGTAGTTATAAACAAGCCATTCCAAAGTACTAATTCAGTAGGAGGTTACTATTGAATTAGTAGTTTCATGTTACTTTTATATCAGCTCTAGGTCAAAAGTAAAGGAAATCAGGGAAGTTCTGGAACAGAGTCATAATCCGACAAACTTTTAGAGAGTATTTCTTCCACTGGGAAGCAAAAGCAGCAGTGTAAAGCACCCCTAAAGCAGCAGTGACTTTATACCAGAAGCACCCACCTCTCACCACATTGGAGGGCAGCTTCTGCCAGTTCAGCTTCTTCATTCTCAGCGTTGGTGTCTTCACTGTCTTGCGGGGAGGCCTGCCCAAGCCCAGGGGGCAGCTGAACTGGGAGGCCACCACTGCTTCTATGTAATCTCCTGTCATGCCAGGAAGGAGGGGTGGAGGGGGAGGGATGCCACCCATGCCAGGTAATGGAGGTGGAGGAGGTGGGATACCACCCGTGCCAGGCAATGGTGGAGGAGGTGGGATACCACCCATGCCAGGCAATGGTGGAGGAGGTGGGATACCACCCATGCCAGGCAATGGTGGAGGAGGTGGGATACCACCCATGCCAGGCAATGGTGGAGGAGGTGGGATACCACACGTGCCAGGTAATGGAGGTGGAGGGGGAGGGATGCCACCCATGCCAGGCAATGGTGGAGGAGGTGGAGGAATGCCCCCCATGCCAGGCAATGGAGGTGGAGGAGGTGGGATACCACCCATGCCAGGCAATGGTGGAGGAGGTGGAGGAGGAGGAGGGGGAATAGCCCCCATGCCAGGCAAGGATGAAGGAGGAGGGGGAATACCCCCCATGCCAGGCAGTGGGGGTGGAGGGGGAGGGATGCCAGGGAGTGGAGGGGCTGGAGGTGTATTTGTCATGGGGGATGTGGGGGGCATGGCTGCTGTGCCAGGGGGTAGAGGTGGCGGGGCTGGAGGTGCCGGGTTAGGAGCAGCGTTGGAGGGAGGGTTGGATTTCTCTGGCAGAGCACAGCAGGCTGTGAACTGGCAGGATGAGATCTTCTTTTCGTTGTCCAGTGGCCCTGAGGATGTTGCTGGTGCCCTGGTGGGGTTTGCTGATCCCACTGGACACCGAGCTGCCCGTGCACATGGCTCTGGCTCAGCCTGGACAGCTCCAGCTGCGCTCCCAGACAGGCGGTTTTCAGCTCGCCTCTGCTTGTTTGGATGTTTTTTGATAGAGAGCAGCCTCTCAATGACTTCTTCAACTGTGTTCCCTTGGACTAGAGAAATGGGTCAGGGTCAGGGAAGGGAACAGGGCCCACAGTTCATGCTATTCAACCCTCACCAAGCAGTAAATCTGGAGCCATGGAGAGTCCATTTCCTGGTGTCACTTTACACAACTACACTTTTGGCTTCTAGGCAATTTCCTTCCCACGTGCCCAGCCCACAAACACTCCATACCACACCTGCCAGCAAGACAGGCCAGCACCAGTGGCAGGATGCCAGCGAGGACAGATTCCCACTGACTCCCATGAGCCAAAACTCAGGGATTGACCATTAAAACAAGACTGGGAATCCCAAGCCCACTGCTAAATGTGGCCACCCACACGGATAAAGCTTATACAAAAGGTATAGCTTTGTCTCACAGCTGTTCAGCTCTCACCAAGTCCCACAGATTATTTCCTGCACATTGGGGAAAGGCTTTTATGGGACAAGGGAAAACAAGAGAGTGTGCAAGCCTGGGTGGATGTGTCATTCTTACTGTCGTTGGCGAGCAGAAGGGCTCTGTTCACTACAGCATCCAAGGACTCCCAGAGCAGGAGGCTGGAGTGATGAGAGGGTTCCAGGTGCAGCAGGCTCTGCAGGATGGACAGCAGCTGGACAGAGACTGGAGAGCGGCTCACCTGGAAGACAGAGCAGGTTCTGTCACAGCAAGGCTGGTTCCCAGCAAAGTGGATTAACTTTGCCATTGTGCGAGGGGCACCCCATGCGAGGGGCAACTTACTTTATTGAAGAGAGATGAAAAGACCTCATGATGATCATTCATGTTTATGCCATCACATATCCTTAACAGCTCCTCATCATCCTCTATTTTGAACTCCTCAAATGTGTCACACTGGATAAGCAGATCCTCCTCCTCGATGTCTCTGCAATATTACAACACTCATTTTCAGTGGAGAGCCCTTCACTAATTTTCAGATGACTGTTTTTGTTAAATGGCTTTTATCTCTTTGCCTCTCAGCCTCAGCCAGTTGGTGTTGAAAATACCCAAATCTGCCTGATTTATAAAGGAGGAGATGCCACCAGTGCATCCTTTCTTGAACTGAATGCACCTCTTTCTACAATCAACAAATACAAAGGAATGGGACTTCTCATGGCATAACCTGGCCCGATGTAGGCTTGCTATGGAATTCTCCTTGGAGCTGTAACAACAGAGAGGCATTCTGACCTTTTTGAAATAAGGCCACCACCTTCCTTTTTTTAACTGAAAATATTCCAGTGATGTTTCTATTTGAAAAACCTCCTTCTCTGTTATTCATAATTGAATTAAAAAAACCCACAGACACTCTAAAGCTGACTTTTCCAGCACTCTCAAGACCACTCAGTGTTAGAATTTTACAGTTGCTGCTCTAATAAAAGATCTTCTCTTCCCTAATTTTTATGGTGTTGGATGGAGCAATTTCAGTTACATGGATAACTGCAACTCACATAAACTGCATTCTACAATTTATCACAGATGTTTCTGATAGAACATAATTTTAAAATTACATTCATATATGCATTAGTAAATTGTTTTAGCTGGATGCTTCTGGGACCAACAGCAGCAGTGAAGGGGTGTTGAACACAGTGAGCTGCTCAGTGAGCCCACAGCACTGCTTCAGATTCAGTCTGAAACAGCCTCAATGAGGACATTGCTACTCCATCTGTGCCCAGAGCCTCTGTGCATGCCATCTGTGCCAACAGCTGTCCCTGTCACACTGTGGTTGGCAACAGCATCTTAACACTGGCCAAATGCTCCCATGGAATGGGTGCATACAAGCATGGTCCACTCCACCCAAGCACACCCCACTTCACACAACAGAAGATTGGTTAAGTATTAAGTTTCCAAAGCTACTTCACTGTGAAACCCATTAAAAAAAAATTTAGGTAGAGATGCTTACCTTAGCTTATCTAAAACATCCAACAGCTGAAGCCCTGGCAGGTGAAAAAAAATAGATATAGTTGCATTATGACCCACTTGGTATTTATTTGTTATGATCTTTATATAGGTTATGTTCACAAACACTTTTTGTAGAGAGAAAAAGTGAAAATATCTTCAGATGGATCTATCAAAGTGGGTAGAGTCGCCTGGTAAATGATGAGACACCACAGCACACATCTGCAGCACCTGAGGGAACCACTGCACAGTCCCCCTGGGGTTATTGACTGACACAGGCACTTTTGAGGCAAGAGTGACCTCAGTCCAAATTAGACATCTAAAATCAGTCTGATGCAGTGCGAATGTTCCTTGATCTCCATAGACAGAAATGGAGCCCAGGCTCACCAGCTCAGCTGCCCCAGCACGTGAGGTGAATCCCAACAATGGTACCTAGGAGCCTGGGATTCCAGCAGTTGGAAAGTTCTGAACCATGGGAAAGCCTCTGTGGCTCAGCTGAGCAGACACAGAGTGAAGAAACTTTATCAACTCTTACAAGTAGTTGCAATGTATGGAAATGTGGTCACATAAGATGGTTGGTTATAGAAATGCTCTGAAGAAGCTCAAGTGATACAGTGCTGCTGGGATTCCAGACAAGATCAAAGCTATAGGAAAGCAACAAAATAAAATCTGTTGACAGAAAGGCTGTTGAGAATAAAGGTCAAAAGAAAGAAGAAAATTAATATTTGCAGGGTGCTCCCCAGCCTCTTCAGGCACTTTATGGATACATCTGTAAAAAACTCACTTGGTAACTGACTTTCTCCAGGGAAAGTGTAACAAACATCCTCACCTATGAACTCGTTTCTGATCTGTGTCCTTGTTCTTAGCTCTTCTTTGCCCAGGATGATGGCATTGATGGCACTCAGCAGTGTCACCATGTAGGGCACGTTGTCTGTGTTGGACAGCTCGTTCATGATGATGCTGAACCGATACTGCTGGTTCTTCACACTCTGAGGGAAACACAGCTGGTATTACACAGGGATGGTCTGTACAGACAGAACTGCCCATGAGCGTGGTGCAGGCTCTCAGATGGAATTAGCATCTGAAATCCTCAGTTTGTCCTGCTGTGCACAGGACAGGAAGACAGGGGTAAAAGCAGCACTCCTCCCTTATGGAGCAGGGGCTGGTTGGCACAGAAAGTCATTGAA
The DNA here is from genome assembly GCF_963513975.1 of Fringilla coelebs. Classification (NCBI taxonomy): domain Eukaryota; kingdom Metazoa; phylum Chordata; class Aves; order Passeriformes; family Fringillidae; genus Fringilla; species Fringilla coelebs. The sequence continues at coordinate 9,018,354 of NC_140034.1, forward strand.
AACACCTCTTGGGTCCCTTTGTGCTTTCTGGTAACTGATGCATGTACCTGAGCTCGTGGGCAGTGAAACCTGGGGATGTGGCACCATTTATTCTGCTGATCAGGTGGTGCTTTTGCTGCCAGAAAACACCTTGAGGGTGGCAGTAATCTGTCCACACAAGTCACAGAACAGCACCATAGACCTACACTGACCACAAAAGACTTCCTACAGCTTTCACTTTATAAACCCCTACTTCTCTTACCAAAACAATGCAAAATAAACTTTATTCCCACCCTTTTCTGTGGTATGGATCTGTCTGCATGGATCAAAGCTGAGCCATTCCTCCTGCTCCAACCAAACACTTGCCTTGTAATGGTCCAAAGCATCCAGAGCCAAAGAGTGGCCATCTGATGAGTAAATGCACAGTGCAGCCAGGAGCTCAAATATTTGCTTTTTGACCATGACATTAGTAGTGTCAAGTGCTGTAGGAAAAACAGAACAAAAAAAAAGCAGAATTTATGATGACATCAATGTTCTAAATCTCAGTGTCTTCTGCTACACAATTTACAAGCAGTAGTTGAAAAGAGACTGAAAGAGGGGATCCAGTACAATGGAAGATGGGAAGAGAAATATCTTAATGTACAGATATCCCATCCCAATAGCATTATATAATGGTAACTTCTAGTGGGAACAGTAAATGCTACAGGTATCCCTTTGGCATTTTGGTGCAGCTTGTAAATTCCTCCTTTCCATGTCCCAGTGACATGCTGCAAGAGCAGCCAAGATTTTCCAGCATTTACAAAATTTATTTCCCATTTTCACATATGGGAACTTTCCAGAACAGCAGAGGAACAATTTTCTTTGATTAATGACACTTATTTTTTGTGCAGAAAAGCTAAATATGGATATGAGTTAGAGCAATTGTTCCAATGGGTCCCCATGTATTCCCTTTTTGCACTACTCTTTCTCTGTGAGCCCTGGGAGCTGGGAGGGAATGCATTAGGCTCTCTTATTTTTCCTATATTAGAGCACAAAGAAGCTCCAGCACTGAAAATCCAGGACACCCCCATTTTCACAACACAAAAATGCCAGGTCGATATTTTATATAGGCTAAGAAAACCCAGGGTGAAGAGGAAAGACAGGGACTTCAAAACTAAAGAGGGAAGCAAGTCAGCTTTCAGACAAAATGCATTTTAAAAGCTATTAATAAGGGTTTCTGGGAACAGAAGTCATCCTTCCAGCACCAGCACCATTAAGTGCTGTACTGTAAGTCCTACAAGATGCCCTGATGAATTTCAAAGCTAATGATGAGCCAAGTGAATGGCAGGAGAATGTAAGTGCTGTCACCGACCATCTTCCAGGAGGAGCAGAGTGAGCAGCACACAGAGCAGCCTCTCTTGAGTCCAAACATGCCACTTCCCCTCCTCTTTACAGGCTACAAGACTCCAAGCCCTTTCAGCTCCTCTCCTCTGCCCTTGGGGCTCTCAAAGACTGAATAGCAAATGTCTGCTGACAACCAAAGAGCTGAAGATTCCCCATGCCTGTGTACAGATAAGGCTGGGTTTATCCCCAGCTCCTCAGCAAACTATGACAATATTTGTGTGGAAATAGCACTGGGTGGCAAAGGCAATGTGATTTCACAGCAGTTTTATTTTAAAGAAAAAGCCAATCTCATGAATCAGTTGTGACCAACCCTTTCCAACTAGCCTGGTGCAGGGCAGGAGGATAAGCAACAGCAAAGTGCCCCCTCCACCCAGTGCTGCATGTGATGGATGAAGCAGGAAGGTGTCCCCTCACCCTGGAAGAGTTTTCTGACGTAGCCCTCGTTGCTCACAATGTATTCTATGCCTTTGTGGGAGTTCATCACCGCTCGCACGCAGCTGATGCAGGTGAGCTGCAGCAAGGCATCGGATATCCTGGCCACCCCTCGTCCTGACAGCCTGTCCAGGGCCTCCAGGAGGAGATCCAGCCCAGACAGCTCCAGGAACTGGACCATCCAGGCATCATCACTGTTCTCCAGCCTCTTCCTCAGCCCGGAGTAGTTCACCACCGAGGGCATTTGCAGGAGGCGGATGCACAGCTCTGGCTCTGCATTCTCCAGGTTGGCCTCTGTCTGGTCGGTCTCCTGGGGTCCCAGCTTCTCCTTCAGGGCAGCCCACTTCTTGTGGGCACCTTCCTTTTTGATTGACATGGTGAACAGTTTGTTCTGAAAGAAAAAGAAAAGACAAAGTGAGGAGTTTGTCTGGACTGACCAAAAAATATCTAGTAGCTCTGCTTTTTAATTAGTGAATGAATTAGTAATTTAATTAGTATTTAATCAGTAATTGGGATGTAAATTACAGCAGGTCATTTACTACAGCAGGTCTGAGCTTTCCACCATGTAGGACATACACTGGAACCAGTCCTCTGTTGAAGAAACTAAATATATCCCCACCTTACCCACACACATTACATTCAGGCTCTGAAGACTCTGTGGAGAGACTTTTAGCACATCCAAGCCAGCAAACACAGCTTTAAAAGTAGCCAATTTGCACCAGTCAATTGCCACTACCTATTTTCATGCAGTGAAAGGAAAAGGTTGGAGGCAGCATTATCAGCTCTGAACTCCTAATGCCCATTAAACCACTTCAGAATCTCACTGTGCTGGAGAGGCTGTGCAGTTTCTAGGCATTTGTAATGGGATGGAAAAATAATTCTGAGCATATCCTGCTCGTAAGAGCATCTGATTACCCTGTTCCTTTTTCGCTCTTGTTTCTTTTGACTGATGTTGAGGTTAATTTTATAGCACTCACTTAATCCCTTCCTGTCTGCTGTAACAGCAAATATGTTTGTACACTGGTGTTTATGCCTGATAATGCCGGAGCCTGGCAGGCTGTGAGTGCAGGTAGAGCAGCAGGAGGCTGGCTACAAACACAGCAGAGCCCTTTTTTGGAGATGGGGAGCAATGGCCCGTCTCCTGGAGGGCATGGCCTGTCCAGCCAGGCCAGCAGCAGCAGGGAAGGCCAGGAACTGATTCAGCACACAGAAACTGCCAAGTGCAACTCTTGATGCCAGATTTTACGGTTTTAGGCAGGATTATTATTTTTCAGTCTCACCGGGACCAAGTCACACGATGCCGGTCCTTTTCAAGGCTGCACGCCAAAGTTTTGGCCACTGAGATTAGCTCAGCTGGTCACAGCACCATGCTAATAATGCCAAGGATGTGGATTTGATCCCCAAATGGGCCTTTCACTTATGAGTTGGATTTGATGATCCTCGTGGGTCCCTTCCAACTCAGAATATTCTGTGAATCTCTGATTCTGTTTAAAAGCTGAATTACTCCCATAGATGACAGTTTTCCCCACAAAAATTGATGCCACCTCCCCATCCTGCCACACCATCAGTACCTCTGTTCCCCTGGGCTGCTGAGCCTGCAAAGAGCTCAAGATAACCTGGGGCCAGTTGGCCCCAAAACTCAGCACTGAGGGGACTGAGGGGATTATGGCAGACTCTTATTTTCACTTTCCAGCTCGAGCACAAGGCTTTCTAGCCCAGCAGTGACTAAAAAAATGCTTGAAAAATCTAAACTAAGTAATCTCAGGAAGGTTTTGTTTCCAGAAAGGCAACATAAAGGATGGACCCTTTACACTGGTTGGAAAAAAAAAATCTCATTTTAAAGCCTGTTGTGTGATTTTTCCTGGGGACTGTGCCATTGAGAAAGGTCCTGGCTCCTTCCCTGCAGCTTCTGTTTTGCCCAAAGAGTCATTCTGGCAATCTCCCCTTGGCAAATAAACAGCCAAAAGATTTGCTCAGTGCTTAGTGACAGGCATGATATTATAGGCCTAAATATGCCTCTTGGAAAGATGCAAAGTGTGATGGGATAGGACACTTGAAAAATTTCCCTGAGAAAATGTGATGGTGGGACTTTCTGGCAGCTCACAGCATCAAAATCTGCATTGAGAGGTCAGAGGGGTGGAAGAGCTAGCAGGATTTGGTGACAGAAGATCCATTTAGAGAGCTCTGGAGAAACCCTCTTGCAGAGTTTTCTTTTGCTCCAGTAGGAAAGAAGCTGGCCAAGCACCCAGTGGCTCCCTGTTCTGTTAGCTGAAAAAATGATGGTTGCGATCCAAAAACATGAAGTGGCAAATATACCATCTGAGAACACACTGTACAGCTGAAAAGTGATAAAAAGGACCATAAAAAAACCAACCCAACCAATCCCCAAACAAACCTCCCTGCCAAAGCACAGGCTTGAATTTCCAAGGTTTGTCATCACTCCCTGCAGTCCAGAGCCCTTACTCACTCTTGGTAAAATTCTTTTTGGGATTAGTCAACCCCAGTCCCTCCCCTGTATTCAAGCCCAGGAATTTGGGTTAGGCTTGATGCAAAGGAGAAGATAAATCCTTCCTCACTGGAGGGAGAGAAGCAAAAGTTTCCTGCCCCAGGTTCACAGGGATGGGGCAGCATCCCACACCTCTTTGGTGACTGCAAATCCACAGCCATGGGGCTGGAGAGGTCCCCCTGCAGTCAAATTCTCTTGCTCTCTGTGCATGGAGCCCAGACATCTCTTTCCAGTGCTGGGGTCAAGCTGGACCTTCAGTGTGGGGCAGTACTGAGGACCATCTGACCTGGGGGCTGGTCAGCCCCTGGGGCTGCAGAAGTGGCTGCCAACTGCAGGCTCCTCTTCCCTTGTGTGACTTCATTCATACTCAAAAAATCACTTTTTTTTTCATTTAAACATGAATAAACATTTCTTATCCAGCCAGATAACCAAGCAGGCTGACCTTTTGCTCCCAGATGTATGACTGCCTCATTATATCGTATTTGTATTATATTGTATCAGCTACAGCAAGTCAGAGAAATTAGAACAGCATTATTGACCTCATGCTTAGCTGATTCCTGAAAATTAAGCTCCACCAGTGCAACAGGAGGCAGGAAATACCGGGAGAGCATCCTGTTTACCAGCAGATTTGTTCTGAATTATCCTTCCCTCCCACCTGCTCTGCACAGATGTGAAGAGATGAGAAACAGAAGCGGGCAGCACCCCTCCAAACAGCCCTGGTTTGTGTTTTCATGCACTAAAATGAACAAATTGGATTGATTCAATATTCTTCCCCACAGAGAGTGCACTCTTTTTGTAGGAAAGGATAAAGGTAGCTAATGCATCTAATTGTAAAAAGGGAATAAAATAAACAGGAGCTGTACTCTATAAATGGGAAGGAGATGAATATGGAGGAGATGGCAATACGACTTTGCAGATGGTGTGATAAATCTGTTTACAAACACAGATAAGGGTGATATATTGTGAATGCAACGTCTTTCCATATTTTCCACAAAGCAAAGTGTTGCAAAGATGTTCGGATACATCCTTGAAGGGCTGTTGGTTTTGTCTTCTATCTCTGACCACAGGAGCTTGTTAGCAGGTGAATGATCTCAGCAGAGTGAGACAGACAGGACTGAAATGGAGCACACCTGTATGGCAGGCTCACAGGGGCTATTTACACTGTGTTGGCCAAGGGAAGGAAAGTGTCCTGACAAAACCAGACAGGACAGCTGAACACACCTCACCTTTTGGTGAGCAGAAGGCCACAGGGAGCTTTGCTTTTTGTTTCCCAGGGCAGAGAGGGGGCTGTGATGGTGGAGGCAATATCCCCAGAGCCTGTGTCTGACCGTGCCTGCAGCCCCCACGCTCTGCCTCCCCAGCACCGGGGCTGGTGCTGCTCCCTTGGGCACTGACAGCCTGTCTGTGCTTGCTGCTGTGGGGACACTCACAGCCACAACAAGGAACCACAGAATACTTTAACTTAGATTAAAGACCTCTGAGATCATCCAGTCCAACCATTAACCCAGCACCACCAAGCCCACCACTAAACCATGTCCCCAAGTGCCACCTCCACATGCCTTAAATGCAATCCTCTCCTCATCCTCTCACCCTCAGCAGCTGGTTAGCCCTGATGGGGAATCACAGAATGCTAAGGGGTTAGAATGGACCCTAAAGATCATCTAGTCCCATCTCCCCTACCAGACCAGGTTGCTCAAAGGCCCATCCAGCCTGGCCTGGATGCCAGGGTTGTGGCATCCACAACCTCCCTGGGCAACCTGTGACAGTGTCTAGCTATCCTCACAGTAAAAAATTTCCCCCTCTTTCAATCTGCACCCATTACTCCTTGTCCTGTCACTACAGTTCCTGATGGAGAGTCTCTCTCTGGCTTCCCTGTAGGGACCCTTCAGATACTGGAAGGTTGCTAGAAGGTCTAAAGCAGCATCAATGTAAAAGTACTCTCAATTTCAGGAGATTCCTTTGGGGAACCTAAAGGTATCCTGAGAGCTTGTGTTCTTGCACGTGGCAACAGCAACATCACAATTCATGGTGCCAACTCCTTGGATCACTGGGTTTGCAAAGTTATAATGTTCTCTGCATCCATCCAACCTGGTCTGTAAAATTTTCTCCTCCTTTCTTTCTAAATCAGGTGCTTCCCAGATTCAGTTTTCTGTGCCTCTCTGTCCTTCAAGTCCACTCCTAGGGAGATGACATCTGTGGGAGATAAATCAGGGCACATCAATACTTCCTCCATCCTGTGAAGCTGCAGAGAACAGAGCTGCAGAGCACAGCTTTCAGTCTAAATTATTACATGCCTCCAGGATGACACGGATCACAGCAAGGACTGGGGAGGACATGTAAAAAGAGATTTCTCGGGGCAGCTAAGTATAATTGAGTGAAAACAAAAGGGAGAAAAACTGCAGGTCAAAACTATTCTGAATTTTTGGGGAGCAGACCCACTGCCTATGCAGAAGAATGGGACTTTGGGGCTGCTGTGTGTGAGGGGGAACAGCAGCTCCTTGCTGCCCTTTGAAGAATTCTGGGAGCATCCCAATCCCGCATGCTGCCCTCACAGCCCCCTGCTCCCCTCCACAAGACTGCCAGGGTGAGGAAAGCTGCTTTTTGCTGCTCAGCTCCCTCTCCCTTCCATGCCTGCTCCTGGCACTCAGGAGCCTGTTCTGCCTGGCTGACTGCTAATGACAGGTTTCACTTCTGGGGAGCTCCAGTTTTCCCTCTGCTGCTGGGAACATGCCAAGCCTTTGTATTTTGCAACATGTCAGACTACTCAGTCCCTAAAAAGAAACAACATCCTGGCTTTGTGCTTTCCAAAATCACTTCTGGAAGTGTGATGTGTTTCCTTCACCTCTCGTTTTGCTTTCATCTGTGCTGCTGTTTTCCTATGCAGCGTTGGAAGAGCTCAACCACATGAAGGCCAACAAACCATCCTCCCATGCACCCAGATGAGTTGGGGGAAACCACAGATCTCTATTTTAGACACCAACCTGACCCCATCAGTGTCTGTGGGAGCCAGCAGCATTTTCAGTCTCCCAGGGCAGCTGGAATAAGGGCACGGTGGGAAATTCAGGCAAGCAAACCCAAGGCAAGGTTTGCACAACAGACCCTGCCCCAGCAAGTGCTGCTCCATCCTTCTGCTGCCATGGCCAGTAGCCTCAGCAGTCTTTAGATCTACAGGTATTCTGTAACCACCTGTATCAGAGGCCAGAACGTGTGATTCATGATCAAAACATGAAAAGGTTTTGGAATGAGTGCCCACTCTTGCTCTTCAGTACTGAAGAAGGTCTCTGGCACGCTGTGCTTTGCTTTGGCACAGCCTACAGGAGCTCTCACAACACAGCCCAGGTCAGCTGTGGCCTCAGCAGTGCTGCAAACCATTATGGGGAGTATTCTGTGCTTAGGAAATGAGGGAGCATGGACACACGTCCTGCTGCAGCTGTGGGCAGGAACTGAGCCATCCACACTGCCTGGGCCTGGCACTGGGCTGGCAATGGCAGCAAAATCCCAGAAAAGGACTTCAGTGCACAGACAAAGGGTGCCCATCCTGCTATAAATTTGTATGTATTTTGCCAGTATAGCTTATTCTTTCACAAATAAAGGAAAAACATGTTGTTCTGATTCAGTCCCATTCACCACTATCAGGATGCTGCGTGCCAGCACAGCTTTTCTCTCCTGGGCAACTACAGACTGCACTATTGTGTGATGTCTCACAAAATGGGTAAATGTGTCCATTCAATATGTATTGGAAGCAGTGGAGTTACACCAGATTTAACCCCACCAGGAAAAAAAAAAAATCACTGGTGCACTCTTCCTCAGTGAAAAAACACATTTCTCACTGGGCTGCTACAGGACCACAAACTAATCAAGCTCAAGTGAGATGCTCAAGGACATTTATGTCTTCAGTGGCCTCTAAACCATTATTTATATGAGAGGTTCCACAAGCTTAGCTCCAAATGGGTTTGAAACCTCTCTTTGTTACTGTAAGCGTGAAGACACAATAATCACTTCCCTTTACGTGGTGAGCCAGGTTGAAACCCGACTGGTGCAGCTGTCAGATTTTGTTTCTGTAATGGCCACTGCCACTGGAGGGGAAAGTGGCTTATCTGTGTGAGTCAGACAAACCAGCTTTCCATGGTGGGTACAAACCCTGGGCACCCTCACGTGTACCCCAGCCCTGGCAGGCACACAGGCTGCAGGGCTGTGAGGTGAGGTGGTGGCCAGCACTGGCCCCATGCAGAGGGTGCAGCCCCCAGTGCCTCCCCCCAGTCCTTCCCCACTGCTGCCAGAGGGGCTTCCTGACTCCAGCCAGAAAGGAATGGGACTGGGGTCCAGGTCCCATGAAGACTCAGATGGGAATAAGGTGGGTCTGGAGATTCCCCTGCTCCAGCGCCCGCAGGCTCAGGCAGGGGCAGCAGCTCCATCTGCCAGCGATTTCAGCACCATTCAGCATTTTGGGATGCAGTCATTGTTATCATTTGGGGTCATGTGAGGAGTAGAAACTGTTACCCAGCAACATGGACAGTGCAGTGGTAACTTTCTAAGACTCCTGGCTTCTGCTCTGTGGGAAGCTGTCACACAAGCAGATATGACAGCCAAAACCCTTTTATAGCCTTTTTTTTTTTTTTTTGTTGCTGATGTTTTTAAAAACCTCCCCAGGACGCCAAGAGGACAGAGAAAACTGTCAGAGGGAAGAATTCCTACCTCAGAGCTGAAGCCAACTTATTCCATTGTCTCTCCCACATGGAAGGATACTCCTCAACCAGTTGTGTGAGCCCTCCCTTCCCCAGCCAGGTCCTTTTCTCCTTCTCTCATCAAGCAACCTTCTTGCCAACATACTGTAAATCCCCAAAGAGCGTCTTTACAATTCACACACTCTAAGAAAGTTCAACAGGATGTCAGTGTCTGATAGTAAGCAAATACCACTCTCCAGAAAGGTGCAAGGAAGTGACTTTTCTGTAGACTCCAGGGAAGGCATTTGCATGTCATTTGTCACCCCCATTCACCCCGTGCTGGTGGCTGGCAGGTGTCACTTCCCCGTGGGCTGGGGAGGTGGGAGCCTTGTCCCCACTCCATGTCTGTGTCCCAGTATGAAGAAGCACTCCTGGCATGGGGTGACTCAAAGCAGGGAAATGACCAAAGCAGGGTAACGACCTGGCAGAGGAAAGGAAAAACAAAAAGAGGATGCAGGGTGGTCAGGGGGTGGGATGGAGAGCCCTGGTGTGGGTGGGGACAGCCCCTTGCATCTTGCATAAGCTGAGCTGGGTTTTCTGGCTTTGTGGCACCAGAGCTTTAAACAGTGCAAGGCCTCAGGGGTCTTTGCAATGCTGAAAGAACAGCTTGAAATCTTGAGGATGTCTAACCCAGGGCTGCCCACCCAGCAAAGGCTGGGAGCTCTGGCAGTGTCCCCTGGACACGGGCTCGATGACAAGAATTCTGCTCACATTGGGCACCACTGAGGTCCTGCTGAGCTTCAGCCCAGCTTTTATGGGCTGAGAAGGCTCTGAAGACATTAAAAGCTTTTTTTTTTTACAGAAAACATCTCTGCGCCTTTCTGGCTGATATTTAATGTGAAAGCTAGTTTGTGAGCCACAGCTGCAAAATGCATCCACTCAGCCCCTCAGGAGGTGTTAAGTGAACCCAGCCATTATTAAATTGTGAATATTTCAACGTGGCCCATTTCAGCATAAACCTCCTGCCTGGCTCAGGGGTAGCAGTTCAGCTTCAAATGTTTATTTCTTACTCTGTGAGGTTCTACCCTGAACTGAACCTCCCAGATCAAAAGTTGGAACCCACATCAAGAGTCTTCCTGCCTTAGGTGGGAAACTCAAGCCTTGTGTACACGAGCACAACTCCCCCAGTATCAGAAATACACTGATCTGTCTGCCCCTTGGTCCAAATTCAGTTGGCCTTTAAGAGACCAAACTGCCCACGTGCTTTCTAATTAAAACAGTTTCACCACAACAATGTAATGTCCAAGGAAATGACTCTGCATAATTCCCCATCCTGCCATAGGAAACACTCTGGGGGTGTGCACATACAATCCAGGACTATTGTTAATTCAGGATGGGTTTTACAGCAGCAAATGAATGTCCCTTTACATTTCATGCAGTCCTGAAGTGTAATCCCCAAGGCTTCAAAAGATTAGTCACTAATCTGGCTCTTGGGAGCAGGACCAGGCTCGCAGCCGGTTTTAGGGGAAAAAAATAAAATTAAGAGGAAAAAAAAAATCCTGCAAAGAAAGGATTGTGATGGTGCAAATTCCTGTCCTTGAAAACCATGGAAGCAATGTAAAAGGTTATCAATCAGGGCCCATTAGGTTTCATCTGAAGGCCGGATCCAAGAAATACAGAAATGTTTCTCCTTCTAGAGAGGTTCCATCATTTCTGACGTGAAAAAAAAAAAAAACCCACCCAACAAAACCCCACAAAAAAACCCCCGAAAAACCCAAAAACAAAAAAGCAGAAGTGGAGAAATTGGGCTGAAAAGCAGGAAAACCAGCTCTCAGGCTGCACTGTTCCTCTGCAGGCTACATGGACATGAACTTCCAAGTTTCTCAGAGAGAGGGCTAAATGGCTTTCCCCCAGCAAATCAGCCCAATTTTACCTCAATTTTCTAGCAGATGATTTGGTGGTCCTCTGAATATTAACTACACCAAAATCAAATAGATTACATCAAGAACTAAGAGTTTAATTCCATGTTAGGTAAAATATAGCAGAGACCCTCTACTTTTTGAGTATCACTCTGCTGCCTCTGAATCACAGAGCAATGGCTTGACTGCCCACATGGCCTGTGCACATAATTCAGGAATCCAATTAAACAGACATAAATACAACCCATTTGCCTTTAGGAATTAGATTATTCCTAATGACAGCAATCAGTGTCTTCTCACTGCTCTATGTTTCTGTGACAAATTCATTACCACACCAGTGTCTTTTCAAGGAAGTCATGTCCAGGGTTTTGGAAAGGGAACACCCAGCTCATTTCACTGGGAGACCTGTGCCAGCCAGAGGTCTGCTGCAATGGCTCTTTCTAGGTGATCCTGCCTAAAATGCCTCTTATCACTCCCTTCTAAATCACTGAACATCAGCACAGATGTTATTCAAGAATCCGAGGTGCAATAATCACCTCTGCTTCTCTGTGATGGTTTTTGTTGGGTACTCTGTCACCCATGGGGCAAGTGATAACAACTACAGGTCTACAGGGGGAAAATTAGGGAAATAAACTTGCATAATTCAATTTCTCTGCTCATCTGAGAACTGAACTCTGAGTTAGGTAAGCAGAAGGAGTGCCAAACAAAGTGCTGAAATGGCACTGAAGGGGGATTAGGCATGGAAGAAGATGTACAAATTTAGGGAGAGAGCGAAGTAAAATTTAAGGGAAGAGCCAAATCCTCCCCCTGCCCACAAGGTTTCTGGCCTCAGCAACATGACCTTGTACACTGGGGGCAGCAGGAGATGCCAGAAGAGCTACTGGGGTGTAAATGGGGTGAACTAATTATGACCTTCCCAGGTATTGGGACAGCACAGTGACAGCAGCCACTTTGCTCCCTTGTGGGGAGCAGAGACATCTGAGCATCCTCAGGAAACCACGGGAGCAAGACAGGAACTGCAGAGCTGAGTGCTGCTGGCTCTTACTGAATTTCTCTACTCTCCTTGAAGACTGACATCCCTCCAGCTCTCTTGTCACAGACCAGCTCTCTGATTGCTTTGTGGCTAAATGCATTCACTTTGGAGGATGTTAGAAGGAGGGGAAAAAAGCCTTCTGAAGTACTCTTCATCCGATGAATACTTCAGATAACAAAAATAAAAGATTCTGCTACTGCCAGTAGCATATTTCTGAGAGTTTTGTATCTAATGGGGTTGATCTGCTTAAAACATCCATAACATTTGCTCTGCAGTTCTTTTGGGAGAAAGCTTCTGCAAGAAAGAAACATGGGGAGGGTGTTTTGGGGAGGGTGCGTCCACCTGAGGAGATTTACCCATGAACTGTGAGGAACCTGGAAGCTTAATTTGGAAAGGTGTTGACAAAAATCTCTGCCAAAACCCCAAAGTGCACCAGCAGTTCTGCCCAGAGCACAGAGCCACGTGCAGGTTTCTAAGGGATGTATGTGCTGCTAAGCACAGGTAAGAAGGCTCATATTTATTGTTTATTTATCCTGCATACATACAGTGCACCCGTGCCAAGGCTGCAGGGGAGCCGCTTAGGCGCTGCCAGGATGAAGGGTGCCACAGCAGCTGGACTCTGCTCCCTGGCACACATGCTGGTGCTGCAGCAGCAAAAAGATGTAATTACAGAAAAAAGACCTTCTGAGCCCTGCCCCAGACAAAGACAGGCAGCAGGCCCTGCCCAGGTACAGGGTTTAGCTGCATCCTTCCAGCACAAGCACAAACCCTCCCCACCTGCACAAGGGTGAAGATCTTCAGGCAGGCAGTAGCTCTTCCCTAAGAACCAGTTTGATGCTGGAGGTCCACAGAGGAAAGGTTGAGGGCATCACTAAGCCAAAGAGCTACCCAGACCCATATTTACAGACATCCCTTCTGAACAGAGCTATGAGAACATCAGCATGGTGCAGAAGGGGGAAGTGTTTCTCCAAACTGGTTACAAATGCCATTCCCTTCTCCCGAGATCAGCTTTTCCATTCAGCTGCTGCTGAATCACAGGGGCTGGTATCTCATCTGCTGAACACCCCAAATGCAAACATCCTGAGTGTTTTTGTTCAGATAAGGCTGACCACAGCCAGGGTTCCTAATGGCAGGGGTGAAGCAGGTATTGCACACATTAAGGAGACCAGCCCCAGATACTGCCAGGTATTTTCCTGCTCACTGGTGTGAATGTGAACATTACCAAGGCTAATGAGAGAACCTGCTCAGCTGCCAATTCAAGAAGTTAAGCATTTGAGCTGTTTAAAATAAATGCTTGAAGAAGGCTGGCTTAGCATGATTTCAACATTAATCCAGTCCAAAGACGCCTATGGAGTATTTTCTCTACTGCTGGGTAAAAAAGTTTGAAGGGCCTATTTTGTAACACAGTAATCCTACAACATCAATGGGTTTAACCTTTCATTTTGCTACAGTACTCATTCCAGCTGTTTTGAGAGGACCTAAAATTGTCCCCTTAGATACTAACTTTCCAGTTCCAACCCAGTCTTTGAATTAATGTGAAAAGATTTCAGTATGGCCCAACCAACTGGGGATCATGGGAAAGGTTTCATGCTTGGTCAAAATGACCTTATTATGCAAAGCAGGATATCTAATGATTATAATTTTGATCTTTTTCAGTTTTTCCTTATCACTTTAGATACGGTTTTGTTCTTTGCAAAGAAATCAGTTTTCAATCCTATCCTCAGGTATGCATAGTCCAAAGAGTTGCAGTGCTTTATGCCAGCTGAACATGTGGCTGTCATTAATCTTCGAGAGGAAAATCACTATGTTTGTCTGATAAGTTAATATACAATGAATATTAGGATATAATTTTATAAGTGATTCATCTCTTCACATATGGCTTGCTTTCTTACAAGTGTTAACAGAACAGGGGTTTGGGAATTACAGGCTTGTAAATCAATTTAGCTTTGTGTTAGTCCTTTCCCTTCCTTTCTAGATAAATAGAGGCCTTATTTAAGGCTTGGTAATGTTTGCAGAGGTTCAGTCCATTTCCAGTAATGGAAACAACAAAACCCAAAATTTATCCTCAGGCTTATAAAAGAAGCTTCAGGACTGGGTAAATATAAAATAACTCATGAATATTGGACAGCTTGTTCTGAAATGGGAAACTACAGCCCATCAGTGCATAAACAAGTGAGCACAGCCAGGCAGGCTTGGAAAGGAGCCTTCCAAGGGAGAAATGGAGCAGCTCAGCCAGTTTTCAGATGAGAGCTACTCAGGGAGCCTGCTGCCACATAGGCATGACACAAACCAGAAAGGAAGCAAGTTATAAAATCTATCAGGGAATAAAAACATTTATTCCCCAGTTCACCTTCATGGCAGGCTCACATTTGAACCATTTGTCATATAAGTCAAGAAGAAGACACATTCACAAATACTTTCTAAATAGCAGAGCCCACTGCTGACATGACAGGTAAATATTGCATTCTTACAGTTTCTTACTGTAAGAAGTGTGAACTTTTCTTCTCTGGCTCAGAGCAGATTTGCTGCACTGCATTGTGCACACAGTTGACAGTTAAGCCGACCAATTCTAAAGGATTTATCTTTTTTTTTCTTTTCTAAATAGCAGAAGTAATTAATCTGCTTCAGAGAATGAATCAGCCTTTTCTGAGCTAAAACACACAGAGGAGATTGTGGCTGTTTCTGGGGCAGGAGGGAGGCTTACTCACACAGCTGATGCAGCCACCCAGGGCGTACAGCTGTGGGCTGCAAGGGGGGCAAAACCCCAGAGCTGCACCCCAGAACGCCCCAGTGCCACCCTGTGCCCCCAGGGGACCTGCTGGGACAGAGGGAATGGGCTCAGCCCTGCAGGGCTGAGGGAAGAGATGAGCCAGGACACAAGGAATGGCCCAGGGAGGGCTGTGTGGCTTTGCCTCTCCTCCTGCAGCCCTGGGTGGCACATCCTGCCCTCCAGGGCTGCACTCACTCCTATGAATAAATCAGCAGCCATCCTTTCATTTAGGTGAAGCACCTTGATCTGGGCCAGAAGGTGGGATGAGTTGATTTGCACAGTTTGACTTCTCAGTAGGCTGTGGGAAGAAAAGCACTGCTCACAAAAAGCTGCTGCTCTGTACTGTGGGAACCTCTGTCAGAAAATAAAGCTAATGCTTAGCTCACTGCTTCCAGCCCATGCTCAGCAATGACTTAACAGAAAAGCAGGACAAGCAAAGAGCAGACAGCTCCCAGAAAGGGGAAGCCAGCAGAACAGAAGCAGCACGGAGATAGCTGCCTCATTAAAAATAATGCAACTGAACCCACGGAGCGAGTGTAACAGTTATGCCTTTGCCGCACTGACAAAAGCAGAGCTGCTCACCAAAATTATAAATAAATCAATCAATCAAGATGATGCCAACCTCATTCATTGATCTGGAGAGAGGAAAGGGGCTCTGCTGCTGCTGCTTCCCTCCTGTCATCCCCTCTGGCTGTGCTTCCCACCAGGGAAGGGCTTGCCTTGCAGTCCCTGGGACAGGAGTGGGGCTGGCATGTTCCTCCCTCTGGGGAATGCAGGGAAGGGGTGGGACAGGTGGCCATGGCTCCCTGTGCAGAGCAAACTGGAGTGGAGCTCACTGGGCCTCTGCACTGCCAAAATCACCAACATTTTCCATCCTAAAGTACAACTAAATATAGAGGTTTTATGGCCGCAGGATGCCTCCTTTCCCACACTTTCCTGGAGTGGTCTCCAAATTCCTCTGCTGTCCTTGCTTGTTAAAATGTGACTCAGCTTTCCCATCTGGAAAAGTGGAGACCCACACAGCTCCAAGGTGGCCAGCTGCCACCAGTGATGTTTAATGTTAGTGTTAGCCATCAGCTTGGGAGCAATAGAGGCCCCCAAAAGGCTTTGCAAGTTGGGTTTGGGATGAAATCAGCATCAGAGAGCCTGTAGGTACTCTGGGAGCAGCAATGCAAACCATCAGCACCAAGGAGTGACTGAGGACACCTGCTCACAGACTCTAATGGAAGAGCAAACCCCTGCTCTGGCCTCTAACATTCCACAAAATTAATACTGCTCACACCTCAGCTGAATAATGATCCTGGTAAAAACAACAAGTGGGAAGTCAATGCCAAGTAGCAGCACCTGGTGATAATTACTCCAACCATGCCAAGTTCAACATCAGCCCTTACCAACTACAGCATTTGGCAGCTCTTCATTTGCCTGTTCTTGTGATACTGGACAAAGTGCTGGACCAATGTCCCTCCTGGAATGAGCTGTTTCTTTTGTGGTTATTAAACACTCCGGAATCAGCTGAGTGACTCCAATGTTGGAATGAGGATTTCATCCACTGTCTCTCAGTCCTTTCTGGCTTTGTCTGGTGTCCTTTATCAACTCAGATGGTTTTTCAGAGACCTTGAAATACACCATCAAATGCTACAGAGCTTTTTGCAAACACTATTGCTTGCTTAAGAGTCTCATTGATCTGTGGCTCCAGCATTCCCAGCACTTTGAAATGTCAGCTCAGGTATTATAATAGTAGAAACAGCTGAATCCATGAACAATATGCATTCATTACATCAAACAGAAAACCCACCATGCTGTTAGATGCTCTCCTGATGCTTCCTGCAGATGTGAAAGGTTGGCTGACAAAGCAGCAACAAATGTTCATCTGCCACATTACACAATCACTAACTTTTAATTTTGGGCACTCCTGTAGATGCCGGGCAGTGACTCAGGGCCACATGTTTGAACCCCACACCCTATTTTCTTCTGTATTCAGTTTCATAAAATCACCTCATCTACCACTGACATTATCTGGTAGCAATCATAAAGCTTGGCTGATGCTCATTATTATTTTTTTTCCCAGGAAAAAGGAGCCAGAGGATACCTGCCCTTGACAAGGAATCTGAGAGGCACTGAAAAGTCACCCAAATGCTTTCTTTAAGCATTCCCAATTTGTGCTTCACTCCAGTCCTTAAAGCATGGCTGAAGAACTGGAACCTCTGGAATGGTGTGACAACCCCACACCAGACCTGTGAGCATGAAGCTGCCTTTCTTTAGAAGGAGACAGTCAAAACTCAAAATTTGATGTGACTTGTTTCCTTCCCTGAATTTGTTCTTAGCATTTTGGTTGGCAGCACAGGACTGGAGAAATCTCAGTAAAATTAAAATACAGATTGTTTGCCCACTCTGTTGCAGCACTTGGTGCTCTCAGTGCTTTTTCTGACCATTGGGAGATGAAGGCAGCCTCTGCAAGACCCAGCTCATGAACACTGTATGATAAACTGCTCACAGGCAATTCTGAGAAACACTGGAATAAACTTGAACTTGGTGGATAATGCCAAAGGGATTATAATATATTAAGTCAGAAGCAGGTAGTCATGCACTGAACATGAGGGGTATCATGCTGCAGGGCTGTGTCTACCTTGTGCAAAATATTTAGGTAGTTTTCACCTAGTTATACAAAAAGCAATGTACAATGTTAATGAATGGAGCAGGGATAACTCCTTATATTTATCTGCACCTACCAACTGCAGTATTTTGGACTGAGCAGAGCTAGATTTGTTCAGTGTCACTGTTTGGCCCCATGACCTGACTTTGTTGGTTCAGTGGTATTTTCTCTGAATCATTATTGATAGACCTCACTGCAAATATTAAGAGCAAGGACATTCAAGTGGGAGCTTAACCTGAGCTCAGATATGAGCACTGAGCTTGTCTGAAGTTCCTTCAGCTCGATGAAGGTTGCTCACTGCCCAACCTGCAGCAGGGTGCTGTTCCCCACTGCTGAATTACACCCATCTTCTACTCACAGCTGGCTGCAGTACAATGGTGGGATTAAACATCCTCATCAACAGAATAATCACTGCAGAAAAACCCCACATCTAATAATTGCTGCCATGGAAGTAAATCGGGTGGAAAGAAGGACAAAATGCAATTTAGCTTGCTTTGGTAAGAAAAATTTTCTGCTCAGCTACTCTGGGAAAACTATCCAGCACGCTTGGCACACATGACAGGACAAAGTTCAGCTTACAACACATTTGAAGCCATTTGCTGTGCAGTCCAGTGAAATCAGAAGTTTGCAAATTGAAGATAAAAATTTGTAATAAGCGGGGTACAGACCTAGAAGGATCAGACAATGAAATGGAAGGGGTCAGTCTGGTCTAGTAGGGGTCACTACTGCAAGTGAGGGAGACTCCACCCCACTTAACTTCTCCCTTCATGACAGAGCAAGTGGGGAAAGCTGAGAGAATACTGAACCAGCACAGAACGTGGGGATATGCAATAAAACTGGGATTAACAGAATATGGGGCTGGAATATGATGAGAGCTGACAGCAGAAAACAAAAAGTCAGATGGACACCAGGAGAGGAAAATCCCAGGATTTTCCCTTCCCTTCCCACCCCCCATCACAGGACAGGAGGAACCTGAGGAGGAGGTTAATTGCAGCACCTACCTGGTGAGGGATTTATTTCTAGGTGAGGTGTCAAAAACATGAGAAGCACAGGACAGACCTCTGAGCTCTGCAGCTCTGCTCATCCACAGGGAACTCAGAGATTAGGAAGCCCAGCTCACAACTGCCAGGGATCAGCAGAAGCTGGAGCCTGCTTCATGAAAGCAGACAGCGAGTTGGAGCTTGTTTGGCATTGCACAGTAAAGAGAAAAGCATGCAACTCCTATTTCTGCACTGATAAGAGAAAAGCACCAGGCAGGGAGAATGAAGCAGTCACCGGGCAAATACAAAGTAAGAGAAAGCCATATATTGGAGAAAGGATTATAATATCAGTTCAATTAAGGTGTGAAATTTCCTCTTCCCAGAAGGCTGGCAATAAATGAATTACAGTCATGTGCAATAAGGCATAATATAATTCTGTGTTTAGATTTGCTGACCTGCCAGGTCTCTTCCTGTCCTACGTTTAGATTATCTTTTATACAATGGGTCTTGTACACTGCTTGCATTTTTTTCAGCAATATTTTTGGATGACAGCCTAGAATGGGATTATTAACTTATAACAGGACAAAAAAAAAAATCTCATATCCTCAGATTCCTGCGATCCCTTCCCCCCTGCCCTCTGGTTTTGGCAGCCTCTGTTTAGTGGAAAAATAAGTTTAAGTGGATGGAAGAGAAATGAGATTAGTGGCCAGACAGCCCAAATTCTGAGCAAGTTCAGTAGGACGATAGCAAGCTCACTGTAACTCTGCTGAGTCCAACTTTCCTTTTCAACTAACTCAAGCCAGAAGTTTCCTTGCAGTCTATCAGGGAGCCTGAGGTGTTTTGCACCGTGTTTACCCAGAGAAATTCTTCAGTTTTAAGAATCCAAAAAAGAATGTGCAGTTCACAGTGCTGATCTGGTACAGGGAGGGACAACCACGAGCACCGTTTTGGGGTATTTCTTCTAAAATCAGTATGTTTGAGCACTCCTTCCCCACCCACGAGCTCTGGAATTCAGCTCTGTATACCGATGTTGCAAGAAGCCATTTAATCACTGCAGAGTTATTGAGCAAAAGGGAGGATGAGGCTGGAGAGAACTATGTGGGAAAACCGGGCAGGACTTGGGAGACCTTGTCTGAAAACCACTGGATAACAGAACAGAATCCGTCAAAACAAAAGCCTGAAAGTGGCCCAGCGCAGACGCAGGCACGCCATCCATCCAGTCCGTGCTGGGAGATGCTCTGCCAGCCCCAGGCACAGCAGGACCACATCCCGCCTGCACATCACACCTGCAACCCGCACCACGTTGCACCTACACGTGCAATCCGGACCACGTCGCACCCATGCACCGTGCGGCTGTACCTGCCAGCCGAAGGACACCCAGCAGCGGCAATCCCACCACCCGAGCCCCCGCACGGTGTGTCCGCGGCTGCAGTGGGACCGGCTCCCACCTGTGCGCTCCGCTCTCGCACCTGCAATCCGGACTCCATCCCGCCCATAAATACACCGCGCTGTTACATCCGCAGCCCGGACCGGCTCCCGCCTCTCCCGTGTACCGTCAGAGCGGCAGCGGGGCCCGTCCCGGCGATGCCGCCACACCTGCAGCCCAAACTGGGTCCCACCTACACCTCCCCGCCTCTGTCGCGCCTCCATCCCCTGCGCTCAGCCATCCCTCCTGCAGCTCCGGCCCGCCGAGCTCCTTGCTCCGCGGACACCGGCCGGTCTCAGCAGCCGGCAGCGGGGCACGGGGGATGCCCAGCCGGGCTGCAGCCCCGGGAGGGGGTTTAGCCCAACTTCTCCCGACCGAGAGGACCCCGCTCCCGCGATCGCCCCCGAGGCGGAGCTCGGCCTTACCGCGGCGGCTTTCCTGCGGCGGGGACGGCAGCGACCCTCTCGGCCCCCGACCCTGCTGCGGGCAGCGCCCCTCACCGCAGCCCCTCCGCCACCCGCAGCCGCCGGGCTCTGCCCGCCCGCGGGAGCCGCGCCCGGTTCCGGGGCGGGGCGCGGGCGGGGCGGGGGTCCGGACCGGCCCCGCCGGGGAAGTTTGTCTCCTCCCGGGCGGGGGTTCCGCCGCGCCGCCCCAAAGCTGTGTTCTGCCGGGTGTATTCCCTTGGCAGCCCCGCTGCCGTGTCCTGGTCTCGCCCTGGCAGACCATCTCCGCGGAACCAGTGCCGCGTCCCTCTCGCTGCAGAGGGGTGCTCGGGGTGCTGTCCGCCCCGGAGGCTCCCCGGTGTGCCCCTTCCTCCCGTGTCCCGCGGGCATCCTGGAGGCGAGCGCTGCCCCGCCCGGCCGCAGCCGTCTGACAGCCGGAGCGGCCCCGGTGGGAGCGGGTGCAGCCCCCGCCCGGCCCGGGGACCCTCTCAGACCAGCCCCGGGGCTGGGAGATGAGAGGAGAATCACGAAAGCTGGGGACAGGCAGCTCAGGCGGTCAGAGACCCAAGGGACCCGGCACCCTGCAATGTAAGCGCTTCACTTTTAGCATGGAATCATCGCATCGATCCGGTTGGAAAACACCTTTGAGATCATCGAGTCCAACCTTTATCCCATCATTGTCAAGCCCACCACTAAACCACATCCCCAAGTGCCGCATCATCTTTTAAATACCTCCGGGGGGGTGACTCCCGCTTCCCGGGATAGCCTGTTACAATCCTCGAATGTTGTACTTTGCATTGGGCTAGTAAAGTTAATATTTAAGCATTTTGCACAGATTTTTAGTGTATCCCCATGTAAACATCTAGTCAGATACAGCCTAAAACAAAAGTCAGTACAAGTTTCACATCTCATGGTACTTCAGATAGGCACAGTGGGCACCCAACCCAGCAGAATCTCAAGAAAGAGTGCCTTTGCCATTAGTAAAACACATCAGCTCGAGAGATGGGCAATGAAACGGCGGGGTTAAGCTAATTATTGACAGCCAAGTGGAGAGAATTTGGTGGAAAAGTGACCCCCTTTGTGGGTCAGAAGTGCTGTCTCCTATAGGCATTAGGGGCGTGAGTCAGTTCTGATTTCAGGCAGAGCCACTCAGCTTTGCCATCCAGAGAAAACCTGGCAGGGAAAATCATGGAGAGGGGAAATAACTGATAAAGTGTTTTGCAAAGGGCTGCTGCAAGCTGCTGAGAGCTGAGCTGAGGCCACTGAGTATGATTACAGGTGACTGGAGGATAGTTACAGGGTGAGAACACAGGGCTGAGTACTTCTGAGACTTCAAATTGGAAAATGAGACCTGAGCTTTCACTGTTTGCTCATAAAACACTCCTCTGTCTTTAGTGGAAGAGAAGACAAATGGAAAAAGACTGCCTCTCTGGGAGAAGGCAGTTAACCAGAGTGGCTCATCGTTTCTTCTTTTGCCCAAAACAAATGTTTCTAATTGGTATCTTATGCAATACATACTTAGCTTTACAAATCTACACAGTGGGAAAAATGGATGTGTCCCCTGCAGTCTTTCTCTAAAGGGTATAAAACTGTTTTTGAAAGAACTATTTGTTTTTTAGGAAATAGTAATTGTTTTTGGCTGCTGCTGCTGTTCTTGCTTTAGCCCTTTTTCCATTCTCTGCAAGTTTTTGCTGCTTTGGTATATGAAGAAGAACAAAATCTATCATGCTTGAGAGCATTTTTCTTCTTCTTTGTGTTTGTCTGCTGCCTTTGTATTCTGGAGCAGCCCTGCCATATGGAAGTCAGACAGGTAGGACACCTTGATGTGGCCCATGGGGCCTCCCCTCCTGCTGCCTCATTCATACACTCATTTCAGGCATTTTCAGCACCAGGTTTGTGGCCTCTGTCCCTCATGGTGACTGTGGGTGCTGGGGTAGTTGGGCTGTAGATCCCTTAATCCACTTTCCTGTTGTGTCCATAGGAGCGTGGGGCAGCTGGGTCACACACAGGAGACCTGCAGCTCACAGTGACCCTGTACTCAGGGCAGATGAGAGACAGGGAGAGGAGAAAGGGAATTCTTCCTATTCCATGTTTCACTGCTTTATTCATTCTTACTCTAATGCTTGGTACTTGTCTGTCCTCCTTGGATGTAGAAGGACAGTACACACGGCAGTGAAAATTGCATGTGGGAATGAGGGGCAAAGCTCAGAAAAGACAAGGCAAAGAGGAAAAATGAAACTCTCTGTGAATGCCCCTCATTTTCACCCAAATCCCTTTTGACCGAAGCAGATATGACTGTGGGGGTGAGCAGTGAACACACAAGTGCTCCTTTGTTGGGATAAAGCCACGCAGGGCATCCATGTCCAGAGCTGGGTGCACACGTGCTGTGGCCAAGGGGGTGCAGTAGCTGGTTTGCTTCCCCAGATCTACATCTGCAGTGTGCTTTGCACTTTGGAACCTTGCACCCACAAAAATCAGGCTGAACTCTCCCTGGGCTCTCCATCTGCCTGCCTGGAGGGGCAGGCAGATGAATTTGTTGTTGATGGTCTGAATTGCCATTTCTATTTGGTGTAATCGCTGCCAATTATGTCAGAAATGTGTACATGGGACTCTACCACATGGACCAAATTCTTCTTTGGTTACACCATGAGCCACTACTTGTTCTTCTAACCTCGAGCTGGCCATTCTTTTTCTTTGGTTTGGGCAAAAGAGCTGATAGCAAATTCATTTTTATTCAATGGCATCCCTGTGCTTGGCTGCTTGGTCCCACTATGAAAGGGCTGGAAAGAAATACAGCAGCAGCTGGAAGATGGGGCTTTGAAGCTCAGAGGAATTGTTGCCCTGGCTGAATTGAGGTCCTAAAAAGCAACTTTTTCAGTGGAGCAAGCTACTTCCAAATCATTCTTAGCTTGTATTGCTTTGTGCTCCCACTACCTACACTAAAATTAAATAGAATAGGATAGAATAGAAAAATTTCAATTCCAAGGGACCTACAATGACCATCTAATCTAAATGCCAAAAATATCAATCAAAGTTTTTTTTTTCTTCTGCTCTCTTTTTATTTTCTTGGTGTCCACAGTCCTCTGTCAGGTTCCTGATATTTTACCTGTCGTTGTGCCCTGCCCTTCAGGAGGGCTGAAACCTTTATTTGGTGTTTTTGACATGCAGGCAGGGCTACAGCAGAGCTCAGGAATGTAGAGACATGAGTGTTTGTGCAGACATTCCTTTTCCTTCTTAGCAGCAGCGTTTTAGACAGAGATCTGCCATGCTGAGAATGTCATTTCTGCACAGCTGCAGGAATTGTTGTCCCAAGGTCTGATGACGAGAGTCGGTTTTGTGTTTGTCCCTGTTCAGATTAAAGTGGGACTCGTTTCCAGTGGTGGTGAAGGTTAAGAGCATGTACTGCACAGAAGGATTCCTGATCTTTTGTTTCTTCACTTAAGCCCTTTGCAATGCTTACAGCGAAGGTCAGAGCACAGAAGAAAAGTGCTTTTTTGGTTTTGAGTCGCAAAGCAGTCGTCAAAGAGTTGAATTTTCCTGAGGGAGAGGCCCCAGGAGAGTTGAGAACCTTAAAGAAAAGATATTATCTATAATACCAAGCACGAAATTATCTTTGTGTTTTAGTGTTCCCTGATCCACAGGAGATTGAGTAACAACGCTGAGCAGCAATGTGGTATTTTTAAGTCAGTAATGGTGCACACATGAGAGGATTTAGACACACATTTGCAGTTGTAATGGGAGGAAGATAAACCTCCCCTCTCATTTAAGAAGCCTAGAGACACTGAATGGGTGAACTGCCTCAGATTGTGTAATTTAGATAAAGACTCAGAGATGTCCTACTATATAATGCACCTAAGCACAGTCCATTTTTCTAAGATGTTTTCAGTCACTCTGCCTCATGTTTTGTTTTGTTAGAGGCTACACTTGGAGAGTGAGAGTCCTTTGTTTCATCAGGGTTCATCTGCTACTCTTGCCTCCTCCCCACTTGACTGTGTTTTTTTCTTCATGTGCCATGTTTATTTCCCCAGCAACAGCAACTGCATCTCAAACATGACTTCGTAGACATTAAAGGCTTTCAGAATGAGAGTCCACAGCAGAGACTGAAGTCTTCTTCCCTTCATTGCAATTTAGGATTAATGGCTGTACTTCCCATGTAATGGATTTTTAAAGCACTGTGATTTTGGCACTGATTATTCAGGCACAGTCAAAGCACAGACTAACGGGATGTAATTTTGTACTGATTCAGTGCTCTGGTTTTCTTGTGAATCTCTTCCTCCTTGTTCTTCCTGGTATTCCTGCAGGTACACAGCAAAGCCATGCTTGCTGTCACTTTCTATGGATGAGGGAATTGGTTACAAACTCAGGAGACAGTATTTATCCAGGTATTCCATTCACTGGTGGAATACACATCTGTCAGGACTGGGTGGACAGGAGATGTGTGGTTCCCTGCTCCTATCTCTTATGCAGGGGATGTAAAAATTTCTGAGTCTTCCAGAGCTTGGAAATGTTTCCAATTCTGTCAGGAAAGCATTCTGCTTTTATGCCTAAGTTGCTGGAGTTCAGGTTCCCATTGCTAATAACTCACCTAGGAGCATCCTTTGAAATTCTGTGTGCAATTCTTGATAATTCCCAGAATGGTGAATTTAAAGTGGGACAGATGCTGAGGAGGGGGATGCTAGTGGGGTTTTACAGCATGAGATTAAAAGACTTTTGGCTGATAAAGCATAACAAAATGAGGGTTGAGAGGGCATGTGATCATCTCTGAATATCTCAGGAATGGTGTCAGTGCCACACAGGAGCAAAATACCCCCTGGTTATTCAAGTATGTGAACTGTGCTAGCACAAGAACAAATGGGTATTAATGAGAAATAAACCCATTTACACTGGGAAAGAGAAAAAGGGTTTTAGTGGTCAGAAAAGTGTTATCTCTGTCAAGAGATGAAAGGCCAAAATTCTAGGCTGAGTTAAAAGGGAGCTTCATTTCTTTATGAAAAGTGATTGAAGAGGGATTTGTCTGCAACAGCAGATGCCAATTTCAGTGACCACAAAGGGGTTTGATCCTAAATTCTCCTTTCCTTTTACTTAAGCATCTGTTTATAGCTTGAAGGGATGAAGAAAGGCTGTGGTGCATAGTTTGCCCTCCTATTTTGGCTAGTTATCAAGGACAGCTGCTCTCACAACATGGGGGTGCTTTGAGATAGGTCACCTCTCCTTTGGCTCCCTCCTTGTTCCTCACTCATGTCAGGCTCAGCCTACCTCTCTTGCCTTGGTTGTGGTTCACTGCTGGCTTCCCTTCTCCTTTTGCATCCTGGATGCCTGCAGTGTTTTATACACTTTGAGGCAGGAGTGTCTCTGTAGGTATCTTGTGATGGAAACTCCCTCCATCAGCTTCTGGGTGACCAATCCACTGCCACAGAAAGAAGGACCAAGCAGCTTAAGATGTGTGTAACAGGTTATAACAAAATTACTTCATTAATGGCACAGCTCCTGCCTTTTTAACCTTCCCAGAATATTAGGCATGCAGATATGGCAAAAAAATAATGCTACATGTCTGAGAATGGATTTTTGCAAGCGCTTGGGCCCTGTGATTTGACCCAGCAGAACAGAATCCAGCTACTTTGTGCCTTGTCCAGTAAAGATTTAGAACTTCAGAAAAAAACCCCATCCAACTAGCAGAAGGCAAGTTCAAGGCAAATAACAAGAGATGATTCCTCACAGCAGGTGACATAAGTTGAGACACGCCCTGCTGCAGGATGTTATCAACAGTAAAAATCAGTGGAGACCAATTTGTGGAAGACAAATAGACTGAGGTCTATGGAGATAATATTTTTGGCTCTGGAAGTTCCTAAGGTGCAAAATGCTGGAGATGGAGGAGGAGTTATAGGTGGATATGACTATATGCTATAATTAATTATAGCATAATTATTTGTTATTAACTTGGTATTATTAATTGCTAGACAGGACTAGCAACCATGAAGCATCTTGTTTGGCCACTTACAGACAATAAATGTGGGTCTAGTTGGATGGAAGCTTTGGTGTGGCCCAGTAGAGCTTGTCTTATATTTTGGGCTTTCTTCCAGCCTGCTCCTCATAGGAAGAGGTAGCTCTCCACCACCTGCAGAGCCTGGTTCACTGCCCACTCTTTGATTCAGTGCCTGTGAAAGTTTTAGCTAAGGGACTTAGAAACAGACTGATTAAAAGTGTGATAGCTGCGAAAAGCTGTCAGATCTTCCCCAGAAGGTCTTTGTTCTGGTTTTGAGCAAGGCACGGGGTTTTGTTTCCAGAGACAGCTTAGTGCTAGCAGTGACTCAGCCTGAGCTGGTGGACAGATGGAATTACCATGGCAGGACGAGGCATGGTTCCTTCTCCTCCAAGATCCCTATTTTCACTGCCCTTGCTTCCAGAGAAGCAGCAGGTTCTGCATGTTAAGTATCAACATGGCTCCAAGTTTCACGCTCAGTTTTGGTAAATAAAATCTGTGTTCTAAGCAAAGGCACCCAGACAAAGCCCCTTTGTGAGAGCAAGACTTAGGCCCAGTGTATGTCTTTGGGAGAAATGCAGAATTCATTTTGGGGAGGGAAACTGATATGAACAGCAGGCCATTTTCCTCCACAAAGGCTCTCTTTCAAGGCTGGTACATGCAGCAGAACAAAGGCTGACCCCATAATCTCCACTCAACAATAGCTTGGGATATTTGATTTGATTGTACATGCATACATCATGCCTGCCTGTAAATAAATAGAGCCGTGGTTTGATGCATTGTGAGGATAAAGTCTGCCTGTTCCCCTGACCACTCTGGTTTCAAGGGAATGCTGATTTTGTATCTCTGCCTTCTCTTGGCTGAGGAGTGTCCATCTTGCCACCAGTGCCAAAGGGTCTCAGTTTAAAGCCCAGTAACAAAGGCACAAAATGTTTTGCCACCATTTTATTGGTGCCAAGTTGGTTCATCACTTCTTTCTCTAATCCTTGTAACTTCTAGGTTTTTTTAAGGACCTTTTCTTGGCTGAATTCATGGCCAACAAACAAGTAGGCCAATGAGAGTTTGGGTCTTCCAGGTAACTTGAGGCCCATGCTATGGTAAATCCTATTCTATTTAGACTGTTCCTCATATGTGAAAAGGAGGAAAATAAAACTTCCAAAGCCTATCCTTGGATGCCTCAGGTACTCCTACAACAGAAGAATGTCTCCTGCTCAAGCACATAAAGCAGTGGTAGTATGCAGATTAGTGATAGTTTTTTATAAATTGTCCACAGAGTTTGTTGGGAATGAAACATATTTTCTCAGCACATTTTGTGGTTACACTCATAATGCAAGGAAAATTTGGGTTGTTGCTCTGGAAACATAGCAAACCACTGGCCTAAGACACAGTGTGTTTGCAATGTAAACATTTGGGCCCTTGTTTCTATAATTGTCTGTAACTGGAAAACAAAGCAACCGTAGTGAGAGTCTTGCCTAATCATGAGTTGTTTTACTGGATGAAACAAATTTTACTTGGATATTTTTATTCCATTTGGTTCATTGATGAGCATTAGGCAATAGTTTGTGCAGCAAGAGTTGTCAGAGCCTGGCATGAATGGTCTCCTATGGCACAACATCACATGTAACAGCACACAACAATAATTTTCTAATAACGTCAAAGTCTTTGCGTATGTTTTAATATTTAGGTCAGGAACACAGAGATCTGTTTCAGCAGAAGAGCTGATGAAATGTATGACTCAGTACATGGAATTGCCTCTAAATGCAAAAGCACTTGATTATCATCAGCAATTACCCTGACAATTTGTGACATTTCTATGAGCTGACCTTTTTTTTTTTAGAATTTATTATTTCCATTCATCAAATATTTTAAGACACATAGTGTTGAAAGGGCAGATTTTCTTGAGATCTTGATGTCCAAAAAGAGTACAGGAAAAATATGTGAGGAAACTTCAGATTGTCATTGGAAAATTGGTAGAAGAGAAAAACAGAGGAATAAACTAGTAATCAGAGGGGTAAATATGAAGCCACTTCCGTGGATTAATGAGTGGTTAAGGCATATGTAGCAAAAACATTTCACAGTTGAGAAGGAATGAACTTACATCTGATTCACCCTGGAGAAGAGGAGACTGAGGAGAGATCTCAAGAAGAATTAGGACAATGCTCTCAGGCATATGATGTGATTTTTGGGGTGTCTGTGCAGGGCCAAGAGTTGGACTTGATGATCCAAGTGGGTCCCTTCCAGCTCAGGATATTCTAGGTTTCTAGCAGACTGCTAGAGATTTATCTTGTGTTGCTTTTCTTACATATTCACAAGTGATCTACAAGAGCAGTGAATAAAGAAGTGACAGCAGCTCCGGATGATACAGGGTTGACTGAGGATAATAAAAATGAAAACTGACAGTAAAGACTTGCAGAAGGATCTCACAAAGGTTATTGGATGAATGGGAGAATAGCAGATGCAATTCATTTACTTAAGGAAAACAAGACAATCCTAGCCATGCACAGCAGTAAGGTCTAAAATTAGCTATTGCCACTCAGGAAGAAGAACTTCAGCTCATCATGTATAACCCCATGAAAATGTCAATTCAATGCTCAGCAGTTAGAAAATGGCAAACCAGATGCTAGGTATTGTTCAAACAGGAAAGTGCACAAAAAAAGAGAGAAACATAATGAGCTACTCTAGAAACATTTTGCTCTCACAGCTGGGAGGCTGCACACCCAGAGCTGTTCTTAACTTCCTTGCTGAAAAAAAATCCAAAATAAAGTAGATAAAATGTGGGGAAAGCAATGGGAATAGTAATAGGAACAGGACCTCTTCTCATAAGAAGACTTTACTGAGTAGGAAGAGGGGTGATTGAAAGGGTCTGTGGTTGAAGCTGCAATGTCATAAGTGCAATAGAGAAGGTGCAATAGTGAGCAATAATAGTAAACACCTTTTTCCTTGTCAAATGAGAGCTCGGGGTCCTGAGATTAACTCTGTTTTCTTCAGTAACAGTTTTTAAACAAAACCCCTGTTCTTTACCAGGTCAGGCTTCAAACTGTAGTGTTCACTGTACATGCTCAAGAATGAAGTTCTTCAAAAGGAGGTTAGAGAGATTCAAGGGAGAAAAGTCCATTGAGGCTATTAATAACAAAGGTCTAGCATGGATCAGCAAGTCCAAGAGATGCACATGGATTAGAAGAGTATTTGGATTGAATGCCATGTCCTTATTGCCCAAGTGCTCACTGCTGTGGTCCCATCCATGGGACAGAGTGTGTGCGGTCCCACAGAGAGGGTTCTTGCCTTCTCCCCCAGAGCTGTAAAGAGCCCAGCAAATTTGGTGCCAAACTTCTCTTAAAAACTGACCTTCAGATTGGTGCTAGACTTTGAAGCTCTGATTTTCCCAAGGTTACAGAGGAAGATGGCAACAGAGTCTGCAGGAGCACTCAAATCTCCTGTGTTCCCATGGGATCATGCACCAGGGGACAAGGCAGCCTGCCTATGAATGTGCAGTTCTGCTTCTGTTTTTTGCAATTAAGGCACCATTTAATCATTTGCTAACACTTTCAAAACATTTATCCCCTGCCACTGACAGGTTTTGAGCTAACTATGGCACAGAGAAGCTGTTTTTTTGGAAACATCTGAAGGCACTCACAAAGCTGATGTGACAGAGTTTCCATTGCTTGCTCTTGCTGCACAAAGGTTTGCTTCCTTATGACTCAGCCACTAATGTGCCTTGGTTACTCATCAGAAAACTGCTTGAAGACTAATTTTGAGCTGAATTTGATTAATATCTGAACAGTGGATCTGGGGCAGAGACTCAGAGCTGGGGTTAGCAATAGCATGGGGTACGGAGGACTGACAGCTTTCCACACTTCACTGGTGGAAGCTTCATCTTTCACCATAAACCCTTTCTCCTTCCAGCCACCCCAGAGCTGCACTGAGCCCCAGGGGTTTAGGTTAACCTCTGAAGCAGTGTTTAGTCCTGTAGCCTGCTGAAGGCACCTACCTGCCTGTGTGTGTTCCTGGGTGCATATGGGCTGACGTGTGCCCTCCTGCAGCAGGCGAGCTGCGTGGGGAACACACCACATCCCCACCCTGTGCCTCTGGGGCCAGGCAGCTGAGCCAGCATGAGAAAGGCTGTTATTTAACATTGCCATGGGCCAGCACAAAATGCTTCTTTCAGTTGCAGGAGGAAAACAAAAAGGAAGTGGTGATTCTTGGTGAATGTGAGTCATAAGACTTGAAAGGGTTATATTGGGGTGGGGCAGGATATACCTCTTACTTGATGGAGACCTTCAAATCAGTGCCTGGTTCTTCTTTCCTTGCTATTAGCAGCCTGTGCTGCCTCGTGCTGGTTTGATTTGCACTATATTGCCTTGCCCTTGGCCTGACTGTTTTGATAGAGAGTGAAAATCATGTTCCTGCCCTCGGTATTGTGCAGTGAATTGCTTCAGGCTGGACAAATCTGTTCTCCCCCCCCAAGGCCAGGCTTGGAATGAAGGATGGGTCATTGCAGGGGGCTTTTGTCAGCAGCTGCAAAGCCAAAGCAGCGTGGGTGCTTGTGTGCACTGAGAAATTCATCTGTGTCTGGTCCTCTCTACCTCTTTGTAAAATTTTAACTGCTCCCTGTCCCCTACATGTCTGGCAGAGAGAGACCAGAGGGGAGCTGAAGCTGGGCAAACAAAGGAGGGAGAAGCTTGGCTGCAGAGCTTGGTCCTTGCCTCACAGGCAGCAGAAGCTGGCATGAGAGGGAGAGCTGGAAGGGCATTTCCAGTGTTGTCTTTCCACACAGGGTCTCACACAGGGTTCAGAGGAATCACTGAGGGATTCCAGGTGGCTTCACAGCACTGGAACCTCCTTTCCCCACCAGGGCTTCTTGTGGCTGAAGCAAGTGAGTAAAGATGTCTCATTCCAGGCTGCCAGAGCTGAAGGATGAGTAGTCCATGTCGTGTCTCCCAGCTGCACAGCACAGATCCTGCAAAGCACAGCGCTGCTGGCTGTACTTGGCTGCAGATCTGTAACTCTTTTCCAGAGCAGAGGAAGACCTGAATTCCAAAGGCCATCTTGTAGGAAGTCAGACCAAATTCTGTAGGTGCTGCTGAAAGTTGTTGAGAACCCTTGAATATTCATGTAGCCAAGAATTGCCTGTTGCTGTGATGCTCTGGGGATGTAATCCACATGAGACATGCAGGGAGAGAGATCTTTTGTTATACTGACTCCAGTTTTCTTTTATTTATTAAGAAATCTGTGCAGAGCTTAGGAAAACTGGTCTTTAAAGCTGTCATCAGCTTTTTAAAGACAAGCACAAAAGCTTCAGCTTACCATTATCTGACGAGCTTGTAAAATAAAAGCTGTGGAGGTGTGTGGGTGCAGAGCTCTGTTTTCCAACTCCATGAATGAAGCTGTAAATGAATGGGGAATGGATAGCTCATGTCTCACACCTGCATCACCACCTCTGCCAGGAAGGGGCCAGTTTCTCACTGAGCTCACCTTACTAGAGGTAATTAAGCTGCTGCAGGACAATGCCAAGTCGGAACAGCAGATTTGTTCCATCTCACATGCTGGGCACTGGATTTACTCATTTGACTTCTTCTTTCCATTCCCTCCCTGTGGAGGCAGTGTGTTCACAGGCACTGCTGTAGTGTGGTTGTTTCTCTGTGTTGGGATCCCGTGTGTCTGGAGCAGTTGCTTTGCTTGGTCTGTGAATTCCTCATCGAACACACAGAGGCGATCTCAGATGGGGACAGGCAGGCAGGGTCCCCAAAGCACCTTGCACTCATTTTCCCTCCAGAAACTCCAGATGAGTTAACATCAGCCATGAAATGGTTTCTTATAAAAACAGCATGTTGTCTTCCCTGCAAATGAAGAGCCTTTTCCCATTTACAGAAGCAGCATGATAAATATTTTGATTTCAGTATGTCTTTTGTTGGGAATCATTTCCATTTAGTTTCTTACCACAGTGACTTGGGGGCTAAGAATAACTAGAGTCTAGCAGTTCCTAGCTGGTGAGACATGTATTTTGAGAACTAAGTTCAAACTTGCATTACTCATAAGATGTAGAATCTGCTCCTGCATTGTGCTCAGCAATGTGCAACTACTCCAGTCTCTGCACTGAAGGAGCTTGATAACAAGCAGGACAGTGATAGCTGCCTCCAGCCCTCTGGCTGGGGAGAGCTGATGTTTCCCAGATAGCCACAGCTGGACATACCCACACAGGGCTCATTAGTGCAGCACTTCTGCTCTGGAGGGTTGGAAGATGCTCTGTACACACAGCTGTGGCAGCCCAGGGCAGAGCAGCCTCTGGCAGCCAGCAGGTTTGCACCTCACTGGGGACATGCTCTGGTCCAGTGAGGCAGTGGAGCCTTCCCCAGGCAGGGAGCTGCCATGGAGAGCTGCCCTGGATGCAGCATTGTGCAAATATCCCTGTGTGCACTGGCTGTCCCTTATCACTGAGCAGTGTGATAAGGTCTAATGAGTTGTGTAAGCACAGGGGGCTGCTCTCCACAGAGCACAAGCCAAGTGAAAGGTGTGATCTGGTGGGTGAGCTGCTTCCTCAAACAGCTGGGTTAAAGCTGTCACAGCTCTCTGGACTGGTGTCTCACCTCTGTTTTACAAGGATGAACTCCAGTTTGGTTCTTGGAGGGTCTTTTTTGCTTGTCTTCTGATGGTCAGAGGAGGGAGAAGAGAGAAAAAGCAAATGCTTTTCAATCAGAGATGCTCAGCAGGGCTGTGTGCTCTGAGTGCCCAGCACTAACTTTCAACCAGGCAGTGTTATTTGTGCTCTGGAGCTCCACAGCTTGGGCATTTGCAGTCCCTTGGGACTGAAGGGAGCAAATGAGGACAGCATGGAAAGGTCTGGGTCGCCTGTAATGTGGGAGGGGAGCAGAAATGCCAGAGGAGTCAGGCACTTGGAATGGGAGGGGGCAGATAAAGCCTGAGGGACTGCCTGGGAGGGGCAGGAGGGAGTGTAGGAGGCTTCACTGCCATGTCAGGGACAGGGGAATTGTAGAGTGTTCCAATTTTCAGCTTGGAGGTGGGACTGAGAACCTCAATCCTTCTTGCCTTCTTCAGACCAAAAACGAGTTCATTTAAATTTTTTTGTTTTTCTGGTTGAAATGCAGGTTTTATGTGAATAGAACATAGAAAGAAGAAGTAATTTGGGTCAAATGAGAAAAGGAAGCAGAAGCAGAGATATGTGCTGAAGTGTCTGAAATGTGGGGTGAAATGGGTGGCCAGTTCTGGAGCTGCAGCTGGCCAAAGGCAGTGTCATTGCACTGAGGTGAATGAAGTTTATTAGATTTCTGTGCTGTGCATGAGATTACATCCCCGGGAAGTCAAAAAGGAAGCTGTGAATCTTGGCCACTTCTAGAATCACAAACCAGTATAGCAGAGAGGAAATTTGGGATCTGATTAAAGACAGAGAATCACAGAGTCTCTGTGGGCAAGGAGTGATGCAAGGGAAGGTTCAGCCATAGAATGCAGCTGGACCACTGCCAGTCAGCTCTGGTGCTCTCCAGGAGGGTGCAGGAGGATGCTGAGAGGTTTTCAGCTTGCAGAGAGGTTTTCAGCTTGCACAAAGGAAGCTCTGTCACACTCCCTTGCTGTAGTGCAAGGTGAGGTGTGGTGCAGCCACTGGGGAAATGATGGGGGCAGCCAGGAGGGCCAACATCTGGCCATACCTCTGGAGAGGGGTGTGACTCCATCTCCAGAACCCATTAAGTGTCCAGAGGCCTTTGGAGATGTTTGTCTTTGTCCCTGTGTCCTTCCATTGGACAGATACACCTGCTTTGCCTGTGTTAAGTGCTTTGAAAGCTGCTGAGCTGGAAAGTTCAACATTGAGATCCTTGCCAGTGTCTCTGTGGGATGTGCAAGGGGCCTGTGCACAGACTGTGTGCTCACTCTGCTCCAGCCATCCCTGGCCCTGGCAGGATCTGGGCATCCATACCTGCCAGACTGGCACTGATGTGGACATAGAGAAGGTGATGAACTTTGGACAAATGACTGACTCTTGTTTGAAGGAAGACATAAAAGATCTGCTAGTAGTTACAAAATGAACAGCTATGTGGTACCAGGAGGCCTGAGAGGATGCCTGCACACGTTATTTGCCTTTTTTTGGGATTGCTCACATTTAGTAAATACTAGCTGAGGAGAGGTTAAGCAATAATGCCTTCAGCTTTTGCTCTGTGCAGGTCAGATATGGAGTTGGTGGAATCAGCAGATTCCATTGAATCCTTCTCTGAGGATCAACCTAAAAGTGGCAGTAACTCCAGCCATGCTGCCACATGCCAGGTGGGAATTTCATGCCACAAATGGAAAAGTGAGGTTGGAAAGACCTGAGCCATTGTTTCTAGCCAAGACTCAAGCACATGTGCTCGTTGTGCCTGTAATTGGATGAGAGCTACCTTTCTGAATTCCTGCTAATTTAGAGGAAAAAAGCCCCTTTCTGTCTGTCCTCAGAGAACACAATAAAATGATTTTGTTCTCTCAGGGTGTATCCATGTGTCATTTTTGGGTCTGGATGGGGCTGAGCTGGAGGTGAGGTCCCTCAGTTGTTTGTGTAGGCTGGCATAGCACACTCAGGGCTCTTGTTCAGCACAGTAAACCTGGCTCCAGGTTCAGAAACCTCCAGCAGAGATGTGCAGGTGCTTGTTCCCCACTCTCATCCCCATCTGCTCTGCAGTGACCACAGACTGATGGCTTTCTTTCCACTTCCCATTTTTGCAGCTCTGGTTTGATTTCTCAGCAGGGCTGCCCTTGCTGGGGGCTGTGGCTGCTCTAACAAACTCCAGCTGCTGTTCAGGGAGGGCACCTGGAGCCAGAGCTGCAGGAGGAGGCTGTGCTTATGCAGGTGGTGAGAAGGGGTTTGAGCCCTGACTCTCATTTTTGGGTGAAAACTCTTGCTCCCCATCCTCCAGGAGTAAGGACATGGCATCTCAGGCCTGAACACCTGCCTGTGGTGCTGGCAGCATCACAGCTCCTTCTGTGTGGCTTGGGGAGAAAGGTGTGTTGGCTTTCTCGTTATGTCACATAGGGTGACAGAAGCACAGAGGAGTTCCATGAAAATGATCAGAGGGGCTGGAGCTCCTCTCCCAAGACAGGCTGAGAGAGCTGGGGGTGTTCAGCCTGGAGAGGAGAAGGTTCTGGTGAGAACTTGCAGCACATTCCATTATATAAGGGAGCTACAAGAGAGCTGGAGAGGGACATTTTAGTGATGGAACAAGGCTTAATAGCTTTAAATTGACAGAGGAGAGATTTAAGTTATATAATAAGAAGAAATTCTTGTCAGTGAGGGTGGTGAGACGCTGGAACACATTGCCCAGAGAACTTGCAGATGCCCCATCCCTGGAAGTGTTCAAGGCCAGGCAGGAGGGGGCTTTGAGCAGCCTGGTCTGGTGGGAGGTGTCCCTGTCCGTGGCAGGGGGGTTGGAACAAGATGAACTTTAAGTTTCCTTCCAACCCAAACCAATCTGTGATTCTGTGAAATTGTTCTTAGCAGGAAAACAATTGTCAAATTTTTGAGGGTCAAATTTCAATCTACATGGAGAGGGAGAGGCTCAGATATTCAGCTGGGTAAGAAGAAAACCTGGGGTCTTCATTCCTCTTTCGTGCTCTGAGTCATCACTGTCACCCTGGGGCAAAACATGACAAACCAGTCACAGCCCTGTTCAATTTCTCAATTTTCTGAGAACAGACCAAATGAGGTCTCTGACCCTGGGACAACAGCTGAAAAAGCCCTTTTTTTTCTCTGCCTCTGCCCTGCTGGGGAAGTTCTCTGCAGGCCAGGCTGGGTTTTGGTTTGACTTTCTTCCCTAACACCTGTAATGTTGTGGCTGTGCAGGTGTGAGCATTACCCAGAGGGAGGAGAGCCCTGACCCTGCTCACCACTGAGCACCAAAGAAAAGGAGGATGGCCTCTGCAATACTGCTCAGGATGAACACTGGACTACAGAGGTCATGAAATCACTGTCTAAATCCCCCCCACTTGCTATTTGAGCACATAGAGGCTCTGTGGTACAAATTGTGACCTCCAATGAATGTCCCTTGAGTACAAATTGTGACCTCCAATGAATGTCCCTTGAGTGCAAATTGTGACCTCCAATGAATGTCCCTTGAGTACAAACTCTGACCTCCAATGAATGTCCCTTGAGTACAAATCGTGACCTCCAATAAACGTCCTTTGAGTGCAAACTGTGACCTCCAATGAACGTCCCTTGAGTGCAAATTGTGACCTCCAATGAATGTCCCTTCTGGGGACTTTCCTAGGTAAAGCTGTCAAATGAGGACATGCCCAAAGGAAGTGTGCCTCAACTTGTCCATCCCTTCTTGGGGACAACAAGTGAGAGCCTGCATCATGTTCCCCACTGCCTTTGTCCCTGCTGGTGTAGTGCAGCTGTGGGGCTCACTCTGGAGCACATCTCCCTCTCTCATTTGCAAAGGAGTTATTTACTGCCAGACACTGCTAGATGGTGAAGTGGCTCGTGGCAGCCATGTAAAATGCCTTAACAGCTCATTGATTGCCACAGATGAGGAGACAGCAATTACACTATTTACACCACAGTTGTTTTGTTTTACAGCCTCATTCGCATCCATTCCCCTGTAACAAACTCCGAAGGAAAAGCAGCCCTTCATTGGTGTTACTCATCTGTGTAATTAAACAGCAAGTGTCTGATCTGTCAGAGGGAGAGAGAGGTTCATTCAGGTCCTGCCTGAAACGTGTTTCTCAGCTGAAGGGTGGATTTTCTCAGGACTGGCACAGCCCCGTTGAAAACAGCTCTGTTGAAGATGTGGATGGAGGTCTGGGTAGTTACCCAGGCTGCTCTTATGATGGGCATAGTGTTAATTTCAGACTATATGTGTCTTCCTTAGGTTTTGGGGCTCTATTGGCATCCCAAACTTCCTAGGTTGAGTGGGCTGAGTACTCAAACTGCTTCAGATAAAAGCAAAACCAAGTATGTCCCCCATCTCCAAGCCCCTTCCCAGGGTGCTGGAAGGACGTGAGGAAAACCTCTTCCCTTCTAAAGATCTGAACATGACAGTTTCCAAATGAGATTATCATTTAACAGCCCTTTACTATCTCTATCTTTTGCACTGGGATTGCAAATGGGGACTGATTGACATTGATCACACCAGATGGCACTGCTATTTGATTTTTGCTTTATAATTGGCTTGCATTTCCAGTTGCCATGTACTCTTTGCATTTTGCAGGGAAATGAGGCAGTGGAGCTATGTGGGCACAGCTCTGTCCCAGATCACCCTGTCTGTGAAACAGCCCTGTGGGAAGCTGCATCCTCCTGCTGTGACCACCTCTTTTTGGCTTTGTTTGAATTTCAAGGAGGTGCAGTTATGAGGTTCTAACCATTGCTAGCCTGGCTTGCAGGGCTCATTTATGAGTGTTGGACAAGCTTTACCTGCCTCTGTTACTTTCCTTTACATGGTCTGCATCCCTCACTGAGATTGAAATTTGTTTTGAGCAAGGCTTGGAACTCTTATTCTGCCTCTTCTCAGTTTGGTTGCCAGTGAATTACCCCAACCATGAAAGACCTTCTAAACTCCTCCTAATAAGCAGAGCAGTGCTCCATCACTGCTTTTTCTGGCCATTGCTGTCTGTGTCTACCTTTCCTGCACTCCATCCTGTTGCTGCATTTCACCAGACCAAGTTCCCTGAAGGGACATGAAAAAGGCTGAGGAAGGTTTGTACTGGCACAAGACCAAGCTTTCAGGGGAGGCTGTGTGAGCAAGGTTTATCAGATATAAAGGATGGGCTTTTTGGGGACAACCAGAGCAGTGAGATTGCAGCGAGAGTGTTTGAAATTTTACATTTATGTAGAAATGCTAAATGAATATACATTGAATATGTGGGCCTTTGGAAAATAAGGTTTCTCTCCTAGAATATGAGGAGAGGCATATTAGGTTTTTCCAAAGTGTCCTCACTTCTTGTGGCCCAAGCTTCAGCCTGTTTTATGATGAGGCATTGACAATCCTTGACACGGGTGAAGGAGATGTGCTGGGTTCTGCTCTGGGACTTTTGTGGGTGAGTCTAGTGACCAGCCTTTGCTGGGGGTCAGCCTGGTGACAAGGTGACACTTTCATATTGCATGGTTCTGGTTTCATGAGATTTTTAAAGTTTTGTTTTTGCTTTTGTTTTTGTATTTTGAGAACAGTGTGTCTCATTCAATGCCCTTTTATGAGATACAGGATTTTAGAGAAGTGATACCTGCTGTTCCAACACTGGGGGCAATGGATAGAGATTGAAAATGGATAAGAATCAGATTGTTCTGCAGTGCTGTGAATTCAGAAAGGGGAAGTAAAACCATTGGAGATGGATCAGACCTCCCAATGTTACCCACACACATCCTCCAAACTTCTGGCACCTTGGCATGTGCTGCTTGCCTTGGGTGTTGCTGGTGAGTCAGGCAGACAAATGCAGTGCTCTTCCCCATTTAGGTGCCTCTACCCTTCATGTAACAAGTATTTGTACTTCAGGATTTTACACATGTAGATCTCTTTACATTTCTAACTTTTCTACCTGGGCTTGTTTGACAGCAACAAGGCATTTTTTCAGCTGTTAATTTAGATTCCTAATGAAACATTGTCTTAGGTGCCCAGCTTGGGAAAACTAAGCTTTGAGTTACTTGGGCTGCTAATTTTTTATTCAGAAATGTGGATTATTTGGGCAAATAAATTGAAGGGAGACAAGAAAAATTCTGGTCACTCTGTTGTGGCTAATGACCCCCACTTTGGAGTGAGACTTCCCTGTCTCTGCTTCTTGGGCACACGAAAACTCACCATGAGTGCTGGAGCAATTCATTCCATTTCTCCTCTCTGCCCACAGTAATAACATTTCCCCATCTCTCTGCCATGTCTCACATTTGAAAGAAATTGCTCCTAAATTTATTGATATCTCAGATGTTTCTGGTCTTTAATCTCCCTTTTTTTTTTTTTTTCTTTCTGAAAACTTTGATTTCATCCACCCAGAAATGTCTGCAGCTTCCATTTAGGTGGAGGAAGTTCTAAGGGTAAGAAAAGAGCAGTGCTGGGAAAAGGCCAATGATTTTGAGGGTTTTTTTTTCCCCAGGGAAGGAAGAATCCCACTGAGAGGCAGGACAAGACTTCACAGGCATTACACAGCAACGTCAGCCCAGGGATCCTGTTCTTGCTGATTTTCCCTTCATAACCCAGGCCACTCCATGGTCAGCTTGTGAATCTGAGAGCTTAATTTGGGCTGAAATTCTCTCTTCCCCTGCAGTCTGTATTTCCCTCTTCAAGCAGCAGCTGAGTCAGGAGATAATTTGTGAACTGGCGACTCTGGACAGGTTTTCATGGGGCTGGAAAAACCCATATTCATCACCCAGAATTTACTTCACTGCTTGGTTCCAGGTCTTGTCCCTAAATGACACAAGAAAGGAAATTTTGGGTTTTGCATGGGCAAAACGTGGTGCCCTCCCCCTTAGCCCTTTTGTTGGAAAGAGATGAATTTCTGAATGTGTACACAGTGGATAAAACTTCAGCCAAAACAAGATATATTTGAAATGATACAGGGTAGAAAACCAAGGTAAATCAAACCTTTTTTGAGCCAGTCCTACCAAACTGACCATTCCCTAGCAAAATGCTGCCTGCTGGTCTCTCTGGTGTTCCTGTGGGCAGCCAGTACTACGTTTATGTGATTAGATAGTCTGTATCTGGAAATCCTGCTAAGCACACAGGGAACCAGAGGAGGAGGCTTATCTCAGTTCTCAGGCAATCTTGTTCTTTGTGCTCTTATCCCTTATGATTTAAGACATGACAACAAGAAAATAAGCCACTGGAATTGTGAAATTCTATGTATTATTACTCAGCTGTGATTCTTGAGTAGAGGAAACATGAAAAGAAGTGCATATTTCCAAGAAAGCACCTCCTCAAAAACTAAAACTAAGGAAGTAGAATCTCCATGAAGTGCATCATCTCTCTGTTAGTCTCTGTATGTCTGCTGTTAACAAAGTTTTTTCAAGTTGACTCAGCCTCCCACTGAAATCTCCAAAAATATTTATATTCCTCTGAGGGATGTTTGATCCAGGTCCCACACAGAAAATCAAGAAAAATAGCCCAAGAGCCAGTGTATACCCACAGTGTTTTGTGTGTCCCTCTCTCTCAGAGGTGTCTGACTCTGCCCCTCCTTGCTGCAGGGTCTTGTGCCACTTGCCCACGCTTGCCCTCCTTTGCAGATTTTGTCAGACTTGCTGACAGTTTTTTTTGTGGAAGCAGAGTGTGTTGGCAGAGGGAGGGGAGGGCTGGCACATGCCCACATCCCTCTGATAGCAAACTGGGAAGTGTGTGCCATCTGGGAGCTCCCAGATAACTCACACTGGCTTTATCATAAAAGTACATATCCAAGCCCATTTACTGCTTCTGCCCTGGAATTAAACCAACACAGCACTGTGCACCTTACCAACACAACCAGGAAGAGAACATTTCTGCAGCTCAGACAGCAGTGATTAATATTTCAGGGAGATATTTCTTATAACTGTCCAGGAGTTTATAAAAATACTTTAGTCATCCTCCTGGAGGAACGTA
This sequence comes from Fringilla coelebs, assembly GCF_963513975.1. Lineage (NCBI taxonomy): Eukaryota > Metazoa > Chordata > Aves > Passeriformes > Fringillidae > Fringilla > Fringilla coelebs. Next base: position 9,059,053 of record NC_140034.1, read on the forward strand.
AGGCAAGAGTGATTTTGCTCAGACTATTCCCAAAGTGCATTTTGGAGGCACACCTGAGCAAAAGGGCTTTTTGGTGACCACATCCTGCCCTGTCACCTGCTCACTCCTCAGCCAAGCTCCTGTCCTGGCTGTGTCAGCGTGCAGTGTCCCCCACCCCACCCTCGTGCACGGGTGACAGGGACTGTCAGAGGAGCGTGGCAGGGGGATGCCCTGCAGGAAGCAGCAGAGCAGTGCCCTGCTTTTGTGTCCCCACCAGCTGTGCCCTGGTGACAGGGCCACCCTCCTGCTTCTGCAGCAGGGAAGCATTTCAGGGCAGGGAGCTGGAGTGGCCCTGCACAGTTGGTGGGTTGAGCTGGCACTGGGATGTGAGGAGAAGGTTCCCTGTTCTCCTTGGCTGCCCACTGTGAGTGCTGGGCTGCTGTAAATACCCAAATTCCTCTTGGGCACTTGTCAGGCAGCTGTGGCACAGCCTAGGAAGGCAGGGGCTCTGCCTGGCTGCTCTGCAGCTGAGCCTGACCTGGCAGAGCTGGGCTCAGTCCTGGCAGACCCAGGCACTGAGGCTGGGTGCTGGTGCCTTCAAGTGCCAACAAGGAAAGCCTGGGGGTTTCTGTAGTCGTGTAGAAGCTAAAAGAAGGCTTTCTTGAACTGTGTCCTTGCACCAATTTTGCACCAAAATTTGGCTGAAATTCTTTGCTGCATCAATTCCTGGTTCTTGGTCACGGAGCAGCTCCCTGCCCTTGCTTCACGTTGGTGCTTTTGTGCTTCTTAGAAGTGCATTTTTATTTCAATATTTGTCTGACTGTTTGCCTGAGCATTTTTTTGTTCCTTGTTTGGGACCTCCCACTTTGTCCTCTCCTATTCCAGTGTGATGACAGCATGAGCTCTTCTGGTGTGAATGTTTCTGTGAATATAAATTCTCACCAGCTCTTGCAATGCTTCATGTGTGCCAACATCCATGGAAAGTGTAGAGCTGGGGTAGCAAATTCTTCCACACAGTCTTCATTTGAACAAAATCACGAAGAAGATTGTGGGAGATGTCTCTATCTGGCTCTAGTTTATCTGAACATCTGCTAGGAGAATGGGACTCTCCAAAAGCAAACATCATTATTAATGGAACTCAGGATTTGTATGTGTTAGCTGAATTTCACAGCTCCTTCCAAGTAGTGAGGAAAAATATTTAGGCCTGATAATAAGTAATGAAATTACTTTTTTTTTAAAAAAAGTGAATGTATAGCCGTTGTAGATAAATCTTTTTTTTAACCAAGCATTTTTAAAAAGGGTACAAATTATTTCAGTGATTTTGAACTACTGGTCCTAAGATGCCATCTGAAATTCTAGTTCACATGTGCTCCAGCAAGGCTCTTGCTTAGAGGATGCAGGAAGCAGCATCCAATGTTTGTTTTTTCTCTGACCTACTGCTGAGTAATTGAATCATCCTGAGCACCAAGCTAATGTTTTTCCTGCCTAGGAGAACATAATGTTACTGGGAAAAGGAGAAGAGGAAAAAATCAAAAAGGCATCTGCAGGTATTTGTTCCAAATGCCACACAGTGTGTACCTAACACTGGGAAAGAACATTCTTCTTGTAGCTGAAGAAAATGTTCAAATATCCAAATGAGCATGGCTGGTGGTGCTGAGCCCCTGACACCTGTGGGGTCTTTGAGGGTGCAGCAGTCCTGGCTGATGACATGTAAATGCAGATCTGGGGCAAACCCAAAAATAGAGGACTTCACTTTTGGTGTCTTTTTTAACACTCCCAGGGTAGATATCTGCATTATTGATGCTCAGAGCTGCCAGAGCACCAGTTCAACAAACTGGCTATTGCCAACAAGATGCTGAAAGAGGACAACCTGGGCTCATCCTGACTCTTAGTGAGGACCCAAACAAGTATCCATCCCTCAGTGATGTGGATGAGCTAACTGCTTTGGGCCAGGCTCTGCTGTTGGTAATTTTTTAATTCAATGTCCTATGGGCAGGTAGAGAAATTAGGCAGAAACTCCTTCTCCACTGTTCTGGGCAAGGGCTGGCTGCTCACCAGTAGATGCCAAGATATCAAAAGGATTTTCTTTGCCAGTCTGTGTCTGTCTGCCTGCCCTCAGAAGAATATGAGCACTGACTAAAAGGAAATAATATTTTCTCCTAGTAGTATTTTCTCACAAGAGGATATCTTTGGGAAAAGGGATGGAGAGGAGCCTACCAAACCATGGTAGGCTGCTTTAGCAAGAGGAGAGGCAGCAGAGTTCCCCTTCCACATGAGCTCAAGAGACCTGAGTTGTGCAGAAGACCCCGAGTGCAGAGAGACAGCACTGCCAGGCAGGAAGCCTGGAGACTTCCATTTCACAGATAGGGCATGGCTGTGGCTTTTGCAGCCTATCACATGCACATGGTCCCTTGGAGAATGTAGAAGGAAAAGGAGAGAAATACAATTAGTTAAATAAAGCAAGAGTTTCCTGCATGTCTGGTGTTTGCTGTTTCTGTGGACAAGGTGCTGAGGGCCCAGCAAGCATTTTTGATTTTGCAAAGAGAAATTGTGTTTTGAGCAAAATAGGTGTCTTTTGAATGTCTGGTTTCTGAAAAAAAGACTAAAGTTTGGGTTTTTTTGTTGGTGAAATGTGTCTGTGGGGTTTCATTGAAGCACTACCTTTAGTTTTCCCCATTTTTTTTAGCTCCACAAAGGCTTCTTTTTCCAGAATAAAAAGAAATTATATCTGTATTCAACTAGAGCACTGAGTCAGGCAGATCAGTGGCTTCATTTCCCCTGTCTGTTACAGGTGTGTCTCTGTTAGCAGTGTCACACCAGTGCCCCTGTTCAAAGCCCCTTCCAGGAAGAGCTACCCTGGTGGCAGTGATGCCATTCTGGGAGGTCCCTGTCCCTGAGCTCCTCCACCCCTGAGAGTGCTCAGAGGTGCTCCAGGTGGCCGTGTGCTTGCTTTGCTCAGCTATTGCAGGGTCGTGTCAGAAGCTGCATTGCTGTGATTTCAGCTGAGCTGCAGCATCCCCAGGGAGCAGCCCTGTCTGGGGGTGTCAGAGCACCAGCACAGGGTGCTCGTGGGATGCAGATTGCTGTCTGCCTTGTGTGGGTGGGGAGCAGGAGCAGCCCTGATGAGGCTGGTGCAGTCACACGTGCACAGCTTGGATCTGAACCCAACCCCTGACATTAAACAGCCACGAAGGCTGAGATTCATTTTAGGGTAATGCAATCAGTGCTTTAAATAAGGAGTTTTAATGGGAAAGCATTGCCAAGGTGCAATTTCCTGCTAGAGGTTTAGAAGTGCAAACACAGTTTAGGAGAATCTCTACTTTAGCAGGGGTTTGGCTGTAATTGGTTCAGTGGGTTGAAAACAAACCTGCCTTCCCAGGAACTTACCAGTTCTTCAGACCTCTTGTATACTGTGATTTGATGATCGATAAATCCAGCTTTGGGGTTCCCAGAACCAGAACAAAAGCACCAAATCCTATGGCCCAAAGTGCTGATATTGCTGCACAAACTCCCCCTGCTTGTCCGAGCGTGCACTGAAGGCGCTGCTGGTGCAGTGCTGCCCTGATGAACTCTATGGCACATGGGCTGCCAGCTGCCTTCCTTGAGCTGGAAAAACACCCAGCCTGGAGCCTGACCAGTGCTTTATGGCCAGGTGGGAGTGTCAGATGCCCCTGGCTGCTGCAGGTGCCATTCACGCTGCTGAGAGCTGGGGTAGAGCCCGGGGAGCTGCACCCGGAGCTGCAAAGCTGCCTAAAGCAGCAGTGCAGCTCCCCGCTGTGGGCGAGGAGGGGAAGCAGACGGGTTTCTCCACTCTGGCACTCGGCAGCTTCCCCTTCTGCTGGGATGCTGAGGGAGCTCTGCCGGCCCCTACCCCCCTTTTCCCTTCTGTAGTGTGGGGCTGGGAGCTCCCCCTTCCTCAGGCTGCTTTTGCAATCTCCCCTGAGCTCTGCTGCGACTCCTGGCACTTTACACTTTTTCTACTTGCAGGCTTGGAAAACAGCAGCAGGTGAGTTTGGGAGGATATAGGACAGGGGACCAACAAAGCCTCGTGGAGGACTTTGCTTTCTTTCTTCAAAGGTGTTTTTCTGCCCACAGTGGCAAAATCCCTGTGCTTCCATGGGGACCAGCCCTAAGGAGGGCTTAATGTTCAGCTGCTTTGCTGCTGCTGCCAAAACCACCTCTTCCAGGTGACTGTCCCCTCCTTTAGGAGGGGGTGCCCCACTGCTGATGTGGCACACAGGAATCTCCAGTACTGCCCTGCCAGGGCTGGCTCTGCACTCATCAGCACTCACAAGGTGCTGGTGAGGTCCTGGGCACCCACGGCTCTGGCAGAGCCACAGCTGAGTGTGGGGTTGTCAGGACATCCCTCTGGATGGGGTGAAGCCTTTCCTTGGGGCCAGGCAGCCCATGGTGCAGCAGGCAAGGCTAGTGGTGAAACCAGGCTGCTGTGCCAGGGCTGCCAGCTGGGGGAGAGGGCTGAGGACTGCCAAAAGACATGTCTGATGCAATATTCCTGGGAAGGGTGGCAAAGGCACACTGTTGTGGGATCAGTCAGGCTGGGCTTCAGCAGGGATAACTCACAAGACTGATCCAAACAAGTTGCTGCTCCATGTCACCCCTTGAGTGGCAAATGTTGGGGGTGTTTAGGGGCATCCAGCACGGGTTAGCAGCTGGTTTCATCTTGAATGTTTTGCCCTGGTTTGAACTTCTCCCAGGCTGCCCTTGGGAGATCACCAAGGGAAGAGTGCAGCAACACAATTCCAGCTTGGTGTTGTCAAATGGTGCCAATTGCTTTCCTGTTATTTTGGCTGACAAAGCCAGTTGTACCCTGCCACTGCCACAGCTTCCAGCAAGCTGTCTGTTCATCTCTACCCCTAAATGTCATCAGCAGTGACATGGATCCCTGAGAGTCTTGTTAGTGTGTCTTGCTGGTGGCAGCATCTCTACTTTTGATCCCAAATGACAGTCTCAGCCATCTGTACTTGGATCCTTGTACTCCTAACAAGACAAGAAGTCCACTTTCTTTGCCTAGCAGCTTATGCCAGTGTTCAGTATTGCCCTCCAACACTGGCAATGCCCTTGTTTCCCTTTTGGCAAGGCAGGTAAGGTTTCTTTGGTGGTAGACACCTGGATGGAAGTGTGTTCAGTGCACCATTTAGCTTGCTTGGATCTGTTCAAGTGCAGTTTGTCTGCTGCCCTGATAACTGTGCAATGGTTGGAGGCTGCCTTGAACTGCCTTTGGTATTTTTTGTGCTGCTTTTACTATATTTTCTCTTAACATGCTGCATACACATACAGGACGTGCCTCCTGCCTGAAAACTGCAGTATTTCAGCACCTTGGATGTGAGGAGATTGGGGATGTAGCCTGCCTTGGTTGCATGCTTTTATTCTGCTCATGTTTTCACCATTTGAATATTTCATCCCAGGTCTGGTCTCACTTGGATTGCAAAGTTACACAATTTTACTGAAGCTGTTGTATCCAGCACTGATGGCAGCTCTATTGCTTTTTCTTCCTGTCTCAGGATTGTCACATCCCAGCTCTGGGACTCAGCTGGGCAGAGTCCTCTTGTGGCAGCTGTCTCTCAGGCAGCTCTGCAGCATGTTCTGACCCTTCTCCAGGCCCCTCTCCCCCATGGGGACGTATCCAGCTGTGTCACATGCTGCCAAAGATGGTACCTTCAGAAGGCCTGAACATCTTGTGTGTAATTATGGATCTCCTCAGGGGTATTTGGATCCTGCCAAGCTTTAATTTTGCTTTGCTTAATTGCAGGTTTGGTTTGTTTTCTGTGTGATGCTGTGATATATCTGGGAGCTCACCCTGTCCTTGTGCCTGTTTGCCTTCTGCTTTCTTCTGAATATATCACTTCAAATTAGTACTACCTTTCCCCCTCTCTCTTTCTTGAAGCTTTGACATAATTGTTTCTCTTGCAGTATTTACTGTTGTTGACCTGTGTGTCATTTGCTGATAAACCCTGCCCTTCACCATTCAGAAGTAAAGCATTTGCAGTGCATTTTTTCACCAGATTTTCCTCCTCTGCTTTGTCCTTTGTCCTCCTCTGCATTTCCTTGTAAATAAATTCTGGTACTGTTTTTCCATGTGTTTCTGGGCTTTTCCAGGCCTGTTTAGTGAAGCAGCTCTGTGTCCATTTCACGCAGGCTGGCTTTGGAAAGGGTCTTCTTAATCATATCTGTGCACATTTCCAGCTCTTGTGTGGCAAACAGAGCTCCCTTGAGCATTTCTGGACCCTGCCCTGGCACCTTTGGGCTGTACCTGTTATAATCCATAATTCACTGGATCACCCATAAATCAATCCATAACCCACTGGATCACACATAAATAAATCCATAAGCCACTGGATCACCCATAAATCAATCCATAAACCACTGTATCACCCATAAATCAATCCATAAACCACTGGATCACCCATAAATCAATCCATAAACCACTGGGTCACCAATAAATAATCCATAAGCCACTGGATCAACAATAAATAATCCATAAGCCACTGGATCACCCATAAATCAATCCATAACCCACTGGATCACCCATAAATCAATCCATAACCCACTGGATCACCAATAAATAATCCATAACTGGATCCACTGGATCTCCTTGCTGCTGCCTGTTAAGGACAGGCTCTTTCCCCTCTGCTGTGAGCCCCCAGATCCTCAAACCAGTGACCCTCTGAAGCAGGTGACTGCATTTGTCCTGGCTGTGGTGGTGCCCCTGCCGCACCCAGGGGTGCCAGGAGCAGTTTTTGGGGTGTTCCCAAGGGGTGCTGGCCGTGTGTGTGCAGCAGAGGAGCTGCAGAGTGTTTCTCTGCACGTAGGCGCACACAGCTGGCAGCTGCTGCCCCTCCTCCTGACGTGACTGCCCGCAGCAGCTTTGGGCACTGGCCCCAGGAGAGAGCAGGGGTGGCTGGGGAGGGCTGTGGAGCTCTCCAGAGCACCAGGATGCTGCTGGGAGCAGGGCTGGGCTGCTGGAGAGTGGCTGAGGTAGCAATGATATTTGCAGAGCTGCTGAGATGCACGGTCAGGGCTGCAAAGGACAGGACCTGGAAGGCACTGGTGGCTGTGCAGGTGATGGGAGGCTGTGCTATGGTGTGTGATGGGGCCTGGGCTCAGCTCTGCTACCCCCTTGCTCAGTGTCCTTATCTTGTCACTGTGCTCCCCAGACTGAAATGTCTCTGCCCATTACATGGGCATTTTGTGGCTTTTTTTTTGGTGGAATAGATAAATCTTATTCTTTCAGCAGTGTTTCCTTCAGCAGGGCTAACCCTGAGCTAACCACTGATCCAGATGCTCTTGGAACCAACTGGGAGTTTATCCATCAGTTCCTTGCTGAAATGCTGTCACATCCAAATTGTGATTTATGCTCTCTAATGCTCTCTCAACACCTTTTTAATTTTTTAATAGATACTTTAGCGAAGTATTCCACTTCAAGCCCACCATTATTCATGTGGTTAAGATATAAACAGAGTAATTGGTGAAGCAACAGCTTCATTCAATTTAACAGTTTAACAGACCAGCATGGCTGGGAAAGGAAAGCTGCCTCCTGGAGCTATCCCCAGGTGGCAAGTCAGGAAGGCAGAACAGCAGATTAGTAACTGCTCTGCTGATGTCTTCTTACTACACCGGCATTATATTGGCAAGGAAATTGCAGGCTTCCCTCTTTGACATGGTTATGGTGATAAATTAGGTACACAGAAGAACTAATGATGAAATTAAATAGAGTTATGAATATATATAAGATATTTTTCCCAAGGTCAGCTCTGAATGACACAGCAAAGGCATTATAATAACAGGTAAGTGTCAGACAGTGGTGGGCAGCACGTGGCTGGAGCCTAAATACAAACATTTGTGCAGGGAATACAGAGAGAGGAGGAAAAAAGGAGTTTTGAAGTTCATGGTATCTCTTTCTGCTGTCAGAGGAGCCTTGTTTTTAACAGGCAGTTTGGTCTCTTGCCGCCTGGGTGCTGAACAAAGCCCTCCTACCCCACACAAGGTGCTTTGCTGGGAGGCCATGCAGGACTCGAGAGCTGACCTCTGGGTGCTTCAGACACACATCCTGTGGGGGCATCCAGTGTTCCAGCATGGAACTTGGGCTTTTTGGGTGCTGCTCAGCATTTCAGGAGGCAAATCAGTCCACTTGGCCCCACCCCAAACTCTCCTGTGTAACCCAGGGCAAGTAATTTGGCTCAACATTTCTACAGCATTTGGTGATTTTTTTAGTTCTTTTTTAAAGCACCTTCATATTTGATTGTTTAGCTTTGGGCAACTAAACTGGATTCAAGCCAAAGCTGCTAACCTCAGCTCTGCAAGTAGGGCTCTCTAAAGTACTATAGCCTAAGTACAGGACTCAGAATTGCCAGACACTTCTGAAAAGCCTGGTCTTACATCCTCTGTCTCCCCCAGCTCTCTGTGGAGCACAAAGAGATAGCAGTGCTTCCTTTGCCTCCAGGAATGCTGAGGGCATGGACACAGTAAAAGTAGAAGGGCACTCTCAGACTCAATGGATCAAAAAAAATGTCTCAAGTAGATTTACATTTTTTTTTTTAGATTTGATTCCAAAGTCTCTGTAATTACTACCACACAGAAGTCATAGAGCTCTGCAGGCTTTGCCCCACAAGTGTCTCCCATGTCATTCCAGAAGAGCTGCACACCCTGCAGGGAAATGCTTTGTGAAGTGGTTCTTGAGAGACATCCCTGTGCTTTCTAAGTGATATGAGAAGTTTTATCCACATTTCACAAATGACCTTGCCCAGAGCTGCAGCTCTAAAGTCCCTGCAACTCTGCAAGTTGTGTGTATGCAGCAGATTTTTTTCTGTGCCTTTTTTTCTGGTGAGGATGTCCTTTTCTAAGGTGAGGGCATAAAGCTGATCAGTTTTCATTCCCCTCCTGTTTGCAGTTTGTAGAATAAATGGAGAGGAGCTGTATTTCCTTTCTGATTGGTGAGCAAGTGGGTCTGGTTTCTACCCCACAGCAAAGAGAGGGGTGAGCTGTTCTCCCAGAGGAGTGCCTGGGCTGCCCCAGCTCTGCAGGAACCGGGAACTGCTGCTTCTCAGAAAGGAAACCAGTGAAGTCCAGCCTTGTGGGAGTCAGGGATGGGGAGAGCTGGCCCTGGGGTGGCACTGAACATGCCCTTGCAGACGAGCTCTGCTTCTCTGGGATGAAACGATGCTGTCCCAGCACTGTGGGCACTGCCACCACCCACGGGGACATTGCAGGTCTGTGTGCTGGATCGGCTGCTGACCCTGTTTGTGCTCTCCTCATCCTCCTGAGAAGTTTGTGGGGAATGATCCAAGTTATGGGGATTCTTATTCCCCTTCATTTCCAGCCCTTGGGAAGTGCTTCCCGGTGGGAATGCGGCTCTCCAAGTCTGTCACTTGGGTTGCTGCGGTCCCTGTCCTAGGTGCAGTGACAGCTGTGGCAGCAGTGGTGGAAGTGGCAGTGGTGGCAGTAGTGACAGCAGTGGCAGCAGTAGTGTCAGAAGTGGCAGCACTGGCAACAGTGGTTGCAGCAGTGGCAGCAGTGGCAGCAGGGCAGCAGTGGCAGCTGTGGCGGCAGTGACAGCAGTGACAGCAGCAGTGACAGCAGTGACAGCACCAGTGGCAACAGTGACAGCACTGACAGCAGCAGTGACAGCAGTGACAGCAGTGACAGCGGTGACAGCAGTGACAGCAGTGACAGCAGCAGTGACAGCAGCAGTGGCAGCCGCAGTGGCAGCAGTGGCTGCAGTGGCAGCAGTGGCAGCAGTGACAGCAGTGACAGCGGTGACAGCAGTGACAGCAGCAGTGGCAGCCGCAGTGGCAGCAGTGGCTGCAGTGGCAGCAGTGACAGCAGTGACAGCAGCAGTGGCAGCCGCAGTGGCAGCAGTGGCTGCAGTGGCAGCAGTGACAGCAGTGACAGCAGTGACAGCGGTGACAGCAGTGACAGCAGTGGCAGCAGCAGGGGCAGCAGTGGCAGCAGTGACAGCAGTGGCAGCAGCAGTGACAGCAGTGACAGCAGTGGCAGCAGTGGCAGCAGTGACAGCAGCAGTGGCAGCAGTGACAGCAGTGACAGCAGCAGTGGCAGCAGTGGCAGCAGTGACAGCAGCAGTGACAGCAGCAGTGACAGCAGTGGCAGCAATGACAGCAGTGACAGCAGTGGCAGCAGCAGTGACAGCAGTGGCAGCAGTGACAGCGGTGACAGCAGTGACAGCAGTGGCAGCAGCAGGGGCAGCAGTGGCAGCAGTGACAGCAGTGGCAGCAGCAGTGACAGCAGTGACAGCAGTGGCAGCAGTGGCAGCAGTGACAGCAGCAGTGGCAGCAGTGACAGCAGTGACAGCAGCAGTGGCAGCAGTGGCAGCAGTGACAGCAGCAGTGACAGCAGCAGTGACAGCAGTGGCAGCAATGACAGCAGTGACAGCAGTGGCAGCAGCAGTGACAGCAGTGGCAGCAGTGACAGCAGTGACAGCAGTGGCAGCAGCAGTGACAGCAGTGACAGCAGTGACAGCAGTGGCAGCAGTGACAGCAGTGACAGCAGTGACAGCAGTGACAGCAGTGGCAGCAGTGACAGCAGTGACAGCAGTGACAGCAGTGGCAGCAGTGACAGCAGTGACAGCAGTGACAGCAGTGACAGCAGCAGTAGCCGGCTGGCGGCAGCAGAGGGAGACGCCAGCCTGGCCACGGGCTGGGGCTGCGCTGCTCCCGCTCGCTGCCGAGCCCCGAGCCAGCGGCAGCGCCCGGAGGGTGAATGAGGATGCGGTTGGTTTGTCAGGCGTGAGCTGCCTCTGTCTGCAGTGCCGAGCATCAGGAACGCGGGACCGGCTGGGGAAATGCAATGTTAACATCGTCATGTACAGTTTTGAAATTCCCATCTCGGTGGGAGGCAGATTCTGAGGCAGAGGGGATTTCCAACGCGCTGTTTCCAGGAGAGAGATAGAGAGCAAAAGAAAAAAAAAAAAAGAAAAAAAAAAAAAAGAAAAAGAAAGGGAAAAAAATATAGAGAGAAAAGTAGCGTAGCTGCTGATTAAGGACCACAGCACAACACAGAAAGCACAGCCCTGCAGGGCTGGCTTTGGGCTCAGCAGGAACGAGGTGCCTTGGTGCTTTCTGCCTCCTCCCCTGTCCCCTAGAGAGAGTTTTGCAGCTGCTCCAAGGCTCCAGCCCGCAGGTGCATGCTGCTGCAGGTGGGGCAGCCCTCGTCCTTGGAGCATGCTGCTGGTGTGAGGTGGAGTGAAGCTGGAACCGTTGTCAGCCCACAGGAAATCCCAGAGAAATGTGGGCTCTCTGCAGTAATGGGGGACATTACTTTGAGTGGCTCAATAACACTACAGCTCTGCTATCTCCTACACCATAATATAGAAACTCTTTTATGGATCTAGATGGAATTTCTTCGACATTTCCTCAAATTGCATTGTTTTAAGGTACCTTTGCATTTTTATTGGCAACCCAGTTGTAATAGATGGAATCCATATAGCATTGATGCTGTTTCTAGGACATGCCTGGTAGCTGTGAAATATAAACCAATAAGGCCTTGGACTATAGCTTAATCTTATCAGCAGAATTCAGGTAGTGTGGGACTGAAATTGTGCTACTAACAAGTGTTTCCAGCCATAACTGCCGTGATGAAATGGGATGGAAAAATCAGGAAATAGAGACGTGTCTGGATCCACACAGCTCCTGAGTGCAGCAGCACAGAGAAAAGAGCTGGCTGTGCCTGGCAGCAGCCTTGTGATTAAAATAAACAGTTCTGTGCTGCAACTCCAACCCTGCCTCTGTGAGTCTCCCAAGCCAGGAGACATAAATCCTCTTCAACTACAGAGACAAACTGCAAGTGATCACAAGAAAATGTGGATAGTGTACGGATATTTTTAGGAACTCCTCTCTGTCTAGGTTAAGTATGAAGTGAGGGCTGTCAGTGCCTTGGGGATTGCTGTGGGTATAAGCCAGCACCTCAATTTATTTCAGTTCCTCTAGGAGCAGAGATGCATCATTGTAGCTGCTGGGATCTTGATCTGGATGTGCAAAATCCACCCTAAAGGCTTGCCAATATAATCTCTTAATGCCACCATCTCTCCTGCCTGATGTTGTACCCCATGGTGCTGTGTTATTACTAGGCAGCTTATACAGTGTAGGTTAAACTGGAAAAACCTCTGTTTCCTAGCAATTTATAGCCCCCAATTATTGGGGTCTTAAGGTCACACAAGACTATGTGCATAAGCTAGCTTTTTGGAGACTGCTTGGAAATTACTGCATTTAGCTCAAAAATTTATCTCAGAAAGGACAGCAGGGAGATGTTTAAAGGAGACAATGCTTGAAGCAGGACAGCTGGAAAAAATTAAGATGCATGTAGGTCCCTTGCTTTCTCTGATCTTTTGAGGGTTGTGTTCACTCCACTTGTCTGGCTCTGAACAGCTGCCATAATAGTCATGCCCATGGCCTGATACCCATGCTAAGGGAAGCCAAATCTCTTGGTTTTCTGTACCTGAAGGATTTTGCCTTCTTGCCTCACATTGGTGCATCTTTGACCCTAAGATTTCCTCGCATCCCAGTCCCATACAGCCAGGCTGCAGCAGTCCTTCCATGCCCAATCCAGCAAGGAGGCAGGCAATGCACACATGTGCAAAAATGGTCTCCCAGATATTGGCTCCAGACCTCTTGTCCAAGTCTTTTTGTGCTGCACTGCTGTAAGGCCAACATCCCTGCTGCCCAGATGTAGGTGCAGGGCACTGCTCCTCTCCTCTGGAGCTGTGAGATGAGGTCAGCAGTGTCACTGGGGCATTGTACATCCCTTGTGTTAGTTGTTCCCAAGGACTGTTCTCTAACTGTTTAATTAGTCCCTTCAGTAATGAACCATATACCATTTGTTCTCTTTCAGCTGATATTTACCCTGTAGGAATCAGGGGCTCCTGAGAGCTGTCACACATCAGAGTGTCATGAGGACCCTGGGGAGAGGAATCATGTGTGGGCTTTGGTAATGGCCCAGGCAAGCAGGGCAATAAACCAGTCCCAAATGCCTGCTTTTAAATGCTGGGAGAGACACTGGAGCTGGTCTGGGACACTGGAGCTGGTCTGGGACACTGGAGCTGGTCTATGATTGTGCCTTTTAGCTGGTGCTCCTCTCCCCCTCTCCAGTGATGCCAGGACCTGTGCATGCAGCTCCCCTCAGCTGTTTGCCAAAACCTGTCCAGCCAGAGGCTGCAGGAGGGTGGAGAGGTGGCAGCCAAGGCCCCACAACCAGCAGCAATGCCTCCCTGTGCAGCAGCTGAGGCTGGGCTGTAGCACGTGTGCGGCACTTGGGATGATGGGCTGTTCTCAGCAGCCTGAATTTCCCAGTCAGCTATTTCTGGGATGAGAAGGCCTTGAATTTTTTGATGGCTTGCCAGAAATTAATAGCAAACTAACCCCTATGAAGGTGCTCCTTTGATGTTTTTATTGCTTGAAATTCAGAAGCTTGCTGTGGCCTCATTCCTTGAATTTTCCTCTAACCCATACATTGGAGCAAGTGAAGCACCACTGACCTCAGTTTGAGGGTGCTCCTTCACTGGCCAAAAGAACAGCATAAAGGTGATTTTTCTGCTCAGGTGCTGCACATTGCTCTCAACTTGTACCATTACATACCTAAAGAAATGCTGGTTCTTGCAGCCTGATGGATTTGAACATGCCAGCATTGCTAAACACTCTGTTTAGGATTTTTAAATGTTTAATTTGTAGCAATGGAGCCTAAATTGAGAATTAAAACCATGCACATCAGTCCTAAGGGAGTTTCCCTGTTCCCTCCCACTCCATCTGGAATGAAGAGGAGTTGGAATTATACATGAATTAATGAATAAGTAATAGAGAGTCACACAAATAAATTACAGATGCAAGGATTTTTTTTTAAATCATCCATAAGTTAATATTTATTTATGTAACTTGCAGAATTCCAGCCAATGGCTGCATAAATATTAATTACTAATTAAATTTTAATAGCAAAGCAAACCCCTGTATTTCCTAAATGTGTGTATTAAAGCCATCATTATTTGTTTGGAAAATTAGGTTTGTTTGTGACTTTGGTCAAGCGGTGACAAGAATACAATTTTAGAGCAGGGGACGTCCTGGATTAATCATGCTTTTTCCTTTGATTGCAATTGCTCAAAGAGAGGATGAATTAATTATTTTTTTTACATCCCATGAGGAGATTTTAACAAATTTAAAAAGAGCCCTCAGCAAAACAGGGGCATTTCTGGACTCCCAGTTGTGCATCCCTGCTACATATTTGACAGATTTCCAATACAAAGAGGAGGAGGAGGAGGAGGAGGAGGATGGCTTCTCAGCCATCAGCCTGCAGTGGCTGTCCTCATTTAGAGCAGCTGATTGTCTGGCCTGTGGTGGCACTTTTCCATTTCTGTGCCTGCTGGCAGCCCAGAGGCTCCCCTGCAATTGCTGCTTTTGCAGGTTACTGTGAGCCATCTTGCATTAATGTCCCTGTGCATCACTTTTTGATGCACACTGTTAAGCCCACCTGGGAAGGAATTCTCTGGGATGAGCTTTCCTTTTCTGCAGAACAAGGGAGGATGGAAAGCTGGTGAGTCCATGGCTCAGATCTGAGGCTGCCCTGTGTTTTCTCACACTGCTTTGCTGGTTGCTCCAGTTCTGCTGTTTTCTCTGTGTGTTGTCCTACTGCTCTGGGGAGCTTCTGAGGGTTTCTCAATGCTGTGGTTAAACCAGGCACTGTTCCCCATGAGCCAGGCTGGCTGAAACCTTCCTGGTTCCCAAGTGGCTCTTGTTGATGCCTTGCCATGGTTTGGGGCCCCTGGGCTGACACTCAGGCTCAGGAGAGGCAGGCAGGTGAAGGAAATGTGAGTGCCAGAGAGCTGACACTAAAGAGCTTGGCTGGTGGTACAGCTGGGAAAGGGGTAGTTTTGCTGAGCTGTGGCTTCAGCAGCACTTGAACTGGGGTGGTGTAACATGAGGTGAAAGTTCCACATGGTGCCACAAACACCTAAGGGGTAAATTGTCTGAAGAGACTCTGAGAACTGAACACATCTATGGGTAAAAGGTGGTTTTTAGGTTTTTTTTAAAGGAAAAGAAAATATTCCATCCAAAATGGAACCACTGCTGTTAATCTCATGCAAAGAGCTGGTGCTACATCCCTGCTCTGGGGGAGTCAGGGAGGTGCAGTTGCCCTGTGGTTTGGGTTTGCATTTGTGCTTTGCAGCTTTCTTCTTTTAAGTCAGTAATTATGGACTGAAGCTGGTGAGACAAACCTGGAGTAAAGCAAATCAATCAGTTTCATCCTGGTGGGGAGTCAGGGTCTGCCTGCCAGTTCTATCCCACTGTGATTCACCAGCCTGTGGTCTGTTGCAGGTAAGGAAGTCAAAAAGGTGAGACCCAGTGCTCCCTGGGACATACCTGGAAAATCTTTCGAAGGCTCAGGGCTTTAATAAGGATAGAGAGCAGGGAGAACATTTATTGCAGTGCTTTATAATTTGCCCTCATTTAATTACAGGGACACTACTGGTTAAAGAATTTATTAAGCAGTTTTCTAGCCCACTTTGAGATTGATGGAGCATACAAAGACATGAGTTGATTAAACCCAGCCGGGTTTCACCCAGCTTTCTGAAATTAGCAATCTCTAAGGTCTGAAAAGACAAGTACATGACTCAGGGTTCTGTGCAACAGCCCCAGGTACCTCCCCAGTGAACACTCCTGGAGCCTGTGTTTGGTTCAATAACTGTGGATGGCCATTGAGCATGTCCATTTTAAGTGGAAGGAAGGAACAGAGATAGGAAATAAACGAAGCTGGTTATAAGCACAATAAAACAAAGTGCACAAATTTAAATGTAAACCACTGAAAATGTACCAGAAGTAATAAAGACAAACCAGTGATAGGAGTCTGAACTGAAGCCCTGGCTAATTCTGTACTGCAAAGATATAAAAGAAAATCAATATTAAAAAAAAATGGGACCTTTTTCACAGAACCTGTTAAATGGTGTATGCAACAATTTAAAAGAAATTACTTGAGAGCTAGAAGTGCAGCAAAGAAACATTTAAATAATTGACATTTAAAGAATTAACATAAAATTATTCCAAGATAGCGAGGGAAATAGTCAAGCACCTTTCTAATGCTCTTGTAAAACCAGGCAGCTTTTACAGTGCATCCTCAACCTTGAATACATCTGCTTAACCATTACCCTCGTGTCCCAGCTCTCTCTAGGCAATATTAGCATTCACTAATGCATGGACCAGCCTGTTTAGATCAGGGGCTTTTTGTCTTGTCCTTGACCTCACTATTAGGTGATGAAATGACAGGCCAACATGGGGCTGGCTCCATCTCTGCTCCTCCTGAGACCATGGGCAAAATTCCTGATGGACAGAGAATTAAATCAGCATCCCTGAGTAAGCCACTGCTCCTTTGGAAAATGGATTTCTCTGTCAGTGGTTGACATGGACAAATACAAGATGTTGTGGCGCTGCCATGCATCCTTCATTGATCAAATGTTTATTTCAGTATGGTGCTCCCCCTTTTAATGGGATGTTGCAGATGTTCATTAAACAAATATTCATTATTTAAACAAGACAAAGTCTGTCCTTAATTTCTTCTCTGTTAACTCTTTTTTCTACAGCCACTGCAGGTAAAAGTCAGGAGACTATACAGATGCTGGTGTGCAAAATTCAAAATATTTCGGTGTCTTGTGTTGGATTTTGGGCTCCCCAGGCAGTTTTGGACTGGCACAGCCCAACAAGGACCTTTGAACAGACAATAAGTGAAGGTGCCCCAGTGTAATGCAGCACTGATAGCCAGGCTGGTGCCTGTGCAGCCAGGCCAGCTGGCAGCTGGCACTCCCAGACCAAGCCCTCAGTCCTTCAGGCAGTGGGATTAAGGCTCTCTCTTTACTGGGTGACTCCCAGCAAGGCTCAGGGCAATGACAGCACTGCCAGCTCCTGCTGCCTCCTTTGCTGCCTGCTTGAGGAGCAGTTGGCTCTGGCTGACACAGGCACTCCTGGGAGCACAGGGTGGCAACATCTTTTAGCTGCTTTGTGCTGTCTGAAAGAAGTTTTGTCCCTCTCTCAGATGGAGATTCCCAAGTGGCTGAGGCTTAACATCCATGAGATCTTCTCTCTCTTTAATGAAAATATATACACACACCTAGATCCTGTCTAGGTGTTTTGTTGTGCAGCTGTGCAGGCAGCACAAGGTCTGAGCATGGAGCATATCCAAGAATCAGCTCCTGACATTTGGGATTCAGGCTATTTGCAAACTCTGGCATGCCTCAAGGACTCTTTTACACAGGCTGCACATTCCCAGAGTTGTCTCAGAATCCATGGGGTGTCACTAGCCAGGAGATGGGGGTTTATTACAGATCTGGGGAGCAAGGCTGAAAGCTGATTGCCAGGAACCCTGCACCCAGTCATGCCTGAACCAGATTCCCTCTCTCACATGGGTTATGCAGCTCCTCCATGAGCTCAGACTTCAGCCTTTGACTTCATCACCTCTCTTGCCTTTGCTTCTCCTTGTATTTTCCATGACAATTGCAGGAACTTGCATTTTTTTTGAGAACTTACAGCTCTATGAAATGTAAACTTGGCTCCTGGGTTTGAAGGCTACCCTAAGACCTATATGCAGTGGGAGGATTGCAGATGCCCTGCTTCTGGGAGAAACTGGGCTTAAAAAGAGGTCAGGAGCAGAGTGATCCCTAGAGGAGTCAGGAAAGGTCCCACAGTTTTGCTCAGGTGTTGAAGAAAGGAGAAGAGTGTTGAAGCCTGGAGAGAGCCACATGTGGAGCCTGGATGTGTGCCCTGCTGTGAGCTGGGGATGCACTGGAAGGAGCAGAGCCCAGACACAGCCCTGGTGTGATTTGTGGGGCTGGAAAATCCCAAACCATGAGCACTCTACTCCATTTTCCATTTCTTAGAACTCAGATAACATATTCAGAGAGGTTCATACCAATATTTTTGTCCACTTCCATTTCCTTTTTTTCCCCATGTACAATTGTGATACATATTCAGGGTATTTTTTTTTCCCTGGTATGAGTTTTTCCTCCCCTCTTTTTTCCTTTTTAGAAGTACAGTTTCTCCAATGATATTTTAAAACGATGGATTTATCCATGTCTTCAGTTTTACTCCATTTTACTTGAAGTTTTGTGAGTGCTAGTTCTCTGTTTTACAGAATAGCTAACTTGGGGGCTGGGATGTGTTAATTATTCAATGATTTAAATGAAATATCAAAGGAGTTTTTATTGATTTGCATATAAAAGTTATGAAACGAAATATATGGCACAACAGACAAATTAGTAGGCCATAAAAAGCATGAGTGAATTAGTGTTTTATTAAAGCTTTAAGATAACATGCTGTAGTATCTGAAAAGAAAGGTCAAAAGGAAAAAAAAAAAGGAAAATTTAAATGCGTGCACATTAATGGACTGGGGAATGTGGCTTTACTAATAACTTCTGTGCATAAAAATTTATATTTTTCAACACAGCAATCATTTCTTTCACACTGTTGGGTATTTTAAATGTGCTCCTGTGTATATAATATTAATTTAGTCATAAAATAAAAGGCAGTAATTCAGACAGTAGCCCATGTGAGCTATTAAATTCAAAGTACCGTGTGAAGTATTTGTGGTTATGGTTCCTCGAAGTTCTGTGTGAGACACAAACAAACCACCCCTGACAAGATGAAAGTGTTTGCTTTCAACATACCTGTCTGTGCTCAGTTTGGGTTCCCCTGCTCCCTTATTGAGACCTGACACCATCTCTGATTAGTTTGGGTATGAATATAAGAATGTTCCTTGGGAAAAAAAAAGGCACAAAATGAGGATTTGTGCGATAGAGAAGCTTTTGAAAGGTTCACATTCTGTGAGTCTATCCAAACTAGCCAATGTTACAGTTCACTTATTTTTATGCCTGACCATTGAGCTTTGCTGCCTTAGGAGGTGGAAAGATGTTTTTACTTTCAGTAATTTGGGGCTGAAAGTTAACCAGCAGCAAATGGGCTTGACCGTGAGGCTGGTGAGCTGTGTGAAGCATTTCTGTGCTGTTTGTCTCTGAAAAGCTCAAAGCAAATACTCCATCCACTGCAGAAGCAAATGAATACATGGCAATTAATCAAAATTCTTCTCACTTGGTTTCCCTGTGCATGTGCTCTTGCACTATGCCTTGGAGTGCCTGGTTGCTCTCCTGTTAAATGTGTCTGTGCTGAGACCCAACACAAGCACTTCTCAGCAAGAGGAAATGAAGCCCAGACCTGGATGAATCTTTCAGAGTCTTGGCTCAGTGCCTGCAGCTCAGCTCATGTGTCAGTGTCCACCCTTAATGGCAGTGGTGCAAACACTCAGAGACTCCTGGTAAAACATCTCTGTGGATTCTCTCTATGTTAGGATATATCCCAATGCAGCATTTCAAAGCCTCTCACCCCTTCATACGAGTGGCTTGGAGACAGATCTCATCCTTGCCTCCCCTCCACCCTGCCCTCCCACCTCTCTTTACACAGAATCCAAATCTGCTGCTGGGAACAGCCCCCGGCATGGTGGAGTCTGCAAGGAGAAGAGGATTTCCATGGATCCTGCTTCCTGCAACACACCCAGCTCAGAGGCCACCCAGCACAGTGTCCTCTAAAGCCATGTCCAGACACAGGGCAGTCCTGTGGGCAGAGAGTGAGGCACAGCAGCAGCTGCTTACACAGCACCTCAGGTCCACAGCTGCCCCAAATAACTGTGTGGCACAAATCAAAGACAGCCAGTAAAGCACAAGAATGACTTCCTTCCTCCAGCACTTTTCCTTGCTGTCTAAGGGCAGTGTAAATGCACTTGGTGAGCTCGGAGCAGGCTCTGCATGGCTGATTCCTAGCCAAGGTACAGCTGTGATAAGAGGTTGGTGGCACCTCTTTGCTTCCTGCCAGGCTCTCTGCTGGCTGTAGGGGCTGCCTGGGCTGCTGCAGGTGCCACAGCAGGATGGATGATCCTTTCTGATAGCCTCAGAAAAAGCCCAGCCCCGTGTCTCAGTCTTACCACAGCTGTAGTCTGGGCTGGTGGCTTGGCCCAGGCTCCTTGTGGTGGTGCCAGCCCAGCTGGAGCTCCTCTGCAGTGCCTCAGGCTTACCCTGGGAGCCTCTGCTCTGCGCTGCCTGGGGGCCCTGGGGACCCTTGGACCAGCCTGTCTCTGACACCACAGCTGTCTTCAGTGTCCCCTGCACCTCAGTGACACCCTCCAGGGTACCAAGTGGTCTTGCAGGGTGTGAGAGATGCTTCCATCCAAATTCATCCCTCCTGTAAATCAGAGAATGGAAGGATGACCAAACTCTGGGATTCCTCAGCCAGCAGTCTTCCCAGACAATGCATCCTGTTTTCCTGAGATTACCATCCTGTGGAGAAGCACGGGAGAGCCATTACCAGCATGCTGGAGGTGGTCTGAGAGCAGTTGTTTTAGGTATTTATTGGCTTCAGAGAGGAAGAGATCACAGCTTGGCAGGGGAAATAGCTGCAGGCCACCCCCACACTTTAAATGAAGGGTTAATTTGCCACCAGGAGAGAGGAGAGGTGTGTGGGCAGGCACAGCATCCCCACATCTGTGGTGAGTCAGACACCCCAGAGAGCCCCTGGCAGACACGGAAGGGAGAAGGAGGTCAGGGCAGACAGAGACCCCGAGGGTTCCATCTGCCGGAGCAGAGGCAGGGAGGGGAGGGGACCTGACCTCCTGCGCTTGATTTGCAGAGCAGGGGGAGAGAATTCATCAATTCAGCATCCCCAGCCTGGCACAGGGGTGGTGTTCAGCACTGGCAGCTGGAAAGGCAGGTACTCAGAGAGAGGCAGGCACTGGTGGGGCTGCACCTGCACAACCAGCCAGGAAAGGCTGCAAAGCCACGGGGAGTCCTTTAATTACTGCATCAATTAGTAAAGACAGTGGCATTGGGCTGTCTAGTTTAATTGGCAGGGCCAGGGAGGAGGGCAGCTGACATGGGCACCCTCAGCCTCTCTGGGGACAGGGCAAACCCAAATGACCCACAGTCCCAGGAGGGGAGCCACAGCACAGCTCCTGCTTCCCCACTGCTGCCTGGCTGCACTGGGCAGCAGCTCCTGCCCTGGCAGCAGGTGAGCTCCATGCAGGCCTTGGCCAGGAGCTCTGCAAAGGCTCAGCTGAAGCTGGGGAATATGCACAGGGTGAAATATGGGATTTAGAAACCAAGGCTCCAGAAGGGAAAGATCAGTCTTTGAAACAAAATGCACTTCCCTTTCCCCCACAATGTTCAGGTTGTTGTATCACTGGTTTGTTTATTTTCTTTGCCTTTTTGGCAGATTTGGGGTATTCCAAGCATCAAATAATGTCTTACTTCCCCCTACCTCTCAACCTGACCTTTATTTCCCAACCTGTTCAAGTGCTAACCACCAGTGGTGGTCCTAAAGGTTGTGTCTGGTTGTGATGGCTGCATCTGGCTCAAAGTGGATTTGGGGGGGACTGATAAGAACCCAAAGCCAAGGACTATTTTGAACAATGCATTCACCTAATTACAGTGCTGGTCCAACTCAAGCTAAGCTTGGAAGAAACTAATGTCTGTAGTCTGTATGCAAATATGACTTTGACTCCATTATCTTACTCCACAAATAGTGACAGCCCAGGGCCTGTGGAGCTCTCCTGCACAGGAGCAGAGTGTGTACCAGGATTTCTCTTGAGTAGGAGCATCCTTCAAGGTGCCTTCTTGAGGCTGAGAGGTTCCTCATCACTTCAGATACTCAGTGAATGAATTGTGAATGTATGCACTGAAAGTTTGAAATTATACAAAGGATTGATTGTGCTTATATCATGCTTTAGGCCTGAATTGTTAATGAGGCATGGATCTATCTGTACACAAACTCTCATTTGCAACACAAGGGGGTCCTTTCTGAACCTCATGATGTGATGGGAGACAGCTTTGTCTGACCCTCTCCTCTATGCAGTAAATGATCAACTGTACCTTGCTATCCAATTTTGTTAAACTCTTGTTGCATTTACCATTGAACTTTATTTATATCAATAAAATACGTTTTTGCTTCTCTCCTGAGAGTAAAGTGCATGATTCCACCCACAACAAAGAGGAAGCAAATACTTCTCTGTGGAGGATGCAGCCTCTGGGGTTTGTCAGTGCACAGCAAAGTGAAGATGAGTCAGGTCTGAAACAGGTGCACATCATTTCAGGCACATTACGTTCCTGTGGAGATGTTCTCAGTCAGGCTCCAAGTGACATATTTCCTTGCCACTTCACTTTCTTCACAGGATTAAAATAATTCCTGCTGTGGATCTGTCATGATCCTTCTGGCTGCCCCCAGAGCTGTTGCCTTAAGTGGCAGGAGGAAGGTCTGGTTGCTTTAGGCATGTCTGAGCCTGTGCCTTCAGCAAGTTCCCAGACAGCCTGGGAGTGTTGTATAATTATAACCTCCTCTCTGGGGTGTGCAAAAAACTGCCAGGGGCATTTGAAGCCGGTCCCAAAGGCAGGATGGGTGGGTGGGAGCTTGGTGCAGGAGTCAGGATGGCAGAAGAGCCAGGAGGGAAGCAGGGGCTGTTTGAGGGGCTGCCTGTCAGACAGAGCTGCCCAGACACAGCAGGGGTCAAGTGGCAGTCTTGGCATCAAGGTGCAGATAATTGTCAGGACATCACGCCAGAAAAGTGACAAATATGGGAATGTGTCTTTGAGAACCCCTGCCTACACGGAAAGGGAATTAAATAGAGAGCAAGGAGGTGCTAGCCTTGTCTTGTGTCCAGAGGGGAAGGGAGGATGAGACTGGGAGGTTAAGGAAGGAGACCAAGATAATTCCTTTATCCCTGGATCATAAAGTTTAACTAGAAATCCTGTAAAAACATTTTTTCAGAGTTCAAGTCCCCTTTTGTGAAACTCTCACTCTGTCACTTTGGGCAAATTACCATAAAAAGATCATGTTGGTGGAAAATTTCAGCCCATGTAGAATTGCTCGCCAGTAAAGAGGAATGAGAAAACTGATTTCCAGTATTGATCAGTGTGCACCTAAAGTTTTTCAAATCCCTGATGAGTCTGTCCACCCATGATCTCGTCTGACAGTGGGCTTTTGGCAACAATAAGTGTTTGTCTTGATTCTGTGACTTCATTTTGTGTACATTATATTTGATAGTATCAGAGCAAACAGAGTGTAAAATGCATGTTTTCCCACCACAGAAGCTCTAGTCACCCATTTAATGTAGATTTAAAATGATGGTGTGCAATCAGCACAGTGAAGAATGCTCTGAAAACCCATCAGCCCAATAAGTGGATCTCTTTAAGTAAGAGAATGAAAATAAAAGTGTATTTTCTAAGTGCTGAGACCTCTTGGGAGAGCAAACAGGAGGAGTGGTGGATGGAATGCAATTCATTTCAGCAGGAGTGGAGCGAGGTTGGTGTCTGGTGCCCTAAAAAATCCTGACCAAAGGTGGGAATATCAACATACCCCCCTGTAGCAGCAGGAACCAGAGTGTCTCCAGTATAGACACCCCTGCAGAATAGAGGAAGGAGCAGGTTTGCTGAGGATGCTGGATTTATGGCTCCAGAAGGGGATGTTGATTTTCTTGGGGCTGGGTTGAGGTGCCCATTCATGTTTACTCTGTGTGCACCAGCACAGCAGCCCCCAGTGGGACTGAGGGAGCTGATGGACTTCTCAGCATGTCCATGCACAAAAAAGAGTGTCACTGCTCTGCAGGGTGCCAGAGGAACCATGGATGAAGTGTGCCTTTCCTATCCCTCCCCTAGGTACCGAGCTTGCTCTTTAGTGCACAAAAAATTTTAATAGCGCCAAAATTTGCCAGCGGTTGCATAAACTTCCCAGCTCTTCTTGGAGCCAACTCATCCAATCCATTGTGCTGTGGGGCTTTTTTTGGGGGTGCTCAGCTGCTGGGGTGACAAATGTTGTCTCTGGGGTTGGCTGGAGATGGTGGGGAGGGCTGGGAGCAGCAGAGCAGAGCCTGTCGCGCCGCTCGCAGCACTTGGGTAAGCACATCACACAGCCCCATCTCACATCTGCATAATCCATCACTTTTAAAGACGTTTCCTTATATGGGTTAATATAAAATGTTGCTCATTGTGTCAGCCAGCAGGAGGTTTCATAGGTCCTTTAGGCAACTTAAACAGTGATTAATCAAAAAAAAGCCTCCACCTTCTTCGTGCTGTTAATGTTGTTGTTAGGTTGCAGGCAGCATAATTTATGGCATTTTCTGATCCTGTTAGCTAGGATGTCTGATTAATTTTGGCTCTGGGATTAAGTCAGCAAAAGAAATTTGACTTCCACAAGCAAGTGATATATATCATCCACCCGAGTGTGGGAGGGACACAACACTATCTTTCTGCCAGCACTTTTACAGTGTCCTCGACTATAGCCAGGAGGTGGCATTATGTACTCATTTTATTGCTGCTGCTGCTGCCTGGGGACTAAATGGATTTTAAAGTCCAGGACATGGTCAGCTTCCTAATCTTGACAAGGAAGGGAGAGCATTACCAAGAGATGCTGGAGACCCTGCCCCTGCTCCCCAACATGGACCACAATGTGCAAACTGGCATGTTTCTCATCCTTTCACCTCCTGGATTATTCAGAAAATGACATATCAATGACTTAATTATTAGTCAGAATTTTGCTTTTCACACATTTTTCATTCTTGGTACTCAGGTGCCTTTCTGATGCTTGTTTCATTTTCATTTATGTCTTCATTTTGTCTGCTTATATCTTGTCTGTTCTTCTTGGGGCTAGAGAGCAAAGTTGGGGGATAATACAAAATATTCAGTCCATCCCTGCTTTTCTTTTATATAGAGAGTTTTTCTTTCATTTTTATTCCTTATTATGGAGCCCTTTATCAAGAAGGCATAAGATCCTTTAGTAGCTCTGGGAATTTGTCAGCCAATGAAACAATCTTGTCTAGGTGGGTTTCTATGAGGTTATTTAAGCCACCCTCAAGTACAGATATAGCAGGAGCGTCTTCATTTAGGAGCATTTGGTCTTGTTAGTGGGATCCTTGCCTGGGAGGCCTGGCAGCAGCCATGCTGCTCTCCATGGGTACAAACAAGGCATGGCAATTAAAAACACCACCTTTCTTCCCCTTTCCAGGCCAGTCTCCTCCATTCCTTCACTTTGGGTAACAGTGTGAGGTTCATAGATAAATATCTCTTCTTCATTTCTGCAAGATGAAACAAAAGGGGGAAAGTCAGACAAACCTCAGGTTGCTGCAGGTGATTCAGCCTTTTGATGGAAAGTTCAAGTAGAAATCTCTGCCCCACCTTGGCCTGACAGTCCCTAAGGAAAGGCAATTCCACATCACAGCTGGGGATGTGGCTGCAGCCTGGAAAAAAGCAGCAGAGATCTGGGTCTGGAACTGTCAGGAGGTCACTATTGAGAGGTGACTGTAACCCTAAACTGCTGCAGTTTATATTCTTGCTCCATTAACTCTGACAACAGACTTCAGAGACCAGAGTTTTCTCAACCTGGTTTATAAATCATGCTGCTAAAATTACACTGGGATTTACTTGTGCATAGCAGGGAGCTCTGCAAGTAAAATTAACCCTTTGAACAAGAACTGGGGTGGGTGTGAAGCAGATGCTTGGCACCTATGTGAGGCTGCTCAAGTTTTGGGCTGGGTTTGTAGAAGCCCAAGAGTGGATACTGTACACCTTGAGCTTCGGATATTCATCTTATCCCCAGCCAGACTCGGAGAGCTGAGAGGGCAGAGCTGGTGGGATGAGACCAGCCCCAGCCTGGAGGCTGTCACAGGCATGTCCTGTACCAGGATGGTCCAGTGCTGGTCCAATGCTGGGCCACCCACTTGGCTTCCCAGCAACCAGTGATGTGCAGCAGCTCCCAAGCCCCAGGCTGGGCTTACACCAACCTGCTCAGAGTGGTGGAGCTCAATAGTTTTTGTACCCAAAGATTTCCTCTGCCCTTGGAAAGATCTGCTTTCCAGAACCTACCAAAACCTCTTCAGATTTTGTGAAAATATGAGCCTTTAAAAATAGCTCAACTGCTCACCCAAGAAGAGACCCTTGAAATCAGGAGCTGTATTTCAAGCCTTGACCTTAATCTCTGAAAGGATGCTGCCTTCTGCATAACCCAGGCACTCCTGCCAGTCTGTGGGGCTCGAAGCTGTGCCTGTGCACACAAGCTGTGTGTGGCACTGTGTGACAGGGTCACAGTGGCTCTGCAAGAGTGAACTGGGCTGCTCCTCACTCATGCATCAGCAGCAAAACTGGGAGCTCGGTGCTGGTGGCAGGACCTTTATCAGCAGTGATGAATGGCAGGGGGGGATTTTCATCTCTTTGATTAATTTTGCTGGGCTGACAGAAAGATCACATCTCGGCTCCTGCGCCAGGAGATTTGAGTGAGGGAAGGGCTGGATGAGCTAACTTTACTCCTGCAATCCCAAAACCTCAAGCCCTCACAGCTCCTGCATGCCTGAGGGTGGGAAGTGCTGGTGGGCTTGGGGAAGCAACACTTGTGCTGTCAGACTGGGAAGAGAAACAGCGATGGGTCAGAAGTCATTGTGTTTGTAAAGGAAACACTGAGGCAGGAACAATCCATTTTGCTTGCAGGAAGAATATCCCTTCCTTCTGGGGATGTTTGGAAAATAAAGGCAGGATGAATTTGACCTCTGTTTTGTTTGATATTTACTGATTTGAGAGATGGAGTTTGCAATCCAGGGCTGCTGTGGCTGTTCTGTGGCTGGGGAGGGGGGAGTCAGCCTGCAGCAGCTGGAGGGTGTCATGAGTGCCACAGGGGCATGAACCTTCCTGGACAGAGGCTCAGGGTGGGAGTTTTGAGCAGCCAAAGCTTTTCCTTTGCTCATCACCTCTTCCCTTCTGCCATGGTTCATTCATTCTCCTCACCTCTCCCTCAACGCTTCTTCTGAGCATCTCTGTCTCAGTGACCTGGGTCACCTATAGAGGGCAATTCCTTGGTTTCCTTCAGTCAAAACCAGTTATTCCTTACTCAGCTGATTCCTCTCTCACCCTCATGCCCTCCAATAAGGATCTGGATACCTCCTCTTGAGATAGCTACCTACAGTCTGAGTCTGAACATTTTTCTGTTAGGGCAATGCAAATCTGACGTTGCTTCACTGCTCAAGAGAAAACTTGTTACTACCTCGCCTTACAGCACTGTGATCTACTTCCTCATGCTCCAAGGGCATAATATGTGATATTTCAGCTGTGAACATGAACTCAACAGATGAAGGGACCTCCAGCAGTTCCAAAACCACAGAATATTTTTCTCCACGTTACTGTTACAAACAGTGTAGCATGATAACCAAAAAGAATATGCTGATTTTTTTCCCCAGTCCCATTGGAGGCTATAATCTCTCTATGGGTCTTCAGATCACTCAAGAGTGATCTTGCACTTTGTTATTAGACTGTGGAGTCCCAGGCACAAATCCTAAAGAGGGCAGCAGAATCAAACCCAGACCTTTGCCTATGGCTGGCCACAGCAGTGCTGTGCTGCTGAAGCAATGCTGGTGCTGCTAAATGAATGTGCTTTATGTGCAGGGGCAGTTCAGCTCCCACCCAGAACATGCTGCACATCCTTTGGTGATGTACAAACCGACTGGGACAATTTACAATGGTGATTTTTCCACTGACGGGTAAATGAATGCTCTCTATTATAGGCATTTAATCAATGCCAGCTCCCTCGGTCTCTGAACAGGCCACCAAGATGGAAGATTGATTGGGCTGAATGCATCATATATAAAACAGGGATACCTCATAAGAGCATAAATGAGGTGTTTGTTTCCCAAAGCCACAAAGACAGCTCTGTGGTGGGGAGTGTTGACAGCCACTTGCTGAGACACAGTGAAGGGACAAGACCTGGGTTTAATGTGGGGGTTTTGTCTTGGTTTTGTCTTGGGTTTTTTTCAAGGCAAGGCTGAAATTACCTGGAGATGGGGAGGAAGATCCTTCCAGCTCTGCACATGGGCAAGGCTGTTTGCTTGGAAAGGGATCCTGGTGATCCCTGCACTGCCTGTGTGGCTTATGGAGCTGCTGCTCCCAAATGCTGCTGACCTCTGCAGCAAAATTTGCAGTTAATCACAAAGCACTGAAATTTGGCTTCATATTTACACAAGTGGCCAAAACTTCAGAGGAGTTGGTCCCCCACCCCATCCCCTTTCCAATGTTATTTTTAATTTTATTCAGAACAATAAATTGGCTTCTTAGCTCAGCCAGGAGGCTTAGCCTCATTTCCAAGCTGTGGTTTGGATACACAGGGGTGTGGAAAGGATATTGCTGGGACCATGGGAATCCAGGGTCTGTCTGAGTGGGTCCATGCTCTAACTGGGATAAATCTCAAATAAAATACATGAGCACAGTTCCCCCTGAAAGATGTATTAAGTGTCTGATTGTATCTCACTTGAGAAATGGGTTAAAGCACACAGAAGGTCAGTTTGCATTACTTCTAACCTTTGCAAAGTCATCAAGCTGAAGTACTGAGCACTGATTTGATTTGGAAACTGAGACTCATCCTAAATCAATGGGATGGATAAAGTATACCTTTTATTAATATGGCTAAACACACCCCTAGTTGCATAAGTTAAAGGGGAGCACATAAAGTGATGGTCATTCTCAGGATCCTGAACCCCAACTGCCTGTGGAAGCCAGGGAGGCCAGGGAGCCTCAGACACTTAAACCTTAATCATGCTTAAAATGGGATTTAACTGTCCATGTGCCTTAAAATTACATTTCCTTTGGCTTCTGTCAGGTCTGTGAGACTGTGATTAGAAAATCAGTCTAACTTCACAGCTGGAAAGATTGTCACCATATACCTCCCCAGTGGATGGCCAGGGCCACTCAGTTTCTGATGCAAAGACAGAGAGTTCAGCAAATAAAATCTGGCATGTTGAAACTTCATGACTTTACTACCAGAGTATTTTGGGTATACCACTGAAAAAAAGCATAAAACAGGAGTTTGTGGTAATGTTTCTGGGGCAGCAGGGAAGCAGTAGCATCCTTTTAATACATTCTGACTCTTTGTGCTCCAGAGTTCAGTCCAGGGATCAGTGCAGGTTTTTTACCCTCAGTCCTGGAAAGTTCTGCTTTGTGAGCTGGTTTATCTTCTCAATAAGACACACAAGGGTATCATTTAAAGCCCAGTAAATTCATACTTCCCACATTCAGTGGCACATGGTCTTTAGGTCCCAGTTAAGAACTCACAGGCATGAGGTGCTGTGCTGTAAGTCACACTCTTTCACAGCTCCTGAATTAATTAAAAAGCACTAAAAATGTGAAATAACAAAAAAACCCTATAATAAACTAATGAAGTGAAATATGTTTTGCTGAAATTAAAGAAGTCGCTGTCCAGGCTGAGAAATCCAAACATCAACTTGTGTGGGGGACTAATTACAGTGTGAGGTATGTGATGGTAATGCTGATTCTGCTGTACTGCTCTGCTTCTGAGGTCCCATCTTAATTGTATGAGGAATAAAAAAATCCTTATGTTTGCATAGCACTTCCAACAATTTTATTTGTCTCTGTGAAATCTGAAATCCCCCAGTGCTGTGGGATATTAGCCCAGCTGGATTGGACTTCAGTGGTCCCTGTGGATCCTTTCCATCTCAGGATATTCTAAAATGTTAGGATTTTATGATTCTGTTTACAGTGAGCCAGACCTGGGAAACAGCAGAGACTCCATGGAAACTCTCCTGTTGTGTGGGGAGAGGATCCAGTGGAAGGCAACAAAGATGCTGAAGGGGCTGGAGCATTTCTCTGATGGGGAAAGGCTGAGGGAGCTGGGCTGGGGGAGCTCCTTCCTCCTTGAGAGGAGATGGCTGAGAGGGGACTCATCAGTGTCTGTCAGCACCTGAAGGGAGGTGCTGGAGCAGGGACCAGCTGACAGGGCAGTGGCCATCTCCATGCAAGAGGTGTGTCCTGAGGAAACATAGATTGGATCTGTCACATACAAATCCTGTCTTTAAAACCCCACTTAGAAGTGCCTGTGGTATAAATCTGTTTGTTAAAATTGCATTTCGAGCAATATCCCCATGGCTCCCCAGTAAAAAATCCAAAATTTACAGCGCTGTAGAAACAGACAGCTCTACAGGACTGTGGCCTTAACTGGCAAAACACCAAGAGCAGAAATAGTGCCATTGTCTTCCCATCTGACAGACCCACTACAAAAGTTCTTGGTAGTTTTTGATACTGCTCTTCAAGGATATGAAACTTTTTTCCATAGGATTTTTGTGTTTTTAAGTGTCACATGTGATCTAAGTTGTCAATTCACCCACCACAGAGGGAACTTGTGCTTTTCCCTTGGTGTTACCTGGCTATAAAATGGCATCTGGGCATGGCAGCTACTCACTAATCTGTGAAACCAAGAATGAGAATTGTGTTTAATGGGGCTGCTCAGTAATGCCTGCAGTCAGGATTTCACAGTGTCTGGGGTTGCTGCTGATTGTGGGCTGCCATGCAGAGAACTGTGATTTGCAAAGGTGCCCAATTGTTGTTAGGATTGGCTCTTGCTATTATTCTTGTTTGTAAACATACATTTACAGTAAGAGCAGACATTTTAATTGGCATTTTGAAATGCCAATTAAGCAAAAATATTCAGAGTTTTGCTCTGCTCTCATTCTTCATCACTGAAGTTAAAAAAAGTTATAGCCCCCAATTTCTATACCAGGTTTCAGCACAGGACTGGGTTCATGAGAAAGCAAGTGTTTGACAGCACTAATGCCCTGGTAAACTCCATGAGCACATTTCTGCTAAACCTGGGCTGGGGGGAGCAGAATTCCATCTGTGTCTGGTTTCCATCCCTGCTCACATGCACCCTCTGAGTGCCTGCAACACTGGGTCTTCACTGCAAAATAAATCTGGCTGTGGGTTTGTGCTTAATTCCACTGTCCCTTACAGTCTGGGCATGGGTTCATTGAGGAGAGAGCACATTGACTTATTGCCACCCAAGTTACCCAGGACTCAGGGAAAGGAAAGGTTTTGTAAATACTCCAAGGCTCTTATGGAGTCTCCACATCAATCACGTGTCTTTCCAGGGTTTACACAAGTCTTCAACCTGGATCCTCTCTGAAGCTTCCAATAGGATAAAACTGTGGAGTATGAAAAAAACATCCCTTGGGGACCAAAAGTGCCTCTCCATATATCCTAGAATCTTAAAATGGTGTGGGTTGGAAGGGAGGTTGAAGGTTTTAATTCCAGCCCACTCTGCCATGTCCAGGGACACCTCATACCTGACCAGGTTCCTCAAAGCCCCATCCAGCCTGACCTTGAATATTTCCAGGGATGGGGCATCCAAAGCTTCTCTAGGAAAAATCTTTCACTTTCTCCCCACCCTTACAGCAAAGATTTTTTTCCTACTACCTAATCTAAACCTACTCTCTTTCAGTTTAAGGCCATTACCTCCTTTCCTATCACTCCATGTCCTTGCCAAAAGTCTGTCTCTGGTTTTTTTTTTTTAGTCCCTCTAGGTATGGGAAGGCTGCTAGAAGTGTCACCTTGTAGGAGGCAGCCCTGGTGCAGATGTGTCCAGCTGTGTGTTCTCAGGGAGGTGCTGAAGGGGAGCTCCAGGTGTAGCTGGCAGCATTTGCCCAAAACTGCAGAATGTCCTTTAGGGTCATGTTAGAGGCTGGCACTTGCCCTTGCACAGATAAAAAGAAATTTCATGTTTAGGATTATCAGATTTCCAGCTACTCTGCAGAAACAGCTGTCAGCAAGTCTGTGGCAGCAGATGCTGGGATGTGTTTCAGTGTGCTGTGGGCTAATCTGCTGCTCTGCCCTCCCCAGTCACAGTCGTTTTTTGCTATCACAGGAGGAAGCTTGGACAAATACTGTGATAAGAATGTGCATCAAAGTTGCCTGGGTCCTTCCAGAGCGAGGAGCCTTAGGCAGATACTCACTTTTCCAGTCAATTGACTTTATTTAAAGAGTTCTGTCAAGACAATCCATGCTTTGCTTTCCCACTACTCCATGGGCATTGTCAGGGTGGATTGCCTCAAAAGAGCAGGAAAGAAACCTGGGGGGGACAGAGACTGCTTGGAGGTGACAGCAAAAGGAACACACAAGCTGAACTGCACTGCAGTAATCTCCAGCTACCTGGGCCCTAGCTTGCTGGGAGATTGGTGTAAATTGTGGCATAACTTGCAAATGCCATCTCATTGTATGTGCATTATGCCTTTGGGTATATGAGAAAGGATCTGCCAGCCAATCCACAGGGCTAGCTGCTCCTGAAATCCTTTGGCATCCCAGCTGGAATTTTAGATACAGCAACTAGGAATGCTCAGCCACTAAAAATCAGACTCAGAAGAAGCACCTAATGTAGTCCAGTTTCATGTGGCTTTCTCAGCAGCAGGGCAGCTTGGAGCAGATCTCCCATTCCAGGCTTTGAAAGTTAAAAAGTCATCATTTGTAAGGGCTTCTTCTCTCCTTCTTGTCTGGAAATATACAGAGCTGGTCTTGCTGAGAGAAACTCACAGGTGGTCCTTGGGACTAATGCCCCCTTGGACAGGATGCCCTTTTGTTTCTCTGTGGGATGAATATCATTCCTGACTGAAATCATACAAGGACAAACCCAACACAATTTCTGCTTGCTGACCTGTAACCACATCACTGGACAGTCTGAATTTGAGAAGAAACCTCAGATTATTTTAATGTCGGCATTTTTTGAATAAAACCCAAAATGATTGGAAAGAAAAGTAGTTATGGATTTCTACTCAAATTAATGTCCTGTATTGTGCGAAACCCAGCCACTAGAGAACTGACATGACAGATGCGAAATCAGAAGCAAAAGTGAAGCTGGTTCCTGGATTTTCTCAGACCAGTAAAGACTCTTAGAAAAAGTTGCCTGACACCTGGCCTGTAATGCCTGAGTCTTCCTCAGAGCTCCTCATGCAAAGGCACAATGAATGGAAAGAAGATATTGAAGACAAATGTTCATATAATCTATTTCAGAACAAGACAAGTGATGCCTTAAAAATGTTTCTGTGCCTGTAGCAGAGTCAAGGTTACTTGCTTAGATACAACATTCACATTGCTGACTTTTTTTGGCAAGAAAAATCCTGTTTGTGGTCATGATGTAACTGGATTTAGAAAAATATTGTAGCAAAACACAAAACAGAGAAGGAAAGGCTGTGTTTATATTGCACTGCATTTTGTGGTCGGTTATTATTAAAGGCAAATGCACATTTTGAAAAGCAGTTCAGGTCTCTCAAAAGAATCATTTGTGTGAGCTGACAGGAAAGGTTTACAGAGCAGCATTTCATATGTTTTCATTGTGTCTGGTGAGGATGCTGTGCAAATTCATTGTTTGCCTTGATCTGGAAAGACCTACCCCTGGAGAGGAAGAGGAGGAAGCAAGACACAATAACTATGGTTTCTGAGGAACTTTGCAAGGAAATTAAACAATAACAGAGTAGAAGATCAACAATTCTAGGTAAACAAAATGTCAATATGTTGATTTTACATGTATGGGAATTTTCATCTGTATGTTATTAAGGTCCCACAGCTAATGCTGTGATTTGTTTTCTCCTTTCAAATCAAGGTAAAGATTAGCTGTAGTGTCTGTGGAAGGGATTGATCAGAATTCCCATATTAAATACAAAAATAAGATTCTCATGGTGACAATCTAGATGAAAAGTTAATTTCTTTTCAATTTCCTTGTGCAAACATACCAGCATGTTTCTTTTGTTTCAGCAAC
This sequence comes from Fringilla coelebs, assembly GCF_963513975.1. Lineage (NCBI taxonomy): Eukaryota > Metazoa > Chordata > Aves > Passeriformes > Fringillidae > Fringilla > Fringilla coelebs. The sequence goes on from NC_140034.1 coordinate 9,092,637, forward strand.
GCTTGAGATGAGTCTGTACCACAGAGCAAAGTTGTTGGCTTCTCCTTTGCTTTTTGGTGTTAACTACTGCACTTCTGCTGACTCTTGCAGTTTTTTCCCCACATTCATTCATGTTTTCCTTGATTCAAAAACTTTTTCAGCTCGAGTGGAAAACAAAAAATCCATAGTTTCAGTTTGAACCCCCTTCCTGCCTTGAGATCACAGTGGCCAAAATGGTGATTTCCTGCTTGGTTTCTACCCTGGTAGAATTTAGGACTGGAAAAATAGTTTTGCTGAGGCCACAAACAGATGTTGCTTTGCTGCAGCAGGGTTGTCATGGTCCTGACCACCTCCTGTTTCAGAGATGGGCATTGAGTTGCAATCCCATCCCGTTAGGATAAGATGTGAGCCTCCAACAAATGATCATCCCAGCTCCTGAATGCACAGAGTGCTCATAAAATCAGAGCTGGAATTTGTAAATTGGCCATAGGTGGTCCCCAGACTGTTGCAATGTGCTGGTCTGTCTGCTGTCATGGATGCACTCTCTAAACCTCTCTCTCCCCCCGGCCAGAAAATCACTTCCAGGATCCACAGAGCAGCACTTCCACTGAAATTTGTTCTATTTCATTCTGTTAAACTCACTCGATGCTCTCTCTTGCACAGAATGCAAGATTACCCTGAAGAATAAAACAAAGGAATTAATTGACATTTTAATTAATTGCAAGTTTTAATTAATATTCACCAGAGTGACAAGTGTTCTGGAATGCAAAACAGGAGTAATTTCTGAGGAAAAGGGGAAAAGGCCCAGCAGTTTTTGTTCAGGTTAAATGAAGACGTTGTAGCTGAATATATATCAGGGATCTACTGACTCCATTCAACACCTGAAGTTTCACTTATTTTGAAACAGCACAGACAGATCTTTGTTAACAACACCAGGGGCTGTGAGCAGGGCTCAGGGATGGAGGACACTGAGGAGAAAGCACAATCTGTAACTTGGCCAGCTCCATGTTTAATGCTCTTGGTTGGGCTCAGGCACCACAGAGAGTGAGGTCAGGGAATGGACATGGCAGATGTCAGGTCCATTTCCTGTTTTCTCCCACTTTTTGCAGCCTGCCTTCTCCCAAGAGCTGAAGTTGTTCCATGTAGGAGCCCACAGGAGACCTGGAGCCTGTCAGTGACTCTGCAGGAGCTGAGGCTGTCATAAAGTGCTGCATGGATGTGCTGTGTTTTATTTGCATAGTGAGGGTCCCTTTGCTGAATTGCTATAAAAACTGGCCTGTAATTTTCTCCCAGGCATGAACTGTAGCCTTTGACAAAGCTGTGAAAGATGGGTTCCTTTTACTCACTGTTGGTAAAGACAAGGGAATGGAAATGATCCCTCTCTACAATTTAATATTCACTTTGTAATGCAGTTTTTATGTCAGCAATATGCCCCTGATTTTAAGGGATTTTGTGCCTACAGCCTGTGACCTTAAAGGATGGGACAGGAATGTACTACAGGCAAGATCAAATGTTTGACAAAATAAAGAAACTAATATTTTTTTTTCCTCAGATTTTAAGCAGCTGTTGATCTTCCTGGAAAGAGATTTACAAGAGCAGCGAAGAGCTCCCTGTTCTGCCTTTGCAGCATAAATATCTGTACCTTTTGCAGAGATACTGAGTATTCCTCAAAATTATTTTATGCTAAAACACAGTTCTTAGCTCATTTGACTTCACAGTAGATCTGAAACCATGAAGTTGGAAAAGACTTTGCACTCCTTGGCTGTTCTCTGAAACAGAAATTCCCTTTCCCAATGGAAGGCATGGTCACACATCACATCAAGCCGGCCCAATTATTAATTTTCACTAACAAAAGACCCCTCCCTCCCTCCCTCCCTCCCTCCCTCCCTCCCTCCCTCCCTCCCTCCCTCCCTCCCTCCCTCCCTCCCTCCCTCCTCTCTCTTCCTTTCCTCCTCACCCCTCCCTGCAGCCCAGCAGCAGACCTGCCAGCCTGACCCTTGCATGAGCCAATGCAAGTTTGGCTGCATTAATTTTCTGCCAGGATGGTAAGTTCACTCAGTCCAACAAGGAAATTCACCCCAGTCACGAAGAAGAGGAACACATAGCTGGGAGAATGGGAAAAAGAAGACAGGTTGGATGCAATGACCATTAGAATCAGACTGTGATACTGTGACATTTTATCTGGAAAAGCTCTCCTGTGTTACAAATGATCTGTGGCAGCACCAGAGCAGTCCTGCAGAGGCTGAGCCTGCTCCTTTGTTCAGTCATGCATTGATGGTGGTATGGTGGTGATGGCTTCCACGATGCCAGGGAATTGTCCCAATCCTCTGGTGACCTCTGGGGGATAAGAACCCTCTTTGTTTTGAGGGTTTACACTCAAGTGCTTTGGAAGCTGCTGGAGGAACCTGGGGACCATCCTTGGGTTTCCCTGCAGTTGGTTGTGTGGTGTCATCGTAGAGGAGGAGTAGCTGGAGTGGGACCATCTGGCAGCTAAGCTGTAGGTTACACTCTGAGGCAAAGAAGACTTCTTGACTCTCCCACCATGAGGGAAAGATTAAGCTGAAATCACTGAGTAGGAGAACAAGGAAAACAGTCACCAAACCTGATCTTTTGGCCGCTACAGCACTCCAGAAATCAAGAAAACCAGCTGACTTCAGGATGAAAGTGCGGTTCCTTCTCTGCATCATCCATGCAAAACCAGACCCTAAACAGCAAAAGAATTTACTGTAATCCCATCTTTGCCAATTAAGTGTCTTCTGCTTCTAAAGGGAAAGAAACTTCAATGTTAATTTTAAAATATTGCTGGCATTTATCATAGTAATTACTTCAGCCATGTAAAACTCCAGACACCATAAATACTGTTGATACTATAGATGAAATGCTCCCAAGGCACGAGTTACTGACGCTACAAAATGCACAAGGAGACAAGGATATTCTCCAAGCTCAGCATTTGTTGGGCTCTTGCAAAGCCATTTGAGCACACAGTTGCCTCATCAGATTTCTGAAAATGACTGATGTTCCTTGTCAGAAGCCATCCATCTTTATCAGTGACTGTATTTTGGAGGAGCACACCTGGGCAAACACACTCACGAGCTCTGATATGAACACATGCTTCACTGCAATTACATTTTCCAATCAGTAACTTTTAAAGATGGGAAAAGTTTATTTCAGGGACACTGAATTGCCATGATCTTCACTTTCCAAATTCTCAGACTCTAAAAATCAGATCTCTTTGATGTCTTATAGATATTGTGGATATATAACCCATAAATAAATCATTCTGAATTACAAATCAGCTTAGGAAATGTCCATCCTCATCTACTGCTGTGGACCTCTGCACCCAAAAACAATGAATGGTGTCTGTGTAGGTGGGAGTCTTTATCAGAGTCTTTATCAGAGTCTTTATTAGACACATTTCTCCAGTGAACAGGCTTGGAAAGCTGGAGAGGGTGAGAATTTAGGTATATCAGCAGTCAGCTGGAATCTGGTACCAAATCAAACTGTGAGGTAATTGAAACCAGAATTGGCCAAGTTTACAGAGGTAAAGTGTGACCATTTTTGTAACAATCTGATATGAATATTATTTTATAACACTACTGATTATAGGCACACCTGACAGGGAAAGCTTTGCTGCCTTTCTGTGAATATTACTAAAGGGTAATATCTTCAAAGAAGTGAAATTGGTTTCTGATAATTTGGCTGTGGTCTCTCTCTGTAGAGACCCTGCCCCTTCCCCTGGTGATGGCACTGACAAAGGGGTTTTGGGTTTATGCTTCCAGCAGGTTTTCCTGCTGACAGGAGGAGGCTGAGTGGAGCCTGCATGAAGCAGGAGCTGGCTGAGCCCTTGGAAGCAGCAAGATACATGCACAGCGATGTGTATTGAGTAAAATACACATTTATCACTCCATTGCTTTTTATTAATAGGAGGAAAGATACTAAAAAATAACTCAACCCCAAGACACAGAATGGAGATAAAGCTGTTTTATAGCAGCTGAAAGCATGTGGAAAAATTGTTGCGTAGCTGGAACTTATTTGGCACCAGGGAAAATATTTGTTGAGCTGCCAGTAAAACTGTAGAAGAGGAAATGCTTATAAGAAGGCATCCAAACAAGCACTCAGCTTCCTTCCCATGAAAATCAAGGTCAAATAGAGCATTTGAAATCATTAGAAATGTGAAAAAACAGCTCATATTGTCACTGGGCATGACAGAGCCAACAACTGCAAGTACAACCTGTTTGTTGTGGTAATCACATTTGTAAGGACCAAAAAACTTTCTGCCACCCATGGAACTGCCCAAGATTTATTTCTTGAGTGTTCTGATTGTCATAGCTTGGGCAGAGTTCCCAAAATTCGGCTTGTGTGGCCTGAAGGATGAGCTCTGCCTGCAGTACTGTCACTCTTGCTCATGTTTAGCCCAGGGGGAGATTCCCTTGCCCATCACCCTCCATCCAGATGTGGCAGCATGCTCTGGCACAAACCTGGCCAGCTGTGCAGGGCAGGGCATTGGAAGACTCTATGGCTAGTCTGACTGCTTTAAAGGATGCATCTTCTGCTGAAGAAAACTGCATCCAATTTGCTTTCATATGGAAGCACTGGCTCCACATAAGCACTTTGTGTCCTGTGGCTGCAGTGTTTTTTTCCTGAATATAACATACAAACCCAGCTGCTTAGAACATTGATATAGAAACTATTCAGCAGTAAGAAATCCCAGGCAGTCAGTGCACTAGAAAGTTTAGTGTTGTAGGCTGCTTTTGATTTTCACTAGAGTTACATTGAGTTTCTTTCAGATGACAAGCTGATTTCAGGAACAGAAAAAAAAAGCTCTGTCTATTTTGGCATTATTTGAAACCTTCTTTTATTTTGTATTGCATTTCATACAAGAGAAATAAGGGGTTTCTTTGCTGTTTTCAAAGCAAAATATGCATTTTGTTCTGTTTCCATGGGCTCTAAGTAAGAGTCTTCTGTGATCATCTTTTGCAGCCAGTGTGTTGGTGGTTTTTTAAGAACTTGTGGTCATTATGGAAGATAAATGACAGTCCTTGGAGCCCATGGCTGAAGCACACATTAGTCACTAGTAAATGATGTATAAAAAATATTCAGCTTGCAAAAAGATAATGGTGGTTCCTATTTGAAAATGCAGAAAAATGCACATATCTGGAGCACAAAAGTGTCTCATCAATATCTCTGTGGGTAGAAAACTAACCTGTCAAGAAGAAAATGTTGAAGAGATGGGGATATTTATGCACTTGCAGCACTGATCGTAATGATCTAAAGGACTATTAAAGCAAACTTAAAACATTAGATACTGGAAGTAGACCACATAATTGTTTTTTTCCATGCAGCCTAGGAATGCACTAAAAAAATTCAGTAAGGAATTGCTCATTCCACATCTTTGACCTCCAGTGATCCTGCCTTTCTCCATTTCATTGTTATCTGTAAATTTAATAGCCCTTCCTCATTTGACCTTTTACTAACAGCAAAGTCCTTCACCCCCTCCAGTGCTGGAGCTCAGGACTGGGACAGGGAGGGAGCCCAGGTGTCAGAAGCCTCTCTGGGTGTCCCCTGGCCAGGGCTGAGGTGGCCTTGTGGCTGTGCTGTTCCCTGGCCCTCTTCCCCCCGATGGCAGCTCCCAGATGAGCCATCAGCCCTGCATCACACAGAAAATCCCATTGCTCTCCCAGAACAGGCAGTTCTGCCTTTTCCCCTCGTGGGGAAATTTGGTGCATTTGTCCCACTGCAGGGCTCCAGCCCCCAGGCTGGGCTGGGTGAGTCACATCCCAGGGCCAGGAGGTTGAGGTGTGGTGGAAGAGGGACCTGCCTGCCAAGAGGGGGAATCCCCTTCTAGCCAGTGCTTTCCATCCTTGTGGATCTGTTCTTCTCACCTTCCACTCCTGTCTCTGTAAACCAGCCTAAGGGAGAACCTTTTCTCTGTGGGTTACCAGTAGGGTTGAACTGGATTGCTGTTGTTGTTGCTGGTGCTGCTGCTGGCAGAGCCAGATCCTACTTGATCCACTCATCTAAAACACCCCAAATATTGATGTATATCTGTAAATTACCCAGCTTGACTTTCTGCTGGTTGGGTGAGATCAGCAAGGGATCCTCCCTGGAGCTCAGGCAGCAGGAGAATGGGAGGAAAGGAGTCAGGGGATGGATACTGCAGGACCACCCCTTCCCAAGTCAGTGAGCCACTGATGCAGCCCATCTGTGCTTTTGAGCTATTGCTTACCCACTTGCAGGGCTGGGACTCAGACCGAGATGGAAAAATCAATCCATCAGGTTAATTTTCTTTTCAGTTAGTAACTACAAAATCTGCATAAAATGAGAACAATGGCAATACAAACTCCTTCACAAGAGGCCTTTCTGCATGTGCAATGCTTTCTGGTCACTCTGCACCTCTACTGACTGATCCCAGAGATAAATATTCACCTTTAGTTCCTTCCTGGCACTCTCTGCTGTGAAGGCAGTGATACAACACCACAACCTGAGGGTTATGTACTCCTCCTTTTACAGGAAAACCTGTAGGGTGCAAAAGAAAAATCACTCAGTGGCTCTGGACATCAGTAAATGATGTATGTCAGTCAGTCAGGTGCTGCCCAACTGCTCAGAACAGGACCTGGAGTCTCTGAGCTGTGCTTGAGGAGTCTGTCACAGCTGTCCTGTAGCAGCAGAGATAACATTGACTCTGAGTGCTTCTCTTCATCCTTTACCTCTGCAAAGGCTCCCAGAGCTTTGAAATTTTGATCTTCAGCCTTTTTTTCCAACTTTTATTCCCCGTGGAAATGAGGAGATATTTTGTGTGAAGGGGAGCTTGCGGAATTCCTCTTTCTCCTGCCAAAGGTGCCCTGTGTGGGCTGCACTGGGGGAGTTGGAGGTTTAACTCTCAGCAGAGCTGGAGGAAGCCCTTTGGCACTGCACAGCCAAACAACAAATTGAACCTGCCCACCCTCTGACCTGTTCAGCTCTGCTGGAAAGAGAAGCAGTCAAATTCAGCATGCTGCAACTTTATTATCAGAAAACAGAAAGAAATCTCTTTAGCAGCACGTTATTTACTTCAGAAATAACCTTGAGTTGTCAGCTGGAGAGAAATATGCTCCTTTTCTGTATCCACTTCACATTTCCCTGGCTTCCAAGGTTCAAATCTGAGGCAGTTTCTGCTGCTGTGGGAGAAACAATAGCCTGTGCTGAGTGCCTGGTAAAGGTATTTATAGGTGTACATTTAGAGTCTAAGAAAATGCTGTAGCATTATGTTTTCTAGACACAAAGAACAGCTCCATGTTTTCAGCTAAAATGTTTTTTATTTGAAATGAAGACAGCATCATAAAAAGTACAAAATCCAACTCACATGGAGGAAGCTTGCAGAGCATTTTTCTTGTGAGCTCTGCTGCAGGAACAATGACAGCAAAATTGTTTCTTTGCCAGGAGTACAGGAAGACACTTTAGGAACTCAGTCCCCAACTAGCAAAGGTAGTTACCTCGTGGCTGCTTATTAGAGCAGGTTGGAAAAGCTACTTGCTGTCATCCATGACATTTCTATTTTGAAAGAGTGGGTAACAAAATACCCTGAAGTTTTCACTGAAAATGGGGAAGGTGGGAGGGATTCTGGAAGTGCCATCCTCTTGTTCACATCTCTTCCCCTCCTCTGTCTCCCTGCTGCCACACTGCTGGGGTATCTGGGGTGGAAACAACATTCCAGGCTGTCTTACTTTGCATGAAAGGTTTTATATTTGTGCCCTGAATCCTACAGAGTAAGGAAGATTTATAAAAAGAAAAGGAGAGTAGAAAAACAACGAAATAGACTGGAACCTGCCTGGATTACCTTATGTAAAACAAAAAAAAAACAAACATATGTGTCAGTTGGGAATATTCTACCTTTAATACATCCTTGTGGTTTGAGTGAAGTTAACACAAGCAGTTGATTGTTGAGATTAAAAAATTATAAAACACAAATGTCAGCCAGCAGAAACCATCACAAAATTATTTTAAATTCTTTGTATGTGGGGCTGAAGTGCAGCCATGTACTATTATGGAGAAAATAAAAACACAGTGAGGCAGGATGCTAGGGGAAGTCTAGTGAGGTTTTATAGCTTCTTTCTATGGCCAATATGATTTTATGAGGCAAATTTTCTATTGCACATCTCAACAAGTTGCCCCTTAGCCTCTGACAGTCCTTGTAGCTTATATATTTTTCTCTCCTTCCACTTTCTTCCCCTCTAAGGAAGAGAAAAAGTGACCTCTGAGCAGTTGAGTGGAGAACACAACCTTTGGGATGCTGGGAGGAAGCCTTGTGGTGGAGTTGTTTTGATGGCCAAGGAAATGCACTGGGAGAAGAGACTTTACTGAGCCTTGTGGCCCTTTCCAGTCCTGCTGAATCTCTCCTGGAAGTGCTTGGAAGGGAAGAACAAACTGTGCCCTGAAGGAGCTGTATGGGACCAATCTGCCCAATCTTCATGAGATACACTGGGGTAAAGTCAAAGTTTCTGAGCTCAGGCAAATGGCTTCTAGCCTATGCTCATTGTCTGGAAATTAAAAGGTTACAAGACAGGCAGTGGCTTTTGGAAAATAATGTCCTGTAAAACACTAAAAATTTGGGCTAATTAAAGCTACACCATTCTTTGGGGATGGGTAATTTGTATGTTTGTTCCAAGACTAAATTTGGATTTTGGTGGATGTTTGCCAGCAGTGATAAATAGGTTATATGTTTGTTTCAAAACATCTCCAGGATTTCAGCTTACAAATGGAAATGGAGAAAAGAGGCAGACTTTACTGGAATAAATAAAACCCTGTGGCCTAATGTGTCATTTGAATAAATTACATTAATTACATAATATCTTGGAAATTTTTTGTGCTGGGTTTTGACAGGGTTGGCGTCCAAATTATAAACTACACTGGAGAAGTTATCGCTAGATTGAGGACCCTGAGTCTCATCAGCAAAGCAGCACCACCAGCATCCCATTTTTGTTAATTTCTGGTGCAAAGTCAAACAAAGTAGTAAAAATGCAGTATGGCAGGGGAAAGAAAGGCAATGGGAACAGCCTCTGCACTACTCACAGTGTCCTTGTAGAAAAATTCCACTGGGGAGGGGAGAGGTGTTTGCCACGGCAGGTAATTCTTCTGGTGGTCAGGAATTGACACAAGAGCAATGAAGTGCAGGCTGTTCTCATTCAGTCTCACAGCTTCTCACTCAATACCCTTGGCTTTCAGGCATCCCATTCCTCCCTCCTCAGAGGCAGAACAGACCCTGCCATGGAGCAGGTAATGCCACTGCACCTCCCTCACACTGCCTGCATCACTGGGGCATTGCTCCTTTAGGTCCCTCTCTTTCCAAAAGGTCCCCCCTTTCCAAAAAAAAGTGTCCACAACCTGAAATCCTGAATCACTTTAGCAAAACAAGAAGGAGGGTGAGGCTGCCTTGGTTTGAAGCTGCTCTCCTGGTGCTCTGTGGGGAGCAGATGGAAATCATGCAGTGAGAACATCCTCACCCATGGAGCTCTCAGAGAGCAGAGAGGCTGACTTAGAGAATCCTGATTGCAAAGTGTCACCAAATATCCACTCAGGTGGGCCTGTTTTATGCCATCTCTTCAGACTTTCCTGCCTCCATCCTGGCAACAGAGGGGTGACAGTGCTGAGAGCTGGCATGTGCTGGGACAGTGACAGCCAGCTCTGGGAGGGGAGCTGGCAGCATCCTCCCTGCTCCAGGGTGACGAGACTGGAGGCCTTGTCATGGGATAAATAAAATATTCACGTGTTTGAGAGACAGGTATTTCCCTCACACTTGGGCACTGCAGGTCAGAGCTTGTTCTCAGTGGTGAGGCACAAGTCCCAAATAGCTGCTTTGCCTGTGAATGCATGTGTGAGATTCTTTTGCATCAGTGTGAGAGGTATCAGGGAATCTGATGCCTTCTACAAACTGTTTGGAAATTGTTGGTTCAGGAGGAGAACCATTGCCAGGCTTTAGGGATTGCTATTTATACTTGTATTTTAAACAGCAGTGTTCTTGGAAAATCTGGTTTAAAAATAGCATTATGCCTTTGTTTTCCTCTGATTGCCAGATGAGATGCTCTGAGTTCCCAAGGATTTGTTTGGGTTTATTCCTCTCTAAGTGCCCACACTAGAAATTCAATCTCAGTTCTGAGAGCAAACTACATCCTTGTCTTCTCACACATCCTCACCAGTAATAAAAACCTAAAGGTCAAAGCATGCCCTTGGTGACACCTCTGCAACCTCTTTATTTGCAGTGATCAGCTCTCAGTTGGAATCCTGTCAGCACTTCTGTCCTGGGTGCCTGAGGAAGGGCAGGACCCAGATTGCTCCTGTGTTTTGTCTTCCTCGACAGCAGAAGAAAACCAAGTGCAAGACAATTTGGAAAGGACAGGGATGGGGATGTGATTGCATGTGCCATCACCTCACTGTTACTGGGTGGAGTATTATGTCAGTTGTTCACCTGCTGAGAAAGTGCTGAGTTTGTCTTTAGGGAAAAAATTTGCATTTCAGGGCACCTGGACTGACAAACGCCAAAGTTGGTGTTCATAACAATTGTCTTTTAAGGCCAGGGAGCAGAGGAAATGAATTCTGAAGCCTCCAACCCACGGCTTCAAACCTGAGGAATTCAAACTCCAGTGGCACTCCTTTAGGCTGCAGCTCATTCTCTCCCCTCACACCACTTTCCTGGCCCCAAAAGGACACGCCTGATGCTGTTGAGTCAGGGATGGGAACAAGACTCCAGTCTTCAGAAGGTGAATCAGAAGGCTTTAATGAAAAGTAATGTATTTTTATAATGTGACTCGCTAAGGTGAGACTTGATTGGTCTCAAAGTAAAAACCTCTCACACTACTGGTGAACTATGAATAACACACTCTGGAGAACCATATCTATCAGCAATGGTTACAGAAAGAGAGATAATAATTGCTTTAATTCTTTTCTCTAAGTTTCCCAGGCCCAGACTGGGAGAAATTATCTCTGTTCTTCCTTTGACTCAACTGAGGATACCCACACACCCCCACAGAAAACAGGCTGAGACACCCCATTGCACAGGCTGCTCAAGCACTTCATGGGCATTTCAGACATGACACGCTCAAATTTAATAACTTATTGAAGCAGGTCCTGTGGGCATCCAGGTTGTGCTTTCTGCCCTGGAGGTGGCAGGAAGATTGCTGATATTTGCTGATATTTGCGGTGCCCTGTGGCTCTGAGCCATGCCTGGAGAGCCTTGCAGCTCACAGGTCTGCCCATGCTGCGCTGGCTGCAGGTTCCAGCCCTCATCTTGCTGTGCCCAGCCTTGGATGTAAATTTAATCTTGTTGGGAGCTAATGGAGTGAGGAATTTGACACACCTTTTCCTTCTCTCTAGATGGGAGCCATATGGCTCCTGACTCTCACGGCGTTCCTCAGACTGAAGATGAATGAGCATTAACATATGTTCCCTGGAGTAATTAAAAATGTGATCATAAACAGAGTCTGACTCACTGAAGGCAGAATGTTGTTATCAGGGAAAAACTGAAGTCAGGGCAGTGCTACAGAGGTGAGCACCTACCTGGGGGCCTGGTGCAGGTAAGGGTGGAGGAGTTTGCATTCAGCATTGGTAATGAGGGAAAAGGGAGGAGATGGGAAAAAGGAAGGAGATGTGTTTGATGTAAAATCCATTGGGCTTAAAGCACTCTCAAGGAAATTTGAATTAAAGCATTTCAAGGGTTTGGGCAGATGTGTCTGCTGCAGCTTACCTTGGTGAGGCAACTCACTGAGACAGAGGAATTTAGTGAAGTGCCCAAGTCCCAAGAAATTCCAGTTGCTGAAAAGGGCTTAATTTGAGGGATGTTTGAGAATTTCCCTGGAATGCACCTGAGGACTGCACAGCTCTGGAGACAGAGAAGCAATCTCTAAGGCTGGGGGAAGAGGTTTTATGTGTCTCTGAAAAGAGCTGTATTCCACAGCCTGGCTCTACCAGCAACAGACACAGTATTCAATGGAAATTCAATCAACCCATCAAGGAAAACTCTCTGAAAAATGAAGAAGTTTCCCATTTCCCATCTCTCCTGAGAGAAAGAAGTGACTGGGTGAGTGAGAAACCAAAATGGTTAATGGGTTAAACACTGTTAAGATCATTGGAGGACTTTAGAGCAGAGGACAAATTTTAGGAAACTAAACTATGAAAGGCTAATCTGAAGCCAAGGAGAGGTTTGACAGTGCTGAGTTAATGGTTGGACTTAGAGATCTTTCCCAACCTAAACTGTTCTATGATTCTGTGAAGATGGTGGGAAAATTAATAATATCAAATGTAGGAGAATTTCACCTCAGGAAATACAATATTAATAAGGGTATAGGGTATTTTAAAGGTTTCAAAGTGAAAAATTTCCATTGGTGTTCATAAATATTACAAAACAGATGTTTTCAACTGATTCAAGGGTCTTCTTGTTTATGACTGGGAAATTATAGGCCAGGTGTGTTGATTTCTCCAAATTAATGAGATATATTAACAGGAAAAAAATAAAAAAGAAAGAAAGAAGCTATTAAAACCAAGTTAACATCAATAACCCCCCCATGATCAACCATATCTCTTTGAATTCAATGCTTGATCTGATGGTATCAGCTACTTTATTTCCTGTTTTAGAGAGCAGACATTTTTATTTAAATGACTTTTGCAGAGAATTTCCAAATGTATCATAGGTCAAAAGGCAAGCAGAATAAAAGGCAAATTTGACATAAATCATTTCTTGCAAATACTTTGCTTAGTGAATGATGAACCAGAATAACAGAATGGATTTTGATCTTCTGCCCCTCTAGGTCATGATTTATTACTGCCTGCAGGTCTTTTCCCATTCTTCACCCACTCATGTCTCCATAAAATGTCTTGGAAAAAAAAGTGAGTAATATCCCAAGTCCTGTTGTCCAGGGACTGTCAAATGGGTGGAGAAAAAAATGCATCAAATGTAAATGTAAACTCCACTCTGCAATGTAATGGTAGGGCATGATTTGCATAAATATTGTTTGCAAAGAGCAATTAGCACTTCATTTACATTCAGTGAAGTAGCAATTTGCACATTTTCAGGAAACAATTTCTTTACCCATATGTGCAAATTTTGTGCACTGCAATTGACATGCTAATAAAAAGATCTTAATAGACCAATTTTTTTTTATTTTACATCACAGTGTTCTGAAATATTGATTCACTCTCCTGAAATATTGATTCGGTGGGCTATTTGTAAAAACAGAAAAATGCAGATTTGAATTTTTAAAACTTGCTTTCTAGAAAAAAAATCAGAACTAATTTCAGATGTCTGCAATCTTCATGCTCTTTAAGTGGTATTTTAATGGGTATTTTTGTCAGAGAAATATAATAAGCATTATTAAAAAGCATTAGCAAATTCAGACTCCTAATCTGCAATAACAATGAGTATATTTGCATATTGCAGTATGGAAATAATACAGTCCATTTCCTAGTGTCAATATCACACTCAATTCTCCATTAAATGTTAATAAAAATATTTCACATTTATACAGCATTTTCTCCAGAATGAAGAAACTTCCTAATTAAGAGACAAACTTCATGCTTACAGCAAATGCAGAGAATATTTATAAACAACAAAAATTTACTTGGGAGTTGGACAGGAAAAGAGCAGCCCAGTGAGTTCAGCCAGCTGTTGTCAATGGACATTTCTGGCCTTTGCAGCAGGAGAAATTGATGTTAAGTGATTTATTTAGACCTCCAGCAGATGTGTCACTAACAATTTCTCTTTTTGTTTAATTTCCTTCACTATTTTATCACTTCTCCTATGAGATTGCACACCTGGGGAGAGGTGGGGATTGGGGTTCCCACAGAAGTTGGGTGTACTGTGCTTGGTAGCTTTTGGAGGAGAGAAATCTTTTGGGCCAAGATTGCTGATACTTGGAACATTGCCTTTTCCCCTTCTCAGTATGAGTTTCCCAGAAGGGTTTATTTTTGGAGGTTGTTCAGTTGCCCATTCTGGAAGGGTAAGCATAAGGACACAGCAGCAGAGGATGCAGATGTTCATGGATCTCCCTGCCAAGCAGGCTGGACACAGGCTGCCTCTGCTCTGCAAGCCTTGTACCAACATCTCCTGCATGGCAGGTCCTAGCAGGACACCCTCAAATGGAAATATTTGCTAAATTTGCCCTAGTTATGAGTCCAAATGCTCAAAATTCTGCCTGTTACTCTGCAGAGGCAGCGCAAGTGAAACATCCAAACATCACAGGGCACCTTTGCAAACCTTCCTCACACTGTGCATTTTAATAAAAGGCATTATGTATCAATCTTTGAACAATCACAAGGAAAATGAATAGCAAATATGACAACAAACAGCAAAGCTTCCACTAAATCCCAGTTTTACCTGCTTATTAAAGTAATTGTTACAATAATGATCTTGTATTCTTTGCCTTTTCATCTCTGTCACAAGAGAAGGCATCATTATGGTTGCACCCAGGAGTGTGACATTCAGATCTGTTTTGAGGTCTCATTATTGTTGGTGTTGTCTTTTTACTTCACAAATCACATATTTATATTTCATCTCCTGTGTCAGGTATTCAAAGCTCTGCTTTGATCAGTGTAAATTGCATGTGCCCCTCACATGAGGTGGGACCTCTGTTTGAACCTACAAAGTCAAAGTAGTTAATTTTGAGATCTCATGTGAATCTCTGAGGTACTCATCATTGGTTTACTCTAGTCTTATTTAACCCTTTTTTCCTTCTTTTTCTGTTTTTTCCTATTTTTCTTCTTCTTCCTCTTATTGTTCTTTGTCTTATTTTTATTTCTAGCATCCTACAGAGCCTCTGAGCCTTTGGCAATATTCACCCCTGATACAGCTGTGTCCCAGCCATGCACTAACTTCTGGGGTGCTCAGGATTTACCCAAGCAGTGGGTGTTTTCCTCCCTGTACAGACCTTTAAACTAAAAGTCCACCACATCATTTTGTACATTACAGACAAAAACCACCCTAATGAGAGGGGGAATAAATTCCTGAACCTTTAATATTTCTATAGCCTCAGTGGGACCACATTTTGCAAATGTCTCATAACACTACAAGAGAGGCTAATGATAAGAAAGCAGTAATGACACAAGAAATTTAGGAGTCCTCTGACCTTCAGAAAGCCCATGGGTTTATTCTTTGCCAAACAAATAGATTTACCCAATTTTCTGTTGATTAACAATTACTAAATCCAGTGACAGCAACTGATCCATGAGCAGGAACAGATGTGGCCAGCCTGTGTAGGTATTTGGGGTTTGGGCTGAAAGATCTCTGCAAAACCCCCTGGATTATGTGGTTTCATCTGCTGAGTTGAAAACTGCACCAAGCTGAGAATGTGATGATCTGGGGCCCTTTTTTTTTTTTTTTAAATTCCCTTTGAGATGATTTTAAATTCCCTTGAGAGATGATTTTCCAGGTCAGACCTCCTGCTGGCTGTTTCTAGGTTGGTACCAGCACCTTTAGCTGAGAAGCTGAGCTGAGGAACATCTGTCTCCATCTCACATATGAGCAACATGCCTAGGGAAGCCACAGTACAAGACAGAGATGTCTGATTTCCCACTAAAACCATCTGATTTCCCACTCAGTCTTTGTTTCTGGTGTTTTACTGGGGCTGGCTCTCAGCTTTCACAGCTACCTGCCCAGTGTGCATTTTGGTGGTGGGACTGAAGTTGAAAGTCTTTAGGGTGCTGAGTGTGGGCTGTGACATGGTTGTGTGATAAAGAAGCCACAAGGCCCTTGTACTTTACCCTTTAGCTATGGCTCCAGAATCAGTTTAAATCTAGTTTCCCCCATTACAGCTGCATTGCCCCATCTACAACCAGTAGAAAAACCACATTTTAGTGCTTTGGGTTTTTTCTTGCCGCCTCATCAGGAGTAAACAGTCACCATGAAGTTCCTCCTGTCTCCAGGAATTAAGGATGTGCTTCTGTCCTGATTTATTCACTTTTGAGACAGACTTTAATTTTGCAAAACGTCTCTCTCCTCAGTCTTTGCATTTATTTTTGGCAGGAGCAGTTGCCTGCAGCACGAGCCCTGAAGACTGGCTCAGTGTTAATAATTGTCAGGGAAAATGAAGAGGCTATTTCTCACAGCAGACTTTCCCCCTGCATGACAAATGCTAGTATGAGCAGATTAAAAATCAGTGCATGGTACAATATGTCACACATAAAGCAGCTCCATGTTATTAATTGGCATGCTGCCCATTAGCTGCCCTCAGGATGTGCCTCTGTGAGTGGAACAGGAGCTGGTGGAATCAGGTGGGTCAGAACCCCCTTTGGTATAAAGCTTTGCAGCAGTGATGGAACTAATTGAGGTATTCTGATTCATAGCACCCAGTTGCTTGAAAAGGGTTTGAGATGCTTTTCCCCACCCCCTAAAATGTTATTCAAGCTGCATTTTATTATTTTATTAGAATGAACAGCAGAGATAGTAGTCTGTGATATGTGTTCCCCTGAACCCTAAACCCTTTTTAACCACAATGGGTCATTTAAAACCATGAAGTGATTTAGAGAGGTTTTTTTCTTCTTCTTGTCTGCTGTTTTTGTGACAGATCCTTAATTATTGACCTTGAAAATTTCCCGAGGAAGTTACTCAGGATACAAATTAGTTGCACACAAAAATGGGTTTACAAAGCAAACCAAATCAGCAAAGGCTGAAGCTCATTTTTCAAGTCATGTTAAGGCTGGGAATTCTTTCAGTAATCTTCAGGAAAGAAACCAAAAGCTAGAACAAAATGTTCAACAGGTTCAGAGTTGGAGTAGCAGTGTTGCAAGTGCTGGGCACCCCCTACACCAGACTGTGGGGCCAGCCTCCCTTCTGCACAGTTTCCATCACAAGTAAGGGACTCAGGATAAAACAGCTTGGAGGTCTTCCCTAACACTGCTCCCAGGATTCTGCTGGTTGTGAGAGTTACCCTGGCTAAAGACACTTTTCTGTGAGGAGGGTGTGAGAGGGGGTCAGGGACAGCCCAAGGGACTCTGTAGCTGTGTGGCTGGTGAGGCACAGCCTGACCTGCTCATCCTGTTCAGTGCCTCTCAGAGCAGGCAGGGACATTGGAGAGAGGAACAGCACAGCCTTTTACCAGGGGAACTAGTGCCTTCCTGTGATAAAGAAAAGAAAAGAAAAGAAAAGAAAAGAAAAGAAAAGAAAAGAAAAGAAAAGAAAAGAAAAGAAAAGAAAAGAAAAGAAAAGAAAAGAAAAGAAAAGAAAAGAAAAGAAAAGAAAAGAAAAGAAAAGAAAAGAAAAGAAAAGAAAAAAGAAAAGAAAAGAAAAGAAAAGAAAAGAAAAGAAAAGAAAAGAAAAGAAAAGAAAAGAAAAGAAAAGAAAAGAAAAGAAAAGAAAAGAAAAGAAAAGGAAAAGGAAAAGGAAAAGGAAAAGGAAAAGGAAAAGGAAAAGGAAAAGGAAAAGGAAAAAGAAAAGGAAAAAGAAAAGGAAAAAGAAAAGAAGAAAAGAAAAGTGCCTTCCAATGATTGCACTGGAAAAGAAAAGAGCAGTGCAGATAGAGCAGGATGCTGTAACAAACTTTGGTGCAGCACACAGGGGGCTTTTGGGTGTCAATGTCTGCAGGTACAGAAGGCACAAGCTCTGAGGAGTTTTAAGCAGAGTTTCAAGCAGACACAGGGCTGCTCAGATACACGAGACCTCAGTGACTGCTTGACCTGTGGTTATGGTGATATTGCAGTCCTTGGCAGTCCCAGGTTAAGCTGCAGATGTAAGAAGTTGATGTCATATGTAATGACCCCATTTAATCTGAAGTGGGGCAGAGCTGTGTTTACCCTCAGGCTGGACTTTATTGCTTGGACGCTGTGGGTTCCTAATTTGCTGATCTCTCTTCTGTCATTTTTTTCCCTCCTTTCATTCCTTTTATTCTTTTAAACAGTCTCCAACTCTCCCTTGCTTTTCTAACATCTCCTTGGTGCCAGAAGAAAATTCACATTCACTCCTGAAGCCTGTTTTGCTGATGCACTCTTCACCTGTGCAGAACCTGGATCAGAACCTTACAGGAGTTTGTCCTACCCTTGTTGGTGAAGGCTGTCCTGTCATCCTCCAGACAGGACAGCAGAAGCAGTTGACCAACTCATGGGCCCTTTTGGGGCCACATTCCTGCCAGCTGTCACAGCTCTCACAGGCTGTAGGGTGCTGCAGTCTGACATGCACAAGTCACCCAGAGATTTGAGTTAATAATGCTCTGAAAATCTCAGGCACCCTTTTTTTATTATTATTACCATTATTTCATTTAATTTTTGAAATTTATCTCTTAGCCACAGCCTGGGCTTGCTCAGTTCAGAATGTGAATATGTTTGGCTTTCAAAATAGAGAGGTTATTCTGTCTGGACACATTCATGATATTCAGTTGTTTCCTGATAACTGCTCCATTAACATCTGTCAGCATGGCACCCTCTCTGCTCATAACCTCCTCACAGACCAGACAGCTCTCCTAGCAGAAGGGACATACTTACCAGAAAATAAAAGGCAAAATGTCAGCATGTTCCCAAATGAGATGCCCTGGGAGATTCATGACACAGTGGTAGCTGTGAAGAAATGCAGATGTGACAGGTGGCTGACAGCTGGGTACTTTGTCTATAATCCTTCTGAGCTAGTGGCAGAGACTTTCTTAAATACAGTGATTACCACGAGAAACCTCTCCCTAAAAGTGTTTACAACAACAATCATGAGATGATAAGTGACAGGCCTGGGTCCTTTCCATTAGTTTCAGAGGACAAATACCATAGGTCAAGACTTTTGGAGAAATAATAATAGTAATAGTAATAGTAATAGTAATAGTAATAGTAATAATAATAATAATAATAATAATAATAATAATAATAATAATAATAGTTATAGTTATAGTTATAGTTATAGTTATAGTTATAGTTATAGTTATAGTTATAGTTATAGTTATAATAATATTAATGGATTCATATAATAATAAAACAGACCAGCAAGCCTGAATAAAATAAAACAGAGTCTGAATAAAACAGACTCCAAAGCCTGGGGCAAACTGCATTTGCTAAACCATTTCTAAAATGGGCTGAGGCAGATATTTGAGCTAAAGTAAATCAGGCAGAAGTTGCCTTTTAGTGACTGAAGGACTGGCTCAAAAGCAGCCATTTGGACTCCCCAGAATACAGACATATTGCACCCTGGGCATCCTTCTGCAGAGGTATTGCTGTGGTTCTGTGCTTCTCTCAGAAATAAGCAGTGCATTACTGGTAGCAAGGTGGTAGCCACCTTCTAGACATGCTGCCATTATTTTTCTTGGACCACAGAAATGATATATCCCAGGTAGAATAAATATAAAAACAAATAAAACTGCTCTCAAAAATGTTTTTGTCTGAATAATTAATTCCTCAGCAAATTTTCTCATCATAAAACATGTCCTAATGAGCTACCAGGAGGAGAGGAAATTCATCACTTACCTCACAAATATCAACTTGAGAGCACTGCTCATGTCAGATGGCATAATTAATGACTTGAGAGGGAGCATGGAGCAGCACAGCCAAAAACACCATCCCCATCAGTCATTCCACTTCAGCCCAACTCATCCATGTTACTTGATCTACAGAGGATTAGCCAGGCAGCTAGAAGGAGATATGGGGCTGAAGGGAATGCAGGCAAATGTGGTATATCTAATCTTGATTTATGCTGGTTGGTTTCCTGCTTATCACTGAGGTGCCGTGGCAGTTGGTCGTGCCTCGTGCTTTATTTCTGTGGCTTTCTTTTTTTTCCAGAGAAATAAAATTTACAAACTTTGAACTTCACTCTCCCTGATGCTGAGCAAGCCATCTTCAGCCCCATGTGAGAATATGTTCCTCTTGGGGTTCAGTTCCTGTGCAGCAGGCCTGGGGGGTGCACAGAGCAGGTGAGACCTCTCTGTGCTGCAGTGAGAGGGGATGCTGTCCTCAAGGGGATGTTCATGGGGGGCTGCAGCAGGAACACCTCTGAACTCTTCTTCCTGTGGTGGCACCAATAGAGCTGGGGGAACGTGCAGCCTCCTCTCATCACATGTCCATCTCTTCTCTCAGTGCTCTACAGCTGCAAGAACTGCCCCACTGCTTCCTGCACGTGTCTGCTCTGGGGGCAATTCCCTCCTGAGGACATTCACAGCAGCCAAGGCACAGGGGATGCTTTGGAGGGACAGCTCTCCCCACTTGGATGGCAAAGCTGAGACAGCTGGTGCTGCCAGTGTTGTAATGAGAGCCTGAAATGGCCAAAGGGGGTCAGACCAAAGGGTGATCTCCCTGGGGATCCCATCTCCAAGGCTGCCAGGAGTAGGTGCTTGTTTTAGGGAAGAATAGAGGGTTCTGGAGATGTAGAGGGATCATTTTGTGACTCCACCTTCTCAGCTACCTGCTGTGAAGGAATCCTGAGCTGAAGGTTACTTCCCCGGCTCTGCATTTCTCAGGTCCTTATGGAACTCTTTTTACCATTAATTTGTCTAATATCTTTTGGCACCAGCATTTATTTTTGCCCTCTGCATTGTCCCGTGATGTGTGCCACAGAACAATTATAGGAAGTGAGAAAAAGGTGCATCTTTTCCTGTGTTTCAGAGTTTCTGCCGGACCAGTATATCTCATGTTCTCCATTCCCTGGGATAAGAGAAGGAATGAATCATGGTTCACCTTGCCTTTCTCCCTCAGTTTCACCCCACTGAGAAAAGTAAGCCTATCAAATTTACTCCACTGAAATAACTCCATGTTTCTGAAACCAATTCCAGCCTAGCAGGATTTTTTTTTTTTTAGGATTTACATGAGAGAAATCCAGGCGGCTCCAAAGTGACGGCTGACAGGTTTTATCTCCATCCCTTTGCTCACTCCAGTGTGTGCTCACTGTTCAAGACAGCTCCAGTAGCTGTCAGCCTGCTAAGTGCAGCTGTTTTACATGTCTGCTCACATTTGTAAATGCCTGGCTGTGTTTTTTGAAACTCTCCCATAAATGCTCTCTTGAGGTAGTTCATCAGCAAAGACAACTTTGTCTGCTCTGCCAGTGACCCCACATTCCCCTGTGCAAACACCCTCGTGCAGCAGAGCCCCGTGGCTGCTGCTGGCAAGATCTGAGCACTGGGCTTGCCCCGGGCAAAGAGCCCTTGGCACCTGCTGGCCCCGTCTGTGCGCTCCAGTGTCAGCAATAACTGGGCTTTTATGTTGGTGCTGACCTCCCAAGCTAAGTTCAGGAAACATTATCTGGCAAATCTGATGTGTCACATTTCAAAGAAAAGAGTTTTCCACCTCAATCCAGGTCTGATTTCTTTACAGGTAAAGGATAAAACCCTTTGGGAACCAAGCACTTCTTGGAAGCAAGGTTAAGAGCAATAAACTTTCCTTCTTACCAATAGACTGAAATATCTTTTCTGTTAGGAGCACACATCTATCCCCACAGGGTCAGGTCAGTGCTCTATAACTCATCTTACAAAACTGAAATACAATTTTTGATGATCAGAGCTGGGTAAGGATCATAAAACCGGCCTGACACATTTCATTTGTACTGAAAAAAGTTTTTATTGAAGAAATACTTCCCCTGCACAGATAGAGTGAGATTTCAAGATAATATGCATTACAAATGATTTGTAATGAAACTGTGAATTAATGTCTTCTCTGAGAATCCCTCCAGTGATCTCCTCAGGACTATATCTGTAACCTCTTACCAGCACACAGAAATAATTGTTTGGTTGCCCAGTGGAAACAGCAGCCTGAATTCCCATGTGCACTGTGTTTGGGGTCTGTGACCCTCATCTGCTTCTCTAAACACTGCCTGGGAAGTGGCACAGTGATAAAATGAGCCTAAACAGCCCTGGGATTAAGAAGTGATTTGAGACTTGCAGCTGATCTCAGACTGGATGTGGTTAGGAAATTAGATTAGGAAATTACTTTACCTGGAACTGGACATTAATTGTGGTGTCTTGTGCTGGAGAGAGGATTCATGCAGAGATGGAAAAATGAAATTGGGATTGTGGGGAAACTATAACTTGAGGTCAGTTTAATTTGTATTTTTGTGCCAGAGTGATCTGAGCACAACTCACATTCCCTTTTTGATGCCTTTTGCTTTCTGGCATCCTGGCCTTGCAGTTTTGGGCCTTGCAGCAGGGAGCTGCTCAGCCCCAGGAATAAAATGCCATCTGTTCCTGCCATGTATGTCCCACTGCTGTGCTGGTCTGTTCTCAGCTTGATGTCCAGCAGGAACTTGCTTAAGGTTATTTTCTTTCAGTCCTGCTCCACCTGCCAGCCAGGGGATAACAGAGCTGATCCCAACCCCAGGCAGCACCTAAATGACACCAAGGCTCAGGAAAAGTTATTCCAGTTCTGGTGAGCCTTTGCTCCCCTTGCAATGCCTTGGTAGGGGTGTGACCACCTGGGCTAGGAACAAAACCGCTGGCTCTGTAGGGGCCGGGGTGACCCCTCTGTCTGTTATTGCCACTGTCTGAGGCTCCTCCTGGGTTTTAGAAACTTGGGTCAAAATTTCCTGGGATCCAGCAGCTCGAATGAGGCCAGTCAGCTGGTTTGGGGTATTTGTGTGTGTGTATGTGTGATGGCAATCAACAGGGGTGACATCAGTGTCCTGTGTCATTAGGGGGATCCCCCGCCGGCGGTCCCCAGCCCTGCTGGAGACGCACGGACTGATTTAATCCCCTGGGCGCCAGAGGATAGTGGCAGCCAGATTTCCCCGAAGAGAAAACACAACAGCTCTTCCTCTCTCCTCTCCCCTCTTCCTCTCTCCTCTCCCCTCTTCCCCTACAAGCCCTGAAGCCATTCACGGGGGCAGCTCGGGCTGCGGGCGAGGGAGCAGCCGTGTCCGGAGGAGGCATCGGACCGCACTGCATCGCACGGCATTGCACTGCGCATCCTCCCTCCCTCCTTCCCTCCCCACCGCCTACTGCTGCAGCCTGCCTTCCTCCCTCCATCCCTCCATTCTCCCTGTATCCCACCTTACGTCGCTCCCTTGCGTCTCTCCCTCCTACATCCATCCCTCCTGCATCCCTCCTCCTGCATCCCTCTCGCCAACCCTCCCTCCTGAATCCCCCCCCCCCCCCCCCACATCGCTCCCTCCTGCATCCCTCCTGCATCCCTCTCTCCTACATCCCTCCTCCTGCATCCCTCCTCCTGCATCCCTCTCTCCACCCCTCCGTCCCTCCCTCCCTCTGCCTGCGCAGAGCCGCGGACATGGCGCTCAGCAATTTCCTCTTCGCTCAGTGCATCTGCTATTTCCTGGCCTTTCTCTTCAGCTTCATCGTGGTGGTGCCACTCTCCGAGAATGGCAACGACTTCCACGGCCGGTGCCTGCTCTTCACCGAGGGCATGTGGCTCAACGCCAACCTGACGGTGGAGCGGCAGCGCTTCACGGTGCAGGAGTGGGGGCCCGAGGCCGCTTGCCGCTTTAGCATCTTCACCGGGCTCCTGTCCCTGCTGCTGGCCACAGTGCAGGCCTGGAGGACCCTCTTCTTCCTCTGCAAAGGGCACGAGGAGTAAGTATCCCTGGGGATAAGCCCATCCCTCCCACAGGCTGGGGCACGTGGGAGCAGTCAGGGGGTGAAGCGCTGGGCTTTGCACCATCCAGCTCACTGGGCTCCCCAGAGGGGTTTGGGGAGAGGTGATCGCCCATGTCTGTCTGTCTGTCTGTCTGTCTGTCTGTCTGTCTGTCACACACCAGACACTCTCCCAGCCGTCTCCAGGGCCCTCTCCAGAGGATGCTGCCATGGTGGGGGGTCAGATCTGCTGCTGTGCCCCCACTGCCCTGTGGCAGTCCTGGTGCAGCGGGTGGGCACCAGCTGCAGTGGGCATGGAAGGATTTGGGGCCGTGGGGTGATGCTGCAGGCTGGGGCTCGCAGCTGCCTCTCGACCACGGTCCCACTACATATCTGTGCCAAAGGAGGCCCTCCCAGGTGTGCACTGGGTGTGGGAAACAACGTGGTTGTGTCTGGGGGGCCAGAAGGGACAAGTTGGTGCCTCCCCTCACTTTTTAGTGCTGCTTTTGCTGTGTGCATGGCAGCTGCTGCAGACAGCAGCTATTGCTTGGTTACGGCACGAGAGCGACGCTGAGCGCTCCTGCAGCAGCTCAGGGTGGCACTGCCTGCTGGCTCCTATGCTCACACCAGCCAAGGGGCATCCTGTGGCAGTGTGGGGAGGGATTCCACAGCATCCCACCCCAGCGGGGGTAGTGAGAGGCTTGGTGGGCCAGGCTCAGCTCAGGGGCACTCTGATGTTTTGTGCTTGCCTCTCTGAGAGGGCAGAGACCCTGGTGCAGGTAACCCAGGTGCTACAGGGCCAGAGCTGGGCAATGCACTGGTGCCTGTCTAAACTAGGAAAATATTTTTCCCATGGTTTAGTAACCATGCCAAGGGTTAATTACTCCTGCCCAGGTCTATTTGGACTAGAGGTTTCTTGAGTAAGGGGCTCAAACTAGCCAAGTAAGTGTGGACCAGAAACTTATTCCATATTAAAACATACCTTACACTAAATACAACCACATACTTAATATCTTTGAATTCAGCTTCCTCAGGTGATCCAAGATCTGTAGAAGGTTGGTGAATCTCATTGAATCTCAATGCTTTGCAGTCTGAGCTAGCTGATTTTTAGAAGAAACAAGCAGTAAAACCCCTGTAATGGTGACATTTGGATTAGATGTTTGGCCTGCTTCCAAAAGGGGCTGTCAGCTTCAAAACTGTTGGGCAGGCCTCTGAGAAGTGTCCCTTTAGGAGCTCCTTCAGGCTCCTTTGGGAGTTGTATAACTCTGTTCATGGCTGCTCCAGGCAAGAAAGGCAGAAGGCTGTGGGGTGATGGGGTACAAAGATGAAGCTGAGATACCCACAGAAGACCACAGGAGGGTACAACATGGCAAGGTGCTTGGGAACAGCAGTTTCTTGGTAAGAAGGAAGGTCTGTCCTATTCCACATCAGCCACCATATGCAAAGCAGGCAGGGCTCAGCCTGTCCTGATTTTATACAGCCCTTTGTTAACAGTGCAAAAACGTTTCTGTTCATGTAGAGAGATAAATGTGAGCTCCTCACCACACATGATCATTGTCTCTTCTGATTAGAGGTAGTTGAGGAAGAGCCAGAATGTCATAACTGATGATCCTGTCGAGGAGGATCACTGCTACTGGGCCAGCTCCAGGGTGAGCCAGCCAAGGCAGTCAGGGTTAGTTAGCACCCTTTGCATCTTTTCATGTGCAATGGCTTTGAACGATTGCTGACAGATTATTTTCTAGCACTTATGACTGCTAAAAAACCTTAAAAGTGTCTCAGCACCCTTTGCCTCAGCAGCCTGGGGCTCTTCAGCTCAGCTGAAGGGTAGAGGTGTAATTCAGATACTTCATTGCTAGGATTGCAAAGCAACTTTAGGTGTAAACATTCATTATTAAAGGCCACTCACTCAATCTGCAATGCATAGCTTGAAGTTCTAATCTAAGGAGGAGAAATCAGGTAATCTAGAGACCCAAATGAGCAATTTTCTGTCAGGATGCCCTGGCAGTGGTGATGGTTTCTCTTGCCAGATGCAAATCAGGTGCAAAGCTGAGCCCAGCTTTGTCAGTGGAAAGTCAGACCCTGGGCCATGGAACCTCTCTTGCTGCAGGGTAGGAAACAGAGGGAGAACTGCAGATCCTGGGCTGTGGTGACCCACTGAAGAGTCCTGGTGGCTGCTCCTTTTCTAGAGCTGTTACTAATTCTGGTTCCAGGTCTGTTCTATTCTGTGAACAGCTCAAGTCTTTTCAGCCTCTCAGGCTGGCATTCCATGCTAAGGAGCACACAGAGGATATGATCTGACTTCAGCAATGCCTGGGATGAAATCCAGGCTAGGTGTGAAGTCAGGGCAGAGAACAGGCAGAAATCTGGAATCTCATAGCAGCTCTCACTGTATGGGTGACCCCAGCAGGCACAGAGCTGAGCTGATCTACTTCACCAAGCCCAGCTAAGCCAGAGCAGGATTAAGTTTATTGTTCATCCAGAAGTCAGGTGTCCTGGCATCCAGCACCCATTACAGTCTCTAGGGGCACTTCTTGAAGGTGATTTATTTCCCTTTTCTATCAGTCTTGGGGTGTGACAACTGTCACTTTGGGAGAGCCTAGACAGTCCCTCTAAGGCCTCATCAACCCAGGAGCAAACATCCTAACTCTGCTGATAACTGCTTCCTCATCTCATTTTAAAGATGTTCTCCTGAGGTCACAAATGTATCATCTATAACCTGCAGAAATTAGGATTGTCCAGCCCAGAACCTTCCAGGAATCAAACACTCATTTAAAAAGCCTCTTGGCTTTTCATTTGATGAACAACCAGGGAAAAGAAGTGGCTGAGGTTTTTTTTCCCTTTTCTGGGGTGAGTAGATTAATTCTATCACCAGCACAATGACTGGCACTGGTGAGAAATTTGTCATATTCATCTTTACCACACACTGAATAGGATGACCTGCCTCCTGGAGCTGCCAGTCTTTCTCCAGCCTGGAGCAAATGCCCAGTTTTTACATAATGTGCCATTCCAAGGTGTCCTATTCTAAACAGACACCTGGAGAAGTTTTAAGTAGAGAAGGGCTTTGCCAGATGACTGGGATTAGAAACTTTTCACAGCTAAAATTCAGGTGAGGAGTTGAAGAGTGAAAATGAGAGAGTGATTCCATGGCCTTATGGGAAATCTGTAAGCATCCCACCCATCCCACTCCAAACACTGCTGAGGGCAGGCCCTGGTGGGGCAGATTTAACGAGGCTGAGATAAATTGATATTCAGCTGGCAGACATAGCATACTGACACCAAAGCCAGAAAAATCCTGGGAGAATCTGGCCTGCTCTGCAAATTGCCCATAGAACTGAGACTCGTGTCCTATGAGGCCAGTACCTTGTGTTACATTGCTTAAAGTGATTATAGCTATCAGTTCTGTGTTTTTTATTTTTAGCTTCCCTCTTCTAAGCAATTTTTGTCCCAATTATCACTTAAGTCATGAAATTATTTTAGCTGCAGTTACTACACAATTTGAGCTAATGACATTTATTTTAACAATGGTGATTTTCATCATTACAGCTAATGAAAGCCACATTGTGAATGAACAATCACCACTCATTATATAAAGCCACGTCTTCTTATGGGTAAAAAAGAAATCAAAATCAAAAGCAATTGCAAGTGAAGGTAGTGTGACTCAAAATCAAGTCCATAGTGCTTCAATGTATTAGGTGTTCTTAATTAAAGATATGTTTTAAATGGAAACTGATATCTTTGTGCCCACTCTGTGCTGCTTACAGAGACTGCTGATGTTGTGTTTCAGCTGTTTATGAGTTACATTTTTCTTCCCTTTTATTACAGCTCTTTCTTTTACGCCTTCCTGAATCTGCTGATCAGCGCCTTTGTGGTGTTCATCACATTTATTGCCAGCACTATAGTGAGTGTAGGATTTAACATGTGGTGTGATGCAATTACTGAAAAAGGAAGCATGCCAAATAGGTTAGTATTGAAGAATACATTTTATTCCTTTTATTTTTTTCATATCGGCACAATTGAGCTGTGGTGTTACAAAGTGTAGTTATTACACGCAAGGTGAGCAAGGGGGAGAAGGCGTCATTAATATGAAAGTCCAGAGTTTTTTCATGTGGAACAAAACCAAGCAAATCAAAGTTCTTTTTGTTTGTTTATTTAGAAGCCCACAAAGAAAAGATGTGTTTCCATCATATTTCGTGGTCTCTTTGAGTTATGATCATATGAGAAACAAATCCATTATGTTAATTTTTTTATTTCCAAAGGAATGCTAGATTTAGAGCTTTTCTAAGAATTGGGGGAGTGTGGCCTTGTGAGCAGGGCAGGGGGCTGGGGGCCAGGGTTCCTGGCTTGCAGTCTTGGTTCTGCCCCCAGCCCACTGTGTGACACCAAGCTAATCACTTATCCTGCTTGTGCCACAACTCATCATCAGACAAAACATTTGGGGTAGAGTTCCTTGTAGTGATGCTGTGGATGCCCTGAGAGCCACAGAATGGAAAGCATTTTGTAAGTGCCAAGTACAGATGTCTGATGCTTTGTTGCAGTCACAAAATGTACAGCTCCTAAAATGGTCCACAATGCTTATGCTCCTTATAGGAAACATGATAAGTCGAGGAAGATTTGCTCCTGTCAAACAAATAATGATGAAGAGAGAGGAAAATGTGACATTTTATGTCATATGATATTGAATAAATGTACTACTTAAAGCATACATTTCTGTTGCATATTGTCATATGTTGTAAAATGCCATAGTGAATGTTCTGTTTAGGGCTGCAACGATTAATCGAATTACTCGAATATTCGGTTAAAAATTCAATTACAAAAAGCATCTAATCGAATATTCGGGTAAGAACCCAAGATGACCGACAGCACTGAAAAGGAGAGAGAAGAGGCTGCAGAAATCAACCAAGAGGTAGAATGACAACCTCAAAATCCTGGGATATTTTTCACACCAATAAAGGTCCAAGTTATTTGTAAAATCTGTAGGCAGCCCCTATCTTACCATCAGAGTATCGTCTCCTTGCTGGAGCATCCGAAACAAAAACACAATTCCTTCTTCTGAGGCTTTTCCTGATGAAGTCAAAAGGTAACACAGGATCATACACTTTGTTTCATTGAGGGGTGAAACAACCAACCTGGGGTGATGCCAGGGGCAAATCTGTGGGAGGTGAGGGGCAGTGGGAAAGAGGGGTTTAAGAATGTTGTTCATAATAACTATTACAATTCCACTTATGAAAGATTTGTGTTATCACTTACATAATTTGTTTTTTTTTTTTTGTAAAAGAAAGTAATTTTTGTCTTAGTTTTAGAGAAGATCAGCAAACAACCTGATGATTGCAATAACTTAATTATCCTCTGATAGAATGTGCCATTGTGACTGTTCAAAGTACATTTAATATGTTTCATTTTTATATTTTGTTTACCTAGAATCTCTTCAAATTTTTTCTTTTATTTTTCCCTTCCAAATGCCTTTCTGGGTAGCTGTGAAGAATTGCAGGACATAGATCTTGAGCTGAACTTGGAAAACTCTGCTTTCTATGACCAATTTGCCATTGCACAGGTAGGTCAGACTAAGTCATGGTTCTATTCCAGTTAATTTGTCATTTGCTTATTGACCTGGGATTACTGGAGCTGAATTACCATTCCCAGAAATCAATGGGAATGTTTCCACTGACTTCAGTAAGTGCTGAATCAGAATGATAGTGATGGGCACATTTGCCTTTTAAATTCAAAACAGACACTTTTGAATACAGATATGTCAAAGCTTCACCCTACCAGTCTTGTTAATCATGACAGAAAATTCATTGTTCATCCAAAGGATCAGGTCTGCAAAAGTTGCAGCACTCTGGTGTCCTGGATCTCTTCATTACTGTTCAAAATAATTTCTGACCTGCACCATGTTGTGGGGTTCCTAGTTTTGCCTTCCTTGACTTCAATTGAGATCACCTAAGCTATATGTAAATATCAGACCATTGAAAAGAATCAAAGATTAGTTCATTCAGATAGGGCTGTTTTCTGATGGATCCATGAGAATTAGACCTCTAAGGCTGTCAGACCTTTCTATTGAATATTCTAGCTCTAAGTCAATGATCAGTCAGTGAACACTGGGACATGAGCACATACATGGGATGACAGTCCCATCCCTGCAGGGCTGCACCCTTACAAAGGCTTATGTTGTCCCACTTGGAAAGAGGCATTAGCTTGCCTGGAACATTCCTTGAAGGTAACCCTGCCTCACCTCTTGGGCATGAGCCAGTTTTTTGTTTTTGTTGCCAATATTGGCATCTAGATGCCCAGCTCAGGCATAACTGCCTTTAGAAATGAAATATGCCATAAAAGTGACTCCTTTGTATGAAGAACCCAGGACCTCCCTGGATTTAGCTTGGCACGACTCCAAGCTAAATCTTGGGTTTTGGTCCAGCTGATGTTTCCATCATCACCTGGACAGCTGAATTTGTTTGCACAATACTGTAATGACCCCTTTATGATTTCTTTCCTTCTCCAGTTTGGTCTCTGGGCTGCCTGGCTGACTTGGCTGGCAATTACCATCCTGGCTTTCCTGAAGGTTTATCACAACTACAGACAGGAGGATCTGCTAGATAGCCTGATCCATGAGAAGGAGCTGCTGCTAGGAAGATCCCCTTCACGATCCTCTTTGCAAGATGACAAAAGTGGCATGATCTAAAGTGTAAGCAAATTTCCAGGGCAGGATCTAGATTTTATTATTCAGTAATGTGAGCTGAAGCTGAGTCAGGGTAATGAGTGTGTGAGATCTTTTCTTTTCCTGAAATGAAATGTGACTGTGAATCACTCACTTCCCCCATGAAAAATTGTTGGCAGAAATACTGATATTAGGATAAAGAGAATGAAGCCCTATGTGCCTATGGCACAGCAAACTTTCTGTCCTGTGCAGGCAAAATTTGTAACCTGCCCTTGTCAGCAGAGCTCCCACGTGCCATCCCTGGCTTTTGGGACAGGGGCCATTTTTGAGGACTGAGCTGGCAAGACCAGGCTACAGCATCCAGGCTATTCTTCAACAATAGATGTAACTGGAGCTGCATTCAGTCCCTCCTCTCTCCCTCCCTTTTGCCAGTGAAGCTGCCCCTGTTTTCCCTTTATCCTAGGGAGCTGCAGCTCTGGTTTGGGTGCAGGCTCTCGCTGTCTCTGCTTTTGCTGTGTATGGATGCAGTACTGACAAACGTGTTGCTCCTGCTCTGATTTTATTTCAAACATAGAGGCCTGTGTTCCAGTCTTGATATTTAATATTGGACAGTGTTAATGAATTCCATGAAACCTGTGTATTATTATAGCATCTGTCAAAAAGTGTGAATAATATGGAAGGATGATGGAGAACATTTGTGGTTTTGTTTCTTCTTAGATTCTGGCATGAGCAGCATTTATTATGACTCCTGAAGTGAAGTGTAGCTAGAAATTGCTGAAGCTTGCATACTAAGAAATTAAGCTGAATAGGTAGTATTAATGCTTGTGCATTTATAAATGTAACTTGATCCCTAACATTGTATACTATTCTGTTTTGAATATTAGAATTTATTTGTGATATTTATTTCATATAGGATGTGCAAAATTACTGTAAGTATTTGCATTGTAGGTTTCTATGTACAAACATAGCAAGGAGTTCAAACAGCTGAGTTCTTTTATTGATAGTTCAGTGCTGAATAGGTCCATTCTCCCCACTCATGGGCAGGAGTTGCAGGGCAGATAAATTTTGCTGTGAAAAGGAAGAAGAATTGCTATTTACACAAAGCTCACTGGCGACTGTGTTGTTGCTTTCAGTTTTGCTTGGCCAGCGCTCCAACAAATCAGGTGGATTGTTGAGATCAGAGGTAGCTCTGATAATTAAGAAGAGTCACTCAGAGGAGTGTGGGATTTGCATGGCAGAGAAGTAAAGCTGTGCTAGGATTAAGCACTATCCCCAGGTACACATTGCACAGAGGACCCCAAATCAGCAGAAAACTGAAGCAAACAACTAGGTTTGGAGTGAGGATTTTTTGGGAGTATGCTGACACTGCCTGTGGTACCTGTGTTTGAGACTGAATTCATTGTAACAGAAGTGCAAACCACACATGATGATATGACCTGGTAAATCAGAATGAGGGGGGAGAGGACAGCAGGCTACTACCACACCAGAGCTGAAGCCTGGGGTTAGCACAACCATGCAGATTTACTGTTGTCTTCTAGGGACTCTCTGATGCTTAGTTAAATACCAGCTTAAGCATTTCATTGAAACAGAATTTGATGTCATGACAAATCCCTCAATTATTAAGCATTTTAGGGCATAAAATATGACATTGTATTTAACTGCCAAAATGTTCTCATAGGTTTAGAGAAAAAACCCTCCATGGGCCCTAAGCAGTAATCCAGCCCTGTGAACATTGCTTACAGCCCCAGCTGAACACTGCTTATAGCCACAGCTCTCTGTAGAGAGGCCTTGTTCTTCAGCATCATTTCTGCCCACAAGAAAATGCAATTCCTTTGGAAGCTTTGCAGCAGTGGCTTTTTATTTTTTTGTAGCTGGGAGTTGACATCAGAGGAGAACTCCTGGAGAGGGAATCAGAGATCAAGTTAATTAATGCCAATTTAAAATTCGGATATCAGGACTGTCAGAGGGCCTTTTTAAAAATTCATTTTGTTGAATAATTTGGATATTAAGAAAAGTCTCTTCACTGAAAGGGTTGCCAAGCACTGGCACAGGCTGCCCAGGGAACTGGTGGAGTCACCATCCCTGGGTGTATTTAAAGGACAGGCAGATGTGGCACTGAGGGACATGGTTTAGTGGTGGCCTTTGCAGTGCCAGGTTAATGGTTTGACTGGGTGATCCTAGAGCTCTTTTTCAACCTAAATTACTCCATCTCTAGTAGGAGATACACTCTTGCAAGAACCTGCCAGGGAATGATGTTCTTCATACCTAGAAGAGCTTGGTTCCTGTAAGTTAGCCTGTTTCCCCAGTTTCCCCAGTTTCTCCAGCTGTAAAAGGCAGTCTCACCTTCACTCAGCAGTGATGTCTCTTCCCACAAATTACTCCAGTGCATGCCTTACTCCTTGCCTGGAACCATGATGCTGCTTTGTAAAATGTATTTTATGTAAATGCCAAATCAGGCTTAGGCTGAAGTGAGGTGTGGGTTGGGAGCACTGCTCCTGGTGTTGCCTGGGGGTTTGAAGAACCATGAGGCAGAAGATAACAAGTGTCTTCTTGTGGCTCTTGCTCTGTGGTTCTTGAGGTACCAGGGCCCAAACCTTGTCTCTGCTCCTGGAAGAGAGGATGCTGCTTGTGGGTGGGTCTGTCTGGAGCTCATGCTCTCTTCTACCCCTCCTGTCTCAAGGTTTTTTTTCCTCCTTTCCACTGCCATGAGAAGCAGCAAACACTGGTCCTGGTTTGGAGTGGCCATGGGAAATGAAAAGAGGCTGAAGCTGTTCTCTGAGTCCCATGTGAATGGGGCTGTTTTTCACAGCTTTGCCGTGTCAGTCTGCTTTTCACAGCTTCCCACAGGTGGGGTGAGGCTGGTACCCCCTTGCAAGCATCAGTGATGCTTAAAAGCAAAGCTGTTTCTGATGGGAGCCCCTGTGTGAGTCAGGAGGCAGATCATGTAGTGAGATGCTTTCTGGCTGACCAAGGGAGGGAAGGGTATCTTGCAATTCCCAGTGATTGACACACTTGATTTTTTTATTTGCACTGAGTTTTCTGCAACCTCTTCTCCTAAAGCTTAGGCACTCGGGCCAAGCTGGTGGTGCCAAGCTGGAAATGTGAAGAATTGTGGCATAATTTATGCACACATACATACCTACCTGTGCTCTCTCTCATGCACTTCTCCCTTTTGTACATTTCTGACGTCTGATTTTAGTCATCCATTGCCAACCGGCACATTGTGGGGCTGAGTCAAATTTTGCATTTCTGTGACATTTCAATACCTTTAATTTGCAATGTCCAAAGGCAGAGAACACTCTAGCAAGAGTTGTATTCAAAGAACTAGAGCACTGTGTGGTGTTTATATTTGTATTTATTTATTGTCATGTGGTGCAAGGTGAAAAAGCTTTGTGGCCTTTCCAAGGCTCTGGGCTGTTGCCACACTATTATTCTGTTGTACCAAATAAATTCTCTGGCTACCATCTGTGGTTAAATTGCCCACCAATTCCCTGCCAGAGTCCTAACTGGGCTAGAAGAATCTAAGCTAACAAGTGTCACCTGAGCTTTTATTACTATTTTTTATGATGGAGAAACAATTGGAACAGAACTTCCTCCTGAGTGCATTCATGCTCAAAACATCTTATACCACTAACTCATGAGGCATCTTTCAGCCAGGAAATTTCAGTGGGAATCACAAAAATAAGTGTGATAATTTACTGTAAAAACTGAAGGACACATTTGTACTGCGGCAGCGATTCTATGGTCCCTTAAAAAAGGAGGTGTTACAATAATCAGTGATGGATGATTGAGTGTACAGACCTTGCTATGAAAGCATTCTCTGTGTATGTGCAATGCACACAGATAAATGCCAGTTCCACTGCTCTTCTGTGATGTGGATACAGGCTCTTCTCTAAACAAGCAGTTTTGGCTGGAGTAGTTGTTAGAATGCTTTAAATTTCTACACTTCCTTTTACTCAGCGCCGGGACTCGTGCAATGACAATGGTTATTGTGATACCCAGAGGGGGAATTGATGTGGGCAGAGTAGGAAAGCACTGGCCAATGCATGACCTGCCAAAGGCTGAGTTTCTAATGCAGTTTTACAGGTGTTTTAATTCCTCCCTTTTATCTGAGCAACATCCTGCTGCTAGCCTAAATTAGTCCAGTTAGGAACAGAGTCAGATTTCCCTTCAAGGCCTTCACTCCCCAGTATGGAACACTGCTGATTTAACCTGTGGTGTTCAGGATGGAAGCAGAGTTGCAAGGAAGAGGAGCTCACTTTACAGTCATGTTGCACACAAACCTGATCTTGGATGTATGTGGGTTTTGTTATCTCCTTTTTTCAAAGCCTTCTCAAACATATTGCATGTAAAATTACTTTTACCATTTAAATTATAACCTTACCAAAAATCCAGACAGCAATTTATACTGGAAAGACTGACAGTACTTTGTGAAAAACCAACCTGGATTATGGCAAAACTTTAGGTTTATTTTCTGTATCAATGGCCTGAGTATCCTTGAGCAAATGAGCATCCTGGCTGTGTCCAGATCCTAAATCTATGCCTCAGACCATTTCCTTTGCTGATGGAAAGAGCCCATTTTTATCTCTTGGAATGTTTGCTTTGGAGGCCACAAATATCCTTTCCTTCTAGTTAGGCAATCTGGGAAAAGAGAAAGGCTTTACCTGCAGTGACAAAATGCTAATGTAACTTCATAAGCACAGAAATTGTTTTCAAACTATTTCTGTTCATGGCACTAGTGCCTTGAAGTACATGCTTCTATTTTTGTCCCCCATAAGAAGAAGGAAAACTATCCTGAGTTGTATGTTAGTACTCACACACATGCACCTAAATGTTTTTTCTCAATGGATTTTTTTAAATGACAAAATTCAACTCAGTGATTTATGAAATTAAGAACTGCATTGAAAACAGCACTTTGATGCTCTCCTGATGTTGAAGGGAACTGCAGTCTCTCAGAAAAACTTTGTTTCTGAGCAAACAGAAGGTTAGTACAGAATTTACTTAAGATATAGCAAGCATTGCTTTATTTTGGTGCAGGCACTTTATGAATGTTTTTCCATCCTGTTTTTGGGAATAGTATTAGCATAGCCATGCTTTCTCTGTAGTTTTTTTATCCATGCCAAAGAGTGGAGTTGAACTGCTATTGCCAACATAGATTAATGTGAATGCTTAAAGATCTCTACCTCTCACAGCTGCCATAACTGCTTGAACTGTTATTGCACACAGTAGAGAAAAAAACCTGAATCCATGTGAGAGTCTAAATCCAATTTCCATAGACAGCTAAAGGATTTAGGATTTAATGCTTATTAGCTTGCTGTAAAATCCTCATTGCTAAAAAACAGGCACAAGTACCTGAGAAGTGCTGTGTGAATAGGACTTTGCATTGGTCAAATAATGATATAATTTCAGTTTGAGATTTTTTAATTTATTTGTTTCTTACCAAAATAAAAAGACAACAACAGCAATTCGTTAGACATGAAAGGTTATCATTGATCCCCCCTGAATCCTCCTGCTGGAGCTCTTCTACTTGGCTTGAAATTCCTAAATAACAATTATTTAGTGTGCTGGCTCTGGGGTTTATCAAGGAGATAAACTACTTGGAAGCAAGAGCTGCTCACTGAAATAGCTGGAATTTTTTGTATGTGGTAGAAACCCAATGTGAGAAGGTTTTGTTCCCCCTTGCCACTTGAGTGTGTTGTAAAGTGAGGGTTGAGCCAAGCTGCCAGGAGGTGAGAATGATGATTTGTAAGTGCTGTTGATATCTTGGATATCAACAAGTGAGTAAACTGTTTTTACTCACACAAGTGAGTAAACTGTCCTGAGACTAAGCTAGTCTTCTCTCCTCCTTATTTTCTCCTTGTTTCCCCCTAGATTTGAGCAAATTTGACTCCACTGTGGATACAGACTCTGA
This sequence comes from Fringilla coelebs, assembly GCF_963513975.1. Classification (NCBI taxonomy): domain Eukaryota; kingdom Metazoa; phylum Chordata; class Aves; order Passeriformes; family Fringillidae; genus Fringilla; species Fringilla coelebs. The sequence goes on from NC_140034.1 coordinate 9,128,614, forward strand.
AGTGTATTTATGAATGTGAGAAAAATTGCAGTCTCTATGGAAAATTTTGTCAAAAAATTAAGCAATCAAGGATTTTCCCTGTTCACATTCAGCCTCTCTGGATCGTGCCACTGAACCCTTCCTTTTACATAAGCCAGGCCTGATTTAGTTGATGTGTTGCTCTGGGAGGTTTCCAAGGCTGGTGCCACCAGTCTCTCCAGGAACTGGTGGAATTAAATGAGTGCTATGTTAAACCATAAAAAAACTGTTTGAAAACTGTCATGATAGCCCACGTTACACAGTCCAGAACTCTTCACCCCATCTCGCCTGCAGCAAAGAGAATTATTTTTCCCAATTAACACTGTGAAGTCCAACAGTCTGTGTCTGAAACACAGCACATCTTCCTGCAACACACAGGATCTGGGTTGCATCAGTGAATCCATTCCATTTTCTAGGCTGCTGCAACACTTTTAGCCTTGGTTGTAGAAAAAGGGTCCAGCATTTGACTTCATAAGCTGCTGGCAGCCTCCTTATTAAACCACATTCTTTGAGAGCAGCAGGCAGCCCCTTTGCTCAGTGGTGCTGAGAAGATCTGTACTGAGCAGAATCCTCCTGTGGGGACCACTCCACTGGGGTCCACAGCCAGGGCACACTGATTCTATCAGAGCAATCTGGTCAAACAAACTTTAATTAAAACAGCCCAAGCTACACAACTGAGGGATCAATGTATTGTGATATGAAGTACACTCCAGAGAGGTTTTTGAATGCTTATAACCAAAACAAAAATAACAAAACACCCCAACAGTTCCACTGAAGTTTTCTCCCTCTGCATCCTTTAATCTTCAAAGACATTCCTGCAAACTTCAGAAAGGATTTTATTGCTATCAAGCTGATTGGGTCTTGTTTCTCACATCCCTTCCTAACAGAGACAAGGACAGCTGAAGTGTGCAGGACAGTGGCACAAGTCTGAACAGAAACAGTTAATGAGGAGTAATGCATTTCCTGGGAGGGATTTCAGCTTTTGGGCTGTGACATGAGGGAGTGGTGTTGACACTGATTTCAGCCTCTGCCTGGCCTGCCCAGCCCCTGCCTGCTCGTGTGGCCTCACAAATGGCAGAGCATCCTCTTGAAGCTTCTGGAGAGAGCCACCTGTGCCAGCTGTGCAGGTATCTGCTGTCAAGGGGCTGACACTGCCCCCAGCTTTGGAGGAAAGCAGATCCAGATACCCTGCACTGGCCCTTGGTCCAGTGCAGCTCTTGACTTGCCCAGGGAAGCACTGACTGTTCCCAAATCTCTGTAGAGTTGGCATTTGTGAGGACAGCTCATTAGCACCCATAGTTTTAAGAGGTTTAGTTGTTTTGTGTGGTACCACCTGCAAAGACCTGAATCAGATCTTTCTTGCTTGTAAGTCAGTGCAGAGCCTGAAAGCATTTCAGCCTCTCTGAAATATGTGTCCTCTAATGTGTGAATTCATGAGCTCCTGTCTCTTTCAGCCACCTGGGAAAAGTTTATAAGAGTGTAGATTATCTAATTATTTTTTTAATACTGCTTAAGAGGTTCCTACAGTGGGTATTTGGGGAGAAAACAGAACACTTTTTCACAGTTTGTTTAACACTGAAAGCAAATGAGGAGCAGATCCCTCACCAGTGTTCATAGATTATCCTGTGAGCAGCCACACCAGTCCACACAAGCTGAGGGTAGAGCCTGGCCTGTTTTGAATATTATCTCTGTTTATTTGTATGGCCTTTTGCAGTGCAATTACTGCTTCAATTGCATGTGTTTGACAAAACCAGAAAGGGAGTGAGGTTTATTATGTTTTGATACAGTCTCAAAAGAGAAGCTTTTTATTAGCATTTTAATACAGCCCTTTGTAAACACCCAGCAAAGGAAAATACTGAATCCAATCCTTCTGCTAGTGCAGTCACTGAGTTTCCTCTGGCTTTAGCAGGAGCTGGACTGGGTTCAGTGTGTGTGGTACTCTCCAGCATTACTGATAATGAGTTAATGTGTTTTATATATTGATGCTTTTTGCTGAACAGTGCATCGGCTTTTTATGATTTGGTGAAATATAAAAATAAATTATTTGAAAATTCAATGTTTCTGTGCCTGTTCTTTGAAGGTGAATTTAAATTGTTACAATATAAGATAAAAGAAATGCTCTCAAAGTCTGTGGTAGAGTCTTTGTAGTCATTCCCCAGCCTCTCCATGCCACAACTTGTGCAATTAAGGGTATGCCCAACCATCCTCAGCTGCCTGAGCCCTTTTGGCACCCTCTTCCAGCGTTTCACCCTGAGGCCATTGGAGACAAGGAGAAAACGGTCCTGTGTCAATACAGAGCTGCTTTGTTACCAAATGTAAGGGGAGACCGCAGGCTGCATGGGCAGGCCATTTTTCTAAACGCCAGCTGGTTAATTTCCTTCATGTAGCATCAGTGTTTCTCTTCAGAGGTGGGCATGAAGGTTCCCAACAGCTATCTTGGAGCAAGGAATTAATAAGAAACAAGTCCACACTATTATCTTATAGGTTCCTGAGCTATTCCTTGGGGGTAGTTGGTAACACCCTTTTTGTAGTCACAAGCTGCCAGCTCTTCTGCTTGTTTCCAAGTGGCAAAAGGCAGAAATGACAATTACAACTGCTGCTATGGGCTCATTTCCAGACTATCAGGGTTGGAGAGATGAAGGGAAGGAAGGGGACTCGAGGCAGTCTTTGGGACTGCCTTTCACTGGTGCTAATGCTGAGTGCATCAAAAGGTTAATGCAAAACCATCCAGAGTCATCTCTCTGTGTCTTTTTCTATCTCCTCTAATCCTCTGGGTATGGATACTCCTGCTGCTGCAATCAGGTGCCATCGATGTGCCTGAAGAGGGTGTTGGCAGCTGCCCTCCATCCGTTCACACTGCAGGAATGTGCTGATCACTGTCAAAACAACACTTACCCTTCTGCTGTGGTCTGCTTGTTTCTGCTGTGTGTTAGCTACATCCTCCCTGCACCAGGGAGTTTAAGCAGTGCTGCTCCCCTTAGGGACTGCCATTAGTCCATTGTCAGGCACAGACCTGCTGCTCTCCCCTGCCCCTTGGTCTCCTGCCACCCCAGACACTGCTCCTGGGAATGCCTCCTACCCCTGTCTGCTTCCAAAACTGCCCCACGGGCCCTGTGCTACATCACTCCCTCTTTCAGCTCTTTATATCCAAAACACAGCTATTTACAGTTCATATATTTACAGTACAATTACATCCATTATACAATTGCCCAGAGCTGGTTGGCTGCAGCACTTTTGACTTCTGAATCAATTCACAAGTCCAGTGTGAATTCAGGTGAGCATCTCCATGCCATAAATTATGTAGTCTCTCTCCTTTTTACCTCTATTGGGAAAAGCTCAGGAGTTGTACTGAAGGCAAATATTGCCTAGCATGGCCAGCAAGGAGATTATTACCCAACACAGATAATTTTCTTTAACTTTAGAGATCCAAACTCATAAAGGTGTCACACACAGAAAAAACACTATTGAACAAGAACAAGGAGAAGTCACATCCAGCTCACAGTGGTGAGGATAAAGCTGTGATGAAGGGGCAGAGAGGGAAAAGGGGTTGTGTGTGTTAAAGCAGTATGGATGAATGGAAAAAGAGCTTCACTGTGAGAAGGAAATAAAAGAGATAAGTCCACAGTGAAGTTGTGCAGCAGTAAAGAAATGCAGGCCCAAGAATGGAATTTTTTCCCCCATTCCCAGTCATGTTATTGACCTACTTCACTCACTCCCACATGCAATGGCTTTCTTAGCTTCAGTTTCTTCACCTGCAAGATGCCTCTGCTCTGCCAGAAACAGGTTTTAGCCTTCATTTGTTTCAAACCTTCTGGCTTCAAGGCAATTTTAGTTTGGCTTTCTGCTGCCTGCCAAGTATCTGACTGACCACAGTAAACAATCCTGACCCAGGAGACCTTGTAAAGCCATGGTGAGACCTCAGCAGTGGTCTCAAGATAACTTGAGTGCTGCCTTTTCCCATGCCCAAAACAGTCCCAAACAGAGCCAACACAAAAGCCAAAAATAGCTGTTCCTCTGCTAAATATCCCTGACAGCCCAGATGTGATAGCAGTTCTCACTCACACCAGTAAATTGTGCCTTAACAAGAGGAACTTGGACATTTTCCTTTTGTGGCAGGCTCAGTGTAAAGATGGTCCTGTGTCCATGCCCTGGGGAGCTGTGCAGGAAGGTGAGCACATGGATGGTCCTCACACCACCTCCCCCTTTTCCCTCACAGTCCTAAAAGGAGTCAGCCCACAGACAGAAAAAAACCACCACTGATTTGCCAAAGAGTTTCAACCTGGACATTAGAAAGATCACAAGCATTCAAAAAATGCAAACAGAAGAGGAAATTGCTCCCCTGCCCCATGCAGGTACCAATTTAACCTTTTCCCCAGAGATTCACCAGCACACAGGTTTAAAACCTTTCTTCTTTATTGCCTGAACAGCAGGGCTGAGGCAGGGTGGAGGGGAGGGAAGCAGTGCTGGGGCTCACCCTTTGAGCTGGGGTACCTGAGTGAGCTGCACACATCCCCCTGGGGCAAACCCTGCTCCTGGAGCACTCTGCTTCCCAGGCCAGCTCATGTCCAGTGCCTGCCTGTGGCTTTGACAGCTCAGGAGAGGCAGGGGAGCAGCCACTGAAGGCACTTCTTTATGTCTTGGGCTGCAATTTGTCTGACTTGTTCTCAATCAAGCTGCTGCCCCCTTTTCTCCCGAGAGAAGGTTGCAGGTTGTGTTCCTGTTTATCCGCTCCTGGTTAAAGTTCTTGGGCTGCTTGGGAGAAGGTTGCTGGGGCAGATGTATGGCCCTCTTAAAAAAAAATTACTAGAAATAAAGCACCATTTTTTCTTTTTGATGGTTGCAATGGCAGGGGAAATATAAGCCAAGGTCTTGCAGACATCTCTTAATCTTCTCTGCAGTGTTTTCCCCTCCCCTTTTTTTCCCCTTTTTCTTTTACTTACAGGTTCTGAGTCAATCTTACCATACAAAATAACCCCAAGCACACATCAGGTGCTAGCTGAGCAGAATCTAAGATCTAAAAAGCTGGTTGTGCTTTGAAGCTCAGGAACTTGCAGTCATTTGTTCTCCTCTCAGATACCCAGAGCACCGTTTCACATGATCTCCATTTAAAGGATTCCTTTTAGAGAAATGCATAGTATGGTGGGACAGAGATAAAGGAACTGTGCATCCAACACCTTCACAAGCAGTCCATATTATCATGATATAAGGCCTTGAATACTCAGGCATAACCTCTGTCTGAATACAAGCACTATCATAAATTTTGCATGTCAGCCTGTGGGGTTTATGGACTGAATCAAACCCAGAGGATTAAACTACTGTTTTGGTGATTAACCTGGGTTTCAATGCTGCTATTTATTATGTTAGGCAAATAAACTATTTTCTATTTAAATTAGTTTCCATGTTCTTTTCCATACCTGGGAGTCAAGTGAAGCATTAAGGACCAGCTTTTGCCCATGGATGAAAAAAATACATGAAAAGAAACAAGAAAAGCATGTGCTGGGATTTTACTAAGAATCATTTCAGGTGTATAAATATAGCAGCTTGCCAAGCCTTTGGCCACCAGAGCAGCGTCTGTGCAATAGCTCAGCTTTAATTTAACCTTTGCAGAATAATTCTTAGGAGACTTGAGGAAAAAGATGGTTTGGTATCTTGACCCGAGACTCACAAGACTTTTCTTCTGAGTTTGCTGCTGCCTGCATAGATTGCTGTATTTCTCTCTCTGCTTTTGCTCCTCATATCAGCAGCTTATAACTCTGGGTAACCAAATCCAGGTACTTGTTTGCTGTTCAGGGTGATGGAGCATGAGTTTGGTGGGACCTCAATGCATTAGTATGAATGTTCATTGATGTGAAACAAAGCAAAACAACAAAGAAGGAAGAAGGAGAACAAGTGTTTGCAGGATGGTGCACAGCAGGGGTGATTTCCTTGCTCTTTGAGGTGGATGCTCGTGTGTTTTTGCATGTGGCTGCAGTATTGCTGGGAGTTTGCACTGATGTTTCTTAGCAGTGTCAGGCTGGAGGACACTGCTACTGCCTCAGAAACCAAGTCCAGCACCTCTGAGCAACGTGTCTTATATGAAGAAAGAAGATGACAAGCCGGGATTGAAATTCCTCCAGGACTGTGGCATCTTGCTTCATGCTGGCGTAGTAGAGACTCACAGCAAGGATCAGCACTGCACAAAACAAGAGCCACAGGAGCACAGGCAATCCAGATGATGTCCTGTCATCTGCTGAACGGTGATGAGAAGAAAAAAAGGAAGCAGCATTATTTTAGTGCCATCTTAAACGCTTCCCAAATTTGATCCCCTGCTGATGCCTTTGTCCCAGTTTTGTGGCAGCAGCAGAGTACAGAGGGCTCTGGTGGTGAGCACTTCTGTAGGCATCAGTTAAGTGATAGTGAGTCACACCTCCTGAATGAAGGTGGTGAGTGTAAAAGACATCATCTAATGGAGCATTTAAAGAGTTTAATTATATACAATAAGAACAGGATTAGCATAGCTAATGCATGATCTCAACTTCCCCTCCAGCAATTATTTTTTATACCTTTACCCTAAATGTTAAGTTGAATGGTAGGAGAATATGAAGCTACTTGGTCTAATTATTTAATGTTCACAAATGCTCCATAAAAGAGAGAATCTATAGATTTCTGTCCTTTTCCCTGGTAAGTCAGCTTGTTTGGGACTCCTGCTAATTATGGGAAGAACCCAAACATGGATCCATCAACCAAGAGGCTTGTTCAGAAAGCTCTGGCAGTTTGACCCACTCTCAGAGTGCTATGTGTGCTAATTACACCAGAACATCCTCTGCACTTGCTCTTCAGCAAGAGGACACTGTAAAGATTTTTCCTGCCTTCAAAATATTTTTCAAACGCGTTTAAAGGTTGGGCACAGCACACATGTGGAAATCAGAGGGCTGCATTCAGCCTGCTGACAGCTGTGTCCCTGTCCCTGCCTGTGTGTATCCATCCCTGGGCCTTGGGGATGCAGTTTTGATTCAGCTCTGGCTGCTCTGTCTGACTGCATGGCCATTGCACAGTCGGCACTATTTCATAAAGCACTTAGAGTATTAAACATGCAGTATAAAGCCAAATTCATGCCTGAATAAAACCCATAGTGTGCAGCTATTTTCCTGCCATATGCACATAATCAATAAGGAGATAAAAATGTGGAGTGTATTATTATGGGTAAAGGGCCAACATTAGCTGTAACATATTTAAATTAGCTTCTACTCCGAGCCCTGGAATACACACCAGTCAATTAAACTGTCATACAGATGTACAGAGAGGAAGGTAAAAGTCATAAAACCAAGCCAGAAACACATAATAATGTATCAAAAAGTGCATGGGGAAAAGGTAAAATGTTAATAGGCAGTCATTTTATAGCTAACCAGAAACCAAATCAATGTCCCATAATAGACCTGAGTGAATTATTTGCAGCAAGTAATTTATTCATTTGAATTTAGCCCTTCTTTCTGTTTTCAAATTATCCATGTGCAGGCTTCAGATTTTATACATTTGTTTATTTGGCATTATTCTATGCAGGGTTGATATGAAGGTGTTTAGCCAGGGAATTGCTCACCACTTTCTGGTTTTGCAGAGATTTGTGAGATTTCCCACACCACAGGCTACAGCTCCTGACTGGGCGCCCCACCTGCCTTTTCCAACCTGAGGTTTGGATGATGAGCACACATGGGAGCAGGGAAACTTTCCTGTGGAAGCTGAACAGCTTTTCACATCCAGCCTTTCATAGGAAGTGCTTGTAACCTGTTTCAACTTTTAAAAAGTTACTTTCCATGTGAAATTTCCGAGTGATCTCAAATGTAAAATTGGGCTTTCCTTATATCCTCTCAGTTATGAAATATGTTCCATCCATGAAAAGAAGAAAATAAGGCAGAAGATAATTCCACCTGCAAAATTGTGATGAGTTATGCTCACAACAGCTTCAGCCCATCCCTACATTTATGTGGGAAAATCAAATTTGCTTTTCTAGATTAAAATTAGAAATTTAATGCTTAAATTTGTTAGTTAAATTGCTTGTTGGAAGAGCACAGACCTGTGCCCAGTCTCATGGCAACTCATCTGAGAAAAGCACTGGACCTGGATACAGGAGATTTTGTTTCAGTTCCTGCCTTGGGTACACATTTCCACTGTGCCCTGAAGAATATTTGATCTTTGCCTTTTCCCCTGGCCCTTTTCTGGCTGTTTCCAGCCCAATAACAGCCCTAGATGATGCTTCTGTTTTCATGAGCATACAGCCCCCATTCCTGGACAGGAGTGAAAGCTGAGGGGTATGGGGATATCTCCCTGAGAGGCTTTTTGGGCTCCCAAATCTACAGCTCTGTGTGTGTATATATACACATGTGTATAGGTATCCCTCTCCCCTTCACTGCCTACAGTTCAGGCCCTCTAGAAATGATCACTGTCATCAGAATATCCACATACACTCATTTGCTTGGGGGTCTGTGAAGCTGCCAGACCTCAAAAAAAAAAAAAAAAAATCAGAAAAAACCTGATTATTTTTATTATTTCTACCCTGCTGATAGCATATAAATGAATTGCCTCTTCCCCTCATACAAAACTCAGCAGGGAGAACTATTGTTTAGCTTGGGGTGCTTTCCCTGCATATCTTAGTGAGAAACCTGTACCTATTCAAACGCCATAAAATATATTAATTATATTTAAATTAAAAACAGCTTCAGGGATTTAATTTTTGTTTCCACTATTCGTCTTACTAGATGTCTTGTTTAAAATTGCACCAGACCTCATCAGCACCTTGTGCTGCTTCAGCTGAGAAGAAAAAGCAGCAACCACTGACAACACAAAATACAGTGTATATGGAGGGTATATTTGCACAGTGCATGCCAGCTGCAAAAGCAAACTCAGGTTAATGCTATGGATGGCTCACAGTTATAAGGTGAAAAATTCAACTTACCCACTACGTAGTCACAGCAGGAAATTACTAGAAAACAAAATGAAAATGTTCTTATTTGCTTGGAAAGCTCTCTTGGCGGCGGGTGAACAAGAAAAGCCAGAACCAAGCAGTGCCTCTGAAATTGCCTGTCACCTTGGAGATGCTGGGCAACCTCTTACAGCACTTTTGGCTCTGGGTGAGGACCTACCAGACATGCAGGTGCAGGTGCACTTCAAGAAAGTGAGGAAAAATTATTGTGTGAGAGAATTCAGAGGCAGGATTGCTGCTGTTGCAGGGAGGTCAGGAAACAGCTCTGCTAAAACCTCTCCCTATTCCACATAATTCCTAGAAAGGAAAGGATTTAGAACCAGCAGACTGAAAGAATGAAAGTTAAGAAAGCACTGTCAGACTAACTTTCATCAACAATATCCTGGAAATGTGTCTGCTTGGCAGCCAGGCCCAGACACAATCCAGGATGAAAAGTCCTGGACTGGAAATGGAAAAATTTCAGCGGTGCCAGAAACCTTCATTTTACCAGCCTTAATGTGAGTAATATTGTGGGGACAAACAGCAAATAATCTAAATCACAGATTGTTTACAAGACAGGATATTAATTATGGGTTGGAACATTTCTCATGTCTCTATGAAAAAGAGTCAGAGTCTTCTCCATGCCTGCAGCTCCCTGCATGAGTTCCAGAGTGGCTTTGCTGAAGTCAGAGCCAGGGGGAGACCAACCTGGTCCCCTGGACTGATGCAGGATTCCCAGTGCTGATGTGGGCATGGACTCTGGCAGAGAGCTGAGGGAGTTATTAATTCCCACCAGAATCCTGCTCTTGAGCAGTCAGATGAGCTTTGAGGAATTTAAGTCTGACTGAATCTCTCCAGGAGTTCAGTTTTGGTGGGAATGCCCAGGCCATGTCAACAAGCTTATCAAGAAACAGCTTCCCCTTCATGTGTCAGGAGGCATCCCAAACAATGGATTGCCAAACAAATGAGTTCTGTTTATAGACACAGCAGGTGCCAAGCCTTATTTTCAGAAGCTGTAGCAGCCCAAACAGGTGGCTGACAGAAATTTTACCATTCTGCCACCTGTGTTTTGACCAACTGACCTATCAAACACAAATAATTTTAGTTCTCTACCGATAAATACAAGTTTCTTGGTTGGATGGGTTTGGGAAAGTCAGAAGGTAGCACCAATTATTATTTGGAATGGCATACAACACATGCAGAAGTGCAGACTGGATCCTTGTGCCAGACCTTTGCTGAAGGTCACTCCCAGCTGAGCTAATTGCAATATTCTGGCTCATGAATGAAAAGACCAGAGGTTTTGTTAGCTGTGGCAGTCCTTGGGTGCCTTTGTCAGCACCCAAGTTATTACAACCTGCTGCTAGGCTCAGATCTCTGTTGTTGTATTCTGTGGCATCCTAGTTACGCACAGTGACATAATTCTGTTTAAATGTGGTCTGAGTGGAAACATTGCTCTGGGGAAGCCCTGGGGCCCAGCCAGGCCCAGGGGGTACAGTGACCCCTGTGGGGGCTGGCTCAGGATCGCTGTGACAACAGCTGAGGGTGAGGCAGGAGCCCGTCCATCCCAGGGCAGGCAGGCAAATGAATCAGGGGCAGTTCTGCAGAGCACAGAGCAAACATCGTCCACCCTCTGCTCTGTGCTGAGCTGAAAATCTCAAATTATCAGAGGGGGAAGCTGATGTGGACAGACAGAGGGGATGTTAAAAGCTGGAAAGGTCATGCCAAAATTCCTCCTGATAGCTTGAGCATACCATGTTCAATGACTTCTTCTGGCTCACGAAATCGAACCCTTCGCTCTGCTCTCCGCTTTTCCCCCACAGCTTGGTCCACAGGTGGCCTTTTCCTCAGTATGGAAGGAGGAGAGCTGCTGTCATCTGCCTAAAGGGGTGATCAAAACACAAAACATGTGACCATTCAAACAGGGTGAAGCATCTGGGTGAAGTTTTGATCTTTGGTGGATGTGTTACCGTGTCCCTCGAAGGACATGATATGTAACTGTGCCTGCTGGGACACAGCCAGACCACTGTAACATTTACAGCCAAACAAAAGGGGTATTCCTACATTGCCATAGATCTGCAGTACTCTAAAGATGTATTCTCAGGGAAAAGGAGAGGTAAAGCAATGGACAGCAAAACGTTGAGAAAGGATTTCTCTAAATTGTAACACCTATTTGCTGAAGGTGGCTGCTCAACAGCCTTGGGCTGTTCTTAGAAGAACATAAATGTGATATGAAATATATGAACCATATCATTTGGAGCACCTTTGAAATTTTCTGAGCTAAGCAGTTCCATTCAGAATGCAGCATTACCATTTCAACAGCTGGGACTGTGAAGCTGACTTGGGTTTGGACACTCCTGATGGGTACAAGAAGGTAATTTATTTGCATTTCAATATAACAATTGTGCTATTGCTCTGGTTTTTGCTAGGAAACCACATTTAGCCTTTGACAACAGAATCATAATGTTGTGGATCCTTTGAAATTACAAGAAACAGAGCTTCAATAACAGCAATAACTCACTGAGAGCATGAGAGTGCTCCCACAGCCAACTGCCCAAAGTGCATCCAAAGAACCTTGATTCAGACACCCACTGTCCTCTGGCAGTAGAAAGCAGATGGCAATTTCTCTGCTTTTCAAAGTGGGGGTTAGAGATTCTTAACATTCTATTTTTAAGACTGAAGTAGTCTTCTCTAGCCCTTTCCATCTCTCCCCTCTGTTCCTCTGCTAGATAAAGGTTATTATTTCTTCTGCATTTCTCTCTGCTCCCTTTTCCCCCACTTTGTTTGTTGTTCCCCCACTCAGTGATTGTGTGCTCCTTGCTCCAATTCTTCTCCTTGCTTTAATCTTTCTGCTCCTCCATTATCTACTTTTGTCCTTTTTTGACCCAAATGCCATTGCCTTGCCTTGTTGTTGGATGCTTTCCCCATGCTCACCATTTCCCACACCCACTCCTTGGACTGCAGAAGCAGGATTAGGTCCCATTGACTGCAATCTGGGGGTGTCAGACTCCAGAAAAAAGGGGATAAATAGGTTTTCTTACACATCACATTCTGGATAACCTCAAAAGACATATTAATTAGCCATCAGGAACTGCCATGGGGTGAGGAATGTCTTCAGCTTTGATTCCTTTTCCTGAGAGATTCATAAGACCAATCTCATCACTGATAAGGATGCTTTCTCTGATCCTGGGGTCAAATCACCTCTGTCTCATGACTGGGGACAGTGTGTGTTGGAGCTCTGTGTTTTTCATTCATCAGCTAAGAAGCTGGAAGTCCCATTCAGGTTATGGAAAACCTGGATGTCACTTCTTTCTGAGTCCAAAGAAATACAAAGCTGCACCTTATATACCCGCCCTCATCATCAGGGTTATGGTGCACACACGGGAGCAGGGAATCTCAGTCTCTGCCACTGGAGCTGTCTTGTTTGGCCTTGAATAATTAAATATTCATTGAGCTAAAGAAAGAAAGAAAGAATGACTTTACAGCCTCGTGTTTGGGTGCTCCCCTGGGGGTGGCAGAAGCCTGCTCCTATCCTTGCTCCAATGAATACTTAATATGTAATACTTAAATATTCATTGGAGCGGTCACTGGGAACAGGGTCTCTCATCTGCCAGGTGAATGCCCCAATCCCTCTGCAACAGCCACACACACACTTACTCACATAATGAATATTTGATTACTCTGTGTAAAATGAAACAGGTTTAGGGACACACAGCCTAGCTCAGACTGGGGGAGGTTATAGCTCTAAGGGCTTCTCCTGTGGCACGACCAAGGAAACTGAACCTTATATTTGAAGAGATTTATAACTCCAAGTGCAGCTGTTGCCCATATGGGCTTTTCCAAACACTTAGCAGCGACAGCACATCAGAAGAGAAAAGCATGAAACAACTGACTGGTTGGACAGCACGTAGCCAAGGAAGACCTTAAAAAGGAAGTGATTTCATGATATTCCCTAGACTTTAATAGCTTACAGAAATCAAAGCTGCACATTGTCAGAACCAAGAAAACACTGTCCCCTCAGACAGAAATTTGGTGCTAGCATACTGTGACAAGAGCTGGAAACCTACCAAAGTGATAGCTGGGAAATGGTACGACCCTAAAAACAACCCATTGGTAACAAGCTGCAGGGAGTTCATCACCCATGAGAAGGTTACTTACCTGCAGCTCTTTGGCACTAGGATCAGAAAGTGAGGCTGGACATATTTGGGACATGTACTCTGGATGCCAACATGGAGCCTCCCACACGAAGCTTTGGATGGAAAGCCTCTTGCCCAGAAACTGAGGAGGAGCAGGGAGAAGCCCCCCGAGCAGCGGGACGGAGCCGGCGGCGGCACCGCGCAGCCGGGAGCGGAGCGCAGGGAGGGGAAAGAAGAGTTTGTGTCCTTTGTACCAGGGCTGGCGTGGGAAGGATGAGATGTTCTCAGGAGACAAAAATAGCACCCAGTGATAATACTGGCTGTGCAGCTGGAAGCAGGGCTGTTCTGGCAGCGGGAGAGGGCCTGAATGGAGCGAGTCACAGATAAACACCTACGTGTTTGTTCTGCCTCAATGTGAAGTTGGGGGTGGTTTTTTATAATAGCAATTGCTGCATTTCTGTGATCACGCTGGTTTCCTTTCCAGAATCCATTCCCAATCACAAAAACCTTGCAAGTGGGACCGTTTTTAATCCTTCTTCTGTTCAAAACATGTGGGTAAAGTCACCAGCAGATTATATAAATATAGTGGAATGACAGATATCTCCCTACAGAACAGTTATGGCCTCACTTTATATGTTTTACAAATTAAATCCATTATTACAGTAATAATGTGGGATTTAAACATTTGACATTTCTACTCATATTATAATAAGATTATTGATAGAAAGAGAGGTGATTTACTGTTCAAGTAAATCCTTGTCAAATACTGAAGTCTGGGCATCATCAAATATACAATTTCTAGTTAGAAATACCTGCATGATAGCTGAAATATACTGGTTTGTTGTCCCTGCAAGCACAAGCTTGTGCTTTTTTTTTTTTTTTAGTCTTTTCCTGGAGCTATTTATTTGCAGTGCCATGTGTAATGTACATGGCTTGGTGTTATAGCAGGTGGTTGGATGGATGCTTCCATGTCATGTTCAGGCTGGCCCTTGCTCTGCAGGGCAGGGAGGGTGGCAAGATGCTCACACAGGCTCTGGGAACCAGAGAGCACAGCTCCTCAGTGGGCTTCCCTACTTATTCATTTCCTTTCAGGGATTTGGGGAATGGGTGAGTAGATGGAGAGGGTTGGGATCCTCCTCCAGAGAAAACTGGGCAGCAGAGGAGGCTTCTGTGGCTGATGTGGGGTCAGCAAAGCCCTCAGGACTTGCTGCCCTCCTGCAGCCCTCTCAGCCTCAAGCCTGCCCTTAGTGGCATCAGCATCCACGTGAAGAGGAATAGATTTTGCTCGTCTAGGGGTCTGCACTGAAGGCACCATTTCTAAAAGCCCCCTGAAGAGAGTCACCTTACCTTCTCTTTCCTGTGCATTGGGGTGATGGAGGGCTTTTCCTCATGCTGAAACCAGCTCACAGCTGCAGGCCTTGTGAAATGCTTCCAAAATCCCCTCTCTGCTGTGTCCTGCAAGTGTTCCACAGAAGTTATTTCAGGAAATCTTTTGGTGGGGAAAAGACAGTCTTTAAAATTTTGTTCATGGTAGATCCCAGACAGAAAATTGACAAAACCTGTCAAACCATGGTCCCTGGCTTCTCTGGCTCCTCCTTCCTCCTGCTGTGATAATCACTCACTACTAACTCGTGTAAGAAGGAATTTACCCTGCCTGCTTTGGCCAGCGAAACTGATGAAGGTGGGATTAGGAAAGTCAGACTCCAGTCCTCATCTAGCTTTGAGTTTGTCCATGGGAATTGTCTCATTTATTTTTATTCATGTCACCCAGCAAGGCACATAAGAAAGTCTTGTGCAGCCTCTTATTCTGCAGAGTGGGGTAATGCACTTGTCAGCTTTCAGACCCAAAGGAAAAACTTTGTTCATGTCTTTTTCACTGAACCTGGCTTTGTTCAAAGAAGATTTTACAGTTTTCTAAGTATTTGGTCAAAGATATTTTGGTAATTAAAAAAATAAAAATAACCAAAAAACCACCAATGGGATTTGTTGTATTCAATAAATGGACATATAGAGACAAAATTTATAATTTTCTTGCCAGAAACCATTTCTTCTCAGTTCTAGATTCCCCTTAAATGTAATTTTTTTTTTGTTCATTTGATTGAAAAATAATTGGGCAGCTTATAAATGTTTTCATGAAAGATTGCTATCTAAATGGCAGGGATGAGAATTTCATAGTGGCATTCTCGCTTTTATCTCAAGATGTGCTAATTATATTGATAGTAATGGTTGTAAATGCTTGAATAATTAGTAGTTACCTGGGAACTCAAGTTTCAGTGGATAAAGATGTCAGGAGTTCAAATCTCATGACAGGAACAGTTCCATCTGTACTAAGTGCTTTTGCTTGTAGTTTAACAACCTAAAATTGGATATATGTTAGGAATAAAACACAGTCCAATGCTTAAAGTAAAAGAATCCAGGAAAATAACTTCTCAAGCCTCTGAAATCACAGGTAATAAATAATAGTTACTATAGTGGGATGATTTCTGCATTAGAAGCTGTAAGAATTTCCTTTAATATTGCCCTTCTTTTTCAAAGTAATTTTTCATCTAAGCTTTGATCTCATTTCATTCAAAGTATGTCAGAAACAGAGCTGGACAAATAATTCATAAATGAATTATTTAGCTTGTGAGTGTCACCTCTATTTCTTACAGCTAATTGTTCACAAATAGATAGTGACTTTTGTCAATGTATTCATTATTCAGATTTATTCAGTGGATAATTGCTGGGAGTAATTCTTTGTCTGTAGATTGCTTGGAATAATTTTGCTGTGAACATTTAATAGTAAAAATCTACCCAGGCTTTCAATAAAAGACAAACTAAAATTATATATAACTACTGATGTAGCCCTTAAACACGAACAATATAATGCAAGTCTTAAAGAGAAACACCAACATTTTAATCAAGAAATCCACTACCTCCCATGGTACATAGGAGAGAAAGCAAAAACATTTCAACTTTCTGTGTGCACTGACATTGAATGGTGCACATTGTATATGCAAATAAGTTTTTACAAGAGAAGGGTTGCTTAAGTGTTTGCTCAGCAGAAAAACAAAACATGCCTAAACAAAACATGATTGACTTCCCAGAGAATAAATATGAACAGTCCACACAAAGGAATTAACTGCACAGCCAGTATTTTTTCTGCAATACCTCAGTGGAAGATGTCTAGGAAATAAACATAACATGATAAAACAATTTTACACTCAGAGGAGAGCCGTGTAACCATATGAACTCTTTTTCCATTTCCTTCTGTGGGAATAAATATTTTAGACAAGCAAAGTACTTTGTAAATGATGCCTTTGTGGGGATTCGTCTGGCCTGGTTCAATTATTCTGAAACCTAGCAATTTTCTCATATCATTGAATCTGCTTTTATTGCAAATAGGGTCATAGAAATAGTCACTCATTGCAATAATGGACTTCGTTTATCTTAACTATTAACACTTCCAGTAGGTTTACACACACACACACACACGTATATATTCAATATTTATGGATATGCACAGTGCATATATATTAATAATGAAGTAACTTTATCTCCAACAATCTGAAAACAAAATCACGTAATACCATACAGTGTGGGGTGCAGTGGTAACTGGAAGCAGCATATCAGGATAACAGAACAGAAAAGGAATAAATAAATTAGAGGGGAGTCTTCCATATCTTCCTCAACTTCCAGGGTGTCAATTGAGCCTTTGTTCAGTATTCCACCTTTCGCGGTTCTGTGTACTATTGATTAATAATTTAGAGATGCACCTTTTGGAAGCAGGGTAAGTTTTGTTTTTGCCAAGAGTGATTTTCCACTAGTCAGGGAGTACATCAGGAAATAAAACAGCAAATTGCCCCACAGAGTATAATTGGCTGTTGCCTTCTTCCTTTTTCTGCCTCTGGAGAAACGGATTTACTGCTGAGAGTTCTGGGACACCCATGAGATATCATACAGCACCATTTCTTCTCTTCAGCCTCCCAGTAAAGAAAGCACTGTGTAAATCCCAGCCTCAAGACAAAAATCAGCTCTTTGGACTGCATGTGTCCATTCCACACCCAGAAGGATCATGATTAATCTGTTGTCTGGTGGTGAACCCAAAATGTGGTGTTTTCATGGAGTTGGTGAAAAAAGAGATCAACAGCGAAGCATAATGGAAACAGAGCATTGAATGGGAAGATGATCTGGTAGCACTTGGTGTGTGTAATCAGTTTTCCTCCCTGTATATCTGTTAGTTCCTGTGATGGCCAGAGAGCTGTAAATCCAGGTGTGTTCTTCCCAAGGAAGTGCAGCTGTGGTCAGTGCACATCAGCAATCCCTGTGGTGCTCCGTGAAGGACCCACAGGATTCCCTCCCAGTGTGGGACCCCTCTGCCCTTCAGTTATCACTGCTCTGTGCTGGAAGTTTTCATGGCCACACAGATCTGTAAGTACCCCTTTGATGGAGGGGGGCAGACCTGGGCCATCCACCCAGGACCTGTGGGCCTGGATTGCTGACCTCTGTGAACATTGGATGGGCTGGTGGTGCTGCACGTGGCCATCTGATCCATCACAGCAGAACACACTTCTGAAGGCAGTCATGGCCCTCTTTGCAGATGTGCCATCTCAGGATTGCTTTGGTTGGAAAAGGTCTTTAGGGTCAGTGAGTCCAGCTGTGAGCCCAGCACTGCTAAGGCCACCACTAAACCACATCCCCAAGTGCCACATCTAAATGTCTTTGAAATTCCTACAGGGACTGCGACCCAAGGGCTTCCCTGGGCAGTCTGTTCCAGTGATGACAAACCCCAACTTCCCTGGGCAGTCTGTTCCAGTATTGACAGACCCCAACTTCCCTGGGCAGTCTGTTCCAGTGATGACAACCCCAACTTCCCTGGGCAGTCTGTTCCAGTATTGACAACCCTTTTGGTCAAGAAATTTTTCTGCATATCCAATCTAAACTTCCCCTGGCCCAATCTGAGGCCTTTTCCTCTTGTTCTATTTCTTGTTAATTGGGAGAAGAGGCCAACACCCCCCATGTACAATCTTTTCCCAGGTAGTTGTAGGGAGTGAGATGGTTTCCCCTGAGTCTAATTTTCTCCAGTCAAAACTGGAGCGGCTTTCTCAGCTGCTTCTCACAAGTCTCGTGCTCCAGACCCTTCCTCAGCTCCATTGTCCTCCTCTGGCCCTGCTCCAGCACCTCAATGCCTTCCTTGTAGTGAGTGGCCTAAAACTGAAAACAGGATTCAAGGTGCAGCCTCACCTGCGCTGAGTACAGGGGGACCATCTGGCAAATCCTTCAAAGTGATGATCATGTTCCTGGAGCTGCGACACCAGTTTAAAATCCACATTGTGCACAGGTTTTTCCTTGTTTTAAACTGGGCTCTTTTCTAAAACAAAGCTAGAAGCACGGAGCTGCAGTGTTGCAGGGTTTTGCACTATGGTGAGAGCATCCCTGCTGCAGGGCAGAGCAAGCTCTGCTCTGTTTGGACTGACTGGAAGTGATTTAACTCTGTTGAGGAATTTGGTCTCAATTTATTCCTGGCATGAGTTCATTGACTTATAAAAGGCATGAATCTGTCTCCATTTCTTAAAATTGCCTCTCTTATTCATGTGTCTTTCTGGGTAGATGTTACAAATAACCACAGAGGACTCGTGATGATATATAGTAAACATAGAGAGAATTTCTGGCTGCTGAAATGAACTTTCTAAATAATTACAGAATGATTCCACATCCATTTCATAATTAGACTCCTGAGATTGCAGCCAAGCTATTATTTGTGCTTCAACATGCATTTTTATTTTAGAAATGTCCCACAGCCATTAGGTTTATTCCACCTGAGATTTTATAATTTGTTCTGATCATCCTGTCACTGGGGCCTAAAATGTAAAACATGTATTGATTGAATAAGAGTTACCAAGGAACCAAATGCTAATTTTTGCTGTTGGCTCACTGATTCCAAATCAGTCAGTCCTGTTGATGTGGGATGTGGGAGATGGACAGGGCTGGAGTGGGTGAGGTCCTTCTGAGTCAGCTTTTGCTATGCACTCTTTTGTATTTTAGGAACAAAAACTAGTGGAACTGTAACTTCTGCCCAAAGCATTTGGGCTGCTGTTGATGGCAGGGCTGCCATCAGCCATGAGATGAATGAGGAGAAACTCACTGCCAGCAGGAGGACACCTGAGCTGGCATAAAAGAAAAAAGGCATGCAATGAAAGCCCCTTAGAAACAGGGAAAGTGGAATTATCTTCAGGAGTTCTATTTTAGCAGCAATCACTCTTTGCTTGATGTTGTGTTCATTGGGGCCTCCTGCCCACATTCCTTGGTGAGCTTTGACCTGAGGAGAAGTCCAGCTAGGATGACTGCAGGATACAGCCTCAAAAGGGGATTAGTGGTTTTGTCTTAATCCCAGGTATCAAAAGACTCCAATTGACTTCTGTGAGCCACTGTGCCTCCCCTAAAAAGGATTTTAGAAACCTGGCAGCCATTAATGCCAAACTTGCCCTGTGAGGGGCAACAAGCAGGGCTGACAGCAATGGGAAGGGAAGGAGCCAAGGGAATCACAAAGCACCAGGACACAGGCAACTACATAACGTGATTTGAGGGCACTGATGTAAAAGCACTTGAGCTCTATTTGTAGTGTCACCTTGGAAGAGGATTAGATTAGATTAATGACATGAAAGAACAGAAAAATGGAGAAAAGAGCAGATTGAAGTGTAACAAAAGCCCAAATGAGTAAAAAACCCCTGTGAATTGGAAAGCATTTGGATGATGATATTGGATGATAAAGATTATAGAAAGAAAGTGGCAAATCCCTCTGTCATTGGCAGCTGCTTTACATTAATGTTAAGTCTATTAATGATGATATTTGTTTTTCTAATTAGTAAGTCTCTCTCCTCCACCTCTCCAAGCCCTGGAGACTGGTGATTTCAGAGAAAAACAAATAGGTTTAACAAAAAGTAATTGGTACAATTTTCAAAACTGGCCGAGAGCTTGTGGAGCTTATATTCAATTTCACCTCAGTTTAAGCTGAGGCAAAGAAAATAAGCAAGGGAAAATTCAGGCAGAACATCAAAGTACACTTGTTGGCATCAGTCTATACAGATAAGTCAGGTTGAAAGCCAGTTATGTTTTGCAGAGGCAAGCTGAATATTTAACTTGTGCTTTCATCCCAAAGCAGAGCATCCTTTGGCAGTCCTGCAAGAGATTGTAGGATCCTGCTCACACCAAGACAATTTGTGTCTTACAATGGGGTACCTGAGAGCAGGATGTGCTTTGAGAGCAAAATGGGAAAACAGGGTCCAGCTTTGACCTCTGGCAAATTTGAATCAGGACCTTCAAGTGCAATGCCCCTAAGATGCAGTTTCTTATTAACTGCCTGCTAACAGCTCAGCTGTCTCTCTTTCTCCTCCATTCTCTCCTTCATTCTTATCAGAAATTTGGTCCAGAACCAGGAGACCTCTCAGCTGAAATTAATATGCTGGTCAGAATCATCTCTGCCTCAACAAATGCACATTTTTTCTAATGTGGAGTGTTTTCATCAGTATATTTTTCATCATCTCAGGTGTACGAGCCTTTCAATCAGTCTCCTCAATGAAACAATAGAAATTACTTTGCCTTTTCTTTTAAAGGCAGAGAAATGCAAAGGCAAGGAATGGAGCTTCATGGGACTGCTGTGGAGATGCTGAAATAATAGTGTCTGAAGGGAGAGGCAGGGAAGCTGAGCTCTTGGTCTGTTATGTGATTCTGACTACGTGGCTGCTCCCTGACAAAGACAAAACTTTTGGGTACGCTGAGCTGGTGCAGTGTCTTGCATTCTCTCTTTCATGCATCATACCCACTCCAGAAAGTGTTTCTGGGAGAAGTTTTGAGACTGGAGTGTTCCTATACTTCCAGCCTGTAGTTGGAAGCATTTCTTCCTATGTTTGAAAATCTGGGAAAATATTAGATTCTTTCTGGAGCATACTGGGCCAAAAGGCTCTTTGCAACTTTAAAGTGAAGGTGATGGAGAAGTGACACCACCACTCCTCCTTCCCAGAAATTCTCTCCTGCCTTTGTCACACCTCTGTAGACCTGAAACACATTTTCCTGACACTCCTGCTTTTGGCAAGGTTTGTTACTTGCTGTGTGGATAATGCCAGAACTGGGAAATAGTGTCAGCTTCTTCAATGGTACATTTGACAGCCCAAATCAAAAGGTTCTTAGCAAGGGATGCTCCAGGAGCCACCACTCTGTCCTCTCTTTCAGGAGGATCCACTGTGAGCCAGCATCAGTGTCAGAGATTTGGACTAAGGAGTGCCAGGTTAATCAAAGCTAGCGGGTTTGCTCTTTTCTGTACTTTCCTTTGTCATTTCAGAAAGGACACCTTCAGCTCCTTTGCTTTACCAAACACAAATAAAATAACTGCAAGGCAGCAAAATGACACTCCTTTTTTTTTTTTTTTTTTTTTTTTTTCCCTGGGAATATGAAACATAAAAAAATAAAGAGGAGGAAAAAGTGGATTTGGAGAATTTGGAGAATTTAGAGCAGGTGGCATTGGTAGCTGTCACCTTTACTTGTCAGTTCAGAGTTTGATTTTGGGGCAGCATGTGGTGGAAATGGGCTGGCACTGGAGAAGAGAAGTTAGTGCTCCATGTAGCAAAGACCTCACAGAACTCCAAGCTATCTCCTTACCTCTTTTACAAAACCAAGGCTGAAAATGTCTTGGGGATGATTTCTCCTAAATCTTGGCACTACCCCAGCTCATGCAGCGGTAATTCTGGCCTTTCTATCTGAAATCTTTACTTTATTTGTTCCCCAAAAATTAAAGTAGCTGCTCCAGGATGAATATATAGAATTTTGTAAATTCAGGTACTTCTCAAAATCTTTTATTGCAAAACATACTCATCTGAATCATGATCCATTCATTCTAGGTACTTTATCTGAGCAGAATAGAGTTTAATTCCCAGGTTTGGGTAGGTCATTAGGAAGGGAACATGGAGTTTTCCTCATCCACACCATGTTAAGCAGATCAGACCTCCTTTCTGGAGGTAAAATGGGTTGTTTGGGATTTGAAATGTTGATAATCTTCTTTTCAACATTCATGAAAAAAACAGGCTCTAGGGAAACCGATTACCATATTGCTTTTCTACTGATTCAACTCTAAATAAAGTCTGATGAGTTATTTTGTTGCAGCTCCTAGTAAGGGTTACTATTGTTCATAAATAATGTGCTCAATTTCATCAGCCTTGTTTAAGGCCAGAGCTGCACAAGAGCTGCAGACACTGGCAAAGACACTGTTCCTACCCTGCAGTCTGCATAAACTGAAGGAGCAATGCCACTTTTTTTACACCAGCACAAAGATCTGGCCCACAGTTTTCAGAGAGGCTGAATACAGAACCCAAGGGAAAAGAAGCCAAGAAGCTGAAGTGCTTTGACAGGAACAGGTTAAGCAGTTTAACAACAGAGGCTCTCTCCACACTGGCCTGCCCAGCCTAGAACACACAACCTTTTTTAGACGTACCTGTTGGTCAGGATGAAAAATGTAGGCAGCATCTCACACTGACATGTCTGGCTTGGGAGGCCTGCTCAGAAAAATCCCTCATCAGGGCAGCAGCTGTCTTCTTCCCCGGGGCAAATTCCTTTAAAGCTGTCAAAGATGCTGTAATCAGACTAGGTCATCAAAACCGGTCCTCCTGAGGACTGGAAATAAGATCCAGAGATGAGCATTCAGCTACATGGGCAAGGTCTAAAACACTAAAGTTTCCATTGAAATTAAATGAAGAGACTGTAATTGCTGTGAGAGAAAAGAGAAGCAATCATTGGGAGAGCCAGAAAGCTTTCAGAGCACCTCCTGAAACGATGCTTGCTGGAAAGCAGCGATCTGTGTACTGAATGACAGAATCTGATAACTGAGCACAGCTTTTACAGGGAAACAACTTTGATAACTGCTGCAGCATTTGACTCTGTGGCTCCTGGAGAGGCAAATTTTAATTGGGATTTCACCACACAGCTGAGTAGTTTTATTATCAGGTTAAATAAAAAAGGTTAAAAAAGTAATAAAAATGGATTCTTGCATTCTTGACTTCAAAACACGGAGCAGTGGTCAATATGCTTAGTAATTTGTAAATAGAGTGAAACAAAGCACAAATAGCCATGGTGACCATGGAGAGGGGATTGCTGTGAGCTTGCACCCTCCCTTGCACTTTTTGCTAGCATTAGGAGTATTTCAGTTTCCATAAATAAGGTAAGTTAAAGCCAATGAACTGCGTTTCTCTCTGTCCAATATTTACTGCTGTTACTGGAGTTACAACTGGGACAAATTTGACTTGGATTTGACTAAACTCTATCTTGGATAAAATAAAAGGGTATCAGTGACTTGATTTTAGCTGTATTTACTGTAAATTATTTACAGTGTCTCTGATTTTAGGTGATTGATGATTGATCCCTGCCTGAGGAATAGTATCAGAGTAAACAGATCAAAACTTGTCCTTTATGCTTCTCCAGCGCTCTGGCATTACACCAGACACTGGCTGCCAGCTCTTTCCTACTTTTTAATTTAAAAATAAAAAAACCAAAACACCACTATACAGGATGTGAATGTTCTCAAAACTACAGAAAAGATGGGAAATAAACAACCTCTCTCCTAAGCAGGAATAGCTGGGGGAAATCACTGACTGAGCTACCCATGGGGCAGCAGGCAGTGCCTTGGCACGGGAGAGGGGATGGGGAGCTGCGGAAGCTGAAGTAATTAACAGGAGGAATCCCAGGAGAAGGGGAGAAAGAAAATGGAGGTAATATGGTCCACTGGAGCTTGTGAAAAAAGATATTTGGAGGAGAGGTTGCTGAAGCACAGGAGAGGTGGAGGTGTGTCAGGGAGGCAGGAGGATCTCTGAGCTGGGAGAGCCGGAGCAGCAAGGTGCGGGAAAGCTGCTGCAGACAGGCAGGCAGCAGTCCCAGGGGTGGGCTGTGAGTGATAGCAAAGAATCTATTTCCCATTTCTGACTGCTGTACTGGTCAGAGTGCCCAAGAATATGTCATGCCTCTGTACTGATTTTTCCATCTGAATGGGAAACAGAGGCACCAGGATGCAAAGTGACTCGCCCTCTCATAAACGCAAGAGCAGAGCTGGGGTCAGCTTACTGCTCATCCCACCTCCCAAACTTCCCTGCTACCAGGGGCAGGGGACTGCTCTGAGACACTTCAAGCAAAGGCTTCTGCAGGCTGTGCAGCTCACAACTGTCCAGGGAAAGCACCCTAAGAATAATCAGATCATAAAAGCTGTGGGAACGCTGCTGTAAATCCTGTAACACTGAAGGGCAGCCCTGTGAAGGTTCTGCAGTGAGGCAGAGTGTGGAGCAGGCAGCAAAGAGCAGTGCAATAGGTATAAAGCCATGTACTTGCCTGAGCACCCACCAAAGGCTCTGTGTGAGTGAGCAGCAGGGCTTCCTCAGCTGTTTATCCTGCTGAAGGATATTTAACCACCCAGTCCACTGGCTGGAGCTCAGCTGGAAACACACAGTGCCAAAAGCACAGGAGATGGAGCCAGTGCAATAAACACAAGGCTGTCTTGATCTTTTTTTTTTCCTGTCTAATTATACATCTATGTTCAGTGTTCCTGGGACTGAATTATAACCTTAAATTTGCTTTTCCTTCCTCAAAGGCTTTGTCCCTGAGTTAAGCGACCAAGAACAAAACAACAAGTGTCTTTACTCTTCCATCTCCTTGTTGCACTATTCCCATATCGAAGCTGGCAGCTTCCAGCCCTCCCAACACTATAATTAGAGCATCTCCAGCCATTGAAATAGCCCTGACCCTCACCATAGTGCTGCCCTGCCTGCTTTGCAGCTCTCATCTGTCACACACACAGCTCCTTCCCCACACAAAGCAAGTGTGTGGGGGGGACAGGGATTTTGCATTTCAGCTGTGCCTGGCCAGCACCCTGAGCCTGCACATCATCCTGCACACCCTGCCCTGTGTTAGGGGAAGATGGCTGTGCCCCAGTTTGCCACTGAAATGGAGGAGCTGGAGGAATTAAATTTGACATTTGACATCTCTTCAACCAGGCTGCTTCTTGAATTAGTGCATGAAATTCAGCTCTTCTGTCAGCATTTCATTCTTGTTTGATATACAGGAACATGCAAGCAGGCTGTGGCTGGCTGTACAGACTGCTGATTTAGGGAGAGCTGAGACCCCAGGATAAATTAACACAGCCTGGTTTTCTTCAGTCTGTTCTGTTTGTTGGGCTTCCAGCTCCATGCTCCCCTCCCTGGGAGCTGGGAAGCCCCCACCACCTCCCAGACTCCCTGCAAGATAAGAGGAAAGAGCAGAGGGTTTCCCCATCAAGCCAGGATTGCCATCTTGTGCGTGGATGGGCTAAATTTGCCCTCAATCTGCTTTCTACAGGGGGCACTCAAAGTGCTCTCAGTATTTTGCTGAGTTTCATTTAGGGGCATTTATCCTCCTTAGCAAATGGAATGATCAGCCAGGAGAGGTGCAGGCAGCCACAGAGAGAACCATGCTCACCCCATTCCAAGAGCTCTAAACCAGATGAGCTGATAACCCCTGCCCTGGGCTAGGGGGGAGCTAATAGCTTTCTGCAGGGAGCCACCATGCCTACCTTAGGTCAAATGTCGGAGTTTTACATAGCTAGAGCACACATGGGCTGGGCTCCACTCTGAGTGGGAATGGGCTGGAGCAGGAGCCAGTATTGGGGGATTCACTGCTGGGCACACACCGTGTTCAGCTGCCTTGGGAACTGCAGGCTGCGGGGGCTCAAGTGCTCTGCTGAAATGGCCAGGGCTTCTGCATATTTCCCAAAAGTCTTATCCCACATGAGCTCTCATGCCTTAAGCACAGCACCCCCTTCCTTTGTCTCCTGCCTCATCTCATGCTCTCCAGCATAAAGTGGTAAAGATGCAAAAAGAAAGTTCAGCTCCTCTTCATATCAGCGGATTGGCAAATCTCTCTTCATCTGGATGGAACAAAAGCATGAGTGCTTGCACCCTGAGTAGGATTTCCCCCAGCCCAGGAAACACCTTCTCTCACTCACTGCAAAGTCAGGATTCAGCTGCTCAGATATCTGCTGCCATGCAGGTCCCCACAGCTCAGAACATCACCCCACACTGCAGTCAAGGAGGCAAACGAGCACTTCTGGGGGCAACTCATCCACACTAATTAAAACCCCTAAAATAAATAAGCTGTGGGTGAATCCTGTCCTGCAGGTGCCTTTTCCTCTCTCCATAGCAGGGAGGACTGGCTCTGATGCTGATGTCTCCATCCAGAATGGTGGATCAGACCTACCCTGCACTAAGGCAGAGAAAATTGCTTTTCCTGAAGGCCAGAATGATATTTTAATACATATTGCTTGAGGCAGGAGAGGGGGAGATCTCTCCAGGGTGACCTTGCACTGAATGTGAGTTCTCTGGGGTGTCTTCTGCAAGGAGGGGTTACCAAAGGGAAAACTGACTCCATACTGAAATCTGAGGGCAGAGCTACCCAGGTGAGCTGCATGTGTCCTGCACCAGCGCCTCTTTCTGCTTTCATCTCTCTGTTACTGTGTTTCAGAGAGTTAATTTTAAATGTAAACCAAGGCATTTCCCCCCATTCTGAAGTCTCTCTTTGTTTGTCAGAACATAACTTACATTTTCTCTTACTTTTATGGGAGGTTTGCATTTCCATGTATGTCAGCAGTGCACAGAACCAACATCTGAGTGGGTGAAGTGGAATTTTGATTTATTGGAGGAGAGTGCATTATCAGTAAATTCAAGAGACTAAATCTGCCATGGAGAGGACTTCTTTTGTTTCCATCATCAAGTCAGACATTATATCCTATCAAACATCCCAGGGGGCACTTTTGCTCCCGGCACCAGAGGTAATAACTCAGCTCAGAAATGTGTGCTGTATGCTGAGCCCTTCATCTTACCAAGCATTCAGCTCTTGTTCAAATGCAGGACACAAGTGAAAGAGAATAAAAATAGGAATTAATCCTTAGCCTTACCAGCCCAGTGATAGCTCTGCTTTTTTAAGTGCAGACTGTGAAGTTCTTAACCTGAACTTCTTCTCCTGGTATGACCCACGGCTGAGGGTGGTGTTGTGTGATGAAACTTTTAAGTTTGGATGCACTGTCACAGCATGGCAAACGTCATCTGGCAGTGTCTTATCACTACCAGGATGACTTTGTCACCTGCCAGGCCTCAGAGTAGCTACAATGCTTGTTATTAAAAGAGGGATGGGTTCTCCCTCTTGCTTTTATCCCTTGCCTGGTGGTTATGCAATAGAGAGGTGGCCTCTTGCTCTGGTGCCCCCTGGCATTGCTGCTGGTCCCTGGGCTCAGCACAGCACAGAGCACACAGGGAGGTCATGGTCAGGTGTCCCAGGCTCTGTTTCACTGACACCAGTGCTGACTACAGCACCAACACATGTGGGTCCCTTGTGCTGAGATAGAACCTTTGTTCTGTTCAATACTGTTCTGTATTGAACATTAGTTTAGTATGTTCAGCTCAGGTGGCATCTGTGGAGAGCCACCAGGTCACCTCTGCAGCTCATCTGTTCCTTCACCAGAAGGTTCCTTTGCCAAAAGCATCCTTTTTTTTTTTTTAATTTTTTTTTTTAAAGAAGCCAATGGGACCTGTGGTGCAGGAAAATACCTCAGATAACAACATTTTGCAGCATGCAATAAACACAGCGGAGTTTTAACCCTTCTAATGCCTCTGTGGAGCCCTTCTGCTCTTGACAGAGGTCTGGTGACCAGCAGCAAGATGTAGTGACAGAATTTTGACCCTATCTCAGGCTGCACAGGTCATTGAGTCATAGAAAGGCTTGGGCTGGAAGACACCTTAAACCCCATATAATTTTTACCTCCCCATCATGGGTAGTGGTCCCTTCCACCAACCTTCCAGATTGTTCAAAGCCCCATCCAACCTGGTCCTACACACTTCCAGGGCTTGGGCATTCACAGCTTCTCTGGGCAACCTGTTCAACTGCCTCACCAACCTCTGAGTACAGAAGTCCCTCCTAAAATCTAATCTGAATAGTGACCCACTGTTGGCTCACAGAATGGAGCTCACAGCAGCTCACACAGGGATTGTTTGGTGCAAATTGGCTGAGGAAATATACGGTTTAGTGAGTTCCACAAAGCAGAGGGAGACTCTCTGAACAGCCAGCTATTTATGAATAAATATATCTATTCAGAGGGGGAATCACATAAAACAATGGGCTGGCAGTGGCTGGTAATTTAAAATGCAGCAGGCAGACTGTTGCTGGCATTAGTAACCTACAAGACACATAGCTTAAATAGCACAATCAGCACCAACCAGCTCCTTGGGAATTACTGAACCATTTGTGCTTCTGTGCCTCTCCTTATTCTTAGAGAAACTTGCTCTTCAGTCTCTATTGCATCTATTTTCTTTATTTACATAAACTTGCTAACTTTATGTGACTATGGTTTCCTTTAAACCATATGCTATTTTTTTACAGAAAGCCACATATAGTCAACCCTCAGTATTACTTACTTTGGGTTCTTGGTAGGATAATAATATTTAATAGTCCAGTACTATGCAATTTGTTTATTTTCATAATTTCTTTTCATCTCTGAAGTGCATCATATTCTTCTCACCTCTAAATTTGCAGCTAAACTCTGTGCATTTCCCATGTGCCTTTTCCTAATCATTTCCTGCTTATAACGTTTCCTTAATTTTTGCAAATACCATCTGCTGTACCACAGACACTGCAATGATGGGCTGTGCTTATCTGGTGGCCTTTTTTCTACCAAAGGGCTGTAAGGAAAAGGGAGGTGAGGTCATATGTTTGATGTAAGAGGTGGATTTTTGAGAAGCAACTCTGTGGATCCTCACCTGCCCTCAACTCCAAATGGAATTAGCTCTGCTAAATGCAATGAAAGGTGCTGATTTGGCCCAAGCTGTCCAAGCATGAACTTGGATAGGATCATAAAGCGGAATAATCATTGTTGGGATCACCACTGGTGATGTTGGTCCTGCTCAGCCTCTCCTTATTTTCCATTAATTGTTCACTCACACATTTTCCATCAACTATATCGGGCTGAGCTGAGCTGAAAAATACAACAACAACAATAACAAGGCAGGAGTTCACCCAAATGAAATAAAAAGAAATAAAAGCTTGTTTTAGTTCTGGTCCTCAAACATTTTAGTGACCTTTTTTTCTGTGTTTGACCAGACAAGATATTGACATCGTTAATGGAGATTGTATTGTCTCAAAATGACAGTCCTTAAAATCAGCAATGAAGAAATGAATTTTGAGTCTTTCTGAGTGCTGACTGAGAAGGAAAAAGATGCAGCAGGCATTAAATCCAGTCCCCTATTACAGGCAATCATATCATACAATTCCATTTCTAAATGTGCTTGACTTCACACAGTGGAGCAACTCTCAGCCATCAGAGTCCTTCAGAAGCCGTTTTCAGACTTTCCTGCATCCTAATCATCATGTTTAAAGTTATTGATGGCTAATTTATAGTCATTTATTCTCATGGCAACATCCTTTAGCTTCCACAACTACTCCACAAAAAAAACCTGCAGCGCCATTTAACTTTAATTTTTAATTATTCACATTAGAAATGATGCTGTTAAGTGCTAAAGATCAGGATGAGACCTAATATGTAGTTGTGAAGGGGGAAATCATTCCCAGATATCCTGCTGAGCACATATGGTAATTTCTATGTTTGGGAATGCTTGTAAATGTCTGATTCAGCATCAAGGGGGAGTGACAAAGTACTGAGGCAACAAGAGAAAAGACATTGCTGAAGACATTTTCCCTCCCTCCCCCACCCTTGCCTCTCCTCCTCTGAACAGTGAGCCTCTTGCACGCCATCCTTCAGGAGTAATAGCTGGAACTGAGATTTTCATCCCCTGAGGCATCGTTTCAGAAAGTCCCTCTGCTGCATTCTGGGCAGCCCCTGTGATGTGCCAGCAGACAATGATGCTGTGGCAGCTCTTGCTCACGAGCACAGCTCCATCCCAGCTCATCCCAGAAGCTGAGACAGAAGCTGATTTTACTGCTTCTTCCACATCCAATTTCATCTCACTCTTGTGAGTGACAAGGCTTAGGATATGTTCATTATGCTAAACTGCATTTGTGCTCCAGCCTGCTTTTTGGAGAGGGCATGGCCATTACAGTGTCTTTGTGGTCCAGGAATTTTCACCCTGGCTCTCTTATTCCGCACAAGGCTGCCGTAAATGATGATTCCTCAATTTCACTTTCCTCAGTAAACGGATGCTTAGATATTTAATTAGGAAGCAAACCATATAATCAACCTTCTGCAGATAGAGCTGCACACTGTAATCAGTCCTGTTCAGCTTCTTTGCATGCTGCTGGAGTGCCAGCAACTCCTGAATTTATCAACACTGAGGCTTGAGTGGCAATTTGCCCAAGGATTTCTCAATTAATAAATATGAAGCAGCAGGGAGTTTGAGCACTACACAGACCATGCTGCACATCTAACATCATGGTTTCACTCTATTTTTATTGGGAAAAACAGCTCCAAAAAAATCAGGCAGAAACAGAAGTTACATAATAGCAAGCTGTATTTATCTTTTTGTGGTTTTTTTTTTTTGCTACTATTTCATCTTCCAATTCCCCCAAAATGCTTGTCTCAGTGCTGTCTAAGTTATCCCAGCTGGCACACAAGGCTATCGCATTCCTGGTGAATGGTCCAGAGCCTGCCTGCCAGGCAGGTAAAAATATGGGAAACAAGAGCAGGATGCATGGCAGACATCAGGCATGCAGCAGAGAGACAGAGATGCCCGTGTCAAGCACAGCTCATGGCTCCACAGCTCTTAGACAAAGGAGAAAAATGAGGTAAGGCTGGGTCACAGCTGATGCTGGATGGAAGTAGAATTCCTGTGAGGGTGGTGAACTGGAGGGAACAGGAATGGATGAGCATTTCTGCATGCTCAGACTGGAAATTTCTTTTTCTGGTACTTCCCATGTAAGCATGGAAGGAAAGGGTTGAATTCAGAGGCTGAATTGAATTGAAGGTGTCTTCTGAATAAAGCCCTCCTTCTCCTTCAGCAGCTAAAGGAGCAAAGAATACTGATCTCTAGCAAGTGCCAGTGGTGGGAGCTCCCAACAAAAGTGTCCAAACTGTGACTGTCCAGAGAGCAGACACTCCAGCAGTGGGATAGTCTGGATTCTCATGCTGAAGGCCACCAAATGACTGATACCCACCATACCTGGGTCCTGCTAAAGTCTAAAACCACAAAAGATGTGTTGTGTGCTCATATGCTTGGCACCATTGATTTTGCTTGCAATGGTGCAGCGGCAGGAATGTCTCTGATCTGACCAAATCAGCTGTTTTTGAACAAATGCAGGATCCATCCCAAATCTCCTGCTGGTCCCAGGCCAGAGAGGTTCTTACAGAGGAGCCTGCTCTCCACTGGCTTTTGCAGTTAGTGGGGAGCTGCACATGTGTCAAAACAATGCATCAGGAGAGCCTTCAGAGACACTTTCTTGTTATTTGGGTTTTGTCAGCCCTCAGTCCCTTCATGCCACAACCATTTTAACCACTGACACACTAATCCTTTTTGACACTTCCACTTCTTTCTGCAGTCAGGCTCCAATGAAACATGAAGTGCCTCCCGTGCTCCCACCTCAGCCTGCTCAGAAGCATTTACCTGATGTCCTGGAGGAGGCAGAGCTGCTCCATCCCTGCAGGAGAATTCTCTGGATCTGGGATTTGTGTGTCTGTGTGACACCAGTATGGGCAGCAGTGGGACAAACTGGGACAACCTCCTGTGGCTCCTAACCACCCAAGGGATTTTTGGTGCAGGAAACTAAGGGCAGTAGGTGATGCAAAGGGCTCAGACAAGTCAAGCAACTCTGGCAGTTGAGCAAGTGAGTGCACATCAGCAGGTCCAGAGTAAACTGGATCTTGTGTGTGCTCACACTCTGTGATCATGGCAAATGGGTGGGATCCAATTAATCACAGAATCAAGGAATGGTGTGGGTTGTAAGGGGCTTTAAAGACCCTCTGGTTCCAACCCCTTGCCATGGGCAGGGACACCTTCTACCCAGACCAGCCTGCTCAAAGCTTCACCCAGCCTGGCCTTGAACACTTCCAAGGGTGGAGCATCCAAAACTTCTCGGGCAACCTGTGCCATGGTCTCACCACCCTCACAGTAAAGACTTCTTTCTGACATCTAACTTAAATCTGTCCTCTTTTAGCTTAAAATTTTATTTCCCCTAGTCCTGTCCCTATCTACCCATGAAAAATGTCACTCTCCTAGTGGATGCTGCTCTGAGAGATCCACACTAGGTCACACTATTGTCCTTTTTCTGCAAGTTAGGAACACTTATTTTAAACCGCTACCAGAGTGCCCCTGACGTGCAGTAGGTTTTTTAGATGTCATTGAAGTGCACATATATCCGTGTAGCTCTGGAATACAGAAGGATTAATTAAATTTTCTTGTTCTATGGAAGAAAGAGTTGGAGACTGACTTTGAAAGCAGCAAACTACACACTGAAAAGTGTGCATTGAATTGGATGTCAGGGCTGTGCTGAACACTCACAACAACATGAGTTTTCCAGCAAAATGACATTCAGGCTGTGTAATAAGCCAATGACTTTTTTTTTGGCTTTGACTCAGAAATGGAAGCTTAGAGATTGATAGACTTTTTAAGCCCAGAAAGATTCGTATTATTTGATTACCTCCATAACACTGACTCACACTGAGCAAATATGTAGTGTTTGACCAAAACATGATTTCCCAAAAGGTGCCCGTACATCATTTGCAACAGAAAATAATTGAAAAGTCCCAAGGCCCAATTCCCCACTGCTATGTAATTACTGATGCCTATGTAATGCACTATTGATTTGCCCATGTTTTCCTACACTCATTTTGCAGTTGCTAATGACTTACAAAACATAAAATGTTAGCAAAACACCCCCAAACTCTTAGCAATAATAAATCACAGCTCAGAAGTCCTTAATTCCCTTATCTCCACATTTTTTTGAGGTCTGCATCCCCCAGCAGTCACCTTGAGGTTAAAGTGACCTGAGCATGGTAATGTTCCCTGTTTATGGCCTTTCACCTGTAAATGTAGCCCGACACCCTTCCTTGCTGCCTTGTGCTCTGCTGGCTGCCAGCAGTTGTCCTGATGTTTTTGTGGACCAGAAGCAACAAACAATGTCTGCTGCTCTGGAGATCAGGAATGGTCAGGATTCTTCACAACTTCACTGCCCTTTTAAGGATCCCAGTGGTCCTGGCAATCAATGTTTACTTTTAATGAGCCCAATTAGGTGCATCTCTCCAGTGCAGGATTATGAGGATTAGAAAAGGGTCAATTTGTAATTGTTCTTGTGGTGGTCACTGCTGCTTGCCACATTAATGAAGATTTATTAAATTAACAACACATGTTTTTTCAGCAATTCAAAAGTTCAGACACACACACAGAGTTAATTAGTGTTGGATTCTATACATGCACCCACTTGGTGAGCTGCTTGTATCTTATGTTTTATGCAGAATTTATTAGTTCTGCTCTTGGAAAATACATCCAGAATTTTGCTATACCTATCTATCATTTGTTTTGTTCCTCACAGAACTATTTGAAACCCACTGGAGTGCTGCCTGTATTTTAACCAGAGACTCCCACAAAATGTTTTTTCCTCAGCATATTGTAGAGTCCTCAGACAGTAGGTAAAGTTGCAGCATGAAGGTCTGCTGCAACAATTTTTTTTATCATTTCCTTTCTCTCCCCCCCCCCCCCCTTAAATTTCTAATTAACACATAAGACAATATTCAACAACTTCAACAAAAGCACTGAGGCATTAAGAGAAGAAATGTCACCATAATACTTCAGGGAGGAATATTCATATAACCAACCAGCCCATTAATTTTTTCTCACATTTTATCACCTTGAACAATATCCCTCGGTCAAGGAGACCAAAATATTTTTGGGACATTCAAGGTTAGCTTCAAGGAAAATGTTCATGCCAGATTTGTGATCTGGATGGGAAATCTTTAATCACTAAAAATCAGCCTTCATTCAGCAAGGAGAATTCAAAACATCAGACACAAGAGTTTTGGATTTATCTCCAACTGGAAATGGAGAGGAGTTTGTCTAGTCCTGCTGAGGTGCAGGAGGTGTCCAGGTATTTTGGAAGCTTTGAGAACTATTCTCCAATTTATTGAAAATTTTACTTCTGTCCTTGGCAAGCTGCTGTCTCCACTCAGCCAGAGGGGGATTAGGGTTGTGTGAATAGATTTAATCTGGTTTGGTGGCTGCAGCAGAATGGGCTGTACTAATCACATTCCTGCTGGAAAGGAGACTCTTCCAACATCTACCCAACTAAGATATTTCCATGCTTCTCGCATTACTGGCATTACATCCAAGCATAAATCTTAATGTATTTTCCACCTGGAGTACTGGGTAGGCTTTCAGTAAATAAAATCCTCCACCCCTGAAATTATAGTTATAAGTGCCTGATTTAGAAAATTCAAACTCGCTTGGGTTTTGAATTGGTTGCTGGGGACACACTCTCAATATCTTTTATCCTTGGTGCTCCTTCCCATGAAACAGGGCATAATGAAACACCTAAACCTGGCTGATATATGGACAAATACATGAAAGATCATGAGGCTTCTCAGTTACTGTTACAATGGATGCCAGACAAATAATTGAGATGGACACCCAGCTACTCTGCCCCGCCGCTGTATGCAAACCACGACAGCAGCTCCTGCCGAGGGGTTAAGGTGGCTCTGGTGTCCCATTAGATGGGCACTCTGCTGCCTTTCATTTATAGGAATGAGGAGCTGGACTCCTGTTTCAGGTTTGACCCACTGAACCTGCTCCCTGTCCCCTGTGCCCCCCTCCCCTGGGACTTGCTTCACATTTAAACGCAGATGGTCTCGCAAGAGGGGCAAGGGGGGAACGTGGCAAGTGCAGCATGGCAAGGTATGGCTCTGGGGAAGAGACTCTTAAAAATAAGGATGACAAATGCTGACAACCCTGAAATTTCCTCTGTTTCCCCAAAATTTCACACAAGCAAAAATTTTAACTGGGCAAAAAGAGATCATCAGTCTTTGCTTAAAAATCACTGGCAATATTCCTACTGCTCCTGTTCTGGGCATCTCCAGGAGCAAAGTAAGTTCCATATCCCCTCTCTTCCACACTGGAGCATTTTGCTAACCCTGCCTTCTGAAGATGGCTTGGTGGACAAGACACTGACCTGGAGCCTGACATTGGGCTGAGTGCTGGCCTGGAGAAGTTGTGTCCATCTGCAGCTACAAGGCTGCTCAGCTCCCTGACTCCCACTGATGTCCCTTTTGCTGATGGTGTTTTATTTGCCATCTCTGGGAATTAGCTGCCGGGGTTTAAAGGTTTTAAATGGCTTTGGTAAATAAAAAACTTTGTTTCTTGTGCTTGGTCTTCTAATGGGAACAATAATATTGTCACACCTCACTGGCCTATTGTAGGAAGTGTTAAAGATTATGAGATGCTCACAAGCTGTTGTTATGAGACATCTGAAAGCACTGGGGGCAGATGAAGTGATACCATCGTGAAAAAGGGAAGAAAGATACAGCATTGACTGATTGATTTTTTTTTTGTCTTGTAATAATGCACACAATCAGTGCTGATCAAACAATGAAGACTGTGGAAGCTGACCAGGAATTCAATATTTTTACAGTGCAACTCTGGTATAAAGGATTGATCCAAAAATGGATCCTTTCATTAGTGCATAAAAGTTGAGGGTCTATGTTTAAGAACTCGTGCTGTGTGGCTGTCCTCAAGGCATTCAGGCCTGTCTGTGGCCTGCATGATATTATATGTGACCAGTGAGGGTGAAAATACTGAAGGACTTCTTCATCTACTGCAGAATAAACTCAGCAGAGGGATCACAATGCTGTTGTGCTTGTTCCGTGGTGTCAGAGTTGCATGACAGAGCAGTGTGGGTTGTGACTAGCTGAAGCAGGGAGGGGTTCTGGCCTCTGTGCCTCCATGTCAGCCAGAACTGAAGAGAAGATGCACTGGCAGCAGTGATGTCTTTTTACACCTGGTTTGTGCAGCCCCAGCACAGAGGGTGACACAGCCCGGTCACATCTTTGGTGGCGCTGGAGCCAAGGAAGCCATTACACCTTCCAGAGGTTTCACAGGGTATTTCTTTGCCTGTGCCTGTCTCTTTCACACCCTCAGGTGCACGAGGGACTGGGATTTGCCCTGGTGAGGGGAGGGATCATGGACCTGCTGCTGTCCTGCACCCTTGGCCAGGCTCTGGAGGTGTGCGGCCAGGGCTGGGGCTGGGGCTGCTCTGTCCCATGGGGGTCCAGTGGAGCTGAGCTGCTTCTGTGGAAGGACAGGGACACAGGGTGGCCCCACATTGCTGAGTGTGCCTGTACACCTGCCCCGAGGCCTTGCATCATTTGGAGAGAAGAATTTGAGATCAGTGGCTCACTGTCCCTCTGTGTGCACTGGGAGCATTTCCAGCGTGCAGCTCTCCTCTGCACATGCATGGGGTGTTGGGGCTGTTTGGGGAGACATTATCTGAGTGTCACCCTCCCAGCATGAGCTCTCTATTTAGCAAGAGGATTGGGAAGCCAGAAATACAGGAAACAAAACTTAACTCTCATTGTTAATAGCTGGAATTAAACTGCTGTCAAATGCCTGCGCAAGAATGAGTCTGTGTGCAAACCAGAGGCTTCTTTTTGGAGAGGAAAGCAAGCAAACAAACCCTGACCTTGTCAGTGGTTGGGAAGTGGTAGGGAAGTGCTTTGGAACAGCCTCATCTCCCCTTGCTGGTGTTTGACGGCTACTGCAGCCTGGCTTTGTGTCTGTGTTCAGAGTGAGCACTGCTTCCAGCTGCAGGTTTGCAGGATTTCCCAAGTTCTGCCAGAGAGAGAACTGTATTTTCTGTGTCAATGCTTATGAAGTTAGAATCGAGCTTGCTTCTTTGGATGATGTTTAGCTAAATAAATAGACTTTTTTTTTTTTTCCCTTAAAGGCCTTCATTCATACTTGGCACCTGTATTCAGACTTGCTGCAGGGTAGTTCCAGCAGACCTGTGGCTGCCAGGGGCAAAAGGGAAATATTTCATTAGGAAAACAAAAACTGAAGAAAACCACCAAGCAACATTTGAACCAAAGTAGACCTGCAAAAATGCTGAATTCCTTACAAACTAAAACTTTAGGCCTTTATGGTCAAGGGTTATGATGATAAATTATGATATCACCTGGGAGGAACTAGCAGAAGTGGTGGCACAGGAGCAAATGGACTATGAATACACTCAACTTGGAAATAGCAGGAGGATTTCTTGCCATCAGAAAAATGGAACAGCTTGGTAATAAAACCAGAGCTGTGCAGAGCCAAAGTGGATTTGTACCAGCTGAGGAGGGATCTTCATGATGCAGGAACCAGATGTGGTTGTTCTGGAGGCAGTGTCCAGGACGGGGCTCCTAAGAGGACAGTCAGTCTTTGGGACAGAGAGGCTGCAGAGTCTCCATCCTTGGAGGTTTTGAAGTCCTGACTGTAGATGGCCCTGAGCACCCTCCTGTCACTGGCTGGGCTCTGAGGGGGGGACTTGGACAGGATAATTTTCTGAAGTGGTGAAATATATAACCCAGTGACAGGAAAGCAGCTATCCACCTCCTTTTCTTGTGTGTTTGTTTTTACATTTGCTCTTTATGGGTAAATATTCCTTTATTCCTCTCTTGTATTTATCCCCAAGCTGTACATCATCTTGCAGGAGTAAGTGAAATGTGAGTGGGAGCAAGGGTGAACTTTTGTTCTGAAATTTAAGATCAGCCAAGATTGATGGACTTATTTTTAACAAAACTCAGCAGTGTTGTGCTGTATATGACAGGAAGGTGCAAATCCTCACACAGAAACCCAGAGAAAGAGCTAACTTAAAGCTTTGCCTACAGCAAAGGACTCAGGAAAATGTGTGGGTCAGCTATTCCAAGGGGCTACATTTTGCTTTACTCTTCTTTCTCCCTGTGA
Organism: Fringilla coelebs; assembly: GCF_963513975.1. Taxonomy (NCBI): domain Eukaryota; kingdom Metazoa; phylum Chordata; class Aves; order Passeriformes; family Fringillidae; genus Fringilla; species Fringilla coelebs. The sequence goes on from NC_140034.1 coordinate 9,166,605, forward strand.
TCTCCTTTTTCTCAGCTTAGAGGTTTTATTCGCAGAGGAAGAATCCCTGATGTTGCTAATTCACATACTTCAGCCCAGCACTGATTTGGGGATGGAAGTCTTTTACTCTTTCAAGAATCCTCTCTGCCCTGGGCTGCCTGCCCAGGATCCTGCAGGATCATCCATCCCAGGTGTGTGGAGCCAGAGCCACGTCAGGGGCTGAGCTGACTGATGGCCAGCGCTGTGCCTGGCTCCTGCCTCACATCCACATCCCAGAGCTGTTCAGAGCCACATCCATACCTGTCAGCCTCTTGAGGGCTGCAACCTCCACATCTAGTCAGTTTTTTTCCTATTTATCTCTGAATAAGCTTTGGAAATGACTTTCCTCCCCTTTAAATTATTTTTTTTTTGGCACAAGATCCATGCTCCTGGCTCTACTGGTTAAAGAGCCATGGCTGGATTTACTGCCCTCCCTGACTTTAACCTGCTGTTCAAGGCTACAGTGATTGAACACTGCCTTGCAAACCCAACTCCCATCTTTTTAATACCATATAACTTTTGCTGGTATTTCCCTAATGGCCTGGGAATGTGAATCATTTTTTTCCTGTGGAATAACCACCCATTTATATATTTCTCTTGAGAGACAGCATGATCTGACATTGCATTTAACCCACAGCAAGGTATTTAATTTGTTGAACGGGTACTAGGAGGAGAAAAACTTATGCAGCACAGTCCATAATAGACAGTCATTTACCAGGTAAAATACTGCTCATATTGAAAATGCAGCAGCATTGAAACAATGGCATTTTCATTCCCCTCTTTCTCCTTTTCTCCTCATAACCTTTTTACACAATTTATACGAATTTACATAATATAGCAGCTAAACTTTATAATTAACAAATCAGTAGGAGGCAAGACCAATAAATAAAGACTTTTTTCTGTGCTGTATGGGGAATGAAACAAATGGCAGAGTTAAAACATGTCTGTGCAGTGAGGAAAGGCACAATCACACAGAGATAAAAGCAGACTCACCTTGCTGGATTCAGGATTTCACCTTCTGCTGATTGTGGAGTCATAGAATGCCTGGTGGAAGGGACCTGAGGGACCCCTCAGTTCCAACCCCTCTCACCATGGGCAGGGACACCTTCCTCCACAGCAGGTTGCTCCAAGCCCCATCCAGTGTGACCTGGGAACACTTCCAGGGGTGGAAGGCTTCCAGAGCCCCTCTGGGCAAACTGTTCTACTGCCTCACCACTCCCTGGGTAAAGAATTGCTGCCCAATGTGAAACCTGTCAGTTCAAAAGCCATTACCCTTTGTGCTGATGAGGATCAAATGAGCCCCCCAGCAGCATGAACAGAAACCTGGAAACCCAGGTCAGGGTTTGCCTGGGTCAGGTGTGTGGCTCTGAGTGTTGCTGTCACTCTTTCCTCTGCCACACCTTGGAACCCTGTCTGAGGCTGATGTCCCAGGAGCCGTGGAGTTTCCCAGAGTCCCCGTGGGAAGTGTACCCTGAGGTAAGCCCAGTGCATTAACCCCCAGTATCCCACCCCTGTGCAGGGTCAGGACTCCCAAGTGTGAGCTAAAAGCCACTGAAATCAATCACCAGAATATTCCTGTTCCTGTCAGGGCAGCAGCTTGCTCTTGGATTGAAATCTCCCACTAATGTAATTATTCTCTGCTAAGGCAGGAAAATGGAAAAGTGAAGATGGCATTTTGTACATCAAGGTCACGCACACCATCCAGCTCTCAGAATCTCAAATGGCCCTGGATGGAGCTTTTATTCTTTTCCAGACATAAAGATGTGTGAAGTGCATCACAGCCCTGCCTCCTTCCTGCCACTCAAGGTGAGTTTGGATGGAGAGCTGAGAGAAGAGGCTTTGTACCTGAGGCAGAGGGGCCATTGGGGCACAGGGGGGATGAGCACCACATCTGACCTGAGCAGAATTAGGGGCAGGGGATAGAAATTGGGAAGGCTTTGCTGGGCTGACCCCATGACAGGTTTCAAACATCACAATGGTTCTCCTGACCCTGCTCTGACCACACATAATTTTTATTGCCAGAACTCTCACCCTCATAATCCTCCTCATTCTCACATTGATCCAGCAGAAAGCACTTTCACAATCAAAAAATATTTCTTTGTTTTTGTAATGATTGCTTTCTTAATTTTGGGGAATTGAGTCATCTTTGTTCTGATTGGAGGCATGAGAAAATCTACATCACTACCTAAATTTGTGCTTGTGCTCTGAATAAATTATGGTTGGTCAGTTTCAGTCAAGTTAGTTCAAATAAAACCGGAGAGAATGGTTTCTGAAAAGCAAATAAAACCTTAAAACCACCCTGTTTCTGGTCCAAAACTTTCCATCCATAAAAGGTTTGTATAGAAAGTTGAGTTTCCTTTAAAACTCTTCAGGAGAATGACTGGTTTGACTATGGCTTATCTATTTATTGATTACATGAATCATTCAGCTCCTAAAAAGTCAATCCTCTCTGCTCTCCTCCACCCTCATTATGGGCAGAAGTCAAGGTGAATCTTTCCATTAACTCCTGTGATCTTTGGATCAAACGCTGACACGCGATCCTGCGGGCTGGGCACGGCTGATGAGCTGGGCACAGGGAGGTTATCTCTGCCCCAGGTATCCCAGTACCAGGGCAAAACCAGGGCAATGAGACACAGACAGAGAATTTGGGCCAGGCACTGCAGATGTGAGCTTGGAAATGTTTTTATGGTCCTAAGGGATGTTTGCTCCTTGAAGAACCTTAATGAAGATTTGCACCTTGCACCTCCTGTAGCCAAACAGCAGCTTCTTAATTGTGTCTATAATAGAATGGTTTAAAAGTGTGACTACAGCAAACAGGAATTTCTGTTTTGCACCAGACCACTTAGAAAGCTTTGTCTTTATGCAGAGCATCAGGACCTTTCCATGTCACATTCTATTTCCGTCTCTTATTAAGAGAAAAATTGATTTGGCGTGCCAGGGGTTTTCCATTTGCATTTCAATTACAGATTTCAGCGGCTTTTAGGCTTTCCAGGCTTTTAAAGAACTAGTATTTCCTACAATATATTCTGAAGAAAAAAAATTTAGAGTTTGAGGTGGAATGAAGTTCATTAAAAATAAAGCTTATCACAAGGGCTGCCATCCCCACAGTCAGACTCATTGATAATTGCTTATATTTCCATTGTTTTTTAAATAAATAAAGAAGAACTCATTACTCAGAACTGGAAACCCCTATATGTGAGCACGTGACTTCCATGATGTTCCACACCCTAAAGACTTCACATAAGCCAGCTTAGCAGCGCTGTGAGAGTCTGTGGGGTTGTCTGGAAAGGGGTAAAGAAGGTGACAAGGGCAATAGAGCCCAGCTGGGGATGTGGGAGTTTGGGCTCCCAGCACTTCAGAGGTGAGCAAGGAGCCAGAAAAATTTCCTTCAAGCTCAAATTCCCAGAGGCTCACCTTTGCTGGGATTCCCAGGAGCAGAGCCCCAAAACTGAGGTAGAAAGCTCCCCACTTGGGCTCTAGGGTTCAATTGCATTTATAAAATTTTAAAATAAACTTGTTGGTAAGGTTTGGAAAGAAATTTGAAAAAAGTCCTCCCCCCACTCTTACCCCACATCTCTTACACTGAGCACATTCTGGATAGAAGCTCTGTGTGCAAATCTCTCACCAGGAGTTTTCTCTATACTCTTCTGTAAAAGGGGAGGGGGCTTTACTCACTGAGAAAAAGGTAAAGGTGAGCAGTTGCAGTTTACCACCTTTTTAAACGTTGTTAAACACAGCACTAAATCACTTTTCATCACTTCATCTTTTTGGAACTCAGCAGGCTTTATACCAATCATTTACTTCTCTCCAGAAGGGATTTTTTTACCCACCCTTATCTTTTTTGTGCACTGTGGGGACTCCTGGCCACACTGCCATCAGTTTTCTTCATCCCACACACTCTCTAGGCAGGTCCTTGTGGACTAGCTCTCCCCAGTACCTCTACACATCCTTTGGCAGAGGAAATGCAGGAAATACAGCCTCCTGCATAGCAGGAAGGGATTTCCATCCAGTCCATAATTCATTCTGCTTTTCCATGTACTGCACATGCCCTTTCCTACCGTTGGAAAGGAAATTAAATAATTACACTGCCTGCAAGAAGCATGCTTTATGGCTTACATTTATGATAAAATTATGGAGCTGTTGCAATGAAATATTCCATCAATACATTAAAACAAAGCAAAATCAGCGTGGCAATAAAAAACTCTTATTGTCCCTGTTTCATCTCTGGTTTTCTTTTGTTTGGTTTATTTAGTGCCTTTATTAAAATATTTCTGTTATAATACTGGTTTTAATGCTCTATTGTTTTTATAATGGCATGATTTTTATTGTAACATCACCTCCAATTTAATATGTCTTTCCATTATATCTGAATTGCTACTAAAATGGAATTGCTCTTGTTATTAATATAATACCCTAGTAGAAAGTTTTAAGAGCCACTTCTACTACATAATTACAAAAGAAAAACCAGGAAATGACATGAGGAAGAGGGAAATCTTACATGTCCCAGTGTGAAAATCTAAATCTGGAGAACACTGAACTGATAGCTGTCCCAAAAAAAGGAATATTTACCCAAAAAGCTGGGCCTAAATTTACTGAAGCACTTCTAGCTGTAGACTTAGATATTGAATCTGAGGCAGTCATATTTAACAGTAGCTTGTGGTATCAAATGTGCCACGTTTTAGTGAAATAATAATAATAAAATAAATCGATGGGCTTTAAAGTTCCACAGACCAACAGATAAGACATGGATGCATTTTATTTCTCATGTGACATTTTGAGGGAGGAATAAAACCCCTTATGTTCACACAGTTCTCTTTTGAATCATTGAAACATATGGTAGCAGATTTATGGCAGTTTATCAGAAGATTTGTATATACAAAGATACAAACTAAATATGCATGTAAAACTGTAGCTGGCTCTTTTGCACTCTAGCTGAAATTTATCTCAGGGTGGATCTGCAATTTCCAGAGAGTGAATTATAGTCTGAATTCTGAGTGACAGAACTCACTGCATTGGTTATCTAAGGATAATGCATTTTAATCTCAGCATCTCTCCAGGGTGGTGCAAATTAAAAAAAAAAAGAAAAAGGAAAAAAAAAAAAAAAAAAGACAACACATGCACACACACAAACCCCTGAAGCCAGTTTGATGAATTTCTATGATCTTATCTCTGCAGAGCATTTTCTTTTAGGCAGGGTAGAGTTTTTTTGCTTCAGAGGATAATACAGGAATTCAATCATTGTTTTCCAAAGTACATATTATTTGCAATGGTGTGGTCTGGGCGATTGCCTTTCTCGAAGAGGAGGACAATATTTCAGCTAACAGGGTGGAAATCAATAGCAAAAGATTAAAGCTCAAAGGATGAACAAGTGCACGTGAACCAAGGGAGAAAGTGACAGTGAGAGCTGCCTTTAAGTGATAGCAGGTGCTCCCCCAGCCAGAGAGGAGGAGAGGCAGAGAGGCTTCAATTAACTCATCGCTGTGCTCCCGACAGAGCCTGCTTTGTTCTTGGCTTTGAAGGATTCTTTCCTTTCTTCTGATGGCTTTGCAACTCCCTACCAATTTCTAGTTGCTGCTTGATCCCATATTCCAGCCGAGCCCTGGTCAGTCTGTTTTCCTGCTTGGTGGCTTTGCTAACCACATTCTGGCTGGAAATCAGTTTAGCTGGCTGAGTTTCACAGAAGAATTCCGTGCCTGCCCCCACCACTGCCAAGGTTCACATACCTGAGAGCAATGCCAAGGGGCTTTGTTGCACCCCTTACCCCAACATCTTAGCTCTCCACAAATGCTAGGACACAATCCTCAGATTATCATCATCAATCATCATCAGATAAACAAACAACCAAGTAGGAATTATAAGGAAGAAAAGAGAGCTCAATGATATGCAGCCACATGCTGAGTACTGTGTGCATTTTGGCTCTGCTCATCCCTAAAAGGAGAGAGAAGGGCTGGAAAAGGAGAGGGCTGGAAAAAGGCAGCCCATGTACCCAGATGTGTGGGGTAGGAATGGCTGCACAGATAAGGATGCTACAGTTCAGAGAAGATTTGGTCTAGGTAGGATAAAATTGGAGGTTACAAAATGAGGAATGGCATGCACAGGGAAACTAGGGAGGAACTGCTCTGTGCTTCTCCCACTTGGGGAGCTGGGGAGCAGCAGTTAGATTAACAGGTTGGAAAAATGAAAAAAAAAAATTAATTGCCAGTGTGCATTTAGGCTGAGAAACTCCTCCTTGCAAGACATTGAGGATGCTGAAATAAACTGAATTACTTTGTGCTTGCCCTCACTGGGAGTTTGCATAAAGATAATTTCTGGGCACCTGCTGGTGCACAGGAGATTGCCAAGATGTACTAAGGTCCTTTTACACCTGAGTATGTAGAGAGGAAGAGAGGGCAGAGAGGGAGAGAAGAGGGGTGAAGAGGGAAGGAGGGGGAATTTTGGCCACTGGCACATTTTCACATGGTTCTCACAGTCTTGACAGCTTTCCTGACTTTTGGGGCCAGGATGAGCAATTACCTTGACAAACTGTGTGTGGCAAACTAAACAGGCGCCTTTGCTAGCCTGCTCCTGCCATGGCATTATCCTGCCCTGCCCCATCCCAGTCTCACTGGCTGCCCTTCCCTGGCACTGGGTTACTGCACTCCTGTCTGGTGAAAATACACCAGCATTGATCCTGTGTGTGCTCACAACACTTCACACTCCCAAAGAGCACAGGAAATTTTAACGCTCGATTAAATTGCATTTGGTGCAAGCTTGGGGACCATCTCTTACCTTAGGTACGAGCACCTTTCCCCAGAGTTTAGTCCCTCTCTGCTGTGCAGGCTGGGAGCAGAACAGGATTCCCAACATGCCCCATTTCAGTGGGGATCAGCTAAGGTTCTGCCTGTGAGCAAGGCTCTGACTGTGATGGCAGAGATTTTTTCTGGACTGAAACTGTGGATTACTTTTTAGGATGCAAAAAAGTAAATCCTGGTACGTCATACATCTGGTTCTGTTGCAAAGGTTGAAAATAAGCATATTTAATTCTAAAATGATGACAATTTTTCTGCATTCTGGGGATTTGGGGAATAAAAAGGAAATATTCATGTCCAGGACATCCCCTCTGTCACTTCAGGTGACAGGTAGGTTGCTTGGCCCCTGTTCCAGTTCCTTCTGTAAATGGATAACAATTCCTGAAAGAATTTCCTTACACTCCTACCTGGGTGACTGCTTTGCTTTTCCTGAGCCATGCAAAGCAGACAGGCAGAAAACTCCAGGCTGGGATGTCCACCAGTGCTGAAGAACTGGGGATAAATCCCTGAGTCTGTGCAACATCTGCTGGAAAATAAACTGGCGTGAGACAGGGGATAAGAGTGACAGGTTTTGACAGCACTTTTCAGGCTTAAGCTCTACAAACTCAGCCTACATGAAATTCCTTTAGAAATGCAAAAGCAGAAATGCTCCACATCAGGTCCAGGAGCAGAGTGATGGGGTTGTCAGAGTACTCTGAGCCTCAGCTAAAACCAGAGGCAAGGTAAATATCTTGGGCAAGTTGCCATTCCCAGACGGAGTGGTAGAGGTGTGTAATTTTCTTCCAGGGGAAGCCACTTGGATGAATTTTTTTCCCAAGATAAATCCACACTTACTATGTCAAGGACAGCAACACTAAATAGATCCTCTTTTTCCAGCCACAAGAGAGAAGCACCTGTGTACAGAAACCCACAGATGCCAGATGGCTTAGCACCCTCTTTAACTTCTGGGTTTTTATGACCAAAACAAGATTCATGGTTTCCTATTCCAGTTAGCTGTACTGAAGCAGAAGTGAAAGGTTGATGTTTCCAATAAATGGCACTAACACCCATTGCACATCAATGATACAGAAATGGAGGCCATGGAAAAAATTTGAAGGGCTGAAAGGAAATAAGGCTGTAGCTTAAAAAAGGGGCAAAGTGGAGCCACAGAGAGCACACAGAAATAAAAATCAGTCTGTATTTTTCTCTGCAAATCATGAATGCAATGATGCCACAGGAATTTTGGTGTGCATCTGGCCTTCAGGCATTTTAGTTCTATTCCTGTAGTTTTGGCTCTGTAAACTCATAACAGCAGTTGTGTAGAAATATTTGCTGACACCATGTGCAAGGAGAAAAGGGTAGGAGGAGAGTCACACTCACAGTCTGTTTTCTCATGTTACTGTCTCCCACCAGTCCCAAAATGCAATTTTATGACACAAATTCAAAGTTGAATGTTTGTGACTGGTATATGACATAAAAATTCAAGGACTAAAAGTAATGACAAGTCAATCAAATTATGATTGGTGGGGCATTTTTTGTGTTTTTTTTTTAATGGGGGTGTGTTTTTGTTTTGTTTTGTTTTTTCTTTCAAAATTCTTCTAGCTGAATTCTTTCTCTAAAATTCGCAAGGATTGGAATCTGTTTGTATTTCTCATTATGTGCAACATTCCCACCATGTCTTTTCTGACCCAATATTAATTTACTTATATTTTATGGACATAGAGAAGCAATGACTGATAAGCTCTTCTAAAGATCTCCAAGCACTAAAAGCTGGCTGAAGGAAGGGAAGTAGGGTAACCACCAGGATTTGGATTCCAAAAATGCCTCCTTGGGGACTCAGGAATCACAGTCTCATTTGTGTGAGAGGACAAATGCTGATGTCACTCTGCTTTGGCACCCAATGTGGTTTGTAAGGTCAGAGTTTCTCTCCTGCTCAGAGGCCTCATTTGCTTCTGGGGGTTGTGCTGGACACAGTTCCCTTTGAGTGTTACAAACCCTTGGAGTCACTGCTCCCAATACTTCACCCTGGGGAAGAGGTCCTGGAGAGCTTAACCTCTGCTGGACATAACTAAAATCCAGCAATTTCCACCCCAACAAAAGCTCCTCCTTAGGGAAGAGAAAACACAACATGCAGAAGAAATATTGCCCTGCTGAGACACTGGGTATTTGAATTTTTACCAGCCTGGAGACGCAGTGAAGTCTCTCTAGTTTTCTGATACCACAAATTGCAGCACCGACCTCACAAGGCAATAATTGCACCTGCAGCATGGCTCAGGTAACTGCTCTCACCCTGATTTCCTTCCAGCCCTGCAGAGCTTCCCTGCTCAAAACTCAGCAGCAGCAGGTGAATTCACAGCCTTGCACTGACACCAGCCCAGAAGCAGAGACTCACATCCAGCAACCTGAAGAACAAAACATGCCACTGGTATTTATTAACATAGCCTTGTAAATCAAACCAGTCTGCCTGTCTGGTGTCTTGTCCAGAAATTATTGCCTCATTCATCTTAGCCATATTAAATAGGCCACATTTATCAAGGTTGCATAAAAAGAGATGTATAAAGACCATTCCTGGACAATACTTACATGCAGGTATCAAGCCTACAGCAACTGCCCGTTTTGCAGGGATGCACAAGCTGTTTGACACTGCCAGGTTGCAGAAAAAAAGAGGGTAAAGGTGCTTATCTGTTTGTAAATGTACAGGCAGGGATACAAAAAACTCAGAGGTGAAACTTAGAGAAACTTTAAAACTTAACTGCACAGGTAGAAAGATGATGAACTCAAAGGACTTCTTATGTTTGTGTGAATATTTTGGTAAAGGTGTGCAGCTGCACCAGCTAACAACAATATCCTCTCTGTGCTCCCAATATCTTACTGGGAGCAGGGAGACATTGTCACAAACACCTTTATATTCTGCCATTCTCTCATTTGCTAAAGCCATCATCATCAGTGATTGATTGATTGATTTGGATAAATATCCAGCAGGACAGAGGCTACATTTCACTGGAGCCAGCTGCCAAGCACTTTCCCATTCCTGGCTGTTGGTGGCCAGATGCCTCAGGAGTCTTTTCATCTCCTTGAATAAAGACAAGGACATTTGTTATCCCACTGACCACTTTGCCAAAGTCAGTAGGTCCAGGGCAATTATTTGAAGCTATCTGTTCTCTTTTACCATTCAGGGGTTATCTTGCAAATCGAATGCAAGCAAATGTGAAATGGTCCACATGAAGTCCATGAAGTGGAGCTATAGTTCTTTTCCTGTAATTGCTCTAAGGTCTAGTGCATAGCTGGACTCTGTCAGAGTAGTTGATTATGGTGCTGGGCAGTGCACAGGCACCCAGAGAGTCCCTGCCTCTGGGAGTTCCCACACTGAGAGACAATCTTTTATTCAAAGAATTTATAGTCTAATCAGAGAAAAAAGAGGAAGGTTGGGAAAATGGGGGTAGCAGCTTTCCATGAACACATATCAATAGAGCTTCACAGAGAAGGTCTGTCAAGCTGTTTATATTGTTTTTTTATTTAAAAAAATATGAAAATGGGTGCTTTAGAAAAATAATTGTTTTAAAAATTCATCTTTTTAATCTCCTTTATTGAAAAAAGTTATACAGGAGGTAGTGCAATTGCCTCTGGGAAAACTTTCCTTTTTTTTTAGACATCAGCATGAAAAGCACAGTATAAAAGTTCTCATTTCCAAGACAGTCAAAATCACACATGTAAAAAGACATGCTCGTGGGTATTTGTAAATATATTTGGAAATTTTTCCTTTAGAATTGTAGAATATTTTTACTGGTTCTTTCTCTTTTTTTTTTTACCCACTTCACTATCTGTAACCCCACTTTGACTTAGCCACTACCTGTGTGTTTCAGATGACAGAATAAATGTTAAAACCTTTTACTTCTTCAGCAATAGATTTTCCACACATCACTGTCATAACCTTAAGGCCTGAGAGCCAGCAAACCTCTAGAGCTTTCTGGAGACAGTTATATCATCAGAAATCTAAATGTGCCAGGTGTTTCTGGTGATGATGGGTAAAGCTGTTATACCTTCAACCACTCCCTGCTCCATGCTCAGGCAATGCTCATATGAATGATCCAAGCAGAGCAATTTGGGGAACCACCAAGGCACCGTGGTTTATGCGTGCTCTTTTGGGACATTTCTGTGAACTGGATTATTTCTGAAAGGAAAATTCCACTTTGGCAAGAGATGTTGAGGTTTTATGATATTTTCTGCAATAAACTGAGAACCAGATATTAAAATTGCATATGTGTGTGTTGCTAAGTGTAGGACAGAGGGACAACTCCTCCTTGTGAAAGCTGCTATCCCCCAGACGGGGGATGCAGGAGATTCAGGGTCAGCTCCTTCTCTGAACCTGCAGAGATCCCACTCCAGACCCCTGGCTGTAGAACCAGCCTTGCACATGGATCTTGTGGTGGTTTCCTCAAGCAGGGATTCCCAAGGAAGGCCAAGAGCTGGCCCTGTGGGCTTTTGCTGTGCTTCATCTCCTGAGTTATGGCTGTGGTGGTCCCTCTGTGTCCCCCTGTACCACTGTGGGGAGGTGCTGGGCAATGTTTGCCAGCACACTGAAACCTGTAGGTGTGCACCCACCAGGGGAAGGGGGACAAAGGCAGGACAAGAGCAAGCTTGGAAAAGAAGAGGAATTGATTAGGTCCTACCTGTGCCACTGCATGAAATGCACATATTGTATACAATGTGTAGAAACATGGTATATTCATAATAGTGGCTAGTTTTTGGCCACTACTCACAACCAGCTGAGATGAAAAAAGGAATTGTCTTAAAAGGAGGGAGGGCAAAACATCTCAGCAGGCTGCTAGGATCTGTGCATTCTCTTTTGCAGAAGAGGTTGAAATATGGGCAGAACAAACATTTTATGCAGGATATTCAGACACTGGTGAATCTCTTTTAAACACCAGTCCTCTCCAGAGGATCTCCCTCTGGCGCATCATTTCTACCTCTTGACATTTTGGTTCTTTAGACAATCTGTCATTCCAGCCAGCAGTCTGAGGTTCCAGACCAGCCCAGCTTTTGCCCAGAATGCAGAGAGAATTTGCTAAATGCCAGCAGAGCTGTTGGCTGCAGTGTGCCACCAAAGAGCTGCCTGGCTCCTGGCCCTGAGCTGAGCTGGCCTGGGGCTGTGCCATGAGGATGCTCCCCTGACTGGGTGCCCCTGCCCTGTACCCACATCCCTCAGTGATGTTACACTGCACATGGGAGGGGAGGGAAGCAGCAAATCTGTTTTCTAGTTGTGTCCACAGGAAATAAATCACAGTGTATGAATTATGGAGCGAGATGGGTACACAGCATGATACTGCTGTTATAAATGCTGGGGTTATTAGTTATGCTGGGATGCTGGAGGAGACAAATCAGTGTGGATGGAGTGTGGATGTGCAGCACAAAGATTAGGGATGATGGATTACTGCTGCCTGTCTCTGGGATGGCAGCACCGTCTGAGATCTGCGTGTGGCCAGGCAGCCCCAGAGAGGCAAAACTCCCTGGTGGAGCAGGGGAGGTCTGGTGGTGTTAATTGGGTGGTCATGTTGGGATGCACAGAAACCAGGATTCACCCTTATTTCTTATTTCCTGCTGCTTCTGAGCAACAAATGGAATTGAAAATGCAAGGCTGTGCAGCTCTCTCAGGGGTGTCTGTGAGGAAGTGACAGGTATAAATTGTAGCCCCTGCCAGCAGTTAGGAGGCCCGTGGGAATTGGAGGTATCATAACATGAAAATGAAGGTCAGCTGCAATGCCATGAACATGGACTGATCACCCAGTATATTACAAGGTCTTTAAGAACTAGCAGGAGGACTCAGTCTCTTGCAGCCCTCAGGGGTCAGAGGGCTGCTCAGTGATGCCCATGAGAGCCAGGGATGTCTGCAGGATGGGGCAGAGCCACAAGCCCCCTCCAGGGGTTGGTGTCTCTGTAGCTGTCAGGCTGGAGGTTTTTGCTTTGGGCTTTTTCCACTGCACTACAACTCTCTGGGATTTAACAAACATGGAACAGGAGAGTTGGAGGGAAATGGAATCTCCCCCAGCAATTAAGGCCCAGTCTTTCTGTGATGTTTCTATTCAAATTGTGGTAAGAATAAAAAATGCATCTTTATAATGACCCAAACACAGCTTATATTCACTAATTTATTTCACTAAAATATATTGGAATAAAAATACGAAACCAGAAAAAGCAACAAAGGATTTACATCAATGTTATTGCAAAAACACAGCCTGGTTTTCAGCCATAGAGATCCTCATTTTCCTTTCTTTTTAGTTCTTTCTGTGCTCAAAGAAGAAAAAGACAACTTTTTCTTCTTTGGAGGAGGAGACTACCCATGTTTCTAAACTCGGGTAAAACATTCAGAGCTGTATGAATGACTTAGAAGAGTACTCTTTTCCCTTCAGAAGGGACATGGTTTGTTTGGCAGTTACTGCCAGGCATGTAATGGGTAATAAAACTACCTGCAAAGATTTCAGAACAAAAGCAAAACTGGATCAGGACAGACAAAGGTCTATCAGAGACTTTTTACTTGCTGGGAAAGGGAATCCAGAGCCACCAGCATGCCTCTGGAGCATTGTGGGTCCTGTTTGTGGAGCCTGCTGTGTGCCCTTGGGCAAGGCTGGGGGGCTCCCAGGCAGGTGTGGCTCACAGCATTTTCCTCTGGGCTGCTCCTCACCTTTCCCTGCCTCCAATTCCCACCTAGGCAGAGGTGGGAAGCTTGGGGGATGAGCTGCCCTGAGCCCTCCCCTGCTCCTAATGGACTGCTGTCTGCATGCCAAGAGTGCCTTGTGCCCAGGGACAGACACCTGGCACGGCACAGTTGCTAAAATGAGCTCTAGTTGCAGAGGTAATGGGCTACATGGAAGGAGTCCAAATGGGGAGCTGTAACAGCCACTCAGCAGTGAAATATATCCCCAAACCCCAATCTGATGGGCAAGGACACTTCTCACAGCTGCAGATGAAGAGCCTTCTGGTAACAGCCTCAGTCTCTGGGAAATTCTGCAGGGATTTTGTGGGCCCTGATCCCTGCTGTACCCTCATTTCCATCGTCCACTAGGGCTCTTATGTGGGAAAGTCTGGTTTAGTTTTCAGTCCAAACCATGCAAAAGGCAAATCCTCATCAGCCCCTAGCAGATGTGACGGGCCGATCATTATTGAAGATGATGTATTTGGGATTTGTAATTAAAATTAAAGCTATTTGCTATAGAACATGTAGAATTTAATTTCTCTCATTAGATATCTTAGGCTAATTGTCGTATCCAGCAGGGAGCAAATAGCATTGTAATTGCTTGATATCTCATGCTGGTTTGATTAGAAGATGATAGGAATGGGAAAAAAGAGAGATAACTCCAAGAAGAGCTTTGTCTTTCTTTCTTTGACTTCTGCTTGGTGCCAAGCATTACTAAAATAAAATTTAAATTTTCCAACTGTCTTTCTCTTGCTGTCTCAGTAAGAAGGCTATTGGGCTGAGGAGTGAAAATGCAGGTTTTGCTCACTCCTGGGTTGAACAGTGCTGTTTTAGGGATGTGCTCAGAAGGCACTCACTCACTGGTCATGCAGAGGAGCTCTCATGATTGCTCTTTCCATCCTTCTGTCAGGGAAACTGAGGAAGTGAAAGGCAAAGTAACAGGTCTCATGTCACATAACACAAAGGCTGGCCCCAAAGACCTCCCCATTCCTTCTGGGAGATACAGTTGGGAAAATGACTGTGTGGAGCTCAGAAAGCTGCCCCTGGCCCCTGTATGGCACAAGCCATGGCTGGGCACCTGTGGCACCTGTGGCTCACACTGGAGGCACCAAAGTGCTGCAGGTGAGGAGGAATGTGAAGGGAAGAAGTGAGGGAAGCAGACAAGCCTGACAGGATTTGACTTATTAATAGGAATTTGAAGACTCACCGTGGAAACCCAGGGCACTGGGAATATTTCTCTGTCTGCCTTGGGGTGTTCTGACCCCCAGGGGAGCACTGACTTTGACCCTCATTCATGGAGAAAGTTTCCTAGATTTCAAGATAGACCAGAATCCACAACAGTGTGAAATAGATTATAGAGAGTAGTGTAGATGTGTCACTTGGTGAGAAATTGAGGGTTTGGGGTTTTTAGTATGTTGTGGATGGAAGCAAGGTGGAGAGCACAGTGTGTCATCCTGAGTTTCTTATTCATGCTTCTTCTTCCTTCTTCTTCATGAGTTTGGGTGGTATTTTGTAATTGGGCAGAAATTCCGCATTGCAGCTCTGTGGGATCAGTTATTGGGTTACAAGGGAAAATAATCTAAGTGTCAGTTCCTAATTGGATAGTTTAGTCTTAAAGGACCTTGTAACAAAAGATTGTTGGCCATTTTGTGCGTTCTAATGAAAAGCTGCTGAACTCACAGCAGTGAGACTGTTTTACTGATAAGAAATAATAAACCCCTGAGTCCCAGCATGAACTACCATCTCAAGTGCCTTCAATCCAGACCCAGAGCAACCAGGAACTCACCACAGAGGGAAAACTGTCCACGGAAGACATAAAGGCAGGGGAGCTGTCTTTGTGTCAGGCAGTCACAGCCTCCCCTTTCAGTCTATAACATGAGATTTGCCACATTCCCCTGGTACAATAATTGATGCAACTAGCAATTGGTGAGCCCAGCCCAGTTAGCCACCTGCTTGCCACTCCATCCTCATCAGTGTGCAACTCAAAGCCTGTGCAGGAAACTTCAGCCCCCAGCAATGACCTGTTCAGTAAAAGCTGGCTGTGCATCGCCCTGTCACAATGCAGGAGGCAGGTCACACATCGGTCTTTTAAAGGTGTTTTTATGGTCCTTGCTGCTTCAGACTCTGAGCACCTCGTAATCTTCATTAGCATCCTCTTCTCAGTGTTTCTACAAGGTAAGAAAATGCCATTGCCTTGATTTTTGCAGGTGAAGGAAAGAGGTTCATTCTCACCATCCTTCAGGTACTGCAGATATCTTCTGACCCTACACCAAAGCTCATGCATCCCTGCAAGCACCCAAGTTTTGCACCTGGGCAGATCATCTCAGGTCCCAGGAGTTAATGTAATTCCTAGCCAAGGCTGAACTCAGCTCTGTAAGAACTTTAAAAAGCTGGTATTTAACCAGACAAGGTGCTGGAGGCAGGATCATGGTGCACACTTGGAGCACAGTGATTCCCCCAGCAGTCAGACTGGAGCTGCTGTGCAGGAATGCACCAATCCCCAGCTGCACCCTGTGCCTGGAGCTGTGACACAGGATGTGTGGTGGCACAGGGTCAGGGAAGGGATCTCTTCTGCCCCCACCACTGTGTTAGAACTGGGCTTTTTTGATGGGCTTCAGAAACTTTGTGAGTGGGGGAAATTTTCCTTTGTGTCTCTAAATACTTGATATATGCATTTTCTTCTGCCCTCATTTTTAGTTTACAAAGAGAATTGCCACTGGGTATTTCCAGCCCTTCCTATGTGGTGGCAATCTCTTATTAGAGGTTTTTTCCATCTGTGCTACCAGCTATGACTGGCTTTTGCTAATAGAGGTATGCAGGCACCTTCTGTGCCTTCTGCTTTTAACTGTTTTAAATCATCTCCCCATACACACACATTAAATAAGCTTCATGTACATGAGTTTTGTCCATGATAAACGTGGCTTTTAAGTCCAAACCCCAAACCTATTGCTAGCTGCTCTGCACCAGGCTATATTAAGCCCATCTAAGCAAGACTTCTAGTGAGCAGAAGGGGGAAAAGTCTCTGGGGCTGCCATACTGTCAGCCTTCCTATCCAATTTAATTAGTTCTGTGAAGCTCCTTGACTAAATTTGCATATAATTTATCCTCCCCTCCCTCTCCTTGTGATGTGTGTTAATTATTTCTGTGCAGCACGCTGGGGGCTGCAGAGGAAGCCGGATCTGGGTGAACATCTCTGCCTGCAGCAGGCACTCACCCCAGGGAGGCACAGCCCTGGAAGGGACAGGAGGGGGTTCTGGGTGACAAATCCAACGTTAGGCGAGGCTGAAAGGCAGCCATGGAGCAGTGGGACACTGCTGGCAGCCCGTGCCTTCTGTGAGTTTCTGCATACATTTACAGAGGTTGAGGGAAAGAGACTTTATGAAACTGGAACCTGCTGCTAACTTAAGGGTCAATCCTGTGTCAGTCCCTTCAGGATTCCAGGCTGGAGCACACAGACAGGACTTTAAGAGAAATAAAACTGTAGCTCTGCCTTAAAGTGGTTTTTGGGGGTGCTTATGGGGTGTGCCAAGCCATTGCCTGGGTGCAGCCTGTCACAGGCAGGAGCAAAGCTGTTCTGGGGACAGTGGAACAAGATGCCACCCCCAAAGACAGAGAGGGGGGCAAAATCAGCTGCAGGTTGAAGACTGATGCTCCTGTCATTTCTGTTGGGGCTGCTGGAGCAATCACAACCCTCCCTAAAACCCCAAGGGCTGAGGAGAAACCTGCAGAAACCAGTTTTGTTTATTTGTTAGATAAAGATACATGAAGTGAAAAGCTGACTGTTTTATACCTGTGTCTAAAGCACACAGGCCATCAATCAGGACTGAGTTTCCCAAGCAGTCATCTCCTTTGGAAATAACAGAGTGCTACTGCCTGGCCATGGGACCCAGCCAGCAGTGAGCACAGGCTCCAGCTCACAGGTCCCCCTGCTACTTCTTTCCTTGTGAGAAAGTGAAAAACCAAAATAAAATTTAAAAAATCTGCCTACATGCTGACAGCATAGCAGATTTCTTCCACCCATTTGATTGCAAAACCTGGGTTTATCTCTACCTTTCCCTTCACATTTATTGATTTGCTCACAGGGAGGTGGAGGAATTCAGCACCCTCTTCCTCTGTGTGCTGGAGCCCTGGTTTGGCAAGACAAGGAGGGAGAGTGCTTACTGCTCTGCTGTGCATCCAAATGAAGACAGCAGCAATCTAGTTCTGCATGATAAGCATAAAAATCAGTCATTTTATGCTAGATCATCTCCTGTTGTGCAAGGTAAAATGGTTTCACATATCTGTATGCCAGAGGCAGAACCACTTAAACACAGTCCAGAGGAATATTTCAGTATCCCCCTAAGTAATGACACTACTGATAACTACCAACTAGCAGACTATCTTTGGCCAGTGGTTTCTACTAAATTTATCAGTGGAGAAACAGTTTGTGGGAGCTATTGCATCTTGGTTTTTTTATTAATCCAGCTGTACAGCTATGTTCTCCCTCCGTGGTGAATGCCAGCTAGGGGAATTTTCAGAGTGGACAGAGGAAACAGCAGGTCTGGAAGGCACAGATTATTGGCTAAATAAACCTTCCCCAGGAAAGCATTTGGATAATCATAGCACCACAGAAAGGCTGAAGTTGGAAGGGACCTTGAAGATCATCTAGCTCCAATCCCTAATGGGAGCAGGGGTAGAGGAAAGGGAAAATCTGCTTCCTGACACAAAGAAAATTTACTTTAAATTCCTCAGGCAATGGAGCAGGGATTTTTAACATATGACATCAGCAAATGATTTTATTTTTTTTAGTGCTTTGCTTACTGCATAATTTAAAGGACTTTTTTTGTCACCCTTTTCTACATAATTGAATTTTTATAGTGCTGTTAATAAAAATGTACATCAAATGTGACAATTATTATTCTTCAATGGATTTTTATATTATTTCAGTCAGAGAGAGATACAAGAAAGAATTAAGGATAACTAAAGATGTATTCTGAAATAATTTCCATGATTTAATACTCCTTAAAATTGGTGAAAGAGTTGGATGTCTTCACTACTTCTGAGAAGGAATTCTGGATTTTCAGAGAGTTGATGTATTTTAACAATGGTAAAAGAGGGGCCAATCCTGCAGTCACTTTCAGGTAAAAATCCCATTTGTTTCCAGAGGAGTTTTGTCAGCTTGGGGAGACAGCTGCATCAAGATGCATAAATGTATGTAAAAAATGTCAGTTCCAGTATGTCATTTGTTTGAGTGTTCAAAACAGCATTATCCTTTCATGTACCGTAGAGTGAGGCAGTAAATCATTTTTAAAAGGTTTGGAGGCACAGAAAAATACATTTGACCCTTTGTGCTTGAACCTGGCCCCTTACCCAAGTCACTGCCTGGATTTCTGGGAACATGCCCCAGAAAAAGCTGCAGAATTTCTTTGTAACCATGACTGGAACAACAGTGCAAATATCTACAACTTGCCTTTACACTTCATGAGGTATAAACTGATGTGGCTTAAAATATTTTTTTCCTTGTCTTTATTATTTGTAGGGAAAAAAAATGACACATTAAATATCTGACATTAGATTTATTAGGGACAGTAGTAGTTTCCAGCAGAAGCTTTTCTTGAAAGTATATTTATCCTTTGAAGAAGAAACAGCATTATTTCTGGAAAGGAGAAAACGATGATTTAAATATGTTTTCAGATAATGGAACCACTTTGTTAATGAACAGTAATTTTCTCACTACCTCTGGAGGAATTAAGCTCATGGATTATATAATACATCTGTGAAAGCTTATCTGATTGCCCAGTAATTGTGACCTCATTGTGAGTTGTGCAATTAAGCATTAAGCTACTATTTGGCACCACAATTAATTGTGTTTTACTTTTCTGATTGTCTCGTTGACGACAGGGAGGAGAATCACTGATGGCAGCAGAGGGGCTGGAGGAGTGGCACAGTCTGAGTCCCCACCCAGCACTGCAGGTGCCCCTCTCCAGCCTGGAGGAGATAATTGATCAGGCAAAGAGCTAATGACAGCAGGGAGACTCTCACATCCAGTGGGAAGGGTTTTGGGATGGGCACCAAAACCCCTCTGCTTCCAAACCCACATGTAATGCTGAAAGAGGCATTTGGGTTCAACATGGGAGGGAAAATCTGAGGATATGTCTTTTGGATACAGCTTTACACACATAAATGGTTGTCTGGAAATGTGCAAGGCAACAACATGTTAGAAAAATATTTTGGGGAAATTGTGACAAAAATACCGACAGTAGCTGAAGCTAGGTTTTGGAGACCTGTTGAGAAAGATAACAATGAGATGAATAAAAAAAGCAATGCATACAGACAAAGTCAAATAACTCCTCACTTGGAAGAGTTCTGACCCTTCAACATGACAAAATCTTCAGGTGGCCAAGAGCCAGGACATGCATAGCTGGAGCCTCAGAGAAAGCAGGGATTTGGCAATTGTTCATGGCAGAACAATTGTGGTCACAGCATAAATTGCACTGCAGGGGTTCACATGCAGCTCTCCTGTAGGGCAATTCATTTTAGGCATCTTTGTTGACCCACTGGATTTTCTTGTCCTTCCCATTTAGGATCTGTGCTGTGCGCTGCTCCCTGCCCTGGCAGTGCCATCCTGCTTGCTGCACAACCTGGCTGAGCTCTGACAGCTCTGAACTGATGAAGAGCCACAGGTCCCCATACATTAATGTGCAAGGACCAGAATGAGCAACAGAATGGAAAAAAAGAGATTAATTTTTTTGTTCTTTCATGCTGAGAGAAGCAAGAAGCGTAAGTATCCACCGTGACTGATTTCATTAATGCAAGTAAGGAAGTATCAGAGGCTTTTTATTGTGGTGCAGTCATCCTTTCTCAATTAAACATGCTTCCTCTTGGACCTCCTCCTTGCTGGACTCTGCCATCTTTTGGGTAGTACATCAACAGTATGCTCTTTTCTGTCATGATCTATTGTACCCGTATATCTTCAGGGTGAGCTTTCTTTCTAATGATCTATTAGTGAAATGCATCATTTCAGTGAGGATGATGATGATGATATACTACTCCATGGATGATGCCATCCAAAGGAAAGAAAAGGTCAAACAACAAATTCAATAGAGTTATTGGATTAAAGTCAGGCAACACATCATCTCCAAGGCTGCTTTCCTAATGCCAGAGAGGATTGCTGATACAAGCAGTGCATTCTAGGGACCATTTCTTTTATGACTGTGCCTGAACTGACCCCTGAACATCAAGTGAGAGCAGTGCTTCGTACCACCTCAGCAGAGGGAATGCAAAAGGATTTTTGTGTTTGAGACCCTGCATGTGACAGGTTCAACATCAAGTCCCCAGGCACTGTGTATCTTCTGTTCTGCTCTTCTGGCCAGGCTTCTGCCTTCTGGGTGCACATTCCCAAGCACTGCACGTGTCTCTGCCTTGGCTAGCTCTGCAGCTGCATCTGTGTGGATCCTGATCATTTGGTTCACTGCAATCATATAAGATGCTAGCAGATAAGGTTTTTTATTGAGTTTCAATTACCAGTGTAGGATTATAGAATAGCACCTACAAAACTCTTGCTTTATTGTGATCATTTCCCTCATGAAGTCTGAAAATATATTTTACTCACTCTGCCTCTTTTCCACAGCATTCAAAAACCCTGCTATGCTCAGGTTGAACCAAAAGTATTTCCTGTGCCTTAGAGTAAATTTTAAAAACATGATATGGGTTATTCTTGTCTCGTGAATCTTATTTATTTTCTGGAAATCCTAGAATTTTTCTATGGAAGGACACTGAGAGACACCTAAATAATGTGCAGAGCTGTATTCCAAAATGGCTTAATTGTTTTTTGTCTACTGAAATGTAAATGAAGCTTATGAGAGCATTAAGAGATGCATCTATCCATCCAAGGTCAATATATTGAGTAAGGTGCAATTTGCTAGGGGGGGGAGGGGTCTTCCAGTGAATAATCTTGATTTTCAGAAAAAGGCTTCTGGCTTGTCACTCCTTTCAAGTCCCCATATTTGCATTTGCTGATAATGATGAATGGTTTTGTAGTGCCAAGATGTGACATCTGACTGCTTGATTTTGCCATTTCATGTGTGAGACTGACATGCAATGCAGCTGCTCAGACAGTGGGAATGTGACCTGGCGCTGGCCTTGGAAAATCAGAAAGGATGCTTCTGAAGCCTGCAGCAGTCCTGCACTGTGTGGACATTTCAAGAAGCTGAGAGTGGTTGGTGCCAGCAGCTAAACCATTAACACTCCATTTTCTATGCATGTTCTGGCAGCTCTATCTTCACAAGGGTGGTCAGACATCTCCCAGTTGCAATCCGTGTGTGGGGAGTGCTGTGGGATAAATTCAAACCAAAATACAGGCACTTCATCTGTTTCACCAGGCTTTCTCCATTTGGGTTTGTTCATTTTTCTCCATTATTTTCCATCATTAACACAAAAGACTGATTAGTAGTAGAGAAATAGTACAGTGAGTTCCCTGGAAGTCTTTTCACTCCCAATTCTTTGCCAGCCAGCCTAAGCCTAGCCTAAACCCCATGGAAGTCTGGTGATTTGCAGACTTTCTCCACCAGGTCTACAGGACAGTGATTACCCCTTTGACCAACAGACATTGAAATTGCAGCTACCAAGGCTCATCTCACAGATGGTGAGGTCTTTTCTAACCTTATCCTTTCTTCCCTTCTCTTTCTTTTCCTTATACATTTTCCTAAGTGTTCTTTTGCTGCTTTTGTATTACTATATTACTCTAGATATTAATAACCAAAATGGCTGCACACCTGCTTTCCATAGCTACCAGATTGTTCTAAAATAAACCCTACATATATATATATTTGTAAACACTGATCATTCAGAGTCACTTCACTCTAATCCACCCCAGGAGGTACAAACAGGAACCTGGGTTACCCTCACCTTCATTGGGAGAGCTCTTAACAGGGAGAAGGTAGAGAAAAATTCATCCTGCCTTCAGCTTCCTGAAAGATGCAACCCACGAATGGCCAGGAACAACTGTTTTGAGACCTTTAATTCTTGTGTTCTTGTCAGAGGTAGCAGACAGAGCACTGAATGGGAATTCTAAGAAATTTATTACAACTCAGAGGGAAGTAGGAATGTAAGACAGCAAAGTCACAGAAATTTGTGACTATAATAATAATTCCTGCAGAAGAAGCTTAGAGACTCTTCCAGCACTTTTGCCAAATTCCATGATCTTCATGTCACTTTCTTTTGTTTCAAGAAATGTATGTTCAGGAATGCTGCTGCTTCCTTATTGAAGCTGTTTCAAACAAGCAGAACTGCTTCAAAATAAAGCATGATTTTTCTGGGTTGAGTTCAGGCATTTAGCAAGATAGAAAAATCAGAAGTCAGAAGGTTTTCTTGTTTTTAAAGGTTTGAGCAATTTTCTGGTAATGGCATGTCAAATGCAGCTTGTAAAATTACACAATTCTGTCTCATGACAGCATTTTCAGCCATTCCAGGCTTGATTCTAGTTAGATTAAAAGTGAGAACCAGTTTAGCACATGGAGGTGTATTTCCACAAATCACAGAGCTAGTCCTAGGAAGTATGGGTCTAGAAATTCACAGCAGCAAAATCTGGTGTGAATTCAACTACAAAATAAATGCTGGAAATATATGGATGTATGGATATTTGAGTACAGATCCTATAACACAGGCAAGCAAACTCTAAGCATGTCTGTGGTTTTCTGAGATGTGAATGTATTATCTATTTCACTAAATGGTTTTTAGCACAGCCACAATACAGCCAATTAATACTTTAAGAGATCCAAACACACATCCCTTTTCTATACAGTTGTAAAAGTTTCCTAAGAGCAAATCAAAGGCTCATAGTTATCAGAGAACACTTCCATTATAAAGAATTAATAGCACCTCATTATGAAATATTTGTAGATACATTTCTCTCAGTTTAACCATCTCCTAGCACTGCAGTGACTCACTCCACATTGCTGGTGTCTCCCCATCCCAGAGCCTGTGAGATGCAGCATCAGCTCATTCTGCACGATTTCGCAGTATGGCAAACTTTCTCTTTAAAAATAAATAAAAAAACGAATGGAGGAAGTGTCATCCTGTCACTAATGGTATTTGCGTCATTTTGCAGCTGTGTTGACTTTTAAGTGAGCAGTCAGTGATTTTTGAGTTAGCTAGGTGAAGTGGAAAAATAATGATGGATTCAGTAGTCTTTTGTCACTTTTGGGCCTGAATTTTCCTGATGTCTCTGTGAGGGTTGGCTGTGTACTGCCTGTTGGTAGTGAAAAATAGATTCCAGTTCAGGTCCTGCTGGAAGAAAAAATCTGGGCCATTTAGTTTCACATCATTTCCCCTCAATTCCCCTTTATAATGAGCGCTAATAAATAACTTGGGAAAAAGGGTTCATGATCTTTTATCACTCAAATGTGTAACAATGAAAATTAAAATGGAGGAGCAACCGATAAAAAGCCTAATACCTCATAAACATTCTTTACCCAAAACAATGAATGATAGGAAATAGAAGCAGCCCTTAATGGGAAGATTTGGAGGTTTGAGACCAGTCTTGATTAGGCTTTTTTGCCCTAATTTGTTGTACAGCTTATAACATTTCTTTCAAGGCAGAATAATATAGGTCAATAGTTGACTTAAAAATCTTTAAGAACTGGGATGATTAGTGATTGAGCAAGAGCCATTAGCCAGTGCACAAACTCGTGCTCTTTCAGACATGAGCTTGTCTTTGGGCAAAGAGCATAAATCTAAAGCTTCAAACTCCATTGTTTGCATAAAATAGATCAATACTCAGCTCTACTGAGAGATGCATCGATTTGGTCAAAAGGAAGGAGGGACTGAGGGTTTCAGGCTCTTTTTTGATCTGGTTTTCTCTAGGAAATGCAGTTTATTGCATTGTGTGTACCTGCATCCCTGATGGACTCTGCTACCCAATTTTAACCAGATTTTAGAAAGATTTCAGCCAGTGTGGAGGATGTTAAAGATGTTGGGGTCTGACAATTTCTGTGAAAACAAGAGGTGTAGTTTGGAAGCATGAGTGAGGATACCAGGTACTACCTGCATGCACCAGCAGAGACTTCTCCAAAGCTCTTGGGGCACATTTTCTGATTTGTCCATCCATGGGCAGCTGCTCACAACCCTTGATTGGCTTGAGCTCAGGCCATTGCTTAGCCCAAGTTTTCATTTCATGCAATACTAGGCCATAATGAGCACGAGAAGTTGACTGCTCAGGGTCCTAACATTCCTTTTGTAATCCAGGGAGAAAATTCCCTTTTCCTGTCCTGTCTTGCTAGTTTTCGGTTTTAGCAATTTGGGAAGAAATCAAAGATTTTTGGCTACAGTATCAAGGCCAAGGAGCTCTATACTGGCTGAAGTGTTGGGATGCCATGGAAATATGGATGATGTGTGTTCATGTACCCTCCTGTTTCCTCATGTCCTTCTCTCCACATCCAAGCAGAAAGGAAACTCCACCTCTTTACCTCACATAATCCAAGAGCAGAGGGCATTTCTCCAGTTCTGGCCAAAATGCAAAATAAAATAGGTAACCATAATTCTATCCCTTCACTGTCCCAGCTTTCCCAGTATTTTACCTTTCCAATAAGTAGACTTACTTGAACTGAAGCTCTCTTCACTGAAGCAAGCAGTGACTTCCCATGACCCGTTTTTTCCTGAAAACCATTAACCATGAGCTTTTGGACAGAGGAAAATATATACACAAGGCAAGGGAAAATATATAAGGTGGTGCAATTGGCTTTTTAGAACCATTTAAAGTCAGCACCCAGGTGGAAGAAAGATGTGGGGGATGATGAAGCATAACTTTTTGTGTTGATAATCACACACAGTTTTCTTCTGCAATCTTCCTCCTACAGTTTCTCTCATTAAATGTGAAATTGGGCAAAAAGTCTTTGATGTTGCTTTTGTCTGCACGTGGTAAGCTTCCCCTCCTGCACACTGCTGTGGTGGGAAAGGCAGTGGGAGGAGAGACAGCTCAGCTCCAACCTGCAGCACCTCCCTTGCCCTGCACACTGGGGCGGGAGGCAGGAAGATGCTCACAATTAGCAATGAACATTATCATCAGGCAAGTGATTTATAAATATTCCATGAAACAGGGCCCTGCATTGCACAAGCAACAGCAAATATTGTAGCAGATTTATTAGTGGAGCATGAAACATTTATATTTTTCAGATGACAGGACAGATGATGACTGTGTTATGCTAGCAGGCAGGATGAACCTCATTCGAAAAGTGCCTGGTAGGTGATGGGTGGATATGACAGCAAGATGAATTAAGGTCTTTGAGCATCAAGATGGTGTGATAGACCCTGGGAATTGAAAGCTAAACACCAGTGGTATCCTTCAGGAAACTCAGCTGAGCTTTCTTTGTGTAAGTTGAGGTACAGCCTTGATAATTGTTCTGCCCCAACGACATTGGCAGGGATTGAATTTTCCTGTCATCTTTTAGTGGGGTGGTTTACTGGAATAAAAGTTTAGTGCTTTAAATTAGGGTTCTAGTTAAGAAGAGACTGAGAGAAATTTGTGTTCCCCAAAGATCTGGACTTTGAAAAAGAACTTCCTTGAAGGGGTTTTGAGGCAGTGACACTTCCTTTCCTGCTGCTCATTAAATGCATTACACCCCAAACATGTCAAAGAGCTGGACTGTGGTGGCTTCTGTACCAAAAGGTGATGGAAGAGAATTGCTGAATAAGATCTGACTCAAAGCTGCAGTCCAGGTAGCACTAAAGAAGTAAGTAATTATAGAAAATATGTCACTTAAACAGTGAAGGTCTTTGGAGTTACTGGTGCTTAATTACACCGTGTCAGTCCTCAGAGGGAAAGGAAAAGGCCATGGAGTAGAATCAAACAGGACTTTCCCCTCAGCCATCAACTGCTCAGAGGGAGAATGGCATCTTTATCTCTTCTGCACTTTTTATCCCCTTCTAGATTTTGCCATTTTGAGCTGACACCTTTCGTGATATAAGCACATTTCCAGATGACAGATCTTTCTACCTTCCACTCCGTTACCACATTTAAATACATTTCCTTGAAGCAGCCCAGTGTGTGAATGAATTTCATGGCTCCTTTCAAATGTATATGCAGGTGGATCAAAACAGTGCTTGAGATGGCAGCTAGTCTGACTTATATCCTGGGAATGTGTCCCCTGTGAAACTTCACTCTATACATCAAGATCATCAACCTTTCACACTCAAATACTTTGAACTCAGCCACATCCTGACAAATTGCAATGGCCTCCTTCCCACAGAGAAGGGAGGAGGTTGTGCACCTAGATGAACTTTTTCTATTTTTTTCTCAAACATCAAACATTTTTTTTTGTTATAGTGTTCACTAACTATAAAAACTATAGTGTTTTTTGTAGAGTTCACTAGATCTGCATAATCAAAAAAAAATCCAAAGCCAAAACCTGATGTTTTTCCTTTTTTTTTTTTTGCAGGCATATAATGCAGGTATATAACATTGTCCATAGTTGTTTTAGTCAGGGTTGAACTAATTCACACCAGTGTCTGACCTTCTTTTTGTTTCACTGAAGAATGAGTTGCTGTTTTACACTATAGTTAGTCAATTCAAATTTGTCTAGTTCCACTGAGACACTCATTTATCTCCCTTCCTAGAAGCCACAATCATTCCTAACCAGCACTAAAGGGTTGTATCTTCATTTTACCAATGATCTGAGCTTCATGATGAATATTCTTATTGCTGGGAGACTTGAGGAGATAATGGGAAGCCTGCAGGACTTGAGCAGACTCCCTATCCTTCACCAATACTACACAGTGGCTGTGCTGGCTGCAAGCAAGCTGTGAGCCCTTGAGATTTAGCCTATTTCCATTTTCAGGCTTGTTGACTCCAGCTACAAGCACTGCTGAGCTAGTAGAGAAAAAAAAAATAGGAAAATGTTAGAAAAATCTGTGTTCCAGACTAAGAATGGGACAAAGGTTTAGTCTCAACAAGCACATGTGGATTAAACAAAATAATTTCCTGCTATTGCCTACTTCAGACTTTTCCAAATTATGACTTAAAATAATTGGTTCACCACTGAGATGTCATGCAGACAAGGCCATCCCTTGGCACAGATCTTCTCCCTGCCATGCCTGCTGTCCTGGAGCACCTTTGGCATTCTGCAGTGTCCTCCACCTGGAGTCTGTCCCCATTTCTCTGGCAGACTATTGCAAGGAGACCTGAGCAGAGCTAAAGCGTTCCCCAGAAGAAATTGGGCTTTCACCTTTGTGACTACAAAAAGGCAATACTTCCCCTCCTTCAAGCAAACCTGGCATTTCTGGCACAGAAGAACAATATTTCTTGGGTTTTATTTTAGGTGTATTATGTATTATACCATCCTGTTTTTTTGAGCCTGTGCCCTCCCTACTCACTCAAGACATGAGGATCCCATGTTCTCATGCTTGTCCTACATTTCTTAGTCAAGCTAAAGGTTATAGGAATAAATAATTTCTTTTAACTTTGAACAGTTGGGAGAATTTGAAGAAAAGCAATGAACTTTTCGTTTTCAGGTCCCTCTGGAGAGTTTGGCATTGTGAGTAGTAATGCTTCTGGATTCATTTATGTGGCTTAACTCATCCTCCTGAACCATGGATGTAATCCTGATTTTAGTTATTTTTTCAGTAAGATGTAAAATAATTTTTTATGCTTTTGAGGAGTGCTTAAACAGTTGGATGAAAGGGCATTTATAGCTAAAATGGGTTTGCTTGAATCTGCTAGTGCAGGATGTTCAGTGCAATCTGAATTGCCTTTTGTGCCTGGCACAATGCATTCCCTATTTATTTGCTCATACCATGAAACCTGGGACTAGAAGTTACATGTTTGGCAACAAGTAGGTCTCACAGGAGTTTGGATGTCAGAGCAGAATGGGTTTTCATTGAGTAATGTAGAGGAAAAAGGGAATGAAGTCCTAAAAAGGTATTTTATGAAATTCTTCCCATGAACATTGTGTTATTAGAGTAGCTAGTGAGTTAAAACAGCATTTGAAATCCCAACAAGCCAAGAAAGATCATAAAACTGCAAGGAGCAGGCTAAACAGCACACAGCACACAAACATTGTAAATTAAGACAAAGCAAATGACTGTAAATGCCAGCAGTCCCTAAAACATTAGGGACTAATTTCTAACAAACCATTAGCTGCACAGGGAATTGTCAAACATTATTAAATATAATCTGCTGCATCTGCTTTATTATAGAATTCATTTGGCACATATGCTATTTATGCTGTACACTACTTTTTTTGCTATATGTAGGGTCTTTTCCTTTAATCCTTACATACCACCCCAGCATAGTACAGCAAGTGAATTTGGATTTATTTCACTTCTGCTGTAGGAACTCAATTTCTGTGTCCTCATTCACACATATGTGAACCAGTTTCCCCCCTGTCCTAGACCTCCTCCCACAGCAGCTGCACTTGAATGTTTCTGCAGTACCATCAGCATCCAGCCCCCAGCAAGGGCTCTTTCAGCTGCCTGATGCTATGAGTGCATGTGTGGAGGACATGGTTTGCAGCCTTTGCAGGAATACTGCTGCCACCAATATCATTGTGCCATTAATATTTAAATGGACCCATGCTCTGAATTATACTGGGGTTTTCTTTTGAGCTAATATTCAAGGAGTAGGTGATATCCTGTAAGCGCTGCTATCAACCACATCAGCCAGCCAGTGCTGCAATCTGGATCAAAAATAATAATGTCATCCATAATGCTGTAAAGATTTATTAGTTGTGACAGATCTATACATTAGCAAATCACTCCATGGCCCTGAATGCCAAGTAAACAGAGCCATTCTCATAAGGAACAGTGCAACCTTTTGGGAAACCTATTAAGGAGTGCTTAACACAGGAGAAATTTACTCTGAGAAGAATCCAGATGTTTGTGTGTGTTTGTGTGTGTTTGTGTGTGTTTGTGTGTGTTCACAAGTGATGAGTGGCTGTCTGTCCACTCTTGCTCTGCTCAAGTCAGGGTGGGGGATGGCTGGTAAACCAGAATGGGCACTCTGAGTGTTTTCTGGTGCAGTTCTGATTAATGTTCTGCTGTAGCTTGAATTTGTTCTGATTTGGTTCCACCTTTTCTTCTACAAAACTTTGGGATAACTCACAATGTTATGTTTTGGGAACATGTCCCAGTTAGGACAACTTTTCAACTTAATGTGACTCCTCCATTACAATTTTTGATAATGTCCTTTTCTATGTTGGCAGTAAAGTGACCTTTCCTGATATTCATTTCAATAGCTTTTACCAGTTGGATGTACAACACAAAAGTCAGAATTTTCTTTGTCATAATAAAGTTTTTAAAATGTGATTAAACTAATGAAAAATGCAGGCTTACACAAACTAATGAATAATGCAGGCTTACGCTATCCATTCATGCTTATTTCTTTCTCTAGATGATCCCTAGACACTGGCCTTCACTTGCCAAAGTCTTAAAAAAGCTTCATACTCTTTCCCTCAAGCTTGGGGTGAACTCACTGTGAAATATAACATTTGTCCTTTCCCATACTCTGAATGGATCTGTGTCTGTCTGAGAGCCAGCATAATGCCAACAGTGTATGACTGTGCTGGAGGAACAAGGTAGAACCAAGGGTTTATCCCTGGACCTTTCATTTTTAGTCACTAAGCTGGTGCCAGGATATGGAAGTCTCAAAGCATCAGCTACCAGTTTTTGAACAGCTGATTTTGTATGGTCTTCAGAGAGTATCAGCCTTTGCCAAGCATTTGTGCAGGGAATGGGAAAGTAAAAAACTGAAGATCTGGTGATCTAATTTGGCAAAGATTCAAAAAATTGATTTTGACTAATTTCATACTTTGGAGAGAAGAAGAAGCAATCCCTATTCACCGATGTCCTGTTTTGTCTTTTAAAATACTACAAAAGGTTTTATTAAAAAACAAACCAAAAAAAGCTTAGATATGTGTGAAGAACCCTGAAATACTCTCCCTCCGTTTTTTGAATGTGAGTTTAATCAGATCTTTGAGATTTTGGGTTGGACTTGAGCTGAGACAGAAGGTGAAGTATTTAATCCTCCATGCTCTGGGCGATCTATTTTCTTCCTGGGAGAAAGTTTCATTGTCAAAGTCATCACTCTCCTGCTGCTCTATTGATCCAGGCTGACCATGTCCTGGACAGCTTGAAAAATACAACAGGATCAGATGAACAGGTTTTCAGCCTACTCTTTCTTCTGAAACATACAATTCCTGGAGCTTTAATGGATAATATGTTAGGAAAATATTTTTTGCAGTGCTCGTAGCTAAAGAGCCCCTGATGTTATTGGGGGAATGTATCATAAGTTATGAATGGCACCCCTGGGGCAAAATCCAGGCATTAAAACCCTCTTTTTAAATATGATAAAGTGAGAGCAGGGTTGTTTGTGTAAGGACACCTGCTCAGGGATGGAGCTGAGGACTGAACCTTGTCTCCTGCTCACACTCCAGGTACAGGGCTGCCTTCTCTACCTGTCTCACACACAGACAGAATCTAACCGGAGTTTGGCAATCTAAACTGATGTCACATGTAACAATTTAGATTTCCTACTTGGCAGTGGGATGTGAGAATATAGAGGAGGCATAAGCTGAAACAGAATAAATTCAGCCTGGACATGGGGATAAACCACTGGGGAGAGCAAAATACAGCAACAGGTTACCCTGAAGAGGCTGTGCTGTCCTTGGAGGTTTTCAATGCATGACTGGATGAAACCTTGAGCAACCTTGTCCCATCTCACAGCTGCCTCAACTGTCCCATTTTCCTATGGAAATGGGACTTCAACCAAAGGCCAACCTGGGACATAGAAGTGTGGGCTTTTTTTAACAGGAGAGTGAGGATGCACCTGGAGTTATTCAGCAGCTTCACGACAGAGCTAGGATGCAAGTAAAGAAACTATGACTTGGACATTGCTGATCAGCTTGTCAATATCACAAAACCAATCTTTGTTTTCCCTCCAGAGAGACTTCAGGCCAAAGAAAACCTTTGTGCTTTGCTTTGTCACTCTTTTTCTATAGTAAAAGCAGGGCAATCCCCATGAAGGGGAGAAAAGATGAGGAAGACTCCATTACATCAGAAGGCTAATTAATTACTTTATTATATGTGGGAATTTTTCATCACTTGGGGTCACCAATTGTGACAGTGTTTGCAGGGGTTCCCAGGAAGAGGGAAGAGATGAGAGTCTTGACTCCGTGTTCAGAAGGCTTGATTTATTATTTTATGATATATATTATATTAAAACTATACTAAATGAATAGAAGAAAGGATTTCGTCAGAAGGCTGGCTAAGAATAGAAAAAGAATGATAGCAAAGGCTTTTGTCTGACCAGGACAGTCTGGACAGCTGGGCTGTGATTGGCCATTAATTAGAAACAACCACATGAGACCAATCCCAGATCCACCTGTTGCATTCCACAGCTGCAGATAATCACTGTTTACATTTTGTTCCTGAGGCCTCTCAGCTTCTCAGGAGAAAAAATCCTAAGGAAAGGATTTTTCAGAAAATACCATGGCTACAATTATATTATTCTATATTACATTACACCATATTACACTGAATTTGCACAAGCACTCAACTCAACTCAACTGAACAGTCTTGTGACTCTCTGCTGACCGACAGTCTGCACACCCTGATAGGCCAAGGAAACAAAACACCACCACTCTGGCTAAACAATTTCCATATTGCATTCTACTCTTGCACAAACACAGGCGCAGCAAATGAGAGAAGAATTGCCTTTTCTTTCTCTGAGGCTCTTTGCTGCGATTC
This sequence comes from Fringilla coelebs, assembly GCF_963513975.1. Classification (NCBI taxonomy): domain Eukaryota; kingdom Metazoa; phylum Chordata; class Aves; order Passeriformes; family Fringillidae; genus Fringilla; species Fringilla coelebs. Next base: position 9,198,795 of record NC_140034.1, read on the forward strand.
CCAGAAATATCCTGGGGAAGTTGTGCCTTGCTTTTCTCTGTGAAGAGGAATCCAGCCCCCTCTTTCCCCTCCCCTTGTGAAGAACCAAGAGAGCAGGCTGTGAGCTGTGTTCTGAATTAGAGGGGGGTGCTCATATAGAACAGCACACAGCCTTCTAGATACATCCTTCTATACCAGGCTTTTGTGTCTTGCTTCCAAGCACTGCTGGCTCTGCCAGCAGGGCGAGGTTGATGCTGTACCAATATCCACCACCTGGCAGCCCCTGTGACTGGACCATCAAACCAGTGACACAGAACCAGTAGAAAAGCCATCAATCTGTCTCCACAGTGACACATCTCCCACCAAGATACTCTGGGCAAGGCACTGCTAAGAATCAGAGTCACAAAAGGTGGGGTTTTATGCTGCAGTTGCTGTTTATGGTTTTTTTTTTTTTTTTTTTTTGGTGCTGGTTTGTGGTTTTGTTTGGTTTTTCTTTTTCAAACACGTCTTGCTGTCACATATGATTAGGTTATTGTTTTGCTCTGTTATGCACATTCATAGAATTGTAGAATCATAGATGGGTTGGATGGGTTGGAAAGGACCTTGAAGATCATCCAGTTCCAAATCCTCAGCCATGGGCAGGGACACCTTTCCACCAAACCAGGCTGCTCCAAGCCCCATCCAGCCTGGCCTTGAGCACTCCCAGGGATGGGGCATCCACAGCTCCTCTGGACACCCTGTGCCAGGGCCTCAGCACCCTCACAGTAAAGAATTTCTTCCTTACATCCAACTGAAAAATCCTCTCTTTCAGTTTACAGCTGTTACCCCGTGTTCCTCTCGTAAAATATATCTCTGGAAACAAATAATGGGTCAGGATTGAAAAAGAAAACCTTTAAAGCCTGGATCCAAGGCAAAAAAAATGGTACTTATACATTCCTATAATGGGGTCACTTTATGAGAAATCCCCCAGCTCCAAACTCCCAGGAGAACTGTGTGCAGCCAGAGTTGAAATCCAGATCTGAGTTCTCCACTCTGAGCTCACCTCTAATTATGAACAACCCTTTGCTGGACTAATAAACATGCCAGTGCAGGTATCTTGTTCTCATTGTATTTATTTTCTGACCTGTCTGTTTTAGCACATAACTTGAAAAAAAAATTCTACTTTTACTTATTGTAGTATTTGGAAGTTCTGAAAAATTGCCTGCCACTAGAGGTTATTCAAATTCTGGTCTTGATGTATTAGCCTAGACAGTTTTAAAGCCATATCTACAGCGAGTAGTTAGCCATACTGCTGAACAGACATTTTTTTTAAATGAACTACAAAGAATAGTCTATTGTGGTTAGCTTATTTTATTTACAGCATTTCACACGGTGTGAACATTAAAAATTTACAGAGTAATATTGATTTGCAGCTTCATCAAACCATTTCTACCCAAACTACAGACCCAAACTGTTTCAGGAAAGGTGCCTTATTCAAATGGTTATTTGTGCTGCTCTGAAGGCTGTGCTCTGCCAGGCAGCCATAAATTCATCTCCTGGCAGAAAGTTAAAGAGAAGGCACAGAAAGTAAATAATTGCCAGGAAGCATCAGGAAAGGAGTCTGCTAGTGGGTGTGGGAGAGGAGGAGGAAATTGGTGTGGCTGGGAAGGGTTTAATAAATGAGTTTTCGGTGGGTCCCCAGCCTGCAGGGACACAGGGTGGCACTGTTGTCAGCCACATGGCTGGCTCCAAAGCGTCACCCATCCTCAGCTGGTGAGAAAGAATTTTTGTCATTTCTGTCACTCTCCAGGTTAAAAAAATCCTAACAAATTTGAATAGACCAGAAAACCAAATGGTGCTGGGTAAATGGCACACAGTTTTTTTGCATTGACACTTCTGCCTGACAAGTGAATCACAAAATAGGAAAAGGGAAATAAAACAAACAACAAAGCACTCTAAAAATCCAGAAAGCCAGAGAAATCCAAGTAACAAACCAAAAAATCCCACAAAAGCAAAAATGTGTGTGATGGAAATAAAGATGCCTTTCTCAACCCCATTAATGGGAACTTAATTAGGAGTAAAATTTATGAAAGACGTAGGAAATGTGATCTTTTATCCCATTGGAGAAAACCGGGCTGCTTCAAGTCTGTGGGAGAGCTAGGTGAGATTTGTATGTAAAAAGATACATCTCCATCAGGAAAGATATATTGAAAACATCTGGTGAAGTTCTTTGGTCAGTAATCTGAATGTCTTGAAAAATTATATGTAGAACCCTTTTGGTCCCCTTTGTACAAAACTCGTGGAATTAAATTGTATTTCATGCCAATGTAGTAAACCAGGTTATCCAGCTTTCAGTCCCTCTGATAACAAGTTGTGCTCATGCTTTGGGACTCAACATCCAGAATTTTAAAAGAAATTGAAGTGGCAGGTTGACCAGGCTTCACTTGTCAAGACAAAGGAGATAAAGTTCCAGATATTTTGGAAGTACTAACCAAATTCTGCTGCTGCTAGCCTCAGTTGGGATTTTTTGTTTGTTTGTGGTTTTTTTTTTGTTTTGTTTTATTTTTTGGTTGGTTGGTTGGCTTGGTTTGTTTTCTCACGCTGCTATAACCCAAACAATTTTACAGCAAAACTTTCAGATTTTCACCAAGGTAAGTTACAGCAGGACTGAATTCATCTTATTTAACTCACTGCTCATACTAATTTACCGGTATAGTAAGGGCCAGAGTTACAGTTATTCCATTTGAAAGCATCCAGAACAGGAGGGATGAAAAAATGAAGAGTGGATTTGGTAGCTCAGTCTAATACTTCTGAAAAAAGCACATTAAAAGAAAATCTGGTAAGAGCAGACAAAACGTAGCTTGAAGTCTGTGGGTCAAATCCAACAAAGACCTGGACAACTGTGAAAGTCACACTGCAAGCTGTGAGGGGCTGAAGAGAGATTTCTGAGTAATTTGCAGTCATCTGGATGCATGGATTCCTCAGTGGAAGGACAGGTAGCAACAAGAAGAGACAAAGACAGTGTCTGATCTCGGTGACAGCATCACCTCCCCTTCCCAGGGGCTGCTGCTGCCCTGGGAGGGGGCACACCTTGGGGGGCTCTGTGCTGGGGGCTGGGAGAAAGGCAGAGAGCAGCAGACCGTGGTGGTGCTGGTTAACAGCAGTCAGGGTTCTGTTTCCTTTGTCCACTGTCTAAATTACTCATGTGGGTTACTCAGCAGCTGTGGGCAGATCTGAAGACACTCAGGCTCTTCTAGTAAATGTAGGTGATTGAGCCCATCAGTATAATCCATTACCTTCCCCAGCCTAATCCCTTAAGTCTCTGGTAATTTTTTTTTTCATTGGCAAAGTAACTCCAGCACCCAGAGTTTTGCTCTAGGGGATATATATAAGGAAGGAAAATTGTTCTTGTGAACACAGAATTGCTTTGGTCCATAAAATGGGGCATCCCAGAAAGGATTCATTATTTGTAATGGTCTTATAAGTGATACTGAGATAAAAGCAATGTGAGATTTGAAACAACATGAGTGTTTTAAGGAGAGATCTGAGTGACAGGAGATAGTGAAAATACCTTCTTTCCCTTTGCTGACATTTCTGTGTGTTCATTGAATCAAAAACATATTTACACTGGGGAAAGGAAAGGAAAGGAAAGGGAAAGGGAAAGGGAAAGGGAAAGGGAAAGGGAAAGGGAAAGGGAAAGGGAAAGGGAAGGAAAGGAAAGGGAAAGGAAAGGAAAGGGAAAGGAAAGGAAAGGGAAAGGAAAGGAAAGGGAAAGGAAAGGAAAGGGAAAGGAAAGGAAAGGGAAAGGAAAGGAAAGGGAAAGGAAAGGGAAGGGAAGGGAAAGGGAAGGGAAGGGAAAGGGAAGGGAAGGGAAGGGAAAGGGAAGGGAAGGGAAAGGGAAGGGAAGGGAAAGGAAAGGAAAGGAAAGGAAAGGAAAGGAAAGGAAAGGAAAGGAAAGGAAAGGAAAGGAAAGGAAAGGAAAGGAAAGGAAAGGAAAGGAAAGGAAAGGAAAGGAAAGGAAAGGAAAGGAAAGGAAAGGAAAGGAAAGGAAAGGAAAGGAAAGGAAAGGAAAGGAAAGGAAAGGAAAGGAAAGGAAAGGAAAGGAAAGGAAAGGAAAGGAAAGGAAAGGAAAGGAAAGGAAAGGAAAGGAAAGGAAAGGAAAGGAAAAAGAAAACTTGGTCATAATCTAGTTAACTGCTGTCAAAATTAATGGCAAAGATCCTGTTCAATGTTATTAGGCAGAATCAACCTTCCTAGTGAGAGCATGCTATGGACCTGAGGTTTGCCTGCAATCCCACTTCCAAAGATGTAAAGCGGGGCTGCTTAATGAAAATGCAGATCATATCACTGGGAAAATTATGCAGGAGTCAGTTGCATCTCTTCCTAATTCCAATTCTTCATATTTTACAAAGATCTTTCTAAATGGTACAGTTCTTTGGTACCTTGTCATACAAACTGCTAAAGGAGGGAGGAGGAGGAAGACAGTTCATTCAACGTTGTAGGTCCACTGGAGAAGTATTTAGGTTTTATAAATTGGTCTATAAATAATACATTTCTATTTCTGCTGGTTTTATTGCTATTGATATGCAATATAGTCCTCTGGGCTTGAATCTGAAGATATTTTTTATTACTAGAGGTCGTTGCCATGTTGCATTGTACAAACAGCACACTGCATTCACCTCAGCAAATGTTTATTTTTGCATGCCTCAGTGCCTGCCTTGAAACAGCAGTGCATCGGGTGTTATCCATCTCTTCTACCTGTCCTTAGATTTTGCTAAGTACATACTTTTATGGATCAGTTGAAAAGCCCCAATCACTCTGTAATTTAAGATTTTATGCCTGAACGCTGGATGTCATCTTAATAAGTGTGGTGGTGTGTGTGTGAGTGTCAGGAGGTATAAAAGAAATCATGCTTTGTTTCTGTGATGGATTTCTGTGACTATTCCATGATACTGTCTGTACTTTGCTAATTGAATAAGGATTATTTTGGAATGAGGAAATCCGTAGCTGCTGAATAAGATTCAGTCAATGGAATTAAAATGTTAACATAGATTGGTGTTAAAGATGCAATTCACTTTTCCTCATTGTGTGTAGAAAGAGCTGAGGTGGGTGGGTGGTCAGCTGCTGGGTTTTATTCTCTTCCAGCTTACAGCATGGCATACCTCTAAGTCTGCAATAATTACCTTTCTGAAGCTTGTCTTAATTGTATTTTTATATATGTCACCAAATGAGATTCAGGGCTGCTTGCCTGCTGCTGTGTAACTACCCAGCACAAACTTGCAGCTTTCCCTAAGATATTTATGTGCTGGTTTCTGAATTTTGCCATGTGCTGCCTAATACAAACACAAAGAGCCATGCTACAGAATTGCTCTGAAGATACAGAGCATGGATGTTTGTGGGGCAGCAAAATCATGCTCTGTGTTCCCCCAGGTGCTGAGTCTGAGCCAGGTGGAAGTTGAGGTGCAAACCTGTGCATTGGGCATCCCAAGCCATTGTGGCATCACAGAAACAGAGCAAGGCTGTGGTTGAGTCCAGCTCTTCCAAATCTACTTAGTGGCCATGTCTGGAAGGTGGTGGGAACCAAAGAGATGTGCCAAAGCTGGCCATGAAGCCCTGAGACTATACCACCACTTCCAAGCAGGGTCTAATGAAATGAAAAGTGCTTCCCTTCTCTCTTGTCATCACCTCTGTCACATCATCCTGCAGAGATCAACGCCTCTTTCACAGAAAGGTTTTCTCCTAAAATGTATTAACCTCATCTCTCTTGTGTCAGCACTCTAATTGAGACTTAATGTATTTACCTCTGCTTTTGTCACCCTCCCTCCCTCTCCCCTTTCACTGGTACTGGGTTGGATTAGCATCCACAAGCACGGTGCCCTCTCCTGCACATGTCAGACGGGCAGAGCACTGTCAGTGAGACCTATCATTTAACCACTGGTGTTCTGGATCATTAGCACAGTGTCACAGTTTCACCCTCCATCCTGGTGCTTTCCTTTAAGTAGATTTCCCTGCATAAGTCTCATTTTCAAAATGATGGCTTAAGTGCACATGTTAATTGCGAGATTTAATTATATGGTGGTGAAGTTGTGAAATTTTCCTCCTAATTAACAAGGCAAAACTTGGCTCAGGAGAAAGGGTATAATGGGGAAATGCCTTTTGCATTTCATCATTACCAGTTCCTGCGCATGGCTGTGGCAGTGGTGCATGCCCTGCATCCCTGGCTTCCCTGGGGGAGGAGGGATCAGGTGCAGGTGAAGGCCAGGTTGCCCACTGACAGGTACAGGCAAGGAAAGCAGTGGTGCCAGAGCTGGAGGTGAGCACAGCTTTGGCACTGCAAAAGACAAATATCCAGAGAGTTTCTGGGAGCTTCTTTTTGCAGACATGTTGACCTGAGGTGAGGCCAAATCAATTTTACACTGAGGTTTCTTTCCAAATTGGCATCTAGAGATTTAGTTCATATTCATATCCAGGCTTCAGGGACTACATCCCAGCATTAGATGGGAATTAGAGACTCAGACAAAAAGATGCTCCTCCCATATGATGAGACTGTTTCTATTTCCACAGAGCTCCCTGCCTCCTAATGTGCTTTTCCAAGGTGAGACAACCTGTTTTCTCTCATCTTCTTTTTTTTTTTCCTTCTTTTTTTTTCTCTTTTCTTATTCCAGTAGCCAGCTGAAATATTTAGCCTTTCTGTTAACTCTCTTTTCTCTTTCCTTTCCCCAGGGCAGACTTTCAGAGAAGCTTCTCTGGCAGGGAGAATGAGCAGAGCCAATGTCAGTCTCAGTGAATGGAAATGAAAGAATATGAGGTGGTTAATGCCTTCTTTTGGGTAAGGCTCTCTCACAAGCCCATCCTAATCAAGCTGAAGGGTTCACATCAAGACTACCTCTCCCCTCTGCCTATTGCTTGTTGTCCCTTCCTTTAACCTTTGTCATTGTATGATGTCATGGGTTTTTATTTACCTTGATTGCCTCTGGTGATAAATGGCTGATGCCCTCAGGCTTTTGAAGCACTCAGCTCCTCCCAGCAGCCTTGGCTCCTTCTGCCCATGTCACTGCTCCCAGGGGTCCCAATCCCACTCGGCAGTAGAAGAGACTTTAGGGCCTGGCAATCACCTCCCAGCAAAGGAAGAGTGCCTCTGGGAGTTCCTGGGAGACCAGGAAGCAGGAAGGCTGTGGCAACAGCCCTCAGCTCTTTTGCAGAAGCTCAGTGTGATGGAATTAATCTTGTGTAATTTTAGAGACCCCATACGAGTAGAAATTGGCATGTTTCAGGTTTTCCAGATAACTGGTCTGAACACAACTGAAAAATCACTTTTCTAAAATATAAAAATACTTTATTTTTGTTTGTTTTAAATCAGAAATTGCATTGTAATATATAATGCAACATCCTTCATAAAACTAGCATTTGAATCTTTGATTTTGACCTGATCCAAAAAATTTGGATTTTTTCCTCTGACCTTTTGATAAATTCAAAGCACACCCAGGGAAAGTCCTGAGAGTAGTGGTGCATTCTTTTCATACATCATGCAGTCACCTTATGTGACATTAGAATTTCACGTGCTTTTTCTTCAAGGCACACTGCTGGAATACCAAATTCCGTACTCTCAGGCTTCAGATAATGAATAATCATTTTCACGGATCAACCTAATTGGGTAGCTGAGAGCATTGCCTACAACTGACTGAAAAAATGTATGTATTCACAGCTAGACAACTGTTCATTAGGGGCCTGACCTTGGAGCCATTATTCACATTGAGTGGTACTCACGAGAGGAGATACTCCTATTGTCTTCAGCACGCATATGACTGCCTAAAATATCCTCTGCCAATGTTATGACTTCCTTAACATCCCAATATTTTCTACCTACCATGACACCTGGTGTGAATTATGCAAGCAAATTTTTGATGAGAAGGCAGCGCTGGCAGAGGTGCTGCGCATTTTATCACATCTGGAGGAAAAATCCCTCCTGATGCAGCGAGCCCATTCCCACCCTAGAGCTGAGATAGCCACAACTGGCCTTGAGTATTCTTCCAGTCTGTTGCTGTGGGATTTAAAGTTTGTTTACTTTAACCCTCTTGGGGAAAGCTGTCTGACCTTGTGCTGCAGGAGGAAATGGCCCTGCCCACGCTGCAGCTGCCGGGGCAGGTACCAGCAGCTGGGGGTCCGTTAACATATTAAAATGCACTAATGCAATTGCAAGCAGTTGTTTCACCAGTCCCTCAGGGATGAATGGATTTGAATTGCAGATTCTTCTTTTCTTCTCTGGGTCTCTCTGTGGTTTTTTCTGTTCATTTTTTCTCCTCTCATCCAGGACATCAAAGTCCCTCTCCAACCCAGCCTGGCCAGTCTGAGTGCTGTGTGTGTCCTGCACGCTGGCCACATGCCACACAACCCTGAGTACGTACAAATCTCTGGAAGGGGATGGCTGGGAGCAAGCTGGTGCTTCCAGGCCAGTTCAAGCACTCTTTTTTGCCCTTCCTGTGGGAATTGATAGGGAATGGGCTGCATTATTGGGTCACCTCCCTCCTTGCTGAGTTGGTGGTTGGTCACTCTTCTGTTGCAGCAGAGAATAAACAAAAGCTGTTTATCATCAGACACCCATGTAGCAGATCATCACATCATTTTTGTATTTCCCAGTGAAACCTTTCAATGGTAGAAGGAGTGCTGGAGGCTCCTTTCTCACAGAGCATACCAAGGTGAGAGGTCACTCTAACATGGAAGGAGAAGTTGTGTTTCAGGGATAGATAATCTCTTGAAGGCTTGGGATATTCAGGTTTTCTCTTCATTTTGCCACAGACTGCCTCCAGGACCTTAAATAAATCACTGATCTCCTGCCCTGCCTTAGTGCCATATGACAGGCTTGAGACCTCTATGTCCTGACAGAATATTTCCTGCCCTATCTCTGCTCTGTCTTGCCCTTTTCCACGGTTCAACCCAGCTGGAAATGAAGTACTTTGCAATTGCATACTCACTCCCCTCCTCTTCAGTGGGATAGAGTGAAGAATCTAAAAAAGATAAAATGTGAGAAGAGAGACTTATTCATTGAAATAAAGTAAAATACAACCATCTCCATCATCAGTAGCATAGTAATGAAAAGGTGAGAGTAATAAAACCCAAAAGAAACAAGTGATGCACAATACAACTGCTCATTCCCTCCTGGCTGAAGCCCAGCTCATCCCTGAGCAGCATTTTTCCCCCTTCCCAGTTAACTATTCCCAGTTTATATACTGGATGTGATGTCCTATGATATGGAATACCCCTTTGGCTGTTTCAGGTCAGCTGTCCTAGCTGCCCTCCCTCCCAGATTTTTGGGCAGCTCCTCACTGACAGGGCATGAAACACTGAAAGTTTTCACAAAGAGCAGCAAATAGCAAATAAAACAGCAGTCTCTTATCAACATTGTTCTCATGCTAAAACTAAAGCACAGCTGCTGAGAAGAAAACTGACCCTCACCCAGCCAAAACAAGGACACCTTTTAAAAGAAACCTGCGCTGCCTCAACTGCTAATCTAAACTCAACCCCACCCAGTGCTGGCACCCCAGTCCCCTGCCTTGCCTTGCTCTGCAAGTGCTGCTGTGCCCCAGACTGCAATAACCAGGCAGCCCCTGTGTTTGTTTAGTGCTTTGCTGGGTGACAGCTTTTCGATAGAGGAAAGCTTCGTGGGGGAAGCGGAGGTAATGAGCTCGTGTATTGGCTTAATATATCAGGCAAGAACATTGCCAAGTACAAGGCACCTTCTAACCGTGAGCGATTTGTGAGCGCTGGAGATGCTATCTGCTGCCAGCAAAGTGGGCTGTGGTTTAATATGTGAGGCATGTGCTGCTGTCAGGTTTTGTCAAAGAAAGGATGGCTTATCTTATCCTGTGATCAGCAGCTCTGAATAAAGCCATGGCACAGAGCGGTGACATGGACACCCACAGGTGAGCTCCAGACAGCCCTTCCAGGGAGAGCACATGCAAGGGGTTTGTGTCCAGCAGAACCTCTCCCCTCTCTTCTTTCTCCAGTGAGGAGCTGCCCAAGGAAATGTGTTAAAAGTGTTTTTACTTCAGCTCTGTGTTTATGTACAGGATCTAGAGCACGACCATTGAACGTGTGTGTAGGTGCAGAGTGGCAGGGGTGGAAACCCAGGGCACTGGGAATATTTCTCTGTCTGCTCTGGGGTGTCCTGACCCCCAGGGGAGCACTGACTTTGATCCTCATTCATGGAGAAAGTTTCCCAGACTTCAAGATAGACCAGAATCCACAACAGTGTGAAATAGATCACAGAGAGTAGTGTAGATGTGTCACTTGGTGAGAAATTGAGGGTTTGGGATTTTTAGTATGTTGTGGATGGAAGCAAGGTGGAGGGCACAGTGTGTCATCCTGGGTTTCTTCTTCATGTTTCTTCTTCCTTCTTTTCCATGGGTTTGGGTGGCATTTTGTAATTGGGCAGAAATTCCACATTCCAGGCTCTGTGGGATCAGTTATTGGGTTAAAAGGGAAAATAGTCTAAGTGTCAGTTCCTAATTGGATAGTTTAGTCTTAAAAGACCTTGTAACAAAAGATTGTTGGCCATTTTGTGCGTTCTAATGAAAAGCTGCTGAACTCACAGCAGTGAGACTGTTTTACTGATAAGAAATAATAAACCCCTGAGTCCCAACATGAACTACCATCTCAAGTGCCTTCAATCCAGACCCAGAGCAACCCACAACTGGTACAGCCAAAACCAGGCAGCAGGTAAGAGGCCTTGTGGCCAAAGAGGGGTGACACTGGGCCAGCTCCCAGGCCCCAGTGAAGCTCTCACTAGCCATTGGTGTCATTCAGGTTTCTGCTGTGTCTGATGAGAGCAAGACCAGAAGCATATTCCCACAGTCCAGGAATTATACTGGAAGTGCTTTCAAGACCATTATTGTCTATGTAATTTCTAGAAGCTTGGGCTTAAGCATTCCTCTCCTGGCTCTTGCCAAAATCAGGCCATGTACACTGGTGCTCTAAACTCTGTTTCATGGGGAATCTGGTGAAACTTTTGGGCCTGATGATTGCAGAAGATGATCTGACTAAACTGGAAGTGATTGGGAGATCAATAACATATTGGTATACTGCTAAAATCCATCTGGTCTGAATGGGTCAGGCATCTATTTGGATAGCCACTGAGGCATTGGAAATCTGCATTTTATTTGAGAGCATCAGGCTATCAGGTGCAGCTTATCCTGGCCAGGATCCTGCTGCTGTCCTGCTCTCTGGAGTGAAGCAGATCTTGTGTAATGTGATAGTCTCAGTATCTCCTCTCTTGTGATTCTTATCTCTTTTAAAGGCTTTCTCCTCTCTGCTTTGTCTGAACCTTACCCCAGGATAAGGTTATTCTCCTTGGGTACAGAGGCTCAAGGGCAGCCCAGCACTCCTTTCCCAGCCAGCTGCCCCTCTCTGCTGTGCAGCCTCTTCTGCACCCATCACTGGGGCTAAGCTCTCAGCAGCTTTCAGATGCTTCTTTCTCATGTTGAGAGTGAGACAGAAAGTGATTGTGAGAATTATCTCAGCCCCATTCATCTGAGAAGGGCTCTCTGTCAGGGTTGTGATTTTCCTGATTCCTTTCCCATAGTGCTGGCAGTGATACAAAAGAGGAAAAACCACAGACAAGCTCTGAGTCTAAAAAGAGCTGTTGCTGTACAGCAGCCCTGTGATGACTTACTGCCAACAGGCATGTGAGTTTACCGTGGATCTACTGTAGGTCAAAAGTGCAAAAACATATCTCGTTAATATTTAAAGATGCTTAGCACAAAAGCATGCATAATTAAACAGCACATCAGAGCTGATAATTCCAAATAATCTGTCTTCTGAAAAGAGATTTTTGTAATTTGTTAACTGGTTTGAAATCTGCAGCTTAGCAGCAGGAGTATGTTTGCATTACAAAATGAATAATTTTAAATGTTGGGCTGTGTCCACTCTATCTGAGAAAAAAAAAAGAGACATAGCATGAAAGAGGATTTTTAAGCAGGCACATAAGTGTGTATTAAGCATTGCTCAAAGCTCTCTGTCTGCCTGAGATATATGTCTCATTTTTTAAGAGCAAAACCATATTCCTACCAGGTGTTGCATTGCTTTCTGTCCCAGGATATTTTCATAGCCCACAAGGAGCTCATTGATATTAACCATGTCTTTCTCCAGATAACTCAATAGTGAAGTAATGCCTATAAAAAGAATGATCTATTAGTTAGTGGAAAAAGTGACATACAAGACAAATATGAAAAAATTAATGGTGTCAGGTACAAAATACAATATGCTGTGAGATTTTCATTACATCCAAAAGACTATTGGAGCACATTTTCTGCCTGGATGCTAAAAATCTATGAGGAAAGAAAATGTGCTTATGATCCTTTGCAAATCATGCTTTTCAGAATGGCCAAATTACAAATTGGTATGTGATCACAGCTATACTTTAATGTAAGATCAAAAAATGTCAAGTGTTAAGGGCTCATGCAGATCATTGATCACGCAGGACATTTATTTACAAGGCATACCTAAAAAAAAACCCTATTTTATATGTTTATATATGAAGTTATTGCTGGAAGTTTCTGAAGTTGTCACAGAGTTGTTTACATGAGACAGTGCTGGGACAGCAAATCCAAGCTTTGCTGTGGTGAGGCTGCATTAGCTGTTATTAACTCAAGACCTGGAGCTTTGCCTTGACTCCCTGCCACAGGTGGTTTTTTCTCCTTAGGCTGGTGGGGGGAGGTCAGGGAGACTCATTGGGAACTGTCACATGAAAGTGTCCTGCTCAGTGCTGTGGTTTGTGCACCCACCAGCACCTCCTTGTCATTAGGAGTGGAAATGAAGACTAAACTGGATGTGCTGGGTTCTGCTAGGAAGTGGCCAACACCAGTAATGGAGAGAGAGAGGAAGGAGACAGGGGGGGTTTGCTCTCATGACAGGAGAATGCAGTGCAGAGAGGTGTATTCATGAGGTCTGTCCTGGAAGGGGTGGCATGCAGAGTGAATTTACAATCAGTGCAGGTATCTGAATGCATCTGACCACAAGTGAATGTCTGGCAGGGCTGCTGTACTCAAATTTAACAGGCAGTCAGGGAAGAGACATGAGCAGCCCCATCACAGCTGTCTGTGGGGGCTGACTGGTGTCACACCTGACTCTTCTCTGGCTGTATTGGGATCCCTGAGTATAAAAAGGTCATAATTTTCTTGAACTTAAATGTTCCAGTTATCTATCTGAATATAGCCCAGAGAGACATTAAGGCTAACTCCTGAAATAGAGTTAGTTAAATAACTAGTACTTATATGTATAATTAAAAAAAAAAAAGAAAAGAGAGGCTAATTTGGCTGTCTGACTTGGCTCCTTTGGAACCAGAAGAGGAAGGGATCAAGGCAGATGAGACCCCTGTAACTGTGCTGTATTTGTTCCAGGTTTTTATTTTGTACTAGATTTTGTCAGGTTCCCAGTGGCTCAACATCCTCAACAGACTGGGGATTCAAGGCTCTCCAAAGGACTATGTACTGTGCAAGCCAGGATGTCCCCATTATGGAGCACAGCAGTAGCACACAGGGAAGGCAGCTTTCCTCCAGAGAGGATCTGATGTGAATGAATCAAAACTGCTCTGTGAGCTGGATCAGCCTGTACTACAGGGCCAAAGAGGGGATTCCCTTCAGAGCAGCACCCTTGCTTGGAGCTCATCACAGATGGAGACACAGACTGGTGCCTCACCTTCATCCTCTGGGCACAGGGGACTGTGCACGGGTGCTGATGAAGCCCATGTGACTCAATGTCAAACTTTTGACTCTGCCACAAAACTGCAGTGCTCCCAAATGTACAGCATCCAAGTTTAACTTATGGAGAATATGCATTTGATAGATTGGCTGTGAGGAAGAGACAAGGCTTTCCATCCAGCCACTGTAATTTATTTTTCCTCTAATTCTCTGTCTCTTGTCACTCTGACTTGGATGCTCTGGGAAGCCAGTGAGTAGTTTGACTGCTAATAATAAGGCCCTTCAGACTGGCCACAGAGGGATAATCAGAGGCTGCATAATGTGGCATGTACCTCTTCTCTCTCAGAGCTGCTGCTCTAAGATATTTTTCCATTAGCAAGTCACAGAGTGCTGATGAAGGAGGAGGACCCAGGGAACTGCAGCCTGTCAGCCTGACCACAGAGCCTGCTGAGGTCGTGGAGAACATTATCTTGAGTGCCATCACATGGACCTACTGATGCCTAAAGAGGCTACTTGGAGCAGAGGCCAGGCAGTGTTAAAGGAATAAAGTAGATATTTATTAGAAAGGCCTTCAGAGGATACCCCTTGGGCAGTACAAGAGCTCAGCCGAGGCTCTACCCAAGATGGACAACTGGTCACGAATTTTCACTTTCATAAGTTTTCACTTTCATAAGTCCATTTACATATTGGGGTTAATTGTCCAATTACTGCTTCAGGTTATGAAGTCACATCCTCCCAGTTTGCTCTCCTCAATTCACCGTTGTTTATACTTTTTGGGCATGAAGCTGCAATGGTGTCCTTGGTTCTTGGGCTGAAAAAGGATTGCTTTGTCTAACTAGATGTGAAGAGACCTTACTAACACATTATATGAAGTTCAAATTACATCCTACAGAATCTGGAAAATATGAAAGCTAAAATTTAAGGCATCACTACAGGACAGCTGTGGGTGAGAGTCTGTAGTGACACAGAGTCCCCAGGCAGGTGCAAAGGAGAGCTGCTTTACTGCAAAAACCAGGCATGTGAACACAGAATGGTGACATAACTTATCTTTCTACCTCTAATTCAGCTGAGTCCCTTTTCCATAGTCCTTTTCTACTCAGCCAAAGTAACTGGCCTGAGCCATGATTTTACAAGGCCTTCCTTCCATAAGGTTTTACCTTTGTGCAACAGACAGCCATGGGATGAGACCCAGCCAGCAAGGGTCTGGAAGGGCGGGGGCTGCCTGTCCAACCAGTTTTCCACAACATTCCCTGGAGCAGCTGCAGCCCACGGCTTGGGCAGGTTCGCTCTCAGCTGGATGCAGAGCTGACTGGGCAGCCAGGGAGGGGTGGTGGAGGGTGCTGCATCCAGTTTGTGCCTGATCCCTGGTGGTGCCTCCCAGGATCAGCGTGTCCCAGTCCTGTTTAACATCTCTTTTGGTGACCTGGATGAGGAGACTCAGTCACCATTAGCTAATTCACAGACTACACCAAGCTGGGAGGAGTGTTGATCTGCCGGGGCGTAGGAAGGCTCTGCAAGGGAATCTGGACAGATCACACATATTACATGTCTTCTAATCCAGAGGATGCTTTCAGCCTGCTGTCAAAATTTACTTCCCGTGGTGCAGTAAGCTTCAGCTCCAAGACTGCAAAAAATCTCACTCTGGGCTGCAGTGACCCTCTCCTCCTCACTGGAATGTGCTGTGTGATTTAGCTAATGAAGCACCAAGGAAGAATACTACAGGTTGGAATGAGTTTTATTCCAGAGTTTACCTATCTAGAATGATTAATGCATTCTTCATAACTTCAAAGATTTCCCATCTCTTCAGAAGGAGGGGGTTTCTTCAAAGCTTTCAGGCAGATAGTCTCTCTTTCGAGTTGATGAAGGCATGGTCCCAGTGGAGATTTTACATTGCCAGTGTGCACCCCTTCAAAGATTTCACTGTTGGCATGCTGTATTTGAAGATTTCCTGCCCTTTGTTACCCATTCATTTCATTTTACAAAAAAAAAAAAAAAAAGCATATCTTTGGGGTCTCCTTCAAAGAAATTTCACATCACACCCCTGAACCCTGGAGAAGAACAGCACACACCACATTTTGGGGTTTGCTGTAGTGTAATTAGCATCTCTAAGGAAAAGCGCTGCCCTTTACTAGAAGATTTGTTTTTCTTACTGGGAATTGTCTTTGATGTGCTTTGATTCAATTGCTAGATAATTTTTTCAGATTAAATGCTGAACAATGACTCCTCAGCAAGTTCATCATTCAACTGGAAGGTTTTTGGATCAAGGAGACACCCACCCATAATTCTAGAAGGATTTAAAAATGTTTGCAAGAATATCAGAGAAAAATCTTTTAGGATTTTTAGATGCAAAAAGAAATGCTCATCAGATGGAGATGCTTGGACTGCAGGAACAGCAGATAAGTTGTTGCCTAGCTGTTTGTGGAAAAAGATGTACAATAATATACTAACTCCTGGAGAGCATATTTTAAAAGTTTGCAAGGACTGCAAAAATTTATAGCTGCTTCATTTCCACTATTCAGTCCTATCAATATAGTTCAAAGTAGACCTGAGAAAGATATCATTCTTCTAATGGTTTAATCAATTTACAAACACTGCTTTTGCTCCTATTTCCCCCTGTAGAATAAATTGTTAATTAATGTGAGTCAGAAATACATGAAAAAAAGTCCCAGCCTCTATAGGCTGCTGAGAAAAGGAGGTGATTTTTGAAAATGTACGTAGTCTATGGAAACAGGTAGAGTTGAGACTCTGGAGCACAATCAGAGGTGCTACATCCCAACAGCCAATAGTGTTCTGTTGTTTTGAATGTCTATTATTTCTAGTTGTCCTTTGTGTTGCCCAGTGAGTGCATCCATCAGCTCTTCATGGCTCAGTAATTCATGAAATTCTCTTTCCATTAAAAATAAATACTGCATTTTATATCCTCGAGATGGACCCCATATTTGATTGTCTTTTCCATGGTTGTGTATATTGAAAACCATAAAATTATAATACAACTATTAATCCCCTGTATCTGCTTGTACCTAATTTTTATTAAAAATGTATTGTGCTCCAGCTGGCTCATAAATTACAATGTGGTAAAAAGGCTCCAGTTGGATTACTTCTGAAGGAGAACATATTGAAATAAAGAAAGGCTTACTGATTAATATTTTGACTTTATATACAGTGTTACTAAGGTAGCAGCTTGATTACCATAGAAAAGAATTTGTAGTTAACTATATTGCAGATCTGGTGAACGTAACAATGTGAAGCTTGAGAGAAGTGGCATTTACCAAAGAAAACACATTATCATCACTGATCAAATCTTTCAAGTCATCTTCTCCTTTTATGAATGACATAAAAAAACTTACTTTGTTTCAGCAGTAAATTAATGCATTTATAGGAATGTGGCAGAACCTGGAATCACATACCATCTGTTCCCTGTCTCTCAATTGCTACTACTGATTGTTTTTGATAGCCTCTCTAAAAAAGGCCTAGAAATAGCTGAAAGAGCTTTGTCTTTAGTTTTAATACCATGAGAAGCAAAATTGCTTAATTATGTCTCATTTGGGAAGTATTTGGGAAAGGAGAAATGAGAATATTTGGCTTAGAAGCAGCTAGGGGCCTCCTTTCCCATTTTGGAGCCTTTACAGTCAGCACAATTTTGGGGGTAAAATTTGTAGATTAAAAAACACACCATGGAGCTCAGTGAGTGAACTGAGAAATTTCAGCTGAGAGCTAAATTATTCCAATTCCCACTTGCTGCCTAAGACCAAGAACACAAGTTAAACTCACAGAGTGCACCCAGTCCCTAAACTGGAGCCTGTGACTGCTCACGGGGGAGGAGGTCACTGGAAAAATGAGCTGCTTTCTACAGGCAAATGGGGACACAGGCACTTGGGCTACTGGGCTTGGACACAGGCCCCATGAGGCTTGGTAGTTTCATTTTCCATCCTGAAAAAGTTTGATTTCAAACTTTTATTTTACATTAAAAAAAACCCTAAAGTTTTTTTCCAAACCAGCCCTTTCCTTTTTTTTCTTGTCTGTCTCACATCTTCCCCCCCTCTTTCTCAAACATGCACTCCAGGCTATGCTCCATTCTCATCAATAAGACAACAGAGAAGGTGAATCTTTTCTTGCATTGTGAGTTCAATGAGAATAAGCCTCCCTTATTGTCTGCACTTTATCCCTGAAGTTTTGCCAATAATAATGTTGGCTTTATTAGCTGTGGAGGATTGAAGATGCTGTCGTGGTGTCAGACCACATACCAAGATGCAGGACTGCAGATGTTTTGAATTTTCCAGTTAATTGTCTTGTCCTTTTTGGTCAGCCAAAGGCTCATGAGAACACCATCAAGCAATGAAAAATAAATGGAGTATTGGAAACAGCAGTGGCAGCTGCATAACCTAGAAAGAAAAGATTGTTTAATGTCTGCTGTCCAGAATGTTTGGGACAGCTAAACCAGGAGATTTGCATATGCTCCCTAAAGGTGTCAGTGTTAGAACATGAGCATTGTCTTTGATGTATCATAATGCTGACAGACAAGATATACACGATAGCCCTACTTTAGAGAGTAAAGGGGTGTGCTTTTTGATCACAGGGATTTACAGCCAGATGTAAAGCCCAATTCATGCCCTTCTTTATCTGGTAACAAAGTAGCACACAGAGTTTAATACAGTGTGAATACTGAGTAGTGAAACAAATAAAAGTAACCAGAAGTATTTTGATGCCTTGCAGTATTCCTGACCTTTCTGCCCCCTTGGATAGGCAGGCTCTCAAGGCTGACCTGTATCTGTGGCACCTGGATGAAACACCCAACACAGAATATGGCCTCACATCACATCTGAGCAGGAAAAAATAATTTATTTGAATTTTTTAGTACCTTCCATTTTTTTACCCATTATGTTCTATTTTTACAGGCAAATCCTCTGCAGTTTCTGTCCTTGGTTTCTAAGAGTGTCTGAACAATAACTGACTACAGCATCTTGCTCATGTCTGCTCACAGCTCTTTCTGGTCCTGGGACTATGGCAGATGGAGAGCAAACAGACATGCATCAATTAATATGAGAGCCTGCCACTGCAGCAAATCCAGCTGAGTGAGGCTATTAGAGAAAAACATTAAGAAAACAATTCCAGTGATTGGACCACTTAGTTTTTGATTCCTTTCAGAATTTTCACTGCAATGCCTCCCTCCTGCCTATACTTTGTTTTTTTTCTTTCTACAAAAGTGAAACACAAGACATTGAGACCTCAGCTCCTGTGAGAAAAGAGAGTTATGAGTAAAGGCTAAAAGTTCTTTTATTCCTAAGAACATAATGGGAAAGATATCCCACACTAAGAGAACACTTTTGGGGTTTAAATCCTTTTGGAGATCACTTAAGGTTTAGATTTTAATTTTTATATTTAATTTTCTTGAAATTGAGAATTTGCTCCAATGAAAAAAAAGGAGACCAAGTCTCCTAAGTCTGTGAATTCTGTGAATGGACAATAAAGAAGACTAGCTTCAGCTGAATATATATTACTTGCGATTTTTTGAATGACTACTGAGAAAACTATTTCATGAAAATTGTGGGAAGAATAATTATACACTCAGCTGAGGAAATTCCCATCAAAGACCTCTGATGGTGTCCATGTTAGTTATTTATGATATATTTATTATTATTTATATTATTTATTACTGACTGGTTTCTAGTGTAATCTCATCTTCACAAGTCAGCAAAAGCATGGCACAGATACAGGGTTTGGGATTCTTACACCCCTTTACCAGTTTATACTTCCTGGAGACCACCAGATTTTCTGGATAATTCCCACATGCTGTACAACAGCACTAGGCCACTGCCCTGGGGGGGCTGAACTCTATTAAAGAAGCACCAAGAGAAATTTCTTCAGTATAATCCACTTTACTCACTCAGCAGCAACATCCTGTAGGCAGGTGTGGTGCCTACCATTTACTTGTGCTGGGATTTGAGGCACTTTGATGTATTTAAATGTATAATCAGCATTGTCCTGGCTTGTGAGGACACTCTTTTTTATTTCTTCCCAAAATTAATTTTACAGCAGCCAGATATCAAGGCCAGGAGTTCCCTGTATTTGATGCTTTTCAACATATCCAGGCTTGCAAATGTGTAATGAAATATGGCACCTGTGGAATTTGTAGCAGTATTAAAAAGGGTGAAATATTAAACAGGGGAAAGAAATCAGTAGCTCTGTGCATTCATTATTGCTTTACTAAAAAAGTGTCCTAAGGGATTTCAGGCACAGAATTC
Organism: Fringilla coelebs; assembly: GCF_963513975.1. Taxonomy (NCBI): domain Eukaryota; kingdom Metazoa; phylum Chordata; class Aves; order Passeriformes; family Fringillidae; genus Fringilla; species Fringilla coelebs. Next base: position 9,218,689 of record NC_140034.1, read on the forward strand.
TAGATCTGTGTGGATGAGTAATGCCTGAGGACAGAGCCTGAATGATTCCTAAATATACACAGGTGCCCCTCTAGTCTTGCAATCAACTCTTTCATGGATTGGGATGGGCCAGGCTCACCCTGGAGGAGCCTTTGCTGTGTGATCTGTAGTTAAAGGGTCTCTGGGAGATTTTGGGGCTGTACCTTTTGGCTCATGCTGTTGTGCTTTGAAGGTGCACAAAGGCTCAGCAGACTCAGATGCACCTCAGAGCTTCCTGAAGCACCTTGGGCTGTGTCCTGCCCACCTGGATTGATGGAGCCATTAGGGCCTGAATGGACAGACTGTGATGGCTCCAGTCAGACCTATCCAATTTCAATGACACTGTCTCTTACAATTCCATTAACATCAGAGCTGTTACAACCTCAGTGACAGATTATTATTTCTTTTAAAAAAGGAAAAGGAAATTAACAGAATATATTGAATTGCTCTGAATTGAGACAATAAATAATGGAATGTACCAGACACTAACCTCTCCCTTCTGTAATTCCAGGAGGAAAAATAGACATATTTACCACAAAGTTGATGACATATGTAGCACTTACATTAAAATATGTGGCAAATCCTTATAACATATGGGTAGAATTATAAAACTGGCTAGGTTTCATATTGACTGCAATTTAACTTCAGGTGTAGAATTTGACAGAAAGTATCTGTCTAGATCTATCCAGCAATGCTCATTGCTGTAGTCACTGAGCAAAACACACTGCTAAGTCCTCTATAATGGAAGAAACAAATTTAAATAGCTAAGTTTTTCAGAATACACACACAAAGAGTGGCAAAATGAAGTGTGACCCCTACATGAATATTTGTGTGGATAGAGGAAGGACTGCTTGAGGGCATAACCTGAGCAGCTCTATTCCCCAAATGAAACATACCATACTGGAAGATCTTCTAGGAAAATATTTTTTTTGTCCAAAAAGATTTGTTTTGACTAAGTTTTTTATTATAAATCACAGTCTCTGACAGATCCACACCCCTGATTCATCTGATTCTGATGGGAATCTGCATATCTTCATTGCAATTAAGTAGTAGTAGGGTCTGTGTTTAGGTGTGTGCAATTTGTATTGTCTGAAGAGTTGGATGCTAAAACCAGCACGGTGGTCCTTGAACTGCCTTGCTGGGCTCAGCTTCAGAATGAATGTAGTGAACTTGGATGGTTCAGTTTGGAGTAGTTATTCCCATTTGGTATCCAGAACCTCAAGACACATTTCTTGAATGCACAAGCACACATTTGTGCAATGATACCAAGAGGGACTTTGACTTCCATCTCCATAATGCTTAATCTTGATTTTCCAGCCCTTTGACTACTTCCTGTGCATTTGTGGTGTGGCAGATTGCTATCTGTTGCATTCAGAGAGGGTGAGGTTCTTTTTCTTCAAGTTCCTCATTTCCAGTGTGCAGTGCTTAATTCCCTGTCCTTTACAGTGAGAAATCAGACAAAGGAAGAACAAGGACATTCCTACAACATTCAGGTGAATTAAGACCTGTTACATAAACCCCTTTTTCTTCAGTGGAGATAGCTGCTTACTGCAGTGCCAGAGAACAGACAATCAGATGGGGCTTTTGGCCTGACAGCACCAGATATGATGGAAATGACAGAACTCCTCAGCTTTGTCAACCCTTCCTTGTTAACAAATTTGCTGATTGAATGATTGTCCCTAAAGTAGGTTCTATGGACCTTGGGTCTTTGACTCTTAACATTTTCTGCAGATATTTTCTTTATGCTGGTGGATGGATGCGGAGGGATGGTGCAGAAGGCAGTCTCACACCTGAGGAGTTGCAGCTGTACTAATCACCAAAGATTAGGAACAGTCCTGCCCTTAATAGGCCACAGCTGTGTCTGATAAGAGGAGTGCTACAAAAGAGTGGGTTAGCTGGTCGAGAAGTGAGATGGAGTTTATTGGCTGTGCTGTGATGAGAGTTGTAGGTTGTGAAGAAGGAGTTAGTGCTGTGAGGAGCTGCCCATGAGAAACCACCAAGAAGGTATGAGAGCTTTGCAATATGATGACAACAGATGGATACTCAAGGAAGTTTCCTCTGCAATTATCTCACTCTCAAGTCCAACATTTCTGTATCTGAAGCCAGAGTCTATCCAGCTTCTCACAACATCAGAACATTTGCACACCCTGGAAATGAATCTGTTTGAAATGTAATTAGGCTCACACTGGGAAGTGAGTTTAAGCTTTAATTAGAATGGGAGAACTTTTCTTTCTAATCTTTCAGGAGTGCTCTGGGCAGCTCTGCCTATCTGCACATGTATCTGTTTCCCTTTGCTTGTTTTAAATGCACAGAGTCTGCACACAATTGTGGGTACCAGAGGGGAAATCAGTGTGATGCAGTGAGAGAGGGCAGTAGATGTTCCCCACTCCCAGGTCTGGTATCCCCTATGCCATTGTGAAATCCCTGCTGAGCAGGAGAGAGCAGGATGGGACAAGGGAATAGCCTGATGGGAGAAGTGGTGGCAATTCTGGTGGAATTCAAGTGCTGTCAATGATGAGGTGTTAACACAAAGCTAAAACAACAGCCTGATATTTTGCAAGAGCAAAGTTTGATTGTGAAGGGGAAAGAAAAAACCCAGTAACACAGAGTTACCATTCTGTCTTCAACCTGTTCATATCTGCATTTTATCTTTACTCTCACTACAGATTCATCTTTGCAGCTGTGGAAATAATTAAAATTACTGGAATGCTTGTGGATAGCTGCTCTCCTCATAGTGTCTGCAGGCTGTAGTCAACTCTTACCACAGAGACAGCAGTGGGGTTATTGTTGGCTGTAGATCTGCAAAGCCTTTCTTGGTAATAGTCACCTTTGATACTCTTAAGCTGCCTTTGTAGAGCCTTTGCTGCTGTTGTATGATCTTAGAAGTGGTCCATTGCACAATAAGACCATTATTTTAGCCTCCTCAGGTACTACAAATAACAATGAGAATTTTCCCCATCCCTTAATTCACAATGTGGACGAGTTTTATTTTACTGTAAATTGTGTTTTTCATAGGTTAGATGATTTTGCAACATTATCAGGATACAGGAAATATCACTAAGAAAAGCTCCAGCAATAGAAATTAAAAATCCCAAGCATGAGGAGCGATGACACACGGAGTTCTGATCAGCAGGGATCTTCACAAATTCACCTTGCCTTGAGGGAAAAAGGAAGATTGACTATTTTCACTTTCCCTTGTGATCTGACCCCATTTGGCTCCTGCCAGGATGAGCCTCCAACTGCTCTCCAGGGCTTGTGTTTTGGTCCAAGCACTAAGCTTGGACCAAAGCTTGGAGTGTTTATTAATAAACACTCATAAATAATTCTGATTTTGAAACAATTTCTTACAAGTACCAGAATTTTTCATAAGATTTAGACACAATAAGCATTTGAATTTCACTTTAGATCACTTCAGAAGGAGCAGCTTTGTAACATATCCTATTAGCTTTACAGGGTTTAGGGTATGTGTGTGTTTTTCTGTGTTTGTAAAGTTGATTTTGTAATCAAACACAGGGGTGGGAGAGAAATAATCAGGTTCCATCAGTGCAACTGATCAATTTAAGTATTTCCACTTATATAGAAATTGGCACATTCATTTACACATATTGTTAATTATCTTCACTGTGGTAATCTAAATATTCCTCACAGCTAAATAACTGCAGCATCCTGGATTATCCTGAATTTAAAGAAAAAAAATTAAAATGGAAAAAGACGTGCACAAAGCATCATGAGATTCTCATGGGCTTAAAAATGTTTCTGCATATTCTATGCTTCTATAAAGCCATTTAAATGAAAGAACCATTGGGGGGAAAAGAAAAGAAAAACGCCTTGCCTTAAAGATGCACACAGACATTAAAACTTATTCCCCATGGAAATTGTGCCTCTAAATGACAATTCACTTTTATGAACAGTTTTATTACAATATAGATTTCCTGCAGCTAATTTCATCAGTTGTCCCATTCTGCTGTTACTTTCCACTGCCTCTCTAACTTCTTGTTATCTAAGTACAGGTACATTAATTGCTATATGATGTAAGAGAGTGGGCTGCGTGCCAGAGCCATAAGCAGGGAAGCTTTTTGCCTGGCAGGTCTCCCTGATGATGCCTGCACCCAGCTGACTGTGTAGCAGTATTTAAGCAATATTTCCAAGTGATGGATTAAGTGTCATTGATGGATGTGGGTAAT